>NC_138772.1:325026788-325683455 GCF_965119305.1 Pelophylax lessonae
CCAGCTCTAGGGAAGACTCACTTTGACCCTAAAGGGGCTAGGAGGAGGGGAACCCGGGGGTCCCACCGTCCCAGGGAGGGGCCCACGTCCACCCCAAAACCCTCAAGGGGAGGGGGGATAACTACTTACCATACTGTGGAACCGGGTGTGGGCACCGCTCCAGACAGATCACCTCTCCACCGGAATGGGGGTGCTGTCGGGCAGAAGGAATGCCGCGACTCAGGCCGCGACCAGGTCGTATGCGTCCTTGAGAGATGTTCAACTCACAGGCCAGCCCCTAGTGGGCACAAAAAACAAGGTGTGTGAATTGGGTGGAAATAAAGATGTAGATCCAACCCCACTTCACCAAAAGGAGGTGATCAAATATAGGTACCAATGATACACAATGATAACTGAGGTGCTGTGAAAATATGAAAAATATTTATTAGGCACTTATGCCTGGTGAAGGAACTGAACACATATATGAACACAAGACATCATATAAAATCAATTAAAAACACAAGAAGTGAATATGCATCAATCTGGGACCAGGAACATAAAAATAGTGGTGCGGTTCAAAGCATGAGGTAGGGTTACCATACAAAGTAGAGGGTATGGGATGCTCCGGTCATGTGAGGGTCCTTGACACAGCGGAATG
Source organism: Pelophylax lessonae (assembly GCF_965119305.1). NCBI lineage: Eukaryota > Metazoa > Chordata > Amphibia > Anura > Ranidae > Pelophylax > Pelophylax lessonae. The sequence goes on from NC_138772.1 coordinate 325,027,426, forward strand.
TAATCCTGTATAGCAAAGAGTGTAGAGCGGATACACTGTGGCAGGACCAACAATCAAAAGGAAATTTAATTAGATCCTCTGGAGCAGATCCGGGGTCTTAGTTAAGTGATAGTTGGTTATCCAGTCATAAACTGTGCTATTGTTCCATGGTAGGAGAAAGATTCCTCCGAAGTAGTAATTGGGGCACAATTGGTGATGATATCCCTAAAAATGCGAACCAGCCCAAAATGGTGTAATCCCCTCCAATAGGAGCCGTAGGGACTGATGCTGGGGGTATGAGCTGTCCACAAGGTTGTCAAGCAACAGACCAAAGTGTATGCGGGGATGCAAAATGGTAAAGTCCTCCGTGCTAAGCAATAGAAGAACCATGCACCGTAATGTATGCGGGCCAAGTAGAGCAAAAGTTCATACCTCCGTGTTTGGTGAAGTGACCCCGCCGGCTCGTGTAGTCCTCCGACGGCGTTTTCCCTTCCTTGCTGGCTCAAGCCTCCTTCCAGGTAGTGACGTATGGGTCCGTCGATACCGGCCCGACGTCACATCCGGTATAGCGAGCAAAGTGCGGGGGGAGCCGTGGTTGAGCTGGTGGTACAGGGGTCTGAGACACACCAGGGAGGTTGGTCCAGATGATGCAATTCAGCTAACGCTGCCGCTGACGCGTTTCACCGACCAGTGGCCCTTAAAAATGAGGGAAATAACTTAAAACAACAAAAAAAAACAAATCAGAAAAATAAAACAATGTTCTTCATCTGTGAAGGACGAGGCCCATATGGAGTAGGAGGGAGGTTGAGGTGGTGGTGGATGTGGCGGTGTCATAGGCGTGCGCACAGGGTGTGCCTGGGCACACCCTAATCACCTAGGGCACATTGGCATTATCGCTCTGTTTGCCAGTGAGGAGATGGGAAAGATCTCCCTCGGACCTGCTCTGCCATAAGAGAAGTGCCACACACTTCTATTTCACTTTGCCAGCAGGGAGAGTAATGTATCGTGGCCATGTACATGTAGGCAAACACATGCATGTGTATTTAAACTTTGGGGTGCACACCCTAATGCAATAGGCTGCGCACACCTATGGGCGGTGTAGGTGGAAGCGGCGGTGGAGGAGGATGAGGTAGCCAACACTGCTTTTTTTCAGTCATTTTAAATGAGGGTACACCCCAAAAGAGTGAGAAAGAGCAAAAATAGAACAATGGCTGGGTAAGGTCGGTATCCATCTCTATTCTGCACAAGGTACGGAAAAGTCCCGTGGGATCCATGCCTGGTTCATTTTAATGAACGTGAGCTTGTCCACATTGTCTCTGGACAGGCGGCTGCGCTTGTCTGTGATAACGCCCCCAGCCGTGCTAAATACACGTTCAGATAATACACTGGCTGCAGGGCACGCCAGCACCTCCAAGGCGTAAAGGGCAAGCTCAGGCCATGTGCCCAACTTGGAGACCCAGAAGTTGAAGGGGGCAGACCCGTCATTCAGTACGTCTAGGCGTGTGCACACATACTGCTCCACCATGTTGGTGAAATGCTGCCTCCTGCTAAGACGTTCCATATGAGCTGCTGGTGCTGCTGTTTGTTGAGGCGTGCTGACAAAGCTTTTCCACATTTCGGCCATGCTAACCCTGCCTTCTGAGGTGCTGGCGGTGCCCTGGTTGCATTGGCGACCTCTTCCTCCTCTGCCTTGTGCTTCCACTGTGGCCCCGCTGTCAGATGGGAATGCAAGCAGCATCGCGTCTACCAGCGTGCGCTTGTACTCGCGCATCTTGCGATCGCGCTCCAGTGAGTGAATTAAGGATGGTACTTTGTCCTTGTAACGGGGATCCAGCAGCGTGGCCACCCAGTAATCAGCACAAGTTAGAATGTGGGCAACTCGGCGGTCGTTGTGGAGACACTGCAGCATGTAATCGCTCATGTGTGCCAGACTGCCCAGAGGCAACGAAAGGCTGTCCTCTGTGGGAGGTGTATCGTCTGTGTCCTCTGTATCCCCCCAGCCATGCACCAGTGATGGCCATGAGCTGGCCTGGGTGCCACCCTGCTGTGAACATGGTTCCATCTCCTCCTCCATCTCCTCCTCCTCATCCTCCAGAACTGTGCCCCTGCTGGACAATTGTGTCCCTGGCGTTTGTGTGTGCAGGAACCCACCCTCGGAGCCCCTTGCGAATGACTGCCCTGAAAGCCTTGGAAATGTTACCTCTTCATCCTCCTCCTCCTCCTCCTGTGCCACATCCTCTTCCATCATCGCCCGAATTGTTTTTTGAAGGAGGCATAGAAGTGGGATAGTTAAGCTGACAACGGCGTCATCGGCACTGGCCATGTTGGTGGAGTACTCAAAACAGCGCAACAAGGCACACAGGTCTCGCATGGAGGCCCAGTTATTGGTGGTGAAGTGGTGCTGTTCCGCAGAGCGACTCACGCGTGCGTGCTGCAGCTGAAACTCCACTATGGCCTGCTGCTACTCGCACAGTCTTTCCAGCATGTGCAGGGTGGAGTTCCACCTTGTGGGCACGTCACATATGAGGCGGTGAGCGGGAAGGCCGAAGTTACGCTGCAGCGCTGACAGGCGAGCAGCAGCAGGGTGAGAACGCCGAAAGTGCGCACAGACGGCCCGCACTTTCTGCAGCAGCTCTGACATATCAGGGTAATTTTTAAGGAACCTCTGCACCACCAAATTCAGCACATGCGCCAGGCAAGGGATGTGCGTCAAACCGGCTAGGCCCAGAGCTGCTATGAGATTTCTCCCGTTATCGCACACCACCAGGCCGGGCTTGAGGCTCGCTGGCAGCAACCACTCATTTGTCTGCTGTTCCATGCTCCTCCACAACTCCTGCGCGGTGTGTTGTTTTTCCCCCAAACAGGCAAGTTTTAAAACTGCCTGCTGTCGTTTACCCCTTGCCGTGCTGAAGTTGGTGGTGAAGGTGTTACGCTGACCGGATGAGGAGGCGGTAGAGGATGAGGAAGCGGAGTAGGAGGAGTTAGGAACAGGAGGCAAACTGAAGCGACCTGCAATCCTCGGTGGTGGAAGGACATGCGCCGAATTGCTATCCGCCTCAGGCCCATCCGCCACTGCATTTACCCAGTGTGCCGTTAGGGAGATATAACGCCCCTGACCGTGCTTACTGGTCCACGTATCGGTAGTTAGGTGGACCTTGGCACAGATGGCGTTGCGCAGTGCACACCTGATTTTTTCCCCCACTTGGTTGTGCAGGGAAGGGATGGCTTGCCTGGAAAAGTAGTGGCGACTGGGCATGACGTACTGTGGGACAGCCACCGACATAAGGTTTTTAAAACTGTGCGTCTCCACCAGACGGAATGACAGCATTTCAAAGGCCAAGAATTTTGAAATGCTGGCATTCAGGGCCAGGGATCGTGGGTGGGTAGGGGGGTACTTCCTCTTCCTCTCAAGTGTTTGGGAGATGGAAAGCTGAACGCTTCCACGGGACATTGTGGAGATGGTTGGTGACCCAGGTGGTGGTGTTGCTGACAGATCGTCTGTTTGCGGGGTGGCAGGTGCCGGTATCACTACAGATGTGGATGGAGAGGCCGAGACTGCAGCAGAAGAGGAAGCAGGAGGAGCCAGAGACCTTTCTTGGTTTTGAAGGTGTCTACTCCACTGCAGCTCGTGCTTTGCACTTAGATGCCTGATCATGCAGGTTGTGCTCAGGTTGAGAAGGTTTATGCCTCGCTTCAGGCTCTGATTGCACAGGGTGCAAACCACTCATGTCCTGTCATCAGCACATTTTCTGAAGAACTTCCACGCTAGAGAACTCCATTGAGCTGGCTTTGGTGCGCTCGTTCCCTTGCTGCGTTGGGCAGTAGCAGGCGTAGTTTCTAGGGCACGGCCGCTCCGCTTCTGCACCCTGCTCCCCCTTCTGCTGTGCTGGTGGCTCTGTGCGACCACCGCCTCTTCCTCCAAACTACTCAGGTCACCTGCATGACCTTCATTCCATGTGGGGTCGAGGACCTCATCGTCCTCCACATCATCTTCCACCCAGTCTTCACCCCTGCCCTCCTTGTCGGTCTCCACAATTCTGAATGCTGCAGCAGTTGGCACCTGCGTTTCATCATCATCGGAGACGTGCTGCGATGGTCCTTCCATGTACTCATCTTGAGAAATAAGTGGTTGGGCATCGCTGCACTCAATCTCTTCCACTTCTGGGGCAGGGCTAGGTGGATGGCCCTGGGAAACCCTGCTGACAGAGTCCTCAAAAAGAAGAAGAGACTGCTGTATGACTTGGGGCTCAGACTGCTTGCCTGATTTGCAAGGGGGTGAGGTGAAAGACGGTTGGACATTGGCTGCAGGTGCCAACTCTGACCTTTCTGCAGTAGACTGGGTGGGAGACAATGTGAAGGAACTGGAGGCACTGTCAGCAACCCAATCTACTATCGCCTGTACTTCGTCTGGCCTCATCACTTCTAGAGGCGCATTATGCCCTACCAAATACTGCTGCAGGTTCTGTCGCCTACTCACACTTGAGGAAGGTGTTTCACTTGTGCGTGTAGCTGGCACAGATCGACCACGTCCTCTCCTTGCAACAGGAGCTCTACCAGCAGCACCACGACCCAGGCCACGGCCCCTATTTGACGGTCTCCTCATATTTCTGTAATTAATGATCTTGCCCTAGAAAGGTGTTTATTGAATAGCGGAACAAAACAACAACAGTATCGCACGGGTGTATCTCACAGTCAAATATGCAAACTATGCCGCAATTTCATTTTTTTTACCCCAAAAGGGTGTCTATTGAATAGCGGAATAGAAAAAAGGATAAAAAAACGGTGTATCTCACACGTACAAACACAGACTAGGCCCCGATTAAAATTTTTTGTACCCTAAAGGGAGGATGAGGAAGAGGAGTAGGAGGAGTTCGGAACAGGAGGCAAACTGAAGCGCCCTGCAATCCTTGGCGGTGGAAGGAGATGCGCCAAACAAATTTAAAAGGTGTATCTCACACGTACCGATACAGACTATGCCGTAATTAAATTTTTTACACTCCAAAAGGGTGTATATTGAATAGCGGAATAGGAAAAATTTTATAAAACGGTGTATCTCACACGTACAAACACAGACTAGGCCCCGATTACTATTTTTTGTACCCTAAAGGCAGGATGAGGAAGAAGAGTAGGAGGAGTTTGGAACAGGAGGCAAACTGAAGCGCCCTGCAATCCTCGGCGGTGGAAGGAGATGCGCCAAACAAATTTAAAAAGGTGTATCTCACATGTACCGATACAGACTATGCCGTAATTTAATTTTTTACACTCAAACAGGGTGTATATTGAATAGCGGAATAGGAAAAATTTTACAAAATGGTGGTGTATCTCACACGTACAAACCCAGACTAGGCCCCTATTACTATTTTTTGTACCCCCAAAGGCAGGATGAGGAGTAGGAGTTCGGAACAGGCAGGAGGCACACTGAAGCACCCTGCAATCCTCGGCGGTATGAGATGCGCCCCAAAAATTGGAAAGGTGTATCTCACACGTACCGATTCAGACTATCCCGCAATTTAATTGTTTTTACCCCAAAGGTGCAGATTGAATAGCGGAATAGAAAATATGATATCAAAAGGTGTATGCATCTCACACGTAGAGACCCAGACTAGGCCCAAATTACTATTTTTTGTACCCCCAAAGGCAGGATGAGGAGTAGGAGGAGTTCGGAACAGGCAGGAGGCACACTGAAGCACCCTGCAATCCTCGGCAGTATGAGATGCGCCCCAAAAATTGGAAAGGTGTATCTCACACGTACCGACACAGACTATCCCGCAATTTAATTGTTTTTACCCCAAAGGTGTAGATTGAATAGCGGAATAGAAAATATGATAACAAAAGGTGTATGTATCTCACACGTACCGAGACAGACTATCCCGCAATTTAATTGTTTTTACCCCAAAGGTGTAGATTAAATAGCGGAATAGAAAATATTATCAAAAGGTGTATGTATCTCAAACGTACAGAACCAGACTAGGCCCCGATTACTATTTTTTGTACCCCAAAGGCAGGATGAGGAGTAGGAGGAGTTCGGAACAGGCAGGAGGCACACTGAAGCACCGTGCAATCCTCGGCAGTATGAGATGTGCCCCAAAAATTGGAAAGGTGTATCTCACACGTACCGACACAGACTATCCCGCAATTTAATTGTTTTTACCCCAAAGGTGTAGATTATATAGCGGAATAGAAAATATGATATCAAAAGGTGTATGTATCTCACGTACCGACACAGACTAGGCCCAAATTACAATTTTTTGTACCCCCAAAGGCAGGATGAGGAGTAGGAGGAGTTCAGAACAGGCAGGAGGCACACTGAAGCACCCTGCAATCCTCGGCGGTATGAGATGCGCCCCAAAAATTGGAAAGGTGTATCTCACACGTACCGATACAGACTATCCCGCAATTTAATTGTTTTTACCCTAAAGGTGTAGATTGAATAGCGGAATAGAAAATATGATATCAAAAGGTGTATGTATCTCACACGTACAGAACCAGACTAGGGCCTGATTACTATTTTTTGTACCCCCAAAGGCAGGATGAGTAGGAGGAGTTCGGAACAGGCAGGAGGCACACTGGAGTGCCCTGCAATCCTCGGCGGTATGAGATGCGCCCCAAAAATTGGAAAGGTGTATCTCACACGTACCGATTCAGACTATCCCACAATTTAATTGTTTTTACCCCAAAGGTGTAGATTGAATAGCGGAATAGAAAATATGATTTTAAAAGGTGTATGTATCTCACACGTAGAGACCCAGACTAGGCCCAAATTACTATTTTTTGTACCCCCAAAGGCAGGATGAGTAGGAGGAGTTTGGAACAGGCAGGAGGCACACTGAAGCACCCTCAAATCCTCGGCAGTATGAGATGCGCCCCAAAAATTGGAAAGGTGTATCTCACACGTACCGATACAGACTATCCCGAAATTTAATTGGTTTTACCCCAAGGGTGTAGATTGAATAGCGGAATAGAAAATATGATATAAAATTGGTGATTTATCAATAGCACATGTGAACAGCAGTGTCTTATATCAGTCAGCTCTGCTGCAGGCTATGGAGGGAAAAAAAAAGAAAATTCCCCTTTTAAGTTTGTAATTTTTAACTAGATTAGTACAGACTATGCCACAATTTAATTTTTTTAACCCAAGGGTGTATATTGAATAGTGGAATAGAAAAAAGTGTATAACTTTTGAAATCACTCAATAATAGCACATGTGAACACAGCAGTGTATTATCACAGTCAGCACAGCAGCACTGAAGGAAAAACGCTGCACACAACTGACTGATAAAAAAGACTTTTTTCTCCCTCCTCCTCAGCGGGCAAAAAGATTGTGTTCACACCACCCCACACACAGCAAAATCGATGTGGACCACTGACCCTGCCTATCTCCAGACTCTCGCTAAAAGGATCGATAAGATCGGTCACTGCCGGCACTGCAAACCCCCCCCCACACAGCAAAATCGATTGTAGAACACTGACCCTGCCTATCTCCAGCCTCTCCCTAAAAGGATCAATAAGATTGGTCACTGCCGGCACTGCAAACCCCCCCACACAGCAAAATCAATTGTAGAACACTGACCCTGCCTATCTCCAGCCTCTCCCTAAAATGCCCTAATATCTCGCCCTGCCTGCAGCACTCCGACCTGTCCCTCAATTCTTTTCGGACACAATATGATTTTGCCTGTCTGTCCCTAATCAGCAGCCAGCACGTATGATGTGTGCTCTGTCCCTGTACTACAGCAGAATGACGCAGCAGCGCTCGGTCTCGAACTTATAAAGACTTGGTCACATGCTTCAGATGGCCAATCACAGCTACTAATACATTTGTAGGCATGGCTGGGATGGCTTAAGGCACACCAGTTAAACGCTTGTTGATTGGCTGTTGAAAGCCCGCCATTAAAAGCGCGCCAATACATACAAACCCGGAAATAAAATGACCGAACACAGATTTTTACCCGAACATACAGTAAAGTTTTCGGGTCCGTGTTCGGGTAACAAAAATCCAATTATTCGGTACGAACACGAATAATACAGTCCGTGTTCGCTCAACACTACTCACTACTGTACATTGTAGCAAAGTGTAATTTCTTCAGTTTTGTCACATAAAAAGATATAATAAAACATTTACAAGAATGTGAGGGGTGTACTCACTTTTGTGAGATACTGTGTGTGTGTGTGTATATATATATATATATATATATATAGTTATAGTTTCCCTTTACATAATGTCCATCATAGCACACTTCGAAAATCTAGAAAGTTCTCTCCTGTATAAATAGGACAGCTAAAATTGTTTTGGTCTCTATTGGCACAATAACTGCTGCATTAACTTGCATTATTGAATCACATGGAAGCATTCCAGAAGCAGCTTTTAAAACAGTATTATAGACACTTGAAATATAATTATATTGTACTGTACATTAGTGTAGTTTTTTGTTACAGTGGGGCCAAAGTAGAAAGCTTGATGTACTTCACTGGTTGCTGCAAACATTTAAATCCATTTGGATAAAAAGGAAGGAGCCCACGTTGTCCAAAGAACTGTATCTTCTAAAGCACGTGTCCAAAACAAGGCCTTCGGCCGAATGTGGCCTGCCAGGCTATTTTATGTGACTTTCACGCCTCTCCTGCAGCTGCGGCACCACCGCTTGTTTCTGTCCAATCTTGTCTTAGAAGTTGGCAGCAGAGAAGAGGACAGAACTCCTCCACCAGATTTTGCACCTCTCTGTGCAGCCACAGCACACCCTTGTCTTCTCCTCCCCTTGTGTCAGCATTCAACACACTCTGGCAGCTGACTCCAGGCTTCTTCTCAGCAGTGGGACAAGTTAAGGGGGTGCAGCGTGAAGTAAGGGAGGGTGGGGGATACATGATTTCTGATGGTTGGGGCTCTTGACATCTAGTCTTAAAGATACAACCGGCTTTTTGAAGGCAACCATAATGCTAATGGGGCCCGCAATGACATTGAGTTTGACACCCCTGTTCTAAACGTATGGTTCATAGGCGTTTATTAAAAAGGAGCAACATGTACATTAAGCCAACATGTTTCTTGCAAATAAACTCCCCCTTCTTCAAGGCTGTTCTTGCATACTATTTGATGGGAACCATTCCCATTAATGGATATGTTGGATCAAATTTCAGAAACCAGGATGGCAGGATGCCAGCTTTAGTTGCATAGGCATGTTCCCCTCAAACTGTGCGCAGCAACAGCTCTGAAGAAGGGGGAATCTATTCCCCGAAATGCGTTGGCTTGATGTATGGTATATGTTGCTACTTTTTAATAAAAAATCTATGAAACCTACTTTAGAAGTTGCCATTCTCTGGACACTAGTCGCTCCTTCTTGTTTATCCATGCTGAAATGACCATGAGGTCTCACATAAAAGGTAGCAGCTCACTCCCCAACAGGGCCCATCATCCATCACTGGGCACTATCCACAGGAAGGCATTCCTTCCTTTTTGCCCAAATGAATATGTACCCAAGACCAGTGACCATCTTGGTCAGTCCAGCGTGGTCTCCAACACAAGCTTGATACTCTCCAACGTTTAAGCCCAGGCTCCCCTTTCTTGCATTTTCTTTATAAGCACACTATTAATCTGCATGTTGAAGGCAGCAGTTTTCTATCTGCTTTATTGAGAGCCTTTTGCAATTCACGTCACATATCTTTTGGACTCCCAAATATACACTCACTGGCCACTTTATTAGATACGCCTTGCTAGTAATGAGTTGGACCCCTTTTCCCCCCAAAACTGCCTTTATTCCTCGTGGCATAGATTAAACAAGGTGTTGGAGAGATTTCTGACATGGAAGCATCACACAATTGCTGCAGATTTGTGGTCTGCACATCCATGATGCGAATCTCCCATTCCTCCACAGCCCAAAGGTGCTCTATTGGATTGAGATCTGATGACTGTGGAGGCCATTGGATTACAGTGAAACCAATTTAAGAAGATTTGAGCTTTGTGACATAGTGCATTAGCCTGCTGGAAGTTGCCACCAGAAGATGGGTACATTGTGTCATAAAGGGATGGACATGGTCAGCAACAATACTCAGGTAGGCTGTGTCATTTAAACGATGCTCAGTTGGTACCAATAGGCCCAAAGTGTGTCAAGAAAATATCCCCTACACCATTACACCACCACCAGCAGCCTGAACTGTTGATACAAGGCAGGATGGATCCATGCTTTCATGTTAAATTTGCCAAATTCTGACCCTACCATCTGAATTTCGCAGCTGAAATCGAGACTCGTCAGACCAGGCAACATTTTCCTATCTTCTAATTTCCAATTTTGTTATGTCTGAGTGAATTGTAGCCTCAATTTCCCGTTCTTAGCTGACAGGAGTAGCACTCGACGTGGTCTTCTGCTGCCCACCTGCTTTAACGTTTGATGTGTTGTGCTTTCAGAGATGATATTCTGTCTACCTTGGTTGTAACTCTGACCTCGACAAGGCATTTCCGTCTACACAACTTCTGCTCACTAGATATTTTCTCTTTCTTGGACCATTCTCTGTAAACCCTAGAGATGGTTGTACATGAAAATCCCAGTAGATCCGAAGTTTTTCTAAATACCGTATATACTTGAGTATAAGCTGACCCGAATATAAGCCGAGGCACCTAATTTTACCACAAAAAAGTGGGAAAACGTATTGACTCGAGTATAAGCCTAGGGTGGGAAATACAGCAGCTGCTGGACCCAACTGGACCACCACGAGACACAAAACAGGGGCTGCGGGCATGGTACAGGAGATGGTTCAGGCATGGTACAGGAGATGGCACAGGTCATGGTACAGGCATGGCACAGGTCATAGTACAGGCAGGGCACAGGTGATGGTACAGGCATGGCACAGGCCATGGTATAGGCATGGCACAGGCATGTCACAGATGATGGTATAGGTATGGCACAGGTGATGGTATAGGCATGGAACAGGTCATGGTACAGGAGATGGTATAGGCATGGCACAGGTGATGGTATAGGCATTCCACAGTAGGTCAGCCAGTGACTCGAGTATAAGCCGAGGGGGGCTTTTTCAGTATAAAAAAACATGCTGAAAAACTCGGATTATACTCGAGTATATACGGTACTTAGACCAGCCGTCTGGCACCAACAACCATGCCACGTTTGAATTCATTCAAAGCCCCTTTTTTCTCCGATTCTGGTGCTCAGTATGAACTTCAGCATGTCGTCTTCACCACATGTAGATACCTAAATTAATTGAGTTGCTGCCATAAGATTGGCTGATTAGCAATTTATGTTACCAAGCAATTGAACAGGTGTACCTAATAAAGTGGTTGGTGAATGTATATTACCAATACAACAAAAAGTTCCACTGCAAATGGATTTTTTTCTATTTTTGTTAAAATGAGTTAAGGTTCAATTTACAAGTATTCACAGATATATGAACCTCCAACCTTGTCTTGGCTGTAACAGGGCAAGCTTCTGTTGTTATTGGCTTACATGAGTTCTCTGGATATTCCTATGATGAATAAATAAAATAGCAGACAAAGAACTCAACCTCTCCTGCCTCTGCAGTACTAAATGCTGGGGGCTCCACCCTGGGCTCCAGCCAGCAGTAATGATGTTTTGTGAAGACTTGCTCTTTACTAAAATGGATAATAAGGATTTCACAAAATTTAATTTGGGTTGTTGTTTGAGATCATGACCCTAAGGATGCAGAGATCGTTGGGAATCTCCAGTAAATTCCACTGTGCACTGTATAAAGAAAATAACGGTCTGCAACAAAAGAATGACATTAAACATATAGCTAACAATTTTTAATTCATCATAGTTTACTATTATAACAAAAACCATATAAATGCGATCAAAGCGCATTATGAAACAGATATAAGGAAAAATCAAAGTAACACTCTCCATATAATGATAAATGATTATCTGATGATCAAGTGGTTTAAGGCCATCTGCGGTTGATGATTTGATACACTATGTTGCTTTCTAAACTGACACATAAGGGCTCACTTACATAGGTGCTCAGCCCAGTGCAGCACCGTTTATTTACTATTACTGGGCTGCTAGCAGGCAACCCATAGAAAGTAAATTGGTACACAGTCACTGTACAGACTCAATGCAGTATAAGTGACGGTTCACATTTGTGCGATGCGGGAACGCTGCGAATATGCAGCGTGATCCCGCATCGCATCCGCACCTCTGGCAGTTCACACTGCCATATGCGATACGCAGGGGGTGTCAATTAAAAGTTAATGACACCCCCAGTTGCGATCGCATATTGCAAGTTCGCACAGAATCGGATCGCACTAGTGTGAACCACTATGCGATCCGATTCTGCTGCGGATGAAAAAAAGCCTCACGTGCATGTTTATTGCGGATGCAGTGCGAATTCAGCCATACAAAGTGTATTGCTGAAATTCACACCGCACATGAGATCGCATGTAATTTAGGAGCAGTGCGCTCCCAATTACATGCGATCTCTGCAATCGCACAAATGTGAACCGGCACTTAAACCCAAAACCAAAAATGTAATATATTGCAATTACCAATCATTAGATAGGTGGCTGCATTAATTTTCTTTTTCTTTTTGTCTTTTTTCCCCGCTTTCATCTGGTGATCTTGCCAGTAACACATCTCTTGTATTAGAGTGCCCCCACTGATTAAAGAACACAGGGTTACCTTTGGACAGCAGCATTGTTAGTCTGGGGGGGGGGGGGGAGTGGTCTGAAGCCAAACTCCAGCTAGTACTTTAAAAGTAGTTAAAACAATTTTTTTTTCTTTCAGGATAAAGGTTTTGCATATATAAATAAAAACCGATCATTGTAAGCACCTCTACCAGTGTTAAATGATTGGTCTCATCTCTGTAAACTGATACATCTGGAGGAGAGCTTGTTCTTTTGAAAAACAACAGACCAACTGGCCAAATCACCATAAGAAAATGAAAAAAAAGCAAGCCAGAGAAAGAAAACTAATGCAGCTATCACATCTAAGAATTGGTAAGCTACAAAATAATAAATGTTTACTTTTAGGTTTAATACTGGTTTAAGTTGCCCTGGAATTTGGCCAGTTCTGCAGGGACTGTCTGAATTTTAATCCATCTATGGCTTTTCCTGCTCATGAGAAGTTGATCTAATGATCAATTTCTCACAAACAGGTTTGTTGGAAAATTTTGGTTTGATCAGCGCTTTATGGAATCTGCAGAAGGAATCAGTGCATTCTGACAGTGGCGGAGTCCCCGATGTCAGAAAACAATAACATAGCGGGGACGATTCCTCTATCCACATTGCTTGTGCAGATGGGGGAATCCGTTCAGTTTTTTTTCGTTCAGCCAATTGACCCATGTATGCCAAGCTTCACCCACACAGCCGAGTTTGACAGATACACAGGGACGGGTGTCTAGACCTGGAGGTAGAGCCTGTGCACCCTGCATACCTGTCAAACTCTGTGTTTCCCTACAACCAATGCGTACCCATTCACTTTATATGGGCTGTCTGCAAGCAGGTCAACAGTATTAAAAAAAAAGGAACCAAACCTGCATGTGCCCACTTAAATGAGCCCTAAAACATGGAGGTTGTATAGTTACTACTGCCCTGTATTTAAAATAGCATTTCAATTTCAGAAATATTTTTTACATTTTTTTTGTTTTTGAAGGATTTACATTTCTCGGGTTGTTACTGTTGTATGTGTCCCTGCTGGAGAGATTTACCCTTTTGATTGCTTCAAAACTAAAAGTGAGGGAAAATCTAAGATTTTGAGTTGTTGCCAGAACAGAAATAGAGGGGAGATCTTGTTGAGGTGACGTCTGACAGAGAGTCTCCCTCACTTTAGAGATAGATAGATAGATAGATAAGATACGATAGAATCGATTACGGTAGATAGATAGATTAGATACGATGATAGATAGAATCGATTACGATAGATAGATTAGATACGACGATAGATGCGATAAGATAGATAGGATAGGATTCACTAAATGGAATACCTGCAGGAGTCAGGAAACAACTAAAGATGTAAAGACACAGACCACTGGAAAGGTAAGCATACCCACTTTTCTATTACAGATGTAGCAAAGCTTATCTTAATGTCTGATGTCAGCTTTTACTTGGACAGGAAGAAAGCGTTGCCTACCATTTATATGGTCCTAATGTTATTTTACGCCAGTGAGCACATGTAGGATTGCATGTGATGTTTTTTGGATGCCCGAGTTTCCATCTGCATGTACAAGACAGTAAAGATAGACTCTTGTTTGTTTAAATAGTTAAACATTAGTACAAAGTAGCATTTCTCCCACCAAAAGTAGATTAATTAAAATATAGCAGCTAGAAAAACAAGAGTCTTATGCAATGTGAAGATTTGAGAAGGCGCGGGCAGACGCAACAGTTATTCAATACGGAAGTTCAAAGAACGATGATCATTTTCTGGCATCACTGGCTTTCCGATGATTCAATGACTAACTTCTGAGTGGTATATAGATGTCCAATTGAAGCCTGCAATTACACAGAAAAAAAAAGCATATCAAAAATCTGAAACTAAGTTTATTGAAAATTACATTTCTGGGTGTAGCAGCCTCCTCAGCACCCCCTTATACTTACCCAAAGTCCTTTTCTTTCCAGCGATGTCCAAAAGTCCCTTGGCAGTCCAGGACTCTCCCTCCAGATTGGCTGGGACACAGCCATTGTCTCCCGTGGCTGTCAAAGTCAAAGTTAGCCAATCAGGAGAGAGAGGGGCCGGGCCTGGACGGCAGCTCCGTGTCTAATTGGACACAGGGAGCTGCAGCTCAGCTCAGGTGCCCCCATAGCAAGCTGCTTGCTGTGGGGGCACTTAATAGGAGGGAGGGCCAGGAGCAGGAACAAGGGACCTGAGGAGGATGCAACTGCACAGAGGAGGTAAGGGGGTAAGTAGAAGATATTTGTTATAAAAAAAAGAAAGAAATGAGATTTTACAATTACTTTAAATATCAAGTATAAACATATCTATATAAACATGATTTTTTTTTTTCTTTCAAATTACTATGCTAGGTTTAGGATAATATGGAAAGAAATTGACACGCACTATAATGTATACAAATTTACTATACTTTGCATTGATATATTATACTCTCTGCATGCAAGGGTTATATCCACAATGTGTCTATTCAAAGAAATAACTGGTTTGGGATTTACAAGTTTTTTCTATTGTAGCTTTCCTGGTGCTTTGACTTTCATACTGATGCATACTGTGCAATGGCTGGAAAAAAGACATGCTTTTTGTAAGCAGCCAGAACATTGTATTGTACACAAAGCTGATCATGAAAAATAAAGCAGAAACCTTTTTCATGCAGCCGTCAGTTAAAGCCATCTTTCTGTTAAAGCGGAGTTCCGGGCACAAAATTCAATTTCTAATAATTACTGCATTGTATTCCTTACTCTCCGCTGAGTCAGAATTGGATATTCCCATAGGTTTTTTTTTTTCACTTACCTGTTTACAGAGGTTTGTATACTCACCTTTCAAAGGACTTCCTCCCTCCTGTGCCTCGGCTCTCCTCGTCACTTCCTGCCGCAATGCGTCCTGGGAGCTCTTCCTCGGCCCTCCCATGATGCACTTTGCAGTCACATGGGCGGCCGACCACTGTTCTCATTTCTTGACTCACAGGCCTACGCCCACTGGAATCAGGAAGAAGGGAAGACATTTCCCCACAACGGACTCGGCAATCCACAACAAAGATGGCGCCGCACATCAGAAATGATATAAAGTAAGATTTTATTCTTGCAAACTCATTATTTCACCATTCTAACCAGGATTAGCGGATGTATCGATGTGTAAGGGTGATTGTTAGGGGGAGATTGAAAAAAAAAAAACGATTCTGTGCCCGGAACTCCGCTTTAAATACAAAGTAACTACACACAGTAATGATGATCTTACACTAATATATCGTTTACACCAGTGGTAATCAACTTGAATGAATTGAACTCAAAATAAATGGTCTGTAACACGTCTCATAGGTCGAGACATTGCGCCGTGCGAGGATGTTAATGAGGGACATGTGGACTCAGCTCTTGAAAAGCTCTCTCTGCCCGTGTATTCCATTTCACCACAATGGATTTGGTCTCTTTAGTGAGATCTGTAAGTGGAGCTGCTATAGTCACAAATATAAAGAAGTAAAGTCAAAGCTCACTTGGTTGTATTTCTCCTGTGGAAAACAGGAATGCAGTTCATTCTGAACTCCTGGGACCCCCTTTCAGCAGACAGCGGGCTGAAGCCCGCTGTCCGCTGACGTCACAGAGCTGGTTCCGACTTGGGAAAGATCACAGCCATATGGCTGGGGTCCGCTCACATGCCTGGACCAGCACCCGGCTCAGCTTCTCAGCGGGCCACTGAGAGCCTAAGCCGGCAGCTCCCGCCCCCTCCACAGCCCAGCACTCCTGCGAGTAACAGTCACCAGCTCTCTGCTCAGGGAGCTGTGAGAACTGAACGATCAGCTGTGTTTGATTGCTCGGGTCTCTTTTAAGCACAAGCATCTGCCATCCTTTCATCCCTAGAAAGGCTTTTTATTTTTTTTAACACTTCCTTGGGTGAACTTTTAAGTCTTGTCCATTAGAGGCCACTGCCACTGACCATTAACATGAAAGTGTTAATAAAAAAAACACACCCACTGACCATGAGTAGGTGGAATGGGGTCACACAACACTGCTACTGAGCACCAGTGCAGAAGGGGGATATTACTGATGGGGTTTTTATTGTGGCTACTCACACTCCTGCTGGGTGTTATTATTGCGTCCACTGACACCAATGTTAAAGGTTATTACTGTGTACTCTGACATCAATCCTGGGGGGATTTTTCTGAAGTCACTGCAACCAATGCTGGGATTTTATAATGTGTCCACTGACACTGATGTTGGGGGTTATAGTTGCTTTCACTGACACCAGTGCAGGGGGTTTGAATTACGGCCACTGACACCAATTATAACTGCAACTTCTTCAGTGTGCATTGCAGTATGTTACAGAAAATGTAGCAGGACTGAAATTTATTTTCAGGGACTGAGGTGCATTACAGCTTATTATTTTGAATGGGCTGCCTAACTCCTTGCAATGCAACTCAATGCACTAAAACGCAATCCTATCGTGCCGCCCTCTGGAAGTATTGGGGTCTACACTTAATGACCTTTATAATTTTCAAGTTGACCATCAATGCCTTTATGAGTTACCCAAAAACAAACAGGCAGGACTTTACACTAAAGAGGACTAGCTACCATTTGTATGTGAGAAAACCAAAACATTACACACACACACACACACACACACATATATATATATATATATATATATATATATATATACATACACACACACACACACACATACAGTAAAACCTTGGATTGTGAGCATAATTAGTTCCGGAAACATGTTAGTAATCCAAAGCACTCGTATGTGAAAGCAAATTTCCCCATAAGAAATTATAGAAAATAAATTGATTCGTTCTACAACAATTTATTCATAAGCCCTTCAGTCTATAGTACGTATAAAAAGATTAGAGCAATGTTGTGTAACCATAATGTCCATCAACAAATGGCAGCTTCCACAAGGGGATTAGAAGAAAAATCCAGCAGGAACTGCAGAGTGTAAAAGAGAAGAGAGGCGCCTCTAAGTGTAGCAATATGGTTCCATTTAACCACTTGCCGACCGCCGCAAGTACATTTACTGCGGCAGTCAGCCCCTCCTGGGCAAAGCGAGGTAGTACTACGTCACTCGCCAAGGAGCCTGTAGGGGGCGAGCGCGCTCCGCCGAAGGCGCGCTCCCACCCCCGCTGGTTCACGGCCATCCCCACACAAGTGACCGGCAGCTCCGATGTCCGCCAGTCACTCGCGATCTCCCGCTGGAGAGGGAGAAAGGCAGGCGGCTAATGTAAACAAAGCCGCCTGTCATTCTCCCTGGTGTAACTGCAGAGACTATACGATCCTGCTATATAGGATCGTATGTCTCTGTGGTTACATCAAAAGCCACGCCCCTTAACAGTTAGAAGCACGCCCCTAGGGACACACTTAACCCCTGAATCTCTAATAAAGTTAACCCCTTCCCTGCCAGTGTCATTTTTATAGTAACAGTGCATATGTATAGCACTGATTACTGTAGTAATGTCACTGGTACCCCCAAAAGGGTCAAAAATGTTAGTCAGGGGTCCGATCTGTCCGCCGCAATGTCACAGTCCCTCAAAAAGAAAAAAAAAAAAAAAAAAAAAATCGCAGCTCGCCGCCATTACTAGTTAAAAAAAAAAAAACAATAAAAATTACAAATCTTTCCCTTAGTTAGTAAACGCAATAACTTTTGCGCAAACCAATCAAAATACGCTTATTGCGATTTTTTTTACCAAAAATATGTAGCAGAAAACAAATTGGCCTAAAATGTAAAAAATTTTGATTTTTACATTCTTTTTTTTTGGGAATTTAAAAATGTGAAAAATATTGTTATTTTTTAAAAATTGACGCTCTTTTTTTGTTTATAGCGCAAAAAATAAAAATCGCGCAGGTGATCAAATACCACCAATAGAAAGCCCTGTTTGTGTGAAAAAAAGGATGTCAATTTAATTTAGGTACATCGTTGCGTGACCGCGCAATTGTCCGTTAACGTCACGCAGTGCCGAATCGCAAAATAGGCCCTGATCTTTGAGCAGCCAAATCCTCCGGGGCTTAAGTGGTTAATGAAGGTACAACATTTAGCAACTCACAGGGTGGATGATTAAAACAGGCACATCTAAGTATGCAGGCATCTGGGGTAAAGCGGTCCACATAGACCGTGCTCCTAACCACTGGCTCTCACAGCTGTCAGTCTGCAATCGTGACGGGGAAGACTACCCTGCAGTACAGCATTCAGAAAGCGAGGCTTGAAGCGCTCATGGAGCGCAGTGTGGAAGGAATGATGTCGATGGCGGTACGGAGGATGGTCTATGTCAGGGATCTTCACACTACGGCCCTCCAGCTGTTGCAGAACTACATGTCCCATGAGGCATTGTAAAACTCTGACATTCACAGACATGACTAGGCATAATGGGAATTGTAGTTCCTGAACAACTGGAGGGCCATAGTTTGAAGACCCCTGGTCTATATGGACAGCTTTACCCCAGATGCCTGGATAGTTAGATGTGCCTGTTTTAATCAACTATGTGAGTTGCTAAATGTTCACCACTCTTCTCTTTTAAACTCAGCTGTGACGTGACGCTACTTGTATATCAAAACATCGCTCATTTATCAAGTCAAAATTTATAAAAAAAAATTGCTGGTCTTGCAAAACGCTCTCAGACCAAGTTACTCCCAATCCAAGGTTTTACTGTATATTGAATCAACTAAGTTTCCTGCACTAATATGATGTTTCAGGTCTGTCTACACCACCTCCACCAGTTTCTATTTCTGAGTTAAAACTGCACAGATTCCCACCAGCCCAGAGCTGGCATATGAGATGTGATTCATGCAGCTCCAGCTCTCCGTTCCCTGTGTTGTGTATGTCATAGAAGGACTAATCACTCATAGAGGACTAATCACTCCTCATTAATAAAGGAGATTACACCCCTTTTGTTAACTAGGAGCATCATCTGCTCCATTTTTTAAGTTTAAGCTAACCCCAAAACAAAAATTTACCTCATGAACCTTGTGGCCAAAGGAAGCATCGGAGGATGCCATCAAATCAATCTGATAGAATTTTGTAAAAGTGTGCACGGACGACCAGGTTGCCGCTTTACACACCTGAGCCACAGAAGCCTGATAGCGAAAAGCTCAAGAGGCACTTAGTGCTCTAGTAGAATGTGCCATCACAGGGAAAGGAGGTACCTGACACTTCAGTGAATAGGCCTGAACAATAGTCTGTCTGATTCATTTGGAAATGGTTGCAGCAGACGCAGCCGAACCCTTACTAGGTCCCTCATCCATCGTGGCGAGGCCTGGGCGGACCACAACCTGCGCACGCTCGTTGGCCAGGCCGGGAGACCATAAGGATCTAGATTATCCGGTGTAAAACCCCAGCCCGGCTGTCGCTTGTAGTTCACCAGGAGGATCCCCCTGACGCTAGCTAGCGATAGTGAGTAAAGAAAAATAAACAGAAACATTTTTTAAAGAAAATAAAAAAACTGAGACCGAAGTCCTAGCAGGGAAACCTAGGTCCTACTCCTAACACTAGGCAGCAAGGAACTGATTAGTAAGCATGATGTGTCTGGGGTAATGTCTGAGGGGACAGCCCCTAAGGGTGTGTCTAGTGAAAAGTTTTTCTAATATTTTCACTGCCTAGTTTACTCCTGTAGGTGACGCATTACCCATTTGTGAGGAAACTATGAAGTGGCTGTGTCTGTGAGAGGACGTAAGAGAAAAAAAACACTGTTTTTTAAAGTGGTAGTTTTGCCCGCTTTGTGATTTTTACCCACAGGTAAGCTTATAATAAAGCTTACCTGTAGTTAAAATGAATATCTCCTAAACGTGCACTGTTTGGGAGATATTTACCCTGGATGCAGCCGGTGACGTCACCGGGGCATGCGCTCTGAAGGTCCAATATACTATGCCGGACCTTCAGAGCTTCATATAAGAGCCTCAGTGATGTCATCGCGGATCTGGCCACTCATACATTCGGAGCCCGCGAACCCAGAAGAAAGTCCACGGGAACCTGGAATCCCTGTCAGAGGTAAGGGCTTCGTTCTAAGGTATTTTATGTCACACATACTAGTACATTATGCAATTGCCTCTACAGGACTTTTTATTTTTTTTAAACTACTGCAGTTTACTACTGCTTTAAGGATGTTTGACTTATTTTTCAGCCTCTAAACGCCCTTCTAGGTTAGCCTATGTGGCCATGCACACATAGTTGTTACAGGCATATTGGAAGAGGAGGCTGAGATGGAAAAGAAAGCCAGCTTGACGCACCTAAATGCCTGTAAACATGTCTAAATATGAATTCAGCGACAAAAAAAAAAAAAAAATGAAATTAAAAAGATTAAAACCTTGTAGAGCTACTTATTTTTAGACAAATAGAATAGAAATAAAGAAAAATGACTTTCTTCCATAAGACTAAACACAGTTGCCCTGTGTTGTATTTATGTTTATAAATGAGAATAGCATCATATTTGGTTGGCTGCCATGTGACAGAGGTCAAGGTTTCAACATTTTCATCACAGTTCGGTTGCTGAAAACAAGCTCTTCCTTGAAAATGTAACTCTACTGGGTCTACTAGACCAAGAAAGGTAAAATAATTGCCCCAGCATTGACAATGCTAATGCTTATGCATATATTTTCAATCATCGTGCCTAAAAAATGTATTTGTCCTTTTTGTTTAAAGTAGAACTCTGGAAAAATTTGACAAAATGTACTCTTGCAGCAATCCCTCACACTGTAAGGACCTATTCACACTATTTGTGTTCAGGATTGCTCTTCAGAGAGCATTTAACAGGTGGTATCCCTTTGATCCCTGCACTAGCGGGCCGCAACTGAGGGCATTGTATTGCAGAGTCGTCCCCATTCACTTAAATGGGTCGTGTTTGGCTGTGCCCTTGTCTCTGCAGGCCTACCAGGTGAGTCCGTACAGACGCTGCTTCTCTATTCCCTTTATATAAGCTGCCTACACACTACTCCCAAATAATAAATAAAAGGCTCTTTATGCTGTACAGGGCTCTGCATCTGCATTAGGCCTTCCAGTTTATTTTTTAAGGATGCAGTTATAGCCCGAGTAGCTACAGCCTGAGGTCTACACTAGTATGCCTCCTGCTGAGTCAGACCTATAGCTCACCATAGACCCGGAGGTAGGCAGGTGTAAACGGACACAAGTCAGTTTACACACCCCTATACATACAAATGCATTGATATTCCAATCATGTCCAGTGGGTAAGGAAAGCCATCCACAGTGGGAGAAGACAGTGATTAACGCTAGTGGCTATAGCAACTGCTAGTAATAATCGCAAGAGAATCCAACAGGCTTGTTGTACCAAAGTTGATCGATCGATTAAATTGGTACATTCAGCCTACCCATTAATGGTTTGAATCTTGGCCGGTTCAGCAGGAACCGGCCAAGATTCCAACCCTGTATGGCTGGGCCTAACTGCACGGTTCAGAGCGGCAAGCGTTACTAAGCTGCAGTGCAACATACTGGTATCCTGATGTGCTTAGTGCAAGACCCGCTGTCAATTATGGTCCTAGAACTGACAGACAAGGCTGGTTTAACATGTGCTGCAGACATACTTAGGGCCAAAGGAGTGTGCAGGCATAGCTTTCTAGATATCAATAACGGGAGTGTGCAACAACATTCAACAGGGAAAGAGCCTGTATGTATTGTAGTCACACGGATGCAGAAAGATTAGAAAATTGATAGCGTCAACGTGTACATTATACTTTTTTACTCCTCAGACTGAGGAGGCATCACACAATGGACTAGAGAGCTGTCGATTCTCACATTCAGTCTGACTTTCCCCCTCTCTGGAATACCCAGAGGATACACCAATATTTCAGGCCGCTACAATTACTTCTCACCGAATATTCAATATTTGGTTCACTTTGGGGATACCATCTGGCCCACTTGGGGATCGTTGTGAGACCATGTATTTTTTCTGAATGATTGGGCATAGACCACTTGCTACCAACATACTGCCCTGGCATTCTCATTTGTCTTCTTGGCTTTTAATACACACGGCTTTGTCTTCTCATAAAATATCTCTATTTGGTGGAGTTTGTAAACCTCTACCCTGAAGAAAGGTGGTGATCACCTGAAGGTACCAGAGGAATACTCACCCCCTCAAACGAAGTTGTAATACAATCTGTGTCAAGACTTTGTTCATAGCCGTGATATACTTTTTATTAATTGTATTGTATTTGTGTGCTCACACACGGCCAGTATGTGCAACTATGTATATATACTAGTGATCGACCAAAATCGATTTTTCGTTGCCGATACTGATATTTTGGCCAATGCACATCAGTATCGGCTGATATGCGCCGATATTTTGTAAATTTTGCAAAATAAACACAATTTTCAACACAGATCTGTTACTGAACATGTTAATGTTTGTTTATTAACCACATGATCTCCAATGTCGTTATTGTATGCCGGATGGAGCGGTATCACCCGGGTGTCACTTACGGCAAGTGGGTGAGAAATACCGATCTGCCAGCAGATCTGCTAATGTGGAATTGCTTATATCTTTAATTTGTACATATGTGAGTGGCATTTCAATAACATTTGTAAACGGAATTAAGCTATGTGGCATCATTTTACCCTACATGAGAAATATTTGGAATATCGGCAATATCGGCCAGTTCCAGGGCCGATACAGATATATCGGCAAAAGTCAATATCAGCCCTCGATATATCGGCCTTGCCGATAATCAGTCAATCCCTAATATATACTACCTTTTTATATATGAAACAATAAACTTTAAAATTTTATCTATTTTGTTTAGCGGTTACCTTTATAATCCCATATACCAAAGTGGGTATTGTTTTTGTTTTAATTTCCTCAGGGATGATGGCCAACTCTATCCAGGACCTTAGGTGATTGGTAATATTTTTCTTTTTCCTATTTTATACTTTTAGTTAATGTATTTTGAAAAGCAAAAGGGACAATTACAGTAAAGAATATTAAAAGGGAGCCAAAAGTGCATATTAGTGTTTTGGGTAAGAGGTGGACATACAGTCAAATGGCTAAGACTGTATAACAAAGTAATACATAAACATGAAATACACTTAAATGTAATCAGCACAGCTCACATTTTTTTAATCAAGGTACTATATTTCTATTATTGCAGCAATATCAAATTAACAAGCAAACTGTCCTTGAATTTCAGGTTATTTGTTCATGTTTGGCATATATCAGATACATTTTACACAAGGGTGTGTTAGTAAGTTATGTGACACACCTGTGAAGTCTACATCACTATTACACTGCAGTTTAGGAAAGGTTCGTAACCTCCTAAAAAATTTCTGGATTTCTGCATGAATGGTTTCAAACGTACAAATCAGATCGTTATCCAAGTCAAAATAATAAGGTCTTGTTTAACAAACACACACATCTTTCTGATGTAATATAGCTTTATTGATCAAATGATTATTCAAGGTCATCAAAACCTTTATATTTCTGTTGCAATGTTTTATTTTGTTTTTAGAAGAAATGCAAACAGATAGTATAGCATGGAGTATAGCATAACAAGTTGAGTTATGTAACGGGGTTAATTGGGGTATTAGATGGGAAAGCATGATAAGTAAGGTAAAGATTTTGCAGGATAGATGTCGACATGTCTTTGGTACACTAAAATGAACATGATAGGTATCTGTGTTATAGAGAGAGGAGATGTAGAATGTAGAGTATATGGTGGATGAAAGGAGCTGGAAATGGGGATAGGAAAGGGAGAAATAAAGAAGTGTAAGCAAAGATATGGGAAGGGCCTCCTGGGGTAATTTGGGATTTAGAAAACAAGTTTTGCCGCATAGCTGTGAGTGTAACGTATGTAGAGCAGTGGTGATCAATTTGAAAATTAGAGAGGGCCTCAAGTGCGGTCCATGACACTTTCCAAATGATAAGAACTCACCCAAGCTTTACCGCAATAAAAGGATATTGGGCTGTGTGTCAGTGCTCTGGCTATCCCGTCTAGCATGAAATCCTAGAGATTAAAAGCCGGCACGCGTTTGCTCCTTCTTATGAAATTTTATTTTGCACTAAAGCAGTTACAACATCTTGGAAATGCTAACGTGTTTCGGCCTAAGCCTTCCTAATAGCATAACATGTTACACTTTTAGAGGGCTGCACAATAGCAGTGCATTTTCGTGCATTGAGTCAAGTTAGGCAGCTTAATGGATTATAATGCACCTCAATGCCCCAAAATGTAGTTTCTGCTGCATTTTTTTTGCAGCGTATCGCAATTTACACTGAAGATGTTGGAGTACAATAACCCCCATTGTTGGTGTCAGTGGCAGTAATAATATCCAACAGCATTGGTGTCAGTGAGCATAGTAACAAATCCCAGCACTGGTGTCAGTGGATGCAATAATAAGGCCGAGCATTGATGTCCATCAATTTCCTCCACCCCAAACTCGTTCATCCATGTCTTTATGGACATTGCTTTGTGCACTGGTGCGCAGTCATGTTGGAACAGGAAGGAGCCGATACCAAACTGTTCCTACAAAGTTGGGAGCATGAAATTGTCCAATATGTCTTGATATGCTGATGCCTTAAGAGTTCCCTTCACTGGAACTAAGGGGCCAAGCCCAACCCCTGAAAAACACCCCTAAACCATAATCCCTCCTCCCTTCACCAAATGATTTGGACCAGTGCAAGCAAGGTCCATAAAGACATGGACGAGTGAGTTTGGGCCAGAGGAATTTGACTGGCCTGCAAACCAATCCTGAACTCAACCCAATCGAACACCGTTGGGATGAATTAGAGCAAAGACTGCGAGCCAGGCATTCTTGTCCAACATCAGTGCCTAACCTCACAAATGCGCTTGAAGCTGTTATAGCTGCAAAGGGTGGGCCAACTCATTATTGAACCCTATGGACTAAGACTGGGATGCCATTAAAGTTCATGTGTGTGTAAAGGCAGGCGTTTGTCAGCTGTAGCCCTGATCTTAGTATTTTTTACAGTTGGCAATTGGCTGTCTAGTAAAAGTGATCTGGCTCTACAGTCACACAATCAAAGTACTGAGAAGGGTGGCCCCCACCTCCTAAAAAACATCAGGGCCCAGTCAGAGTGGGGAGAGATCCCTATGCTTTGTTAATTTAGAGATCTATCTTTTGATCTGTAAATATCTGTTTCTAGAGTTTCCAACCCAAGGTTTTCATCTCACCATATAGTATAAAATCATGTATCTGTACCAGTTTATTGATATAACGCCAGGCAAATGCACTGGGATTGTCTTGACTATTTTGAAAGAGCTGGTGGGATTAAAAAAAAAAAAAAAGATAGGAGAGGTAAATAGGGAAGGATTGGTCCATATAATCTCTTTCCATATTATCAGATTTTGTTTTAATAGAGTCTCCTATCAGGTGATGTGTCAGAGTAGATCGCTTAGGTTTTGAGGATAGGAGCTGCGTTTTAATAGAGCCCCATATCGGGTGATCTGTCAATGGGGATAGTTTAATGATGATAGAGAAATCGGGCTACAGTTATAAATTTCCAACAGGATCCAGAGAGATCTAGGAGGACACATTATGCTCAATATGGATAGTGATAAAGGATAGGATCTGACTGGGCTGGTAGTATCTGAATATGTTAGGTAAATGGATCCCTCCATCTAGTTTATTTTTGTATATAGTGTGTGCTTGGGGATCTGGGTGTTGTCTTATGCCAAGTCTACTTTGAGATTTGCCCTAAAACAGCGGAATTGCTATGGGAAAAATCCATGAGCTCTTATATTTAAGAAGTGAAATTTATAAGTGAAACCTTATCCACTAGAAATAAACACAAAAACGAACTGCTACCTAACATATGAAGTGCTTCCAAGCTACTTTGACCCATTACTGTATACAGAATGTTTTGAATTCAAATATATTTTTGGAAAGTGCATTTTTAACAGCTTGGCTCAGATCATACCACAGTGTTTCAATGAGATTGAGGTCAGGACAGGAATCATTAAGGGGGCTTTGCACACGATTTTCATCAGTTCCATCCCAATAACTGAAAACAATTTGCATGAAAACTGAATATTTTTTGCATCAGTTTGTTCATCGGCCTTCAGTACACTTTATATCAGTATACATATGTGTTTCACATAACCATTTTTTCAGTTGTTGAATAAAATAATCTTGGCTAAAAATGGATGTAAAGGGCACAGACTAAAAAAGGATGCAAACCTTTTCCGTTTTTTTTTTTTTTGTGTACATAAATGGACCTAGATGGAAGTGGATTAAAAAAAACTTAAAGTAGAACTATAGGCAAAACATTTTTTTTTTTCATCTTGTATAGAACAAGGGAGGGTTTCAACCCCCGCCATCTGTGTTCTATTGCGGAGATTTCCCTTATTTTCCTGTCCAACAGCCAAACAGGAAGTGGGAGGAAATCCCTCCAAATAAAGAGAATACATTGGGAACCCCCAGGTCACTAGAACTAGTGCCCCCATTGGAAGATTTCCCTTCTATTACTTTTCTGAGGACAACCCAACATTCAAGATTTTATTTTTCTTTCACTTTCAATGATAACGGTAAACAGAACAAATAGAGAGGGTAAATCTCACTACTGGGGGGCACAGACAGCAATAAAAACTGACCAGGGTTCTAATCCCTCTCCACTCTATCCAAAATTAAAAAATACATTTTTGCCTTTATGCTTTAAGCTTGTTTACATCCGCCAGCCCATAGACGTACAGTCAGGTCCATAAATATTGGGACATCGACACAATTCTAATCTTTTTAGCTCTATACACCACCACAATGAATTTGAAATTAAACAAACAAGATGTGCTTTAAATGCAGACTTTCAGCTTTATTTGAGGGTATTTACATCCAAATCAGGTGAAAAGTGTAGGAATTACAACAGTTTGTATATCTGCCTCCCACTTTTTAACCACTTGCCGACCGCCGCACGACTATCTATGTCGGCGGTCAGCCCCTCACAGGCAAAGTGACGTAGGGCTACGTCACTAGCTTGTGAGGGTCTAGGGAGCGAGCGCGCGCCCCCGCTCCCGAGTGGTCACAGACCCCCCTGCGCGTGTGACCGGCGGACCCGATGTCCGCCGGCCACTCTGCGATCGGCGGGGGAGAGGGAGAAAGTCAGGCAGCTTGTGTAAACAAGCTGCCTGTCATTCTCCTCGCTGTATGAGAGCTGATCACATGGATCTACTATGTAGATCCGTTGATCACTCTGCATACAGCTGAAGCCCCAGCCAATCACAGTTAGAATCACGCCCCTAGGGACACACACAGCCCCTCCCTCTCAAATAAAGTTAACCCCTTCACTACCAGTGTATTTTTACAGTAACAGTGCATATGTATAGCACTGATTACTGTAGAAATGTCACTGGTAACCCCAAAAGTGTCAAAAATGTCAGTCAAGGGTCCGATCTGTCCGCCGCAATGTCGCAGTACCGCAAAAAAAAAAATCGCAGATCGCCGCCATTACGCGTTAAAAAAAAAAAACAACAAAAATGACAAAAATCTTTCCCTTAGTTAGTAAACGCAATAACTTTTGCGCAAACCAATCAAAATACGCTTTTTGCGATTTTTTTACCAAACATAGGTAGCATAAAACAAATTGGCCGAAAATTTTAAAAAATTTTGATTTTTACATTTTTTTTGGGGGAATTTCATATAAAAAAAGGGAAAAATATTGCTATTTTTGCAAAATGGACGCTCTTTTTTTGTTTATAGCGCGTGATCAAAAAATCGCACAGGTGATCAAATACCGCCAAAAGAAAGCTCTGTTTGTGGGAAAAAAAGGACGCCAAATTAGTTTAGGTACAGCGTCGCACGACCGCGCAATTCTCCGTTAAAGTCACGCAGTGCCGAATCGCAAAATACCCCCTGGTCGGAATGGGGGTAAAATCTTCCGGGGCTTAAGTGGTTAAGGGACCTAAAGTAATGGGACAATTGGCTGCTCAGCTGTTCCATGGCCAGGTGTGTGTTATTACCTCATTATCCCATTTACAAGAAGCAGATAAAAGGTCCAGAGTTAATTTCAAGTCTGCTATTTGCATTTGCAATCTGTTGCTGCCAACTCTCAATATGAGATCCAAAGAGCTGTCACTATCAGTGAAGCAAGCCATCATTAGGCTGAAAAAACAAAACAAACCCATCAGAGAGATAGCAAAAACATTAGGTGTGGCCAAATCAACTGTTTGGAACATCCTTAAAAAGAAAGAACGCACCGGTGAGCTCAGCAACACCAAAAGACCCGGAAGACCACGGAAAACAACTGTGGTAGATGATCGAAGAATTCTTTCCCTGGTGAAGAAAACACCTTTCAAAATAGTTTATATGCCACTAATACACTGAAAAAATTAGACAAAAAAGTATAAAAAATATCAATTTTATTACATAAGAAGAATCAACAACATTTACATTGACAATTTATATATACCCAGCAACCAGCTGGATATACAAAGAATTAAAATTGCATGCAATAACAGACCAGTTTCTGTACAGAAGACTCCTAGGAACCATTGGTGGAGAGAACCGGACCGGACCCTACGCGTTTCAGGTGCCATTTCTCAAACAAGAAAGACGCAGGTACACCCCAAGTCTTGCACTAATACTCCCTTCACACCTTGCTGACCTCTAGCCACGAGAGAAATACGCATCCATGGCAGGTATTTCATACTGACCTAGATGCCCATTAAGGAACGTTTAGGACTAATTTTGGATCACTGTGGCGCCCACAGTCCTGCCGTCTACCAGCCATTCTCTATACTGCTCTCTTTCCCAGTGAACCATGTTTATGTGAGACTTGGCATTCCTTTTTCGGTTGTATACCGTTTTAATCAACAGACCAGCTACCTTTATAGAAGGACTTCCTTTGGTACAATTAGTGTATTGAACTTTGGTTGACCCCTGAAGAAGGGTGTTACACCCGAAACGCGTAGGGTCCGGTCCGGTTCTCTCCACCAATGGTTCCTAGGAGTCTTCTATACAGAAACTGGTCTGTTATTGCATGCAATTTTAATTCTTTGTATATCCAGATGGTTGCTGGGTATATATACATTGTCAATGTAAATGTTGTTGATTCTTATGTAATAAAATTGATATTTTTTATACTTTTTTGTCTAATTTTTTCAGTGTATTAGTGGCATATAAAGTCCCAAACCATTGGGGGTACCCCTTTTTGTATCTAATTATCGGGATGATGGCCACTTGCACTGGGTACTGAGTGATAGGATTCAATTACCCTCTTTCAAAATAGTTGGCCAGATCAAGAAAACTCTCCAGGAGGTAGGTGTATGTGTGGCAAAGTCAACAATCAAGAGAAGACTTCACCAGAGTGAATACAGAGGGTTCAGCACAAGATGTAAACCATTGGTGAGCCTCAAAAACAGGAAGGCCAGATTAGAATTTGCCAAACATCATCTAAAAAAGCCTTCATAGTTCTGGAACAACATCCTATGGACAGATGAGACCAAGATCAACTTGTACCAGAGTGATGGGAAGAGACGAGCATGGAGAAGGAAAGAAACTGCTCATGATCCAAAGCATACCACCTCATCAGTGAAGCATGGTGGTGGTAGTGTCATGGTGTGGGCATGTATGGCTGCCAATGGAACTTGTTCTCTTGTATTTATTGATGATATGACTGCTGACAAAAGCAGCAGGATGAATTCTGAAGTGTTTTGGGCAATATTATCTGCTCATATTCAGCCAAATGCTTTAGAACTCATTGGACGGCACTTCACAGTGCAGATGGACAATGACCCGAAGCATCCTGCGAAAGCAACCAAAGAGTTTTTTTAAGGGAAAGAGGTGGAATGTTATGCAATGGCCAAGTCAATCACGTGACCTGAATCAGATTGAGCATGCATTTCACTTTTTCACTTGCTGAAGACAAAACTGAAGGGAAAATGCCCCAAGAACAAGCAGGAACTGAAGACAGTTGCAGTAGAGGCCTGGCAGAGCATCACCAGGGATGAAACCCAGCATCTGGTGATGTCTATGCATTCCAGACTTCAGGCTGTAATTGACTGCAAAGGATTTGCAACCAAGTATTAAAAAGTGAGAGTTTGATTTATGATTGTTAATCTGTCACATTACTTTTGGTCCCTTAAAAAGTGGGAGGCACATATACAAACTGTTGGAATTCCTACACTGTTCACCTGATTTGGATGTAAATACTCTCAAATTAAAGCTGAAAATCTGCAGTTAAAACACATCTTGTTTGTTTCATTTCAAATCCATTGTGGGGGTGTATAGGGCCCAAAAGATTAGAATTGTGTCAATGTCCCAATATTTATGGACCTGACTGTACATTGTGATTCAAACTAGATCTGTTTGAAGAATGACAGACTGAACGCTTGTGTGAAAAGGCTCTGGAAATTGTGGAATTTCTTTTTTGACCAATTCTATTCACTGGGTGGTTATGTTTTATTTCAAAGACATTCTGACAATCAACTGAAAAATTTTCTGATACAGCATATAATTCATCACAGCCTCCTGTGCAGATCACTGATGTCCATAATGAGGTATATAAATCTATATAGTGTGTATGTTACACTGACCATTAAGCAGTTACCCCTAACCATGTTACACCTAAGTTTTTGTGGCTTACACATTGCTAGATATAGTGAAAAATATCTCCAGATATGGAGATGTTTCGGCAATAAATATCTGACTCATTATCAGCCACCTTATCTGACCAGTTTTACTGACAGCTTTAAAAGTGATCTGCTACTCATATAGAGTCCAGTCATACCCAGCTGGTGCATCTTTTCAGCTTTTTCCAGCAAATATGCTCTTTATCTTGGTTTCCTTCTGGCAGTCCCACACACAATCTCAGACTCTCTGTCACTCTGATGCTCTTCTTTTGGCTTCACGCTCACTGTGGCTCTCTCTCTCTCTGGTGATCTCCCACACACTTTATGTTCTCTCATGTTTTTGGTTTTTTATGGTGGTCTCTGACACCCTCTGGAGAACTTACGCTCCCTCAGGCTCTCTTCCTGGCAGTTACTCACATTCTCCCTGGGTATCTTTTGTCAGTCTCTGATGCCCTCTTGTTAGAGGTGTATCGAATGGAAATGTTGGTACCGAAACCAAAACTGATAATTTTTTGAAAAATATATATTTTTTATATATAAAATTGTATTATATTCGACTTTTTAATAAGTATCATGAATTTAAATGAATATACATTTATTGTCAGCCATTATCTGCACCTTTAGCGCAAGAAAGTCTCAAGAAAAAATAATTTCTTTAAATTCCATGCATGTCTTCACACTGGTCTGTACCGCTTCAATTGAGGTGTTAAAAATCTTGCTTGCTGTATTTTTGGCCATTTAAAAAAAAAAAACACACAAAATTGCATTACTTTTCAGTTTCAGTTCAGTGAGTGAAATAAGTATTTGATCCCCAAGCAAAATATGACTTAGTAGGGGAGGAGAAACCCTTGTTGGCAAGCACACATCTCAGGAGGGATTTTGGTCCACTCTTCTTTACAGATCTTCTCTAAATCCTTAAGGTTTTTTGGCTGTCACTTGGCAACTCGAAGTTTCAGCTCCCTCCATCTTTTTATAGAATTAAGGTCTGGAGACTGGCTAGGCCACTCTATGACCCTAATGTGCTTCTTCTTGAGCCACTCCTTTGTTGCCCTGGCGGTATGTTTTGGGTCATTGTTATGCTGGAAGACCCATCTTCAGTGTTCTGGCAGGGGGAAGAAGGTTCTAATCCAAGATTTTTGCAATACATGTCCCCATCCATTGGCCCCCCATGCTGCTAAGTTGGCCTGTACCTTTAGCAGAGAAACAGCCCCAAAGCATAATGTTTCCACTTCCATGCTTGACTCTAGGGATGGTGTTCCTAGGGTCATAGTCAGCATTATTCTTCCTCCAAACACGGCGAGTCGAGTTAATGCCAAAAAGCTCAATTTTGGTCTCATCTGACCACAGAAATTTCTCCTATTCCTTCTCTGAGTCATTTAGATGTTTACTGGCAAACTTGAGATGGGCCTGTACATGTGCCTTCTTGAGGAGAGGAACCTTGCGGGGCTTCAAGATTTTACATTCATGGCGGCATATTGTGTTACCTATGATTTGTTTGGTGACTGTGGTCCCAACTGCCTTGAGATCATTCACAAGCTCCTTCCATGTAGTTCTGAGCTGATCCCTTACTTTTCTCATGATCATCCTTAGCCCATGAGTCAATATCATACATGGAGCTCCAGGCCGAGGGCCATTGATGGGTATGTTGCATTTCTTCCATTTGCGAATAATTGTTACAACAGTTGTCTCCTTGTCACCAAGCTACTTGCTGATGGTCTTGTAGCCCATTCCAGCTTTGTGCAGGTCCACAATCTTGTCCCTGACATCCTATGACAGCTCGTTGGTCTTGCTTATGATAGTGGGTTTGAAAGGAAGAAAGAGATTCCGTGGAGAGGTGTTTTTTATACACATATTGAGTTGTTGTTAGGAGCACCTTCTTAAATTGACAGGACTAATCTGTTTACCACATGAGCACATACTGCAGTCTGTGGGAGCCAGAATTATTGTTGGTTTGTAGGGAATCAAATACTTTTTTTACTCACTGAACTACAACTCAATTTATAACATTTGTATTGTGTTTTTTTTCTGGATTGTTGGTTGATATTCTGTCTCTATCACTAAAAATACACCTATGATAAAAATTATACAGCCTCAATTTCTTTGTAAGTGGACAAACTTACAAAATCTGCAGGGGATAAAATAATTATTTTCCCCACTATAGAAGGGCATTTTCACTTATTATCTATAGTAACATAGGCATTTTTAAAACTATTAGTCAAACCATTGTATACAAAGAAAAATAAAATAAATATTTTTTACAAGTCAAAAGAAAGACTTGTTTGTTTTAAAAAAAAAAAAGTGACAAGGGTATTGCCAAATCAATATGGTCATAGCTAAAATAGAAAGAAAAACTGCTTTGGTCCCGGTGTAAAAATTTATGTAAACAGTCAATATACTTGAAACTGATACTGCAGTTTTGTATTGATGTCACTAAGCTGCATCACCAACTGTTTTATATAGTTGTCAGGAAATATGGTGACAAGGTCACTGCACCAGACTTCCCAAATTTGCCTATTTGAATAAAACCATTGCAAGAGATCTCCTTCTTCCTGCTGAATGTTTCATTTACGTTACAGACACTTCAACAGGAGACATAAAACAACCCTTTGTGCATCAGGAAGGGTGAGACACCATAATGGCGGTAATAGCTGCATAATGAAATCCCACTGTTGAAATCCCTGAGAAAAAGAAGAAACCAAGTCAATTTTGGGTGCACTGAATCGTATCCCTTTTGCCAAGTCCAAAAGCCTACAAACAGGACAAGACAATAAGAAGTACCAACTGTTCATTTAGTAGATTAGGAATGATGAAATTGGCTGTGACATTTACTTAGTACAAATGAATATCACCGCAAATGCTTGGAAAGACTCCATTAAATAGGTGCTAGGTTTTTTAATAGAAAGTGTACAGTGTGACACTCCTTTTGCAAACAGATCATGCTCCAAATCTAACACAATTATCAGGCCATTATCACTCCTACCAGTAGTTTGCTGCCAAGAAGGAGTGGTTCTGTGTTAGCCATTGATAAAGGCACATAAAATTGAAAACCACACAAACGTGTAACTTCTCAAAAAGATTTTAACTAAAATAGGTATTTGAGGGTTAACACTTTACTACCAGGCACTGCTTCCCATTTTTCTCCTCAGATGAGAAAATCATTTTTCTTTGTTTTTTTTGCACATGCAAATTAGAGGCTTAAAAGTTTTCAAAATACCACAAACCATATATTTTGTGATAGCGCAGGAGCTATATAATTAAATAATGTTAATGCTGACTTTGCAACTCCCACGATGGCTGTGCAGGTGTTCATCAACGACTTTTTCATTATTGTAAAAATACAATAAAAACTTTATTAGTGCACGCAAACACAACATGATCTCAAAAATCCTGATTAAATAAAAAAGCTAAAACTTAAGTTAATAAAAAATACACATTTTAATGAAACAAAAAGTAGAAGAATGGAAAATTGAAAATAGGGACTAAACTGCTTTTTTGTTCTTCATCTATTTAATTTAATACTTAAATTATGCCCCTACTCCACCCCCTTCCTTTCCAGACCAATTTT
Source organism: Pelophylax lessonae (assembly GCF_965119305.1). Taxonomy (NCBI): domain Eukaryota; kingdom Metazoa; phylum Chordata; class Amphibia; order Anura; family Ranidae; genus Pelophylax; species Pelophylax lessonae. Next base: position 325,062,087 of record NC_138772.1, read on the forward strand.
CAGCTTTCGGTGCTCTCACATTTTGAATGACAATTACTCAGTCATGCTACTAAATTTTTATCATTTTGTTTACACAAATAGAGCTTTCTTTTGGTGGTATTTATTCACTACTGGGCTTTTTATTTTTTGCGATACAAGCAAAAAAAAATACCGGAAATTTTGAAAAAAAACCCCAATATTTTCTACATTTTGTTTTAAAAGAAATCCAAAAAAAAAAATCAAGATTTGTCATAATTTTAGGCCCGGATGTATTCGGCTACATGTCTTTGGTAAAATAAAATCCTGATAAGTGTATGATAATAGGTTTGCGTGAAAGTTTTAGAGTCTACAAGCTAGGCTACGTATCATCGAAAATGTATCAATTCTGATGTACTGACTACCTATCTCATTTCTTGAGGCCCTAAAATGTCAGGACAGTACAAATACCCCCCAAATGACCCCTTTTTGTAAAGATGACAGTCCAAGGTATTTAGTAAGAGGCACAGTGAGTTTTTTTAAGCTGTTTTAATTTTTGTGCCCACAATAGTTGAATGAAGTTGTGATGAAGATTTTTTTTTTTTTTTCCCCCCACAAAATTGGCATGTTAACAAGTTATTTCTTACACATGGCATAGATAAACTTGCAATTACACCCCAAAATATAAATAAATAGTGGGAGCTCACACACTCAAAAGCAATATTACTCCAAAAATAATATCGATATCAATATATATATAATGTGAAATCAATATATGCGCAAACATGAAAAAGATGATGAAAGTGAATAGATCACAGTGCTGCAACTTAAATAAATATAACTGAAAAATAACAGTGCAAAATAATATAAACTGTTAGCTGAGCACATATATAGTGCCTTGCGAAAGTATTCGGCCCCCTTGAACTTTTCGACTTTTTGCCACATTTCAGCCTTCGAACATAAAGATATAAAACTGTAATTTTTTGTGAAGAATCAACAAGTGGGACACAATCATGAAATGGAATGAAATTTATTGGATATTTCAAACTTTTTTAACAAATAAAAAACTGAAAAATTGGGCGTGCAAAATTATTCAGCCCCCTTAACCACTTTACCACCGGAGGATTTTGCTGTCTTCCGTCCAGGCCACTTTTTGCGATTCGGCGCTGTGCTGCATTAACTGACAATTGCGCGGTCGTGCGAAGCCGTACCCAAACGAAATTTACGTCCTTTTTTTCCCACAAACAGAGCTTTCTTTTGGTGGTATTTGATCACCTGTGCGATTTTTACTTTTTGCGCTATAAACAAAAAAATAGCGTTTATTTTGAAAAAATAACAATATTTTTAACATTTTTTTATATGAAATTCCCCCCAAAAAAGATGTAAAAACCAATTTTTTTAAAAATTTTTGGCCAATTTGTTTTCTGCTACCTATGTTTGGTAGAAAAAATCGCAATAAGCGTATTTTGATTGGTTTGCGCAAAAGTTATTGCGTTTACTAACAAAGGGAAAGATTTCTGTCATTTTTGGTGTTTTTTTTTTTAACGCGTAATGGCGGCGATCTGCGATTTTTTTTGCGGGACTGCGACATTGCGGCGGACAGATCGGAGCCTTGACTGACATTTTTGACACTTTTGGGGGTACCAGTGACATTACTGCAGTAATCAGTGCTATATATATGCACTGTTACTGTAAAAATGACACTGGCAGGGAAGGGGTTAATTTTATTGGAGAGGGAGGGGTTAATGTATGCCTGGCGTGTAGGGGGGGAGGTGACTGAGTGAGTCATGGACAGATCGGATGTCCAGCTATGCTGAACAGTCCGATCTGTCACTCCCTGTCACTATGGAGATCCGCCCGCTGTGTTTACACACAGCGGGCGGATCTCCAGACTCGATCCCCGACGATCGGGTAAGAGCAGCGGTGATCGCCGCTGCTCCTCCCCTGGCCTGACTCCCGGTGTGAATGAAAACAGCGGGAGCGAGCCTCCGGCGGCGCGCAAGCGCCGCCCAGAAGGGGGAGTGTCTGACGACGTAGTACTACGTCGTCAGACGATAACGAGCCACTTTGCCGCAGTAATATTACTGTGAGCGGTCTTAAAGTGGTTAAGTTTATACTTTGTAGCGCCACCTCTTGCTGCGATTACAGCTGTAAGTCGCTTGGGGTATGTCTCTATCAGTTTTTCACATCGAGAGACTGAAATTTTTGCCCATCCCTCAGCTCAGTGAGGTTGGATGGAGAGCGTTTGTGAACAGCAGTTTTCAGTTCCTTCCACAGATTCTCGATTGGATTCAGGTCTGGACTTTGACTTGGCCATTCTAACACCTGGATATTTTTATTTGTGAACCATTCCATTGTAGATTTTGCTTTATGTTTTGGATCATTGTCTTGTTGGAAGACAAATCTCCGTCCCAGTCTCAGGTCTTTTTCAGACTCCATCAGGTTTTCTTCCAGAATGGTCCTGTATTTGGCTCCATCCATCTTCCCATCAATTTTAGCCATCTTCCCTGTCCCTGCTGAAGGAAAGCAGGCCCAAACATGATGCTGCCACCACCATGTTTGACAGTGGGGATGGTGTGTTCAGGGTGATGAGCTGTGTTGCTTTTACGCCAAACATAACGTTTTGCATTGTTGCCAAAAAGTTCGATTTTGGTTTCATCTGACCAGAGCACCTTCTTCCACATGTTTGGTGTGTCTCCCAGGTGGCTTGTGGCAAACTTTAAACAACACTTTTTATGGGTATCTTTAAGAAATGGCTTTCTTCTTGCCACTCTTCCATAAATGCCAGATTTGTGCAGTATACGACTGATTGTTGTCCTATGGACAGAGTCTCCCACCTCAGCTGTAGATCTCTGCAGTTCATCCAGAGTGATCATGGGCCTCTTGGCTGCATCTCTGATCAGTCTTCTCCTTGTATGAGCTGAAAGTTTAGAGGGACAGCCAGGTCTTCGTAGATTTGCAGTGGTCTGATACTCCTTCCATTTCAATATTATCGCTTGCACAGTGCTCCTTGGGATGTTTAAAGCTTGGGAAATCTTTTTGTATCCAAATCCGGCTTTAAACTTCTCCACAACAGTATCTCGGACCTGCCTGGTGTGTTCCTTTTTCTTCATGATGCGCTTTAAACAGACCTCTGAGACTATCACAGTGCAGGTGCATTTATACGGAGACTTGATTACACACAGGTGGATTCTATTTATCATCATTAGTCATTTAGGTCAACATTGGATCATTCAGAGATCCTCACTGAACTTCTGGAGAGAGTTTGCTGCACTGAAAGTAAAAGGGGCTGAATAATTTTGCACGCCCAATTTTTCAGCTTTTTATTTGTCATAACAAAGTTTGAAATATCCAATAAATTTCGTTCCACTTCATAAATGTGTCCCACTTATTGTTGATTCTTCACACAAAAATAGATTTTTGTAAAATCTTAACGTAAAATCCTTTTCTCTTAAGCTCATTGACAGACGTAGTCCTCCTTGATTAATATCAACTCGGGTTATACTGCCCTCTACAGGAGTAGGACTAGACAGGAAAGAAAACGTTCTGGCCACACCCTAGGGGCAGTCCCAGAGGGTATATCCTCTCTCTCTGCTACAGCAAATCAGTTATGTCACAAAGCAGTGTTTAGAGAATTTAACCCAACCCAACTCAAAAACAGAGGGGCGGGTACTACGTCTGTCAATGAGCTTAAGAGAAAAGGATTTTACGGTAAGATTTTACAAAAATCCATTTTTCTCTGTCGCTCATTGACAGACGTAGTCCTCCTTGATTAATATCAACTCGGGACGTCCCAAAGCAGTGCCACAAATGAGGGGTGGGAAAATGGAAATCAAAATCCAATCTAGAAGGCCCAACCGGTGCCAACTAGAAGTTTTAAAGGCTCATCAATCACAAGATGAGACTCAACTGAAATTCCAACGGAAAAAACCCTCGAGGTAGACCACCGGTCTCCTCAAATTGCGGCCTGCAGAACCTTGCGGCCAACAGAGGCATCCGACGATGCCATCACATCAACTTTATAAAATTTTGTAAAGGTATGAACCGACGATCAAATAGTCGCCTTGAAAACCTGGACCACTGACGCCTGATGGCGGAAGGCCCAGGAAACACTAAGCGCCCGAGTGGAGTGCGCCTTAACAGGGAACGGAGGATTACGACCCCTAATCGAATAAGCCTGTACCACCGTCTGTCTAATCCATTTGGAGATAGTCGCGGCAGATGCAGGCAACCCCCATCCGTGATCACAAAAAGTGAATCCGTCTTACGGAACGATTCCGTAGTCTTCAGGTATACCCTGATTGCCCAAACTACATCCAAGGAATGCAACGCATATTCCTGAGGATGATTGGGTTTAGGACACAAGGAAGGTAGCACAATATCTTCATTCAGATGAAAGTCTGAAAACCACCTTAGGAAAAAAAGATGGCTTCGGATGAAGAACTACCTTATCCCTATGAGTCCCCAGATATGGGGAATTGCATGATAATGCAGCCAGTTCTGACACCCTGCGTGCAGAAGTAATAGCCACCAAGAAGGCCACCTTCTGGGATAATGTAAGCAAGGGAATCTCCCTGATATTTTCAAAGGGAGGTTTCTGCAGAACCGACAAAACCAAATTAAGATCCCAGAGCGGTAAGGGCGCGCGCACTGGCGGAGCCAAGTGCCGCACCCCCTGGATGAAATTCCGCACCAAGGAATGAGTAGCCAAAGGCTTCTGAAAGAAGATTGCTAATGCTGAAACCTGACCCTTGATAGTGCTCAAGGATAGTTTCTGCTCAACCCCCTTTTGCAGAAAAGCCAGGATTCGGGTCACCGAATAGGTACGTAGGGGAAATCCCAAAGATTCGCACCACGCGATATAAGTCTTCCATGTGCGATAATAGACTTTGCTGGAAGTCGCTTTCCTTGCTTTAATTAGAGTAGGAATAACTGAAGCTGACAACCCTCTGTCCTTCAGTACCTGGGTCTCAATAGCCAGGCCATCAAAACCAGCGACTGTAAAGCACGATGGAAGATCGGTCCTTGAGACCGCAGATCCTCCCTGAGAGGAAGTCTCCAAGGAGCGTCCGCGACTAGCCTGTCCAAGTCGGTGTACCTGGCTTGACGAGGCTAGCCCGGAATTACCAGGATAACTGGAGTTCCCTCCACCTCTATCCTGCGGAGAAATCTAAGCAGTAACTTGAGAGGGGGGGAAGACATACAGTAGCTGATACTTCCCCTACGGGGCGCTCAGCACGTCTGCTGCGTCCGCTAGAGGATCGCGGGCGCGAGCCCTGTTGAGCCAACCTGCCAACAGATCCATATCCGGGGATTCCCCAATGAAGGGACAGCTGGCGAAATACCTCTGGATGAAGAGACTATTCCTCTTGATCCAGAATCTGACGGCTGAAATAATCTGCCTGTCCACCCCCGTGATAAATATCGCGGAGAGAACTGGAACAACTGTTCCCCCAATAAGAATGTTGGCCACTTCTATGGCCACCAGGGCACTCTTGGTGCCCCTTGGTGATCGACATAAGTCATGACCGTGGCATAGTCCGATTGGATCCGAACCGGGCTGCCCTGGAGCTGCTCGGTCCAGTAAATCAGACAAAATCTGATCGCTCTCAGTTCCAACATATTTATCGGTAACCTGGAATTTATCAGAAGATATGACTTCTCCTGGCTGAGCATCGGAGACCGAAGCCACCAGACCAGAGCCTCCCTGGTCCGCTCGCTCAATCGGATCAGATTGTCCAGGGAATCAGGATTCCGATTCCATATAAGACTGGGTATGAGACTGGGCAAACGGTACTGCCTCTAAGGAGGCGACCATCAATCCCAGCCAGTTGACAGACAGCAACATCCGAATCATTGACTGAATCTTCTGGAGTTTCTCCGCATGGAGAAACACTCTTGCCAAGGATGTATCCAAAATTAGGCCCAGATAGTTCAGTCTCCTGGTGGGAACCAGGGATGATCTTTGGGAAAAGCAACGAAAACGCTGATGTCCTGCGAAGATGGGGATATGAAGATAGGCATCCTAAATGTCTATGGACGCCAGGAAATCCCCCTGATGCAGGGAGGCCACCACTGTATGGATGGACTCCATCTCTTCCAAGACCAGAATTGGACGCACCTAGCCCTTTTTCCTGGGCATTGTGGACAAGTTCGACTAGAACTCCTCCAAGGAATGGGAACTACCACTGCTTGTTGCATCAAGCTGTCCCCCGCAAAGCTTTTTAAGCGACCCGGGGATGTTGAATATTGGAAGGGAAGAATCGCACCGGTGGAAGTGATCGAAACTCGATCTTGTATCCCGACCATATGACCTTGCGAACCCCTTTATCCGGGATTCTGGAAAGCCCTGGATCCGGAAACCGGTGAAGACGCCCCCCCACCCTAGAGATGGGTGGGGCCCATTCTGTCAATCCAACGGGATAACAGTGGCTTTATTTAGTCTGGAAATCGATGAGTCCACTATTGGTGGTACCGTCCATCTTTGTAATGAGGGATTCCTCAAAATGATAGCGCCTAGCAATGCGTTTGGAAATAGCAGGGGCTCGTTTACGGACGACCCCATTTGGCAAGGGAAACCCTTCACCATTTTGGTAGGCTTGCTAGTACCAAAGAAGGAATATGAGTCTCCGCTACCTCTGCCGGTGTAACCTCAAGATTTAAGGTTTCCCGGACAGACACAACTAGTGCTTCCACCAACGCTTCTTGTGCTATGGCGGAGGCAGAAGCGTCCTCCTCACTGTCTGAGGAGACCGTACCTGAGACAACAACCCCAGAAAAGGGGCTGCAATGACCAGCTCAGAATCCATATCTGAAGTATCAGATGACATAGGGGTAGGCGGGGGTCGCTCTTCTTGACCCCCGTCCCTGACAGGCTACCTCCACCCGGGATACCAAAGACTCCAAAACTGCTGATAATGCATCATCACAAGTGGGGTACTGGAGGGTCCTGCGGCCACCCCGAGGGGATCAGGTGGGGATACATGTGTGGCAGGGTTCATGTAACAAGACACTTGCCAGCAAACACAAAAAAATTAATTGCAAGAAAAAAACATTTTTATTTTTTTTACTTAGTCCCCCAGCGCAATAGCGCCCCTCAGTCTACCTGCTTGGACCCCTCAGAAAGAGAGAAAGAGAGACCCCAAGGCTCACCTGATGCACAGAAGTTTCTTATCAACTTGCTTCCAGCACTGTCTGTTACAGACAGGAAGTCTTTGGCTTGCTTTCCCTGGGCCAAGGAGGCGGCTCCGCCCCTTTACACGCCTTCCGGCGCCTCCCAATTACTCCACGAGGTGTTTGGTCACCTCAAACATGGCCGCCCCCATGCTGGAGACACGAGGCTACGCCAATATGGCGGCCTCGTGCGATCTGCAGGAAAATGGCGGCGGCCTGTATAGGATAGCGGCGGCTTGCAAGCTAGCAGCGGCCTGCGGGAGGTGTGCATTCGGCCTGTGCGGCCTACGGGAGTGCCTCGGCCTGCGGGAGGCTGTGCGGCCTGTGGAAGTGACCGGCTTTCTGGAGGGATAGCGATCTGTGGCTGCAGTAACTCAGGCATAGGCATCGGCCTGTGTACACACTATGACAGGTAGGATACCTCTATCCTCATGGTAATGCCTTTTAGTAGTCTGCCACTGACTTCAGTCACCCTTACAGTCATATAGTGACTTTAGATCGTCAGCTCCCAAACCAAGCCTCCTGGTTTCTATTCACAAAATCACACTCAAATTGGGGGATCTGTGACTGTTATAGGACAGAGGGGGGACCCAGAAACTGAGTGTCCGACCATCCCAGAGAGGGGCCCGCGTTCACCAACACACCCGACAGGGGGAGAGGGGGAACATTCTACTCACCATACCGGAACCAGGCGGGCGCCAACTCCTGACAGAACCCCTCTCCACCGGGGTGGGGGGGCTGTCGACCAATACGGACGCCGTGACTCTGCTGGTCATTGGCGTCCAGGCGAGACGTTTAACTCGCAGTGTCAGTCCCCGTCCAGTGGGACTATGTCGCGGCCGACCCAGCGCGGAGCTAAGGCCTGCACGCGCTCGTAGGCTGAACTGGGGTGACCACTGGATCTCAACATCCAGCCCGTCGCCCAGTTTCAGCGTACTTGCTTGAAGATCTCACAGGAACACTGGAGAAAAAAAGCTGTCTAAAAAAGTATTTCTAAAAAAAATCCTGCCAGGACCGAAGATCCTAGCAAGGAATCTAGGTCCTTACTCCTAACTAGACAGAAAAAAACTGATTTGCTGTAGCAGAGAGAGAGAGGATATACCCTCTGGGACTGCCCCTAGGGTGTGGCCAGAACGTTTTCTTTCCTGTCTAGTCCTACTCCTGTAGAGGGCAGTATAACCCGAGTTGATATTAATCAAGGAGGACTACGTCTGTCAATGAGCGACAGAGAAATTACAGTTTTATATCTTTATGTTTGAAGCCTGAAATGTGGCAAAAGGTTGCAAAGTTCAAGGGGGCCGAATACTTTCGCAAGGCACTGTATCATCCAAAACGGTGACATGTGTATAAGTGATCAATCAAATAATCAAATACGTGAACAATAAAATTCAAAAACACTGCCACCAAAAATATATTTGTATATATATTGTGAGGGATTAGCTCGGTGGCGGGTGTGGATGACCCCTTGGGGGGTGTTTTTTCCCAGAGAGGTAGCCGACAAGTGCTTGCAAACAAACAGTGTGGTTTATTAAATGGTGTTTTCTTCACCAGGCTGTATGCAGCAAAACATCCAAAATAAAATAAAACAGAAAATAAATCCTTGCCTCTGTGGGCGGCTACCTTCTCACAACTGGAACCTGCCTAAGTGTCTGTCTCCAACCTACCGTCGGGCAGACTTCCTTGTCCTACAGTGGACACTCAATAGTCCTTTTATAATAGTTTCACAGGGCAACACAGTCCTTTTGTTTCTTTCACACAGAAACACTTCGTCTTCTCACCTTTGAGACGTATTCACCCTTGGTTACCGTCCCGGGCACACATCACTCCGGGGGGTCTTCTCCCAGGCCCACACATCCTGTCGGGAGGCACACGCTGACTGTCCTCCTGCTCCCAGCCCACATGGCTTCAGGATGCAGCTTCTGGAGGCAGCAAACAACAGGAATTTCTCTGAACAAATTATAGAGCCTTAACTCCCTCATTCTGAACAGGTGAAGGCCTTTCAACTTCCTGCTGGCTAGCTCTGTAGCCAACACCCTAAATTAATTAATGGACTTCTCAATCAGGTGGAAAATGTATCTCCTTCCTGTGACTACATTCCCAGATTTAGCTGACTTCCTGTCACATACCCCCCCCTCTTGTTTCAACCCTAGGGTTGGGACACATATTTCCAGGCACGCATGTGTCAGGCACTGCTGACTCACTGATAAGCCTCCTATTATCCTCAAGCTTCCGGATGAAACTGTTTTGTCATCTTCATTGACGGATTTCTCATAAATGCCACACAGTTTGTCTCTCATCTCATATACACATTCTTCAACTGCATTTTTGGCATCATTTCGCTCCTTCTCGTTTCTGTCATCTTCATTGACAGCTTTCTCATAAATGTCAGACAGCTTGTCCCTCATAACCGTCTGTCCAATCCACCATGGAGGACCGTGATCCATAGGCAACTCAATTGGGCTAGTCTTAATGTCTTCAACATTCTTAAGACGCCTCTCTCTGCAATCCATAAATGTTTTCCACAAAACTTTGAGAACCTTTGCTTCACTAAGCTTTGTTCCAAGTAGGGACTCTTGACATCCCTCTGTGACTTGAGTTGCCTCTCCATACATCTGTACACAATCATTGACTTTTTGTTGTAAAAGGGAATGATCTTCCTTCTTGAGCTTTGCTTGCTCTAAGATGCTGTGCAGAGGATTTTCCAATTGAGACAACAGGCTGTCACACATTTCTTCAAAGTGACCCCTGTTCCTTTTCCCAGAGATATCAATATCATTCACCAAACATTTCATATTCATAGGCAGATCTGAAGCATTTGCACTCATCAACTTCTTAAACTTTTCGCCCTCCTGAGCGAGTCGCAGTAAAGGCCTACTATTTGATTTGATATTGAGTTTATATTTCTTGCCAAACTCTTCACAGAAGAAGCCAACCAGAACATCATCAACTTTCCTTCCACCAACATAGGGGTCAAAGGCAACAACACAGTTGAACCCAGCGATCTGGGTGGTATCCATTATAGACCTCCTCTCTGCATCAGTGAAGAAGCATGGAACTGCAACACATTCTTTTACAGGTTTCTTCAATGCACTTTCTGCTGAACTATTTGACCGCTCAAGGTCACCTAGTTCTTTTTCTCTATCTGAATTCCACATGGAATGCATCTCAAGATCACGATCAAACTTCTGCCACCCGTCTTTCACCAGTTTCATTTTAGAAATATTCTCTGAAAGGCACTTGAAATTCATTTGCTTCACGTTTTCACCAACAGCCTTAGTTTTCTCCACTAGGTGGCGTTTGCTTTTTCCTCCCAGATTTATATCACTTGCTTTAGTTTTCTCCGCTTTAGTTTTCTCCACTAGGTTTTCAGCCTGAACTGAGAAATCATCACATTTCTTACACAACTCCTTTATTTGCTGAAGTTCTAATGATACATTTTCCAATGCTTGAAGTTTTTGAAGGAACGGTTTATTCCAAAGGGGTGATTCAAGCCACGTGTCATCACATTTCTGAGGCTCACTCAGGACAGACCCCAAAACACTGATCCTTTTAAAAACTGCATCAGGCACACTATCCCCTCTTTGGGACAGATCCTCTGTTGCCTGGAATTCCTCTTCCAGTTCCTGCAACGGAATCTTCATCTCTTCTACTTGCTGTTCTAAGGCTCGCTTAGACTTTTCTAGCTCCTGAACGCTTTTCACAACATCATCCTTGGAGCTGACCAATTCTTCCATTTCTGTACGCAGCTGTTTAACACTTTCTAGTTCAGCCTTACACTCTAGAGCTTCCTCCAAAGAGCGAGCCAAGAACAGGGCTTTGCTCTCGTTATCACGCACCTCCGTTTCTGCACGTGCGCGTTCTTCTGCATATTTTGCAGACACAGTCTTCTCTTCACCAAGCATCTGATCAAACTTCTTTTTCACATCTTCAACACACTGTAATGAACCAACGCTTTCTTCCATGCGTTTTTTCATATCCGCTATCTGAGCTTGCAATGTTGCGACTTGCTCTGATAGGTTTTTCTTTGCTTCCGCCTCCTCTTTTAATTGTTCCAGGAAGCCATTTTTCTCATCTTCCATTTGTTTGAGCTTTGTGCTAAAACTCAGCCTTTGACACCTCTCTTCCTGTAAGAGTTCCTGCGTGTCTTGCAGCTGCGATTCCAAGATAGAAAAATCTTCCGCAATTTCTCTAGATTTGCGGTCTGCTTGAGAAAGCCGATTTGTGACACTGTCCAACTCAACCTGCAATCGGTTTGCCTTCTCTGACAGCTTAGCACACAATCGGTCACCTTCTGACACCTTGACTTGCGATTCCAGAAGCTGTGCCTCTACTTTTTCCCTCTTATGTTCACAATCTCCTTTTCCCTGCATAAGAGCCTTCACCTCATTGGCTAGCATCTGGGAATAAGAATGTAATTCTGCCACACAGGCTTCTTTCTCCTTTAACTGCTGCTGGACACGTTGGGCTTCCCCTTTCCAACTTTCACAGTCCGCACGCCATTCATCTACCACATTGCTCAAAGTAGTGAGCTCATACACAGTACTCAGTAATTTAGCCTCTCTTTCACTTTTCTCTTTGTCGCTGAGAGACAATGTCGCTTTCAGAGCAACATTCTGTTCCTGCGACTCCTGCAGGTCTATTTTTGTAGCTCCCAAAGACTGAAGACTTTTTTCCAGCTGATTACGCAACTCCAACATATCAGCCATACTTTGCTTCTGCAAAGTCTGAATTTCACTTTCCTTTTCCATGAGGATGGTATCTTTCTCCATTATAGTCTCTCTGCGTTTTTGCAACTCGACCAAAAGAAGAGCAGTGGATTCTTCCCACTGTAACACATGAGACTTGAGTAGTTCATTCGTTTCCTGCAAGTTTCTATGCTCCATTTTAAGCAATTCCAAGGCTTGTTCCTTTTCTTCCATTTTCCGTTGCAAGGCATCCAACTTAGCCCTGCACACATACTCGGTTTCCTCCATACCGATGGCCTCCATTGGCTGCTGGCGTCTCTGTTTCCAGCCTGCCATGCTCTCTTGATGAGCCTTTTGTTGAGCTGCAAAGCTCTGCTGAAAATCCGCATTTGCCTGCTGTTGAGCTGTATTTGCTTGCTGTTGAGCTGCATTTGATATAATCAGATGTTTCAACATCTCCTCCATTTTGAGTTTACTTTTCATCTGAGCACACTGCGTCTCCATAGCGGTTTCATCAGTGTTGCTAGGGACAACAACCTTCCTCTTTAGTAGACTCTCTTTAGGCATGGATGGGGCTGGTTCAGACGGCAACATCCCCTCCATCCATAGAATCCGGTCTCTCATTTCATCTATCTTTGCATTTTTCAGGCGTTTGGACCGCCCCATCTTCAATAACTCCACAAACAAATTTTTCACAGTCCAGCAAACAATTTTCAGACCACTGTCTCTTCAACACATGTAGTTTTTCTCTCTCTTGCAGGATCTCTTTTCCTGCATACACAGTTTGTGCAGTCACTTGCACCAGACACAACAAAGTTCATCAAATAATTTTGAGACCGCTGTCTCTTTAAAACACTTTTTTTTTTTTTTTTCTGTCAGGATCTTCTCTCCTGCACACATAGATTGTGCAATCTCATGCACCAGACAAAGTTCATCAAACATATGCACTCCATTGCAGGGATCTCTGCTTATGCCCGCATCCTCCACCATATGTGAGGGATTAGCTCGGTGGCGGGTGTGGATGACCCCTTGGGGGGTGTTTTTTCCCAGAGAGGTAGCCGACAAGTGCTTGCAAACAAACAGTGTGGTTTATTAAATGGTGTTTTCTTCACCAGGCTGTATGCAGCAAAACATCCAAAATAAAATAAAACAGAAAATAAATCCTTGCCTCTGTGGGCGGCTACCTTCTCACAACTGGAACCTGCCTAAGTGTCTGTCTCCAACCTACCGTCGGGCAGACTTCCTTGTCCTACAGTGGACACTCAATAGTCCTTTTATAATAGTTTCACAGGGCAACACAGTCCTTTTGTTTCTTTCACACAGAAACACTTCGTCTTCTCACCTTTGAGACGTATTCACCCTTGGTTACCGTCCCGGGCACACATCACTCCGGGGGGTCTTCTCCCAGGCCCACACATCCTGTCGGGAGGCACACGCTGACTGTCCTCCTGCTCCCAGCCCACATGGCTTCAGGATGCAGCTTCTGGAGGCAGCAAACAACAGGAATTTCTCTGAACAAATTATAGAGCCTTAACTCCCTCATTCTGAACAGGTGAAGGCCTTTCAACTTCCTGCTGGCTAGCTCTGTAGCCAACACCCTAAATTAATTAATGGACTTCTCAATCAGGTGGAAAATGTATCTCCTTCCTGTGACTACATTCCCAGATTTAGCTGACTTCCTGTCACAATATATATGAAAAATAAAAATAGTACAAAAAAGTTCATGAGCTAAACTGAAAAACCATAGTGATCAGTATAGATAGTCCGGTGAGATTCCAGTGACTTCAAGATAAAAGAAACACCAGAAAAAGGTCCACCACCTCTGTGTTCCACACCCCTTTGCAAAGTCACTCACCCCCACTTAATGCCCTCCACTCTCATGGAGTGGGCAAAAGACACTTGGGTGTTCCACCTTAGATCAAGAGTACACTGGCTGGTAGATCACTGATGCCTAGATAGCCTTCCTTCCGCTCATAGCATGAAAAGAAAGAGAAGATACCACTAGTGCAATAACGTCTGAAAGACCTTTTAATGAAATATCAGCTTCCAATGTTTACACTCGCATGGAACAATCCTTGTAAAAACACATAAAAGAATGCCATAAGCGGGGATAAAGGTGCTCACTCATATCCTGCTGCCGCGGCGTAGTGTACCGCTGGAACCGAGGAGACACCTCTGCTCATCCGATCAATCCTTCCGGTATGTTGTGTAGCCAAGCCCCTGACGTTTCGTCACTTCCTGACTTTTTCGAAGGAGATGGCTACACACTGCAACAGCCGGGCTTATCACTAATCACACCAGCCAATCGGAGACTCATCCCACCTGAACTCATTAGCATCTGACGCTGCAGGGCTGTTCTACCGATCCGCACATCTATCCAACTGTGCTTTTAACCCCCATTTTGCCATAAGCAGGGAGACCGCAGCAGCCAACTTTAATATACATGATGCCTATGGTATATTAAATGCACCAGGGATAACTCAGACTCCCGTGACCTCCTATTGAGAACGATATATACAAAATCCTCTTCAGATACATAACTCCCACCAAGGAAATGCCCTGATCGGATAGAGGATCAGTCTGTGCAGTTAACCCTATATCTTCTGGCCAATCTAATCAGTCTGCGTAGTTAAACCTATATATTCCGGCCAATCTAATACACATGGCTGCATGTGAACACATCAGTATAATGAATTCAATCTAATCCGTCTGTGCAGTTAACCCTATATATTCCGGCCAATCTAATAAACATGGCTACATGTGAACACATCAGTATAATGAATTCAGGGGAGGTTTACACAGTAGATAAAATGTCAATCACAAACACATATATGTGTATGATGATAAATATATAAAATTATTAAATAATTAAATATTACATAAAATGCATATTAAGAATATTAAACATGTATTAAACACTAAATAACAAGGTCCCTAAAAATTATAATAAAATACTATTTGTTAAAACGGAAAAATGAATAAAATGTCCAAAATATGGACGCTACCCCACAAAAAACACATAATTAATAATCGCTAATAAAACAGTTTAAGTCAAGTTCTATGTTCAACACCCCAGAACTGTAGACCACTAGTGTCTTTATTGTGCACAGTTCTGAAATGTTCGGAAACGCTGTGGTATTTAAAACCATTTTTAATACTCTAGACATGTTCAATATGGGAGCATCTCCAGAAACCTTTAATGTGCTTAGAAGACCCTGCTCCTGCGCTCAAAACCAGGTCCTCAGGCTGTTTCAATCTAGGAACCCACACTTGGCATCCCGTATGGCTAAGCCTTGCTGCCTTCTACGACCGGGGTGGTCAAAAACACTGTAAAAAAACACTGTGACACGGACTCCGGCGCTTGGTCATATATGTCGCTGCAAGATGTTTAACGTGCTGGCCGCCCCCCGGTCAAGGACAGGGTATGACGCGGAAGACCCAGCGCATAGCTAAAGGTCTTCGTGCGCTCGCTGGCCAGACTGGGGTGACCACTGGATCTATATCATCCAGCCCATCACCCAGTCCAACTGTTGATTAAAAATCTCCGCAGGAAAAAACCCAGGTGAAAGGAGAAAAAAAGACTATGGAACCAAAGGTCCCAGCGGGTAGCTAGGTCTCTACTCCTGAACACTAGGCAGAAAGACTGGATTGCCTACAACTGAGAGGGGGTTTTATGCCAGCTAAGACTGCCCATAGGCAGTGCTGAGTTATTTTCTGCCTAGTGTCCTACTCCTGAATGTGGTGATATAACACAATGGTTAAAATTCTGAATAGAGCTGTGTCCGTCAATGAATGAAGAGAAACAATATTTTTACTTTCTGCTATAAAACATATTCAATAAAAAAAAAAAATTAATTAAAAAAAAAATGTCTTTATCAATTTAGGCCAATATGTATTCTGCTACATATTTTTGGTAAAAACACCCAATAATTGTATGTTGATTGGTTTGGGCAAAAGTTAAAGTGTCTACAAACTTTGAGATATTTTTATTTATTATGTATTTTTTTTACTAGTAATGGCGGCAATCAGCAACTTATAGCAGGACAGCGATATTGCAGTGGGCAGTTGGGACAATGACACTTTTTAGGGACCAGTGACCCTAACACAATGATCAGTGCTAAAAATATGCACTGTCATTGTACTAATGACACTGGCTGGGAAAGGGTTTAACATCAGGGGCGATCAAAGGGTTACCTGTGTATTAAATGTTTTTTAAAATGTTTAATATCCCCATTAGTCTATACAATACTATAAATAGTTGCTAGTCTGTTTTAGCACTGGAAATGGCCACTATGAGTCTAGATCTTTAGGACCCAGTGGAGGCCGCTCCAGTCCTATTTAAGCTCGCTACTGACATGGCACAGATAGGCCTGAAGAAGGAGCGCATGCTCCGCAAACGTGTCGCCTTGACAACCTCCCTGCACCCGGAGGTACACATCACGGAAAGCCGCGCGGACTAACAACTGACCACTGGAAGTGCTGACAGCCATCGGTTACATCCTCGCCAGCCACAGCCGCCGATGCCATCCTGATCTATCCTTTCCCACAGGGAGACATTCTTCACAGTGCCATATATGCTGTATCTCATATTTAATTGTGAGTACCTGTATACCTCTTGTTAATAAATTACTTGGTGTCTTACACTTAGATGGCGCTTGGGTTTCCTCTCCAGTTACCTGTGTGCCTAGCCAGTGTTTTCTCACAGTGTGGGAGGTGCTTTTACTAGGGGAAGGCACTGATCCATGTTCCTGCTTTGCAGGAACACAGGATTAATTCCTCTCCAACTGACAGAATGGAAAACTGCCTTGTTTACATAGACATATTGGCGTTCTGCCTGTGTACCTAATGATCAGCGGGTGCTGGTGGACATCGGGTACATGAGAACTGCTGATCAGCTCCTGCAGTGTAGAATCACAGCGGGAGCGAGCCACCGTCATGGTGCAATCGTGCCCGATACTCAGAGGTGCAGGATCAGATCTTGCGCAGCGCGGCCACCTTGACGCAGTAAAAGTGTTATAAGGCGGTCGGCAAGTTGATAAGGGTTTAGATACATGTTAAAGAGGAACTTCACTCTCCCAATCAACTTTGATTATTTTTAATCCCCATGCTACTAGCATTAGTAAATAGATAGGAAAATATATCATATGTACAGTACTTGTTTAAAACTTTTATTTAGCGTCTGCTGGCGTCTCTGTTTCCAGCCTGCCATGCTCTCTTGGTGAGCCTTTTGTTGAGCTGCAAAGCTCCGCTAAAAATCCGCATTTGCCTGCTGTTGAACTGCATTTGCCTCAGTGTTGCTAGGGACAACAACTTTCTCGGGGGGGGGGGGGAGGAGGGGTTTTCTCAGCTAAGCACACTCTCCTGCATGCATGCTTGAGCTAAGGGCAGATGGACTCCAGCAAGTAAATGTTAAATTAATAATTTGCCCTTAATCAATATGGCCAGAGCCAGAAATGCTAGGAGACATGGATGGATGATGGTGTTTTTTTGGTTTGTGGTGCTCAGATGCAGTGCTGCTTTAAATCTTAAACCAGCCATCACGTTTTTTCAAATACCACAATTATTATTTATCATAACATATGTTTTAATACAAGGTTGAAAATGCAACCTACATTCTTTCCAGTTAAAACAGAAGGAAGAATTAGAGGAAGTAATAGCTATGTAGAAACATTTACTGTGAGCTCACATCTCAGGCTAGTTCCTCTTCTCTGTTACAGCCATTTATTTCTAGGTTTTACTGAGACTGCATATAATTCATAGAGATCAATGCATATTGTCACAGCATATACATTTGTGATTAGAAACAATTTCATTGATAGAGTAAACTCCACAAGATTATTATTTCAGTAAGGTAGAAAGTAATGTACTAAGTGCCTTCAACTGCAGCAAGCAATCATTATTCATTGTTGTGACTGTTCTAAACAGATAAAGCATTTATGTCGACAGACATTCTTGTCAAACGCTGCATTTGCTATTCAAGCGCAAACGTGTGTTGGAAAGGCAAACACAGTGTTTGACAATAAAAGGCTGCATTTCACCTGCTTTACCTGCAGCTCAAACCACCTCATAATGCAAAGCAGGTCAAAAGCAGCCTCTAAACTGCCATTAGTACTGCTCAATTAACCACTTCTCGCCCGCTGTATAGTACAATGACGGCGGGTGGGATCCCCTTTCGTTCTGCGATGGTACGTGACCCTGATCTCGGTAAAGAGCCGATGATCTCGGTAAAGAGCGGCTCTTTACCAATGTAATCAGATGTGTCCAATCACAGCCAATCACATGTAAACACAGAAGTGCCGTTTATCGGCTCTCCTCGCCTCACACTGACAGAGTGTGAGGAGAGGAGAGCCGATCAGCAGCATCTCCTTGCGGCAAAGACCTGTAGAGGTAAGCAGGGCACTGATCATGAGTGCAGCCCCATCAGTGACACCAATTAGTGCCCATCAGTAATGCCAGTCAGTGCTGCCTTTCAGTGCCTGCTCATCAGTGCTGCCTATCATTGCCCATAAGTGCAGTGTATCAGTGCTACCTATCAGTGTGGCATATTAATGCCTCCTCATCAGTGCCGTCTCAGTAGTGGCGCCTCATTAGTGCACATTAGTGCAGCCTCATCAGCGCACATCAGTGTAGCATCATCAGCGTACATAAGTGGTTGGCTGGAGCTGCTGGGCTCATGCTCGTCACTGGAACATTCGGGTTCAGGACAGCAGCAACCAAGAAGGTTTTGCACGTTAATGCATAGAATGCATTAAGGTGAAAAACACTGCGCCTTTACAACTCCTTTAAATACCAACAAAAGAAAGCTCTATTTGTCTGAAAAAAAAAAAAAAAAAAGATAAAAATGTAATTTGGGTTCCATGTTGCATGACCGCGCAATTGCCATTCAATGTGAAGCAGAGCAGAAAGCTGAAAATTGGCCAGGGCAGGAAGGTAGCGAAAGTGGCCAGTATTGAAGCAGTTAAAGCGTATGTAAAATGTCAAAAGTGGAACTTCCGCTTTAAGTGGTCCTGACATACCACATTTGGCATGTCATTTTTTTTTTTGGGGGGGGGGGTACCTAGCTGTACCTAGCTTTGACAGGTGCCCGCTTCCACTTCGGCCGCCTAGGCGGCTTGGGCGCAAGTTCTCCTCTCCCCCTCCTTCTCTGCAATCTTCTGGGGCACGTCACAGGTCCCAGAAGATTGCCCGTCCATTCAGGACGCACAGCACGACTCGCGCATGCGCAGTGCCCACCCGGCTGTGAAGCCGCAAGCGATCACAGCCAGGTGCCCACACTAGAGATGTCGGCGCCACGGGGAGAAGACGGAGAAAACCGAGGCTCCCCCCGGCCGCATTGCTGGACTGTGGGATAGGTGAGTGTGGGTTTTATTAAAAGTCAGCAGCTACACTTTTTGTAGCTGCTGACTTTTAATAAACACAAAAGCCTGTGGAACTCCGCTTTAACCACTTTACCACCAAGCCTATTTTTGACACTTTATGTTTACAAGTTTAAATCAGTATTTTTTGCTAGAAAACTACTTAAAACCACCAAACATTATATATATTTTTTAGCAAAGACTCTGGAGAATAAAATGGCGGTCATTGCAATATTTTTTTTGTCACGCGGTATTCGCGCAGCGGTCTTTCAAACGCCATTTTTTTGGAAAAATCACATTTCACTGCATTAAAAAAAACTATACAGTAAAGTTAGCCCATTTTTTTTTTTTTTTTTGTATATTGTGAACAGGGCCTGCCTTAGGTGTTCAGGCGCCCTGTGCGAGCTAATCTTGTGGCGCTCCCCCATCTTCACCCCTTGCCCCCCTAAACATGGCTGTATCTATTGAAAAACTATTTAAGAGTATAATTGCTGCTAATTGACTGCAAGTGGGTGCAGCAGCAAGATAAAAACAGGGAAAAAAATCTGCGCAAAAATACTCTAAGTATTTACCCTAAAATGATATATAAATATATAACCCAAATCTGTTTCTGTTGTAAAAAGTGCACAGTGCAAAATTAATAATTAATTAAATTTGCATGGCTACTACAGTATACATATCATATACCACTACAAAAAAAATAATTAAATATTCATAACCTCTACCATGTGCAAACAATGAATCAACATCAAAATTAGCCCCCCTTACATTAGAACCCCCCCATGGAGCCCCCCTTACAGAGACCCCCAAAGAGCCCCCCTTACATCAGAGACCCCACACAGAGCCCCCCTTACATCAGAGACCCACCACAGAGCCCCCCTTACATCAGAGACCCCCCACAGACCCCCCCCCCCCTTACATCAGAAACCCCTAAAGAGCCCTTCTTACATTTGTTTTATATATTGAGGCAGGAGAGAGGGTGAGCTTACTTACCCCAGGATGGAGGTTCAGGCTGTCTGCAGTTTTTCTTCTCTGTGTTTAAACTTCCCCAGAGATGTGTGGGCGGGCCAGACCCAGGAGGGGAAGCGGCGGGAGGAGGAGGAGCTGATGATCTCTCCTCTCGCGTCCCTGCAGAGAGGAGGAGGGGGATCTGTCAGAGGCGGCTCTAAGGCTCAGCCCTGCAGTCCAGAGGACACACAAGCACAGTCGTACAGCGGGAGGTAATCGGCGGCTTACCTCCCGCTGTGCGGCCTGATCATCAACCGGCCACGGAGTTACTGACTGCGAGTTGTGATGGCCGCACGGCGCCCCAGTTGCCCATGGTGCTCTGTGCGGCCGCACAGCTCGCACACCCCAGGGGCCGGCACTGATTGTGAAAGATAATGTCACGCCGAGTAAATAGATACCCAACATGTTACAGTTTAAAATTGCGCACACCTGCGGAATGGCGACAAAGTACGGTCAATAAAATCTCCATAGGCGACGCTTTAAAATTTTTTAACGGTTACCAGTTTAGAGTGTAGCTCTTTTTTTTAATTATTGCTCACGCTCTGGCGATCGCGGCAATACCTCACATGTGTGGTTTGAACAGCGATTTAATTTGCGGCGCGACTTCCATATACGTTTTCTTTAGCGCGCGAGCTAACGGCGACGTGGGCGGCTAAATTTTATTTTTTTTTTAAATATTATATATTTTCTTTTTTTTTAATTTTAACACGTTTTAAAAAAAATAAAAATGTGATCACTTTTATTGCTGTCACAAGCAATGTAAACATCCCTTGTGACAGCAATATGTAGTGACAGGTACTCTTTACGGAGGGATCGAGGGTCTAAAAGACCCTAGACCCCTCCACTACACTTCCATGTATTCAAAACGCCAAAAACTGCATTTTTGAATACTGTCACTTTTTGAATCTGCCGCCTTTAGCAGCAGAGTACCCTTGCGTGACATAATGGACGCCGCCTTCGGGTTACGTCATTGGAGACCCGATCGAAGCCACTTCCGGTTTTGATCGGGACTCCATCCAGCCGGACGTGCCGGCTGGGTGCTCGGGTCTCCCAGTGGGACGGGAGACCCGGGCAAAGCCGCGGAAGGCGGCAGGAGGGGGGGGAGTCTCCTCCCGCTCCCCGGGGTAACGATCGAGCGGCTCCCGAGTCGCATCGGTCGTTACTGCCGGAAAGCCGACCACCGACTCTAAAGAACGGTACCGGGATGATGCCTCTAGCTAGAGGCATCACCCCGATACAACCACGTAAAGTCAGCCGGCGTAGGTCTACGTGGCTAGACGTAAAGTGGTAAAAAATAATGCTGGTTGATTGTTTGCATCTTCCCTTCTGTCCCAGAGGCCCAACAGAAAATTAGTGGAAATCTCCTGAAGTGAGGGGAATTTCCCTTTTAGACAGTTGGCCCCAGAACCGGTGTGCCTATCACCTCTTGTTCTGGGGACAGCTTTAACATTTTGCATTTCCTTCCACTTTTTTGGGGGTACACGGACTGTTAAAACTTGACAGAGGGCTTAACCTTTCCCCAATCTATATGCCTCTTTTTTCACATGGATTACCCAAGCCCACACGTTGAGGCTTATGTTTAAGTAATGGAAAAGATCTACCATGCCCCGCTCTGGTTTATACTTGCACAAGCTGACAAAGACTGGCCTGGAAATTCCAAACTTGTAGAGGGTTTGTTCCTTAAGAGAAGTCTGGTGAAATCTCAATGCTAATAGACTCACTACTGTTTCTCATCTGTAAAAAGCCAAAATGGCTGACAATCATTTTTTTTCTATGGCGCCATGATGATCAGAACCAGTAGCACTCTACAAGCATACGTACAGGACCCGTATGTCATACCCTTTCTTTACATTGAGTGCAGAATATACAGAAAAAAAGGAATTGCAAATGTAATTCTGCAGAAATTATTGGCATCAATAAGCAACACAAATAAATTGCAGACAAGATGATGGTGCTCGGGGCTGCTGTTAGAAATCATGAGGCCCTCTACAGGCTTCCAGACAGGGCCCTACCACGCCACCTACCTACCTGGGGTGCAGTGAAACAGTATTACGACTTTACCCCTTTACCCCACTGGGCCCCTCTGTTGACCTGATGGGATCCAGGGAAATTTAATTTAAACCCTAATAAACAAGAAGGAGCGGGGGATGTGGTCTAGTAAAATCGATGTATTCATTTGGGGAGAAATTAACAATAAAGTTGCCCTGGGCCCCCCTGTTTAGCTGATGCGGTCTGGGCCCAGTACAACAGGACCAGTTGTACTCCCTTATCAGTGGCCCTGATGGTGCTAGGAGAGGGGTAGCTAAAGAACTCGCTCTAGTCAAGGTGAAAGACAACATATGTTACCACCTTAAACCGTAACGCCACTTTTGTTGAGAAGAAAACATTCCCCCTTGGGTGATCTATGTATATTTCAAGGATATTAACAAACTTTGGTGCAGATTCCTACCTTTTGTCATTCTGAAGAAAACCCTTTGTGTTTGTCTGTATCCATGTGGGAAAATTAGTCTAATGGGAGCGGTTTCAAAATTATCAATCAGTTGCAGCAGCTGCAGGGCTCTAATAAGGAAAGCCACTGGACCTGCATCCTTTTACCGTGATTTCCAATTGGAAGAATCTCACCAAAAATGCACTTTTTTTGCAGGGGATGCCTGAAATCTGACTTGTATCTTAGTGCAGACTTCTGGGAAAATTGGTGAGCCAATCACACAAGCAGGGAATTATGTTTCTGGGGGGTGGTCAGTATACATTCTGTGTACAGAACACCTCCAGGTAGCCATATTGCATTGCATTTTCACAAAATTACAGAGCAGCAGGTTGAAAAGGAAAGGTAATTTTTAAGAACATTCAATTTCTGTTTCAAGTATTTTATTGAATAATGCAAGTAAGTAACAACGTTTGACATACAGTATAATGTGAGGTAACGTAAACAAAACTCGGTAACAGAGCATGACCAATAACTGTAACTACAGCAAATCGTGAGGATTAGTAGACAAGGGGCGGTAATATGGGTAAGAACATTCAATTTCAATATGACTTGTGTTGCAATTGCGTATGCCATATTATGTTTTCTTTATTTTCTTTTTTTTCCCCCCACAAAAGTGGAGTTACCCTATAAATGTATATGGATTGTAGCTTTACTGGCGGCAGACAAAGGGTTCTCAGACCCTCATTTTTTTTTTAAACAAACATGAAATACAGCAAACCTTGTGCCAACCCTATCACCCAAATATGACAAGCAGATTATTATCGATAAATTAACTCAATACATTTAACACCTTCCCCTCTGGCCATCATTCTGATATAGGCTGGGTGGGAAGATGTTAGAGGTATTGAATGGCTTTAAGATCATGACTGGACATCATATGATGTCCTTCTCTTGAGGAGCAATCGGTGATAAGCAGTGTCCCTTGGTGGAGTGCATCATCAACGATCAGGGTAAAGAGCTGATGACGTAGGCTCTTTACCATGTGATCGGCTGTGTCCAATCACAGCCAATCGCATGTAAACAAATTCCGGGTATTGGCATTTCCTCAGAGCTGTCAGTGTCTGAGGAAAGGAAAGTCAATAACCAGCTTTCCAGTTACAGGGGACATTTACACTGGTAATCAGGGCCCTGATCATCAGTGCCCTGATTATCAGTGCAGCCTATCAGTGTCCACCAGTGCAGCCTATCAGTGTCCACCAGTGCAACCTATCAGTGCCGCCCATCAGTGCACATCAGTGAAGGAGAAAAATTACTTATTTACAAAATTTTGTAACAAAAAACGTTATTATTTTCAAAATTTGTGGTCTTTTTTCTTTTGTTTAGCAAAAAATATAAACAAAACCAATGGCCATTAAATACCACCAAAAAAAAAAAGATAAAAATTTAATTTGGATACAGTGTTGCATGACTGCGCAATTGTCATTCAAACTGCGACAGTGCTGAAAGCTGAAAAATTGGCTTGCACAAGAAGGGGGTGAAAGTGCCCGGTATTGAAGTGGGTAATTACATCTAACATACTTTAAGTGACTGTTTCCTATTCTAATGACCAATTTTATATATACATAAATACAGTAGCTCCTTTCCGGTCACAAAAGTCTATCTGAAATAATGTTAATATGAATTTGATTATATTGTGGCTGGTCTTTCTTCTTTGTGAAGCAATTGGGTTAAAAGTTCCAATCATAAATCAGACAGTGTACTCATCCTCGTGCCCCATACAAATTACGGGATCAAGACCGGTGATGTGTAACAATGTACACATGACAATAGAGACAAAAATGTAATATCAGACCCCCAGGCACATTTATCAGTCACATCCTGACTCCTTGCCTTCACAATGGACTGAATGAGTCATCTGTTATAAAGCTGAGAATTAAGAATCAACATTGAAATCTGCTCCAACTCGTTTTAACTTCCAATGGAAAAGGATACGTTCTAAAATGCCAAGGTCACTTAATTCCTTGTGCAATTACAGGGCTAGAATTGGATTTTTATGCAAACAGGGTAAGCGATGAAATGACCTGAATGCTTGGCTACAGCAAGTCCTCTGCGACCTCTAGATGAAATCTTCCCACTCAAGGTAGAAAATGTGTGCATTCCACATACAAAGCATTCTAATATAGATTAATAGCACAGTAAACACTTTCAAATTAAGCAAAAAGACTTTAATTTAGATTCCAACAATAGACAAAACTGTATATTTTTGGCTAGAGCAAGGAAGATTCTTCGTGTTGCTGTCTGCATTCCCTTTTGAAGGCTAAATTCACACCTGTGCGGGTGGTGCCACTGCGGGACCCACACAAAATTTCCACAGCTGCAACCACCCGCATAGAAAAACGATGGACCCGCGGGTGGATGCCATTAATCCTAATGGCACGCCGCCCGCACTGGAAATCGCATCTGCACTGGGAACCCTGATACATAAGCAGGGAGATCCTTGCACTGAAAGTCCTTAACCACTCAAGGACCACCCGCCGCAGTTCTACTGTGGCAGGCAGCCCCTCCTGCATGAACCGACGTAGGTATACGTCGGTCGGGCGCCTGCAGCTAGGGGACTCCGATGCGCGGGGCAGGCGGCTCCGATTGATCCCGTGATCGTTCCCCGCTGAGAGAGAAGAACTGGTCCCCCCAGTGACATTACATTACAGTAAGGAGTCCGATCTGTCCTCCGCAATTTCGCAGTCCTGCTAAAAATCGCAGATCACAGCCATTACTAGTGAAAAAAACAAAAAAAAACAATAAAAATTACATAAATCTTTCCTGTAGTTAGTAGACACGATAACCTGCGCAAACCAATCAAAGTACGCTTATTGCGATTTTTTTTTTTTACCAATGATATGTAGCAGAAAACAAATTGGCCTAAAATGTTAAAAAATTTAGATTTTTACATTTTATTTTTTGGGAAAGTTATATAACAGAAAGTGAAAAATATTGTTTTTTTTTCAGAATTGTCGCTCTTTTTTTGTTTATAGCAAAAAAAATAAAAATCGCAGAGGTGATCAAATGCCACCAAAAGAAAGCTCTATTTGTGGGGAAAAAAGGCCATCAATTTATTTGGGTGCAGCGTCACATGACCGCGCAATTGTCCGTTAAAGTAACGCAGTGCCAAATCACAAAAAATGGCCTAGTCATTAAGGGGGCAAATCCTTCCGGTCCAGAAGTGGTTAAAGGGCAAGTTCACCCTTACCAAAAGACTGTCTATGCTGATAAGGGGCATCCGTAGATAAAAAAAAACAGCTCTGCAGCTCTGACTAAAGTTGAATAATGGCCTTGCTATAGATTTAAGTAATTTACATGACTCATGGAGCCTGACTGGAATAATCCGAGGACGTTGGTAAGTGAGGCCTAGTCATTACCGCTCACCTCCACAATCACAGGAGTGAGCTCTCAAACGCTGAGCTCAGATCTACTGCATCAGAGGAGAGAAAGAGTATGTGAGGGGTATGAATCAGAGAAGCTCACTCCAACAAGTGTATATTGATTGGTTTGCGCAAAAGTTATAGCGTCTAAAAAATATGGGGTATATTTATTGAATTTTTATTTATTTATTGTTTTTTTAATAGTATTGGCGGCAATCAGTGACTCATAGCGGGACTGTAATATTGGGGCAGACAAATCGGACACCTGACACTTTTGACACTTTTTTGGGGACCAGTAACACTAATACAGTTGTCACTGTACTAATGACACTGGCTGGGAAAGGGTTCACATCAGGGGCGATCAAAGGGTTAACTGTGTGCCTAGCTGGCGTTTCAGTGTAGTAAGGGATGTGGTTTTAATAGTGAAAGGCATAGATCAGTGTTCCTGCTTTAGAGAAACACAGGACCCATGCCTTCTGTACTGACAGAATGGCAAACTGCCTTGTTTACATAGAACGATCAGCGGATGCTGGCGGACATTGGGTCTGCGGGACCCGCTGATAAGCTCCCTCTGTGTAAAATCACAGCAGGAGTGAGCCGTTGGTGGTGCGCACTCATGCCTGATACCCGGAAGTGCAGGATCATATAGATATACATGATCCTGCGTAGAGCGGCAGCCCTGTAGCAGTAGGGAGGTCAGCAAGCGGGTAAAAGTGAGCAGCTTTAGGGATGACATCACCAAAACTCATAAGACTAAGGCAGGCAATACATTATGTAATTTTTTTTCCTTCAAATAGGGATTGAAGGAATAAAAATGGATTTTTGTAAAATCTTACCGTAAAATCCTTTTCTCTTAGCTCATTGACAGACGTAGTCCTCGGTGATACAGCACCTTCGGGTTATGTTGCCTCCACAGGAGTAGGACTAGACAGGAAATAAAATGCTCTGGCCACACCCTAGGGGCAGTCCCCGAGGGTATATCCTCTCTCTCTCTGCCACAGCAAATCAGTTATGTCACAAAAGCAGTGTTTAGAGAATTTAACCCAACCCAACTCAAAAACAGAGGGGCGGGTACTACGTCTGTCAATGAGCTAAGAGAAAAGGATTTTACGGTAAGATTTTACAAAAATCCATTTTTCTCTATCGCTCATTGACAGACGTAGTCCTCGGTGATACAGCACCTTCGGGAAGTCCCAGAGCAGTATCACAAATGAGGGGTGGGAAAATGGAAATCAAATCCAAATCTAGAAGGCCCAACCGGTGCCAACTAGAAGTTTACAATGCTCATCCTTAATGATGAGACTCAACAAAAAAAAATTTTTCAACAGAAAAAAACCCTCGAGGTAGACCACCGGTCTCCTCAAATTGCGGCCTGCAGCACTTTGCGGCCAAAAGAGGCATCCGCCGATGCCATCACATCAATTTTATAAAATTTTGTAAAGGTATGTACCGACGACCAGGTGGCCGCCTTACATACCTGGACCACTGACGCCTGATGGCGAAAGGCCCAGGAAGTACTGAGCGCTCGAGTGGAGTGCGCTCTAACAGGGAACGGAGGACTCTGACCCTTAATAGAATAAGCCTGTACCACCGTCTGTCTAATCCATTTGGCAATAGTCGTGGCAGATGCAGGCAACCCCTTTCTGGGGCCATCCGTGATCACAAAAAGTGAACCCGTCTTACGGAATGATTCCGTAGCTTTCAGGTATACCCCGATTGCCCGAACTACATCCAAGGAATGCAACGCATGTTCCCGATGATGATTGGGCTGAGGACACAAGGAAGGTAGTACAATATCTTCATTCAGATGAAAATCTGAAACCACCTTAGGCCTGCGAGCAGAAGTGATAGCCACCAAGAAGGCCACCTTCTGGGATAAAGTAAGCAAGGGAATCTCCCTGATGTTTTCAAAGGGAGGTTTCTGTAGAACCGACAAAACTAAATTAAGATCCCAGGGCGGTAAGGGCGCGCGGACTGGTGGAGCCAGGTGCCGCACCCCCTGGATGAAATTCCGCACCAAGGACTTGGTAGCTAAAGGTTTCTGAAAGAAGATTGCTAATGCTGAAAACTTGACCCTTGATGGTGCTCAAGGCTAGTTTCTGCTCAACCCCTTTTTGCAAAAAGGCCAATATTCGAGTCACCGAATAGGTACGTGGAGGAAATCCTAAAGATTCGCACCACGCAATATAAGTCTTCCATGTGTGATAATAGACCTTGCTGGAAGTCGCTTTCCTTGCTTTAATAAGGGTAGGAATGACTGAAGCTGACAACCCTCTGTCCTTCAGTACTTGGGTCTCAATGGCCAGGCCATTAAAACCAGCGACTGTAAAGCACGATGGTAGATTGGTCCTTGAGACCACAGACACTCCCTGAGACGAAGTTCCCACGGAACGTCTGCGACTAGCATGTCCAAGTCGGCCAGGCCGGCTTGACGAGGCCAGCCTAGAATTTCTAGGACCACTGGCGCTGACTGGATCTGAACCAGGCATCCCTAGAGCTATCTGAATACCGGTGAAAACGTCCCCCCACCCTCAACCCGGGTGGGGGCGCACCTTCAGGCTGTGTAATCCTTTGCTTCGGGTTTGGCTGAGTCGGTCCTCTGTTTGTCCGACCAGCCTTTCTTGAACCCTCCTGGAGGAGTCTTGCCTTTCCCGCTTGTTCCAGCCGGGTGTACGAACCCTTTATGGGCGGTAAAGAAAGGTCCTCGCTTGTTGCGAGGTCCCTTAGCTTTAGCAGCCTGTGGCAAGAAAGTGCTCTTGCCCCCAGTGGCGTCCTTAATAATTTCATCTAGGGTGGCCCCAAATAGGCGATTCCCCTGAAAGGGGAGATTCGTCAAGGTCTTTTTGGAACCTAGGTCAGCTGACCAGCATTTTAACCACAGCACACGTCTGAGGATTACCGCTGACATAGATGCATGCCCTAATAGGGGGGTAGCATCCAAGGCTGCGTCACAGACAAACTGTAGCCCTTGTATAATCTGTTCCATCAAATCAGATGTTCCCTGGGGGATATCTTTTCCCCTTAGGTCTTGGCGTACCAATCTCGCCCATTCCGTTAGTGTCTGGGAAACTAGACCAATAACAATTACTGGTCTAAATGCTGACCCTATCAGGGAGAAGATAGTGCGGGACTCCGCTTCCATCTTTCGATCCACCGGATCCTTAAAGGACGAAGTGTCCTCCACTGGGATAACTGTGGCTTTATTCAGCCTGGAAATAGGTGGATCCACCACTGGTGGTACCGTCCATTTCTTAATGATGGATTCCTCAAACGGATAGCGTCTAGCAATACGCTTGGAAATAGTAAAGGTACGCTTAGAATGCTCCCATTCTCCTTTAATTTTATTACCAAAACACTTGGGTACAGGAAAAACCTTCACCGTTTTAATGGGCTTGTTAGTACCAAAGGGAATCTCTGTTTCAGTTGCCTCTGCCGGTGAAACCTCAAGTCTTAAGGTTTCCCGCACCGCCACAACTAGTGCGTCCACCAATGCTTCTTCCTGAATTATAGCGGGAGAAAGAACGT
Organism: Pelophylax lessonae; assembly: GCF_965119305.1. NCBI lineage: Eukaryota > Metazoa > Chordata > Amphibia > Anura > Ranidae > Pelophylax > Pelophylax lessonae. Next base: position 325,091,635 of record NC_138772.1, read on the forward strand.
CCTCCTCACTGTCTGAGGGAGCTTTACCTGAGAGAACAGCCCTTGCAGAGGGACCTGCAGCTGCAGTGACCATCTCTGAATCTGAGTCAGAGGTGTCAGATAATATAGGGGTAGGCGGGGGTCGCTTTCTTGACCCCCGTCCCTGACAGGCTGCCTCCACCCGAGCCACCAAAGACTCCAAAACTGCTGTAAATGCATCCATACTCTGTGCACCGGCGGGTCCCGTGACCCCTCGAGGGAAACAGGTGGGGGTATTTGTGTGGCAGGGTCCATGATTATTCCAGTAATTTCCCGGAAAATACAATTCAAATTTAAATAAAAAAACTTTTTTTTTTTTTTCCCAGACCCCCAGCGCCACAAAAGCCCCTCAGTGTTACCTGCTAGGGATCCCTATCGAGAGAGAGAGAGAGATAGACCCCCAGGCTCACCACTTGATGCTCAGAGTTCACTGCAACAGGTTACAGCGCTGTGTTCACAAACAGGAAGTCTTTTGGCTGGCTGCCCAGGAAGAAAGGAGGCGGCTCCGCCCCTCTGCACGCCTTCCGGCGCCTCCCCTAGCTCCACGAGGTGTTTGGATCACCTCAAACATGGCCGCCCCCATGCTGGAGACACGAGGCTACGCCAAAATGGCGGCCTCGTGCGATCTAGCAAACAATGGCGGCGGCTAGTACCGAATAGCGGCGTGACTGCAGAGCATCACAACACCTTCTCTACATAGGGATTTAGCCTGGTCGGCGGTACCGGCCCTGGCGGACCGCATGGCCGTTCGGAAGGCCTGCTATCGCTGGAGACTTGACTAGGAAAGCAGTCTACATGTCCGTGGCTACTGCTTTTGTGACATAACTGATTTGCTGTGGCAGAGAGAGAGAGGATATACCCTCGGGGACTGCCCCTAGGGTGTGGCCAGAGCATTTTATTTCCTGTCTAGTCCTACTCCTGTGGAGGCAACATAACCCGAAGGTGCTGTATCACCGAGGACTACGTCTGTCAATGAGCGATAGAGAAAAATTGGTTAACACTGACTGTGTTGATGGGGGAATCCCTCCCAAAACACTATTGTATTCTGCCGGCAGGGAGCCTTCCTCAGCGGCACAACACAATGATCACTGCTGCCCGGGCATACTGGCAGTATTCAGGCGAAAAAAAATCCAACAGGCAGGTTCTACTGAATTTAATCATGGATCAACTTCAGTAAAACCAGCCTGCCCATAGACAGATCAAAATTCAGAGGAAATGGCTGAATATTGTTCCATCTATGGCCCGCTTAACAGTAGAGGGCAGCTAGCCATAGACAGGAATTGATTTTTCATTCATCGAGGAGGCTGAATGAAAAAAAAAAAAAAATTGGAGCAATTCCTTAATTCGTATAAACGAGGTGGATGGAGGAGTTTCTTCCCAGCTGGGACATTGTATTCTGATAGCGGGACCCACCAATGTCAGAATAAACTGCTCAATAGCTGCAGGTGTGGCTACAAGTAGCTGGACAAAAGTTTTCCAGCATGCTTCTTTGACCAAAGTTGATCAAATTCTGTGGCACAGGGACGGCCACAGTGATCAAAACTAGGCAGATTATTATTTGTCTGTACACAGGTTTAGATAACCCTATACTGCAGAACACAGCTTTGAGGCTGTTAGCACAGGAGTACATAAGTACAAGAAGTGCACTGGTATTTTTCAGGAGGAGGAATTCAAGACAAAAATGTAAATCTTAGAGGATATAAGCTAAACAATCTTCACTTTTTGAGTTTTAGTATACTTTAATGCTTGCCCACCTTATAAAAAAGACTTTGACTGGATTCAGGCTTTAAGAAGCCTCTGAATATGCCTGCATGAATGATAGACTATCCCTGTAAAGGAAAGCAATTTTCCAACATGCACTGCCAAGCAGAGACACAATCTGCATTTATTATACCCTGGGTTTATTTGAATACTTCAACCTTTCATACTGTCTTTGCATGTTCATTCTACAGCTGTGTTACATGATAGTGTATACCTAACAACAAAACCTTCAACATTGATGAGCCTTTCAAAGTAAAAAATTGATGGCTGGAAAAATGGCTTACTTTAATTAGAGTTCTTTTTTAACCATAATATGCATCTCTAAAGCTCAATTTTCATTTTTGACTGAAGTTTATTTTTAATACTGCTTAGCATGATAGAGTCACTATAACCACTGTTGCTGGCAATCTTAACCACGCCAATACCTGCGGCTTGTGAAAACCAAGGTCATGTTATACCTAGTGGTATTTACATGATATATTGCCCGTTCCATGTCAGTCCATATATAGCCAGCCAGCAATACATATGTGCAGATCTGAGCTTGTTCACTTCCTACAAATGAAGAAAACTGGAAGATCACACAATATTCCAGCTATAAACTTCTTTCCCTTATTCCAATTTAGCACCAGCTACAGGCGGTTCCCAAGTTACAACCATCCGACTTACAAACGACTCCTATTTACAAACGGAGGGAGACAACGGGAAGTGAGATGAAATCTCCCCCTAGGAAGGGAAATTCACTCCTGTAAGTTTGGTGTCTCCACTGGAGCTGTATCACCAATCCTTGTTACCACAACAACCCAAAATGTTCAAAATCTAGTTGACATAGGGACAGAAGTGAGGTGAAATCATCTGAATAGGGGCACAGACAGCAAAATACATGGTACAAGGGTGGTAACCCTGCCCTATGCTATGCAAAAAAACGTAAAAATTATTCTTTTGGCTGGGGCTACACTACAAATTTACCTGTTCCGACTTACAAACAAATTCAACTTAAGAACAAACCTACAGTCCCTATCTTGTTTGTAACCCTGGGACCGCCTGTATAAGATAAGGCAATAACACAATCCCCACTGTACTAACCACTTTGTCGAAGACGACAAATGTGGGCACTTGAACAAAGTGATGAATACAGAGGGAAACAGAATTTAGTCATTAAAAATAAAGTTGTCAAACCATTGTTTCCTTTCAATTTCCTACGCAATTTTGTATAAACTAAGCAACACCCCTCATAAAATATATCTAAAGCTCCTTTTTTTTAATTTATTTACAGTAAGGGAGGGTTAATGGTTGTCAGTTGTTTTTTTGTCATCTGTATCTAATTAGGGAGATTTCACTTTGATTATTGTCCTGCAGACTCAACAGTAAAGCCCCGTACACACGTACCGATTGTCGGCCGACCGTTCGGCCGTCTTTTGTCCGGTGCTGTTTTGTTGGTTGAAAAGTGCTCAAGACTGCACACGAATTTTGTCGGCCAACAACAACCAACTGCAGAAGTGATGTCATGTTCTGGTCTACTTTTCGTGTGTTTTTTCTTCTCTGAGCATGCCCAGTCTTGCTCATCTGGCTTTTGTCGGCCGAAATCTGTACTGACTGATGAACAATCAGCCGTTCTTTGTTGGCCAACAAAAATTGTAGTTGTCACCAAATACCCTTGTTTTAATTACTGGTGATATAGGTGATCAGAACAAAAAAAAAGTACAGTGAATCCCTCTAATAAAGACACAGACAACAATAAAAACTTGACAGTGGTTCTAGCTCCTCACCACCCTATCCAAAAAGAAAAAGGTTTACCTTTGGTTATACTTTAACTATGGCAATGTTAAATAATGTATTTAATTGCCATATATGCGATTTTTTAATTTATCATTTGTTGAAATTACTTTTTAAAATCTTCAGATATTTATGATATTCTAAAACTAGCCAAGTATATCAAATGTCACTTCATGTGGCTGAAGTTCAACAATACGCAGACTGAAAGCTTAGGCCCAAATGTAACTGTTTCCATGGAAACTGCAATAGATTTGTAGAAGATGGCTATTTCCTGTCTTTTTTTCACAATTCATTTTGAGCAGAATTGCTTTATTTTTCAGGTCCAGCTTAACTCTTATCTCTGGAACTGTTTGTTGTCTGTGTTTGTATAGTCTGAAAAACATTTTGCTCACTATGGTTATCATGTATACACACTTCATATGTTTGTCAAGCACACAACCATTTATTCCAAAGACCAACCACTTTCACAACATGAATGATTAAAAGTACACTAGTAAGGAACATCAACAAAGTATTCACCAGCATCCAAATATTCAGAGTATAAGCAATACATTTACAAATGCCCTTAATTCTTAAGAGGGCAAGATGCAGTGCAAAAACCTGGGAACGGAGGATATGCAAAATTGTAGTGCGACATATTGGAAGTGTGTGTCTCCTACTCCAAAGTGCAGAAAGTGCTGATTAGTTAAATAAATGGGAATATGTAGGTAGATGTCTAACAATGCTAGGTATTCCCTATGTCCCAGAGAGGCAATAACTAACCTTGCAGATTATATATTAAACATGGAATTTGAAGGTACTTGTTTGGGGATTTTAGGTCCAAGTTATGACATTTAACTCCCCTCTGGCTTTTGGTAACATGAACACGATCTCTCCCTGGGACAAGATATGGTTGGTTGGTTGAAGCAAAGAAAGCTATGAGGGGTGGAGTTTGAAACTCTTTTGTTTTTCTTTGAAATCACCAATTGAGCTCACAGGTCTGGGATGTCTGTGACCCAGAGAAAGGCAAACTGTAACAGACACTCCCTCCCATTCTTAGGAGTGAGGGTGCCTCTTCATTGGAAAGTGGTCTGTGGAGTAGACTTGGTGGATTTGTTTTCCTGCTCTTTCGTTAAAAATGGGCTAAATTTTGGCTTAGAATTTGATGCCTCAGTAGAGCATTGCAGTGTTTTTCATTTTAAGGAGATAGAAGCCCCTGAAGAGGGGCGGTTTAGAAAATTCCACTGTGTAAAAAAGGACCTTTCTTCCTGTGACATCTTTGATTTGTCAAATGCCTCATCAAAGACACATTTTTCTTTAATGGGAAAACATGTGAGGTGTCCTGGCTTTTAGCTACAAGATTTTGTGCATATGGACAGAAATCAGAGCCATGCTGGAGATTTGTGTCATGACTTGCTCTAGGGCATCAACACAAAAGGGCAAAGTGGAGGGTAATGTTTGTAAATGCTCTGCCAAAGCACAGTCCTGGAAGATAGGATCCTGTTGTTTATTGCCCTAGTACAATTAGCTGCTGCTCGAAAAATAGAAATTGCAGCAATAGACGATTGCGAAGCTGGACCTTCGAGATTAAACAGTCTTTAAGAGTGTCTTACACTTCCTGTCAGCAGAATCTTTGAATGAAGGAACATCTTTATTGGGTACAGTAAATTGTTTAAGATTAAGATGGCAGGGTCTACTACTAGAACAGTCTACATTTTTGTGAACTCCTTCAACTAATAGAGTTCGGCAATGATTTTCGGAGGGGTGTAAATCTTTTCAGGACAGACCCAATCATCATAAACTGCCCATTTTATTTGTTCATGAACGGGGAATGTCTTTTTAGACTTGGCAGGTCTTTTAGTTCCCAAATGGGCTTGGGGAGATGGAGGAGAATCAAGTGCATTAATTCCAAGGCTTTTGCGCACAGCAGAAATGAGCATATCAACTATAGCAAGCGTGAAGCTGTACGATCTCTGCTAACACCACCAATAGGTTCTCTTCATTTCCCTCAATGTCTGCTTCCTCCAGAGGAGGCATTTCACTTCATGACTCCAGTAGAGATGGTGGGGTGGAGAAAGAACCTGGCACTTTTGAGCCCTGGACAATGATGGCTGTATTAAAGCCATTAGTTATTTGAGAAATTGTGACATATTTGCAGAAATGTCTGCCTTAGTCAGGTAGGCCACTTGTTTTTTTGCCTGAAATCGTTAGAATTGGATGCAGAGATTGGTGTTTAAATAGGGTCCTTTTCCGATGCAAGGTAAGCATCATCACTTTCCGAGACCCCATTCACAGCTGAGTGTTTTGTAGCGTAAAGGTTGAAGCTCCAAAGCACTCTATATACATTTAAAATGAGAAGTATTGTCAAAGCTTTTTGGCTAGTCCTGTAAATCACATAAGTACAGTTTATTCTGCACTTCTGTGACCAGTTTTCAGCTGACAGCAGGCTAAAGTCTGCTATTCACTGACACCACTCAGCCAGTCTAGGCTCTAAAAAGATCCTAACCATATGGTCAGGATCCACCCAAAACCCTGGATCGAGACCTGGCTCAGCCTCTCGGCGATCCACTGATACTGTTCTCTATAGGTCAATACAAGGATGTCTGAAGCTGAAATGCTGTAACAAAACATACATAAACATGCAAAAACACTATACTCTAATGATATACATCTACATTAGATTTTGAATCAATCATTATTCTGAAAAGTGGTGTGAATTTTTTCTAGCTAGACCATCATTGCCATTAAAAATCTGTAATCTTCATGCACAAACTCTGTATGACTGAAGAATCTTCCACAGGGCTTGTGAACATTGTCAAATGCATATGGCTATCCTAAGTAGAAATTCAAAGGAGTGTTGGAACAATAAAGTCAGATCATAGAACTGCACTGACGTCAGTCATATAACAGTTGATTCATCACCAAAAGCGGAGGCTTTACATTTACATACTCCTGTATACACAGTCTGGAACACATTCTGTCTAACTAAAACTGCTGCATTGTGTTACAGTTCCTGAATTAAATTGTCATTCAATGTTACCAAGGAAAAAAACAATCTGTATATTTTGGCATGTTTGCTTAGAGTACCCACAGCCAGGATTATGACATTTGGGCACAGTCTTTCAGTGCAAGCCTAACAGGAATTTCACATTAAAAGCTTATGCCCCCCCAAATTAAAACCTACCCCTAACATTCACTGGATATCTAACAAATAATTTGTCTCTAAATGAAAGTGCATGTAAACTCTGTAACAATGAACGTATTTGCTCCCTTTTGGTCTGTTAAATATACCAACAATTGCCGTTCACACTAGAGAACTGCACTGAAAGACAGTGCCTATATGCCGATCCGTGTGCATTGCACTGTACACTTTTTTAGCATCTGAATACAGTTTTATTCACCGCAGCAGCGCTTGTGTCGCAGCATTTTGCCTTGCCTACGCACTGGGGTTGCACTGGAAATTGCTGCCAGTGCAGCTGCTACATTTGGTATGAATGGGCCTTAAAAGTGCTATATGTGTTTGATAGGTGAAAAAAAAAAAATTCAAGGTGAAAGAAAAACCATAATGTGCTTCCGTTGATCTGACAACACAGTGCCTGTGCTGCCCTTCTTTTTACAGACCAAGCTGTTGAGAAAATGTGGCAGTTACATGGTGGGGACAGACCAAATAACATTTCCAGGGGTGTTTACAATGGTTAGCTTTTATTCAAATTGTTAAAAAAGATAATGCTATAACTGCTTAAAAAGGGTTAGCTGGGGTTGAATTTTTAATATTTAAAAACACATATGGCCATACACGCAACAAGTTTCATGCGATACAGGCCATGCTGAACCAGCTAAAATTTACCCTGTGGGTGGCACTACTAGCAAAACTCAGATGGACAACAGCTGATTTTGGAGCCGGTGAAAAATCAGCAGCTAAACAGCACCTGCACCTAATAAAATGCAAGCACAGTTTGGGTATTCTGACAAGTGGTGGCAACAGCTGTCAAAATACATTACCCAGCAACCTGAGATTCGTCCATCTGTGCTGTTGGCAGTCTGAACTAAAAAAATCTAAACGTGTAAGGGCAGCTTAAGGCCACTGTTCTGTTTCAAGCATCACTTTATGCATTGACATACCTCCTTTACACCTTGGTCCAATCTGTCAGTATGATCAGCTGCTGAATAAGTGCCCACCACAGACAGTTTAACTTTCCAATAAAACACAGTAGTTTAATCCAAGGTAGTTTTACTTGTAAAAATACAGTACAGTACACAGGTAATTTCAAAGTGTAAATGGACAAGGACCTTCTACACCATGTGCTCACTAAGAAGGCTGGAAACTAACTGAAAGAACAAGAAGAAAGGAGGGGTCTAGCTAAGTACTGAACCAACTAATCCAAACATGCAGGTATACTGGACTGTACCATCTTACAGGTATTAAAGCAGTAAAAAAACCCCCAAAAGCAAGCATTTATTATGTTGCAGCCTACTAATTCTTAGATGTGATGGCTGCATTTGTTTTCTTTTTTAGACTTTCGTTCTTCTATTTTCATCTGGTGATCTGGCCAGGAAGTCTGTTTTCCAAAAGAACACGTTCTCTTCCAGACATAGTATTTAACAGAGGTGAGACAAACCATTTAACACTGGTAGTGGCATTTACAATAATCAGCTTTTATTTCATTAATTACATTAATTAATGTAAAACCTTTATCTTAAAAGGAAAAAAAAAGGTGTTTGCTGTAACTGATTATAAAGTGTGAGCTGGAGTTTGGCTTCAATTTGTTAGTGTATTAAAATCTACTTGTACATTTAACACTACCCTCCCCCCAGACCGAGAGTGCTGCTGTCTGTTGTGTCCCCTGTGTTCATTTATCCAGAGTGGGAGAACTCTAATAGGAGGTGTGTTACTGGACAGATCACAAGGGGAAAAAGCCTAAAAAAGAAAACAATGCAGCCATCACACATCTGAGAACTGGTAAACTGATATATTTTACATTTTTGGTTTTGGGTTTAACACCACTTTAAAGCCATTTGGTTATGCTGTACAGGAGTAGGACACCAGGCAGGAAAAAGCTTGACTACACCTATGGGCAGTCCCAGGGAGGTATACATCAACTCTCAGCTATAGGCACTCAGTTTTGTTACAAGCAGTGTCAGGAGAAAGCCAACTCCACAGAGGGGTGGGTGCTATGTCCGTCAATGAACATCAGAGAAATGTATTTTTCAGTAAGTCAGAAATCCCATTTTCTCTTTTGTTCATTGATGGACACAGCTCCTGATTCTTCTTAACCATTGGGACATCCCAAAGCAGTGTTAAACATGAGGAGTGGGAAAACAGAAGAAAAAAATTCCCAAGGCTAACCATAGCTAACCAGGTAACATGGAGCTCAACCAAAACAACTGGAGCTCACCTGAAAAAAACAATACACCCTCAGAGAGGACCAGGGTCTCTAAACAGCAGCCTGCAAAAACTTGCGGCCAAAAGAAGCATTGGCAGATGCCAACACATCCACTTTATAAAACTTTGTAAAAGTGTGCACAGATGGCCGCCCTTGCAAACTTGCATCACTGATGCCTGATAATGGAAGGCCCAGGAGGCACTAAGCGCCAGAGTAGAGTGTGCCTTAACAGGGAAAGGAGGAACCGGACCCCTAATTGAATAGGCCTGAATCACTGTCTGTCTGATCCATCTGGAAATGGTCGCAGCAGAAACGCCAGACCCTTTTCGAGGTCCAACCTTGACTACAAATAGCGAGTCTGACTTCCTAAAAGACTCCGTAGCTGTCAGTTACACCCTGATCGCCCAAACCACATCCAGGGAATGCAGAGCAATTTCCTTAGGATGTTTAGGCCTGGGACATAGGAAAGGCAACACAATGTCTTAATTCAAATGGAAATCAGATAAAACCTTTGGAAGGAACAACGGACAGGGACAAAGAACCATCTTAGCTCTGTAAACCAACAGGTAAGGTGAACGTCAATACAACGCCTCCAGCTCGGACACCCTGCACGCAAAAGTAATCGACACCAAAAAGGCCACCTTCTGGGACAACGTAAGCAGGGGAACCTCCCAATATTTCCGAAGGGAGATTCCTGGATAACTGACAACACCAATTTGAGGACCCACGGCAGTAGTGGAGACTGCACTGGAGGAGCCAAGTGTCAAGCTCCCTGGATAAAGGAACGCACAAAGGAAAGTGTGGCCAATGGACGTTGAAAGAAAACCGCCAAGGCCGAAACCTGGTCCTTGATGGTACTCAAGCCAAGTGCTGCTGAAACCGCTGTTGGAGGAAAGCCAAGATCTGTGCCACCGAAAAGGAGCGAAGGAGAACCCCAAAAGACTCACACCACGCAACGTACATCTTCCAAACATGGAGGTAGATCTTCCTAGAGGTAGATTTTCTAATATTTAATAGTGTAGGAATCACTGATTCAGACAAACTTCTATCCTTCAGCACCTGGCTTTTAACAGCCAAGACGTTAAAACCAGCGACTGTAAAGCAGTATGGAAGATTGGTCATTGAGACAGCAGATCTTCCCAGAGAGGAAGTATCCAAGGAGCATCGGCAAACAGCCATACCAAATCGGTGTACCAAGACCGGCGAGGCCAGTCTGGAGCCACCAGAAAGACGAGAATCCCTTGCTGCCTCGATCCTGCACAGGAGCCTTTGCAGAAGTTTGAGAAGGAGAAAGGCATAAATCAAATGATACTGACGCCAAGGAGCCACTAATGCGTCTGCGGCGTTGGCCAGAGGATCCCGAGACCATGCCACAAACCTCTGTACCTTCCATGGAATGTGTACAGCAGACAGAGCTAGAACAATCATTCTGCCCACCTTAGAATGCCGGCTACTTCCCGATCCGCCAGGACACTTCTTGTGCCCCCATGGTGATTGACATAGGTCACAGCCGTGGCATTGTCTGATTTAATTAGTTCCAGACACCCCTGAAGACAAATTGTCTAATGATCCAGACAAAGTCTGATTGCTTGGAGTTCCAGTACATTTATCGGCAGTCTGGACTCTTCCCGAGTCCAGGTCCCCTAAACACAAGCTGTGCCGAGGATGCCTCCCCACCTGGACTGGCTGGCATCCGTGGTGACAACCACCCAGCACAGGGGAAGAAGGATTTCCCTGTCGAAGTGCCGGAGAACAAAGTCACCTCTAGAGACTGTGGATTCTTGTCCCATTTCACCAGAATCTCTTTTTGTAGAGATCTCATGTGGAACTGTGCAAACGGAACCGTCTCAAAAGGTAGACACCATCAGGCCCAGCACCCGCATGCAAGCCCGGAGGGATGACCGTCTGCTGGACAACAGAAGCCTAATTGCCTCCTGCAATTTCTGGAGTTTTTCCAGAGGAAGCAACACTCTGGCTGAGGCTGAATCCCAGATTAATCTCCAAGGTGTCCATTAGAGCAGTCAGAGACTCTGCTCGCAGAGAAGATCATCCAGTTATCCCAGTACTGTGATCCCCCGCTGATGCAACAATACTAGCACCGGGCATGCAATTTGACATGTCAAATCCCCCCGATGTGAAAGGGGCTAAATCCCAAAACATAAAGCTCAAGTTTAGGTATGATCTTTGTAGCATAATTACAATGGTACATAAAGCTTGAACCAAGTATGCATATCTCCTGTCTCCTCATAATATACCTGAGGAACTGCTATGAAATATGACAATAACTGTAGTAGTCTTTGCTACTACAGTGATTGCTGCAATCTTCTGGATCCTGTCTTTTCAATACAAGGCATTTTTTGATTGGACAAGGTGAAAATGTGATGTCAATTCCCGCCTCTCCATTTCCTCCAATCAAGGAATTTCAGTAAAAAAAATCCAAGGTGTTTTGTGACTGGTGGCAGTGCCAAGCAAGCAACCCCCTGTGGACACTATTACTAAAACTGGAGCGTGCAAAATCTGGTGCTCCTGTGCATGGTAGCTAATCAGCTTCTAACTTCAGCTTATTCAACTGAAGCCGGCCAAACATGGGTTGAAGTCCAAAAGAAACAAAACATTTTCGTTAGAATTTTGCACCATTAGTGGGCCGCAGCAATGGATGACTGCTGTGCGGCCATCAAATTTGAGTGAACGAATTTCTAATCAATGATGGGAAAATGTGGGAGAAATATAATCGAACAAGAAATGCGTCTAAAATATGACATGGAAAAAAAAGAAGATTCCCATCCACAAAATTTCTTATCTGTAGCAACATGAGGTGAGATCGAAAGGCTTGGTTGGTCGAACTTCAAAATCAATGGTGGCACAATCGGATTACAAGACACACTAAATGTCTGATTTTCTAAAGAAAATTTGTTCAGAAATCGACCCATAAGCGTTGACAAAAAAAATTCTGCTGATGCACCAGATTTTGCACTCTCCAGTTTCAGTAAATCAACCCTTATGAATCAGAGCCACTGAGCAAATCAGAGAAGCCACTGAGCAAAGGATCCAAAGATTGCAGCAATCACTGTAGTAACAGCCATGGTGGTCCTTCAGGTTTTAGATATGCATACTTACAGTGTTCCAAGCTGCACCAAAGTAACTATGCAATAAAGATCATACTTAGGCTCCTTATTCCTCTCCCTTCCTTTACCCTAAACCCTTGACCTAATCACCTAACACCTGAACCTAAGCCAAACTATAACTGAAAACTAAAAGGTACATAAAGAGCAATTCCAGGCAATAAAGGCATTAATCTTAGTCAGATACTAATGAATTGCAATAAATGCCGTTGTTCTAATGTCAGAAAGTTCACTTAATTTTCTTTAGTCCCAGTTTTTTGTAGTTTTTGACAAAACAAGCACGTAGCCCTATACAGGGTCACCAGAAGTATTTTTCTGCAGTCATCAATCACATCCAAGCTCCCAAGTCAGGTTTTATCTGACTGGAGGATGCGAGAAACGCTTACAGCTACCAATTTTTTGCTTTTACAGAAGGCTTTCTAGCGTTACTAGAGCAGTAAGAAAGGTGTTCCAGTGTCACTGGCGGGTATGTTCAGAAGCGCCTCATTACTATAGATGCACCAAGATGCTGAAAATGGTGTTATGTGCATTTTGCTGACGAGAAAAAAAAAGTGTGAATAACGCACGCGGTTTTATCCCTATTTTACTGTGTTTATGGTGTGCTTTTCATAGGTCATGTGACTCATAAACCACATCAAAAACGTAACACGGGTGCATTATTAATGTGTTCTTGCTGCATTTTCAATGCATTTCAACAGGGAGGTGCGTTTTTGGTGCTTTTATTTTTTAACGGACAAAAATGCAGCAAGCATGATTTGTAACACCACTATGGAAGCACAGTGTGAAGACACAAATAGATATTAAAGGGTTGAGCTTTTCTTGCGCTAAAGGTGCCAATAATGGCCCACAATAAATTCATTTTCATTTAAATTCATGATAATAATGAAAAAGTCGAATATAATACAATTATATATAAAAATATATATTTTTTTTAAAAAAACTGTCATTTTCAGCCAAGTGCATCCTGCATTTTCATTTTCGGTACCAAAATTTGCATTTGGTGCACTACCAGTAAAAAGTAAGTGAGTGGGATGGTCTAGTACAATGCAGAGATATCAGGATGGAACTACCCAGACTTGCTAATATATTCTACATGCCTCTTGTATGCATCCTAAGGTTTAAATTAAAATTTTAGCTGTTTTTTAACTGGGAAAACTGAAGTATTGTGCTTTTATCCATTTCAGATACTTCTATAGCGTCATCAATTTAAGCAGCGCTTTACATATATATTGTAGATTTTACATCAATCCCTGCCCTCAAGGAGCTTACAATCGAAGGTCCCTAACTCACATTAATGGATACATACACTAGGGCCAATTTAGACCGGAGCCAATTCACTTACGAGCATGTCTTCGGAGTGTAGGAGGAAACTGAACCAAGAGGAAACCTACACAGGCACAGGGAGAACATGCAAACTCCAGGCAGGAAGTGCTATGGCTAGGATTCAAATTAACGACTCTTTTACTTATCTTATATGCAGACAGGATTGGTGTCTAAAATACCAGTGCTCCACTGAGAAGTACTAGCATTGAAATCAAAGTGCCTATACTGTATAACTAATCCCTTGAATATCAAAAGTCAATAACGTCTGCATGTCTAGACCAACTATTTTTTATTTGGTATACATATGTTTAGTTTCATTTAAACAAAAACCCTGCATACATATATTAAATTAGAAAATTATAAAAACAGTAGATTTAGTAATTTAATACATTTGTACATTTTATTAGGTATTATCCCAATTACATGGACCCCAAATATGCATCTGCTTTTTGTAAAAAATACTGGTATCTTAGTGTAGTAAAAAGAAAAAACTGGCCATATACTAGTTATTCAAAACCTTAATTTTATTCACACTTGTATATATATATATATATATATATATATATATATATATATATATATATTTTTTTTTTTTTTCTTTTTGATGGATCCTTCAAACACACAGTGAAAACAAATGGGAATACAGTGAGAAAGTTGTAAAACTTCATTATATTGTGACTGCGACCTGTTGCATTATGGGACCCATTTCCTTAAACCCCCATAACAGGAAGGAATCATTTTCCAGTGTTCAAAACATTGCTTCCCTGTAAGAAATTAAGTAAATCATCTAAAATACCTAGTAGCCTTTAAATCTTGTCAACTTTTTTTTGCAAGTAGTTCACACTTTACATGTGGGATGCCAATGGTGAGCTGGTAGCAGGTATAAAAGAGGACTGTACTAGTTTATAAATAAAAATAATAGAATCTATTTCTGTATAGTATAAAACATGCGGAAAGCGAGCAAAGAGAGCAACAATAAAAGCCAAACTAAAGAACAAAAGAGGTGAGGACTTATGCAGTTCAATTTTTTATAGATACTCCACTAAGCAAAAAGGATCTGATTTTAGCACAGTTGGAGTTTAAAAGAAAATAAAATGAACTTTTCCACCTTTGCAATCAGTTAAAAATATTTATTTTCATGTACTTTGCAACAAAATTTATTCTATAGATCGTTTTACACAAACACCTAATTCAAACATCAGAGAAGCTTTATAAATTATAAAGTATTAAAATACTCAAGGTCCTCCAATATGTGCAAAATTTCATCTTTTTGCATACTTAAAATTCCACTTCTGTGGCATTAAAGTGAAAAAGGTATAATGAAATACATGCATGGGAAACTATGCATGGGATTTTTTATTTCTTTTATTCAGTCTAACATGTGACCACTAGATGGCAGCGGATTACCAAGTTTAAGTGTAGTATTCCAGTTACAGTATTACATGAAATTTTAGTAATCCCCTAACTTGAATACCAAAAATGACCCGTCTTGCAAATATTACTTGTGATAAAAAAAGAAATACTTTTTTTTCAGTGACAAGCTTGGTTTTCTCCTGGAAAATGGGATTTTTTACTTACCGTAAAATCCATTTCTTTGATGTTTATTGACGGAAAAAAAGCTCCTGATTCTTCCAAATCATTGGTTTACAGGAGTAGGACACTGGGCACAAAAAAGTCTGGCTCTGCCTATGGGCAGTCCCAGGGGACATCAAAGTTTTTTGATGTTAGTTTGAAAAAAGTTATATTACTGTAAATAAAAAAGTATGCATGTTATTCTATAATTTGTCTTTTTGTCTTCCTTGAGGCCTTTTTATTTTAGATTACATATCATGGGCCCACTTTAAAGAACTATATGGTTTACTAGAGCTGCACGATTCTAGATAAAATGAGAATCTCTCATTAATTTTGTCCCATGATTCTCGGCGTTACATCATCTTTCACTTTATACAAGAAAGTTGGGATAACTTTACTGTTTAGTTTTATTGCAGTGTATTTTCCCCAAAAATTGCATTTGAAAGACCGCAGCGCAAATACAGTGTGACATAAAATATTGCAACGACCAAAATGTTATTCTCTAGGGGCCCCTTGCAAAAAAAAAAAAAAAAAAAATTATATATATATATATATATATATATATATATATATATACACACACATATATATATATATATATATATATATATATATATATATATATATATATATATATAATGTTTTGGCGTTTCAAGTAATTTTCTAGCAAAAAAATACTGATTTAACTTGTAAGCAACAAGTGTCAAAAAAAAGGCTTAGTCTTTAAGTGGTTAAACTGACCTCATTTTCAGACTGAAGTTCATCCCTTTGATCTTAAAAAAACCAAAGGATACAAGGTTTCTCCTGGTCTCTCAGCGCTGAGCAATGTTCATAAACATTTGCTGGCTGCTTTTTTTTTTTTTTTTTACCTCTGTGAGCACGGAACTGCTCTGCACTTACATGAATCGTGGAAATCCCAGATTAGAATCATGAGGGGGGTTCAATTGAGATAGCGATTTTTTTAAGGGCTCGACGGTTTACTTTTAGTTTCCATCACAACTCTACTGTCTACAAAACAGCACTATTATTGTCATCGGTAATGACCATCCTACCACAGGAGAGCAAAAAAACAAGGACAGACTCCCAAATGGAGATGAGGTTATCTTACAGGCTTATGGGAACTGCAAGATGGTCCTTCTCGCACTACAGACCAGAAAAAAAAACAACTGTGATCCGACCTGTCACTTGATTTCAGGCCAGAAATTGTGGCTTTTAATTTTTCAAAATAATATCAATAGATTGAGAAAAGGTAAATTAAATAAGAAAAAATGTATTACTAATTGTTTTTACTGGAGATCAGCTTTAGCGCCTAACTTTTGCTGCACGGCGCATTGGTTAAATACGATCAAGGGCCAGCTGTTTTCATAAACCAAAATACGAGGATGATTTAATTATCATGTCAATAAAATACTCCTGTTACATTAAAGAGAGGTGACGGGTCCTCGAATTTTGATTACAAGGAAGGGGATAAATGAATAATGCACTGAGAATGTAAAGTACAATGCAGCGCAGTGCTCTGTCATCCCTAGCCACCTTTTAAGTAAAGCTTCTAGATGGTCTAGTGGGCTAGCGTACAATACTCCTTGCCATTCTATGCACGTACATAAGCTTGCTAACCACCTGTTCCAAAAATCCTTTGTGCTTTTATTAGAATTAGACCTGTGGCAAGGAAAGGGAGAGCTGAATTAATCTGCCATGACTTTTATTAGTAAATTCAGTAAAATGGTACTTCTGTTTGAAATAAAAGGCTCACCTTTAAATATCTAATAGTGCTAGAATTTCTGATATCTATCAGTAATCAGAAAGATGGAAGTAATTACATTTCTATTCATTTACATGGCTATTTTCAGAGTTACTGTTTTTATCATAGGAACAGCGAAAAGTCAGGCCAAGATGTGTATTTTAGGACATCCCTCTGACATGACATTTCCCTTTTTCTCAGTCAGTGCAATGAATATATTGAACAATGTCAGAGAGGAAAGAAGTGACTAAGCAGTAGTAGAAGAGAAGCAGAAGGAAGTGGCTTTGCTAGCAGGTATAAGGGACCTTGTAAAGAAGATTGATGCAGAACTAGCATGCATTACCAATTTCTTCGGGATGGTTCAAGCCAGAACATAGTATGGTAAAGGTGCATTCCGAGTGTGTTCCCTACACTGAGCTCAAAGCACACTGACTTTTTTACTGCAGGTGCTAATGTATTATTAACATTAAGGGGAACTTCACTCTCTCAATCAACACAGACTATTTTTAATCCTTATGCTGCTAGCATTTGTAAACAGATAGGAAACTATATCATATTTACTTGTTTTAAACTTTTTTTTCTAAATTTCTTCTGTTACTTCCTGGTTTCCATGCCTAGGCAAAGTATGTCATACATCCCAGAAGTCTTCAGGAGGGGAGGGAGGGTTCTGTGCTCAGCCAATGCCTGAGCTAAGGGCAGAGGGATCCCAGGAAGTAAATTCTACATGAATCATCTGCCCTTTCTGAAAATTGTCATTGCCAGAAACACCAGGGCATGTTTTTCAGAATGAATTCTCAGCAAAATAAAGCATGGAGACATGGATGGATAAGAGAGTTTGCTTTGAATTTTAATAATGAATTAAATACTATTTTTGGTTTCTGGGGCTCAAGTGCAGTGCAGTTCTACTTTAAAGTGGCTGTAAAGGTAAATAAAAAAAAAAAAGACTAAGGCTTCATGTACACATTACCTATTATGACCGCCAGATGCGGAAAGATGCGGTCAAACGGGAGATTGAAACTCCCTTAACCGCAGCTGTAGTGTACATGAAGCTTAACATTTCTATACTTACCTGCTCTGTGCAATGGAATTGCACAGATTGGCCCCAAATGTCCTCTTGTCTGGTCCCCTCGGCGCTCCTGGCTCCTCCTCTATGTTCAGTGCCCCCAGGGGAAGTCGCTTCCCATAGGGACACTTGTGCGTGCTCGCTCCCGAGCCCCGCTGCGGCATCCATTGACACAGGCATCGCCCCCCGCTCCTCCCTCATCACTGGCTTTGATTGACAGCAGCAGCAGGAGCCACTGGCTCCCAGTGCCCCTGCAAAGCCAATGAGACCCCGAAGTGAGGGGAGAGAAAAACTGCAGATGTGCACAGCCCTGGATCGATTGAAGGGCTCAGGTAAGTAAAAGGGGGGTGGGTGGGGATGAGGGGGAATACCTATACCTAAACATTTTTTCCCTTACTGCAAGGAATGCATAAAGGTAAAAGATGTTTAGGCTTTAATACCACTGTAACACCCCAAATGCAGATCGTAAACACATTGCATTTGCGGACACCAAATCGCATGAATAGGCAGTGTCATGTGATTTAGTGCATCACCTTTTTAAAAAGTAGTGAATGGACTTTTTTCTACATTCCGGTGCAACCAACTTGCAGCCCATTTAAATTAATTTGCTGCTAAATCACAATACCGAAGAACCTGCTGGAATCGCACAGGAACGTGTGCCACGTTCGTGTTGCGATTCAGGTGTGAATTGAGTCTTAAAGTGGACACCATGCGTCTTCTTACACTAAGCCAAAACCTACGTCAACTGCTTGTAGGGCTGTAATGGCGCATTTAAAAAAAAAAATGTATAAAACCTAAAAATAATCCTGCACAAGAGGGGACAGCTGGCATTCTTGACTGCTCCTTCTTAAAATGCTAGCCCCTTGCTTTTACTTTACAGAGCTTCAATAGGTACTAAAATACTGACCTGACACAAGTATGCAAATCAAGAGTTCTGACTTCCACGCAAGCATTTTGATCTGCATGCATACAGGCCAATGACTCAGAAATGCTTAAAGGCAGATAAACAAGTGTTCTTAAAGCGGAGTTCCACTCATTTTTGTGTTTATTAAAAGTCAGCCGCTACAAGTCTGCTGACTATTAATAAACGCACACTTACCTGTCCCACAGTCCACCGATGCGGCTACCTGTAGCCTTGCTCCTCTCCTCTTGGCAGCGCCGGCATCTCTACTGTGGGCACCCGGCTGTGACAGCTTGCGGCTTCACAGCTGGATGCACACTGCGAATGTGCGAGTCGCGCTGTACGTTGTGAATGGCAGGGCAATCTTCTGGGACCTGTGATGTGTCCCAGAAGATTGCAGGAAGAGGAGAACTTCCGCTCGAGCCGCATAGGCGGCCTGAGCGAAAGTGGGAGTGGGTACCTGTCAAATCTAGGTACCTACTTCCCTCCCCCAAAATAATATATTTAAAGCAGAAGTTCCACTTTTGGGTGGAACTCCGCTTTAAGTTGAGGGGTTAACAAAAAAGATGGCTGCATTTCAACAGGTGGAAAAGGGGGTTCAAAAAAGGCAGGACCTGCAACTTAAGCTGCTGAAGAAGTTCACAGCTCCTGAAATGCACACCTTGACGTTTTGGTCTTGGGTGCTAAATGACCTTTATTTTTTAAATAAAAATAACAAACATGCCTATACTTACCTGCTCTGTGCAATTGTTTTGCACAAAGCAGACCCGATCTTCGTCTTCTGGGGTTCCCCACCGGCGCTCCAGGCCCCTCCTTTTCATCGGTTGCCCCCTCTGAAAGCCGCTTTCCTTTGGGTGCACCCGTGGGGGCTTGTTCCCGAGTTCCCCTGCTGTGTCTATTGACACAGACAGCTGAACTCGGCCCCGCCCCCTGCTCCCATGTCACAGGATTTGATTGGCAGCGACCAGAGTCAATGGCTCCTGCTGCTATCAATCTGCCAAATGAGCTCATGTACATCGCTGGATTAGATCCGACCCAGGTAAGAAAAACCTTGAGGCTTTAGAACCACTTTAAATCACAAGTGTACAGTATTACGAATGTGTTTTTAATTACATGCTGGAATGAAAAATCAAGCCACTGCTTCTCCCTTTGTTCTTAGTCTCTCATTTTTCAAGATTCTAGCTATAACCGATGATTCAGGTCTTGTGCCATTTATCTAGCACGCCCTGATGTCAATCTCACATTCAGCTACAATTTTCTGTAACATCAACTTCATTTCTTCTTTGCTGATGTTAAATGATACTCTGAGTATAGAAGAAATAAGTCACAGTCAGTTTGTGTTAAACCATATTTCTGTGCTCAGCTCTGAGACACGCACCACAACAAGTACATTTTCTGCACGTATTTTAAAATACCTGTGAAACCTGTTCTTGTGATTTCCTGTGGACCAAACTGAATTCTCAGACAAGCTTTCTCAGATATCCTCTGTGAACTACAAAACTTTGCTCCTCCATATAATGATGGGAAGGGGAAGTATCTGTCATCCCAATGCAGTACATGAGCATTGTTACCCTTGGACAGGAAATGTGTTACCGGCAGATCCCCAGGTGAAAATAAAGGAGAAAAATGTAAAATTAAAGTGGCTGAAAACTCACCTTTATAACTTTTACCTATAGGTAAGCCTTAAATAAGACTTACAGTGCATTGCGAAAGTATTCGGCCCTCTTGAAGTTTTCGACCTTTTGCCACATTTCAGGCTTCAAAAATAAAGATATAAAACTGTAATTTTTTGTGATCAACAAGTGGGGCACAATCATGAAGTGGAACGAAATTTATTGGATATTTCAAACTTTTTTAACAAATAAAAAACTGAAAAATTGGGCGTGCAAAATTATTCAGCCCCCTTAAGTTAATATTTTGTAGCGCCATCTTTTGCTGCGATTACAGCTGTAAGTTGCTTGGGGTATGTCTCTATCAGTTTTGCACATCGAGAGACTGAAATTTTTGCCCATTCCTCCTTGCAAAACTGCTCGAGCTCACTGAGGTTGGATGGAGAGCGTTTGTGAACAGCAGTTTTCAGTTCTTACCACAGATTCTCAATTGGATTCAGGTCTGGACTTTGACTTGGCCATTCTAACACCTGGATATGTTTATTTGTGAACCATTCCATTGTAGATTTTGCTTTATGTTTTGGATCATTGTCTTGTTGGAAGACAAATCTCCGTCCCAGTCTCAGGTCTTTTGCAGACTCCATCAGGTTTTCCTCCAGAATGGTCCTGTATTTGGCTCCATCCATCTTCCCATCAATTTTAACCATCTTCCCTGTCCCTGCTGAAGAAAAGCAGGCCCAAACCATGATGCTGCCACCACCATGTTTGATAGTGGGGATGGTGTGTTCAGGGTGATGAGCTGTGTTGCTTTTACGCCAAAAATAACGTTTTGCATTGTTGCCAAAAAGTTTGATTTTGGTTTCATCTGACCAGAGCACCTTCTTCCACATGTTTGGTGTGTCTCCCAGGTGGCTTGTGGCAAACTTTAAATGACACTTTTTATGGATATCTTTAAGAAATGGCTTTCTTCTTGCCACTCTTCCATAAAGGCCAGATTTGTGCAGTATACGACGATTGTTGCCCTATGGACAGAGTCTTCCACCTCAGCTGTAGATCTCTGCAGTTCACCCAGAGTGATCATGGGCCTCTTGGCTGCATCTCTGATCAGTCTTCTCCTTGTATGAGCTGAAAGTTTAGAGGGACGGCCAGGTCTTCGTAGATTTGCAGTGGTCTGATACTCCTTCCATTTCAAAATTTCGCTTGCACAGTGCTCCTTGGGATGTTTAAAGCTTGGGAAATCTTTTTGTATCCAAATCCGGCTTTAAACTTCTCCACAACAGTATCTCGGACCTGCCGGTCCTTGTGTTCCTTGTTCTTCATGATGCTCTCTGCGCATTAAACGGACCTCTGAGACTATCACAGTGCAGGTGCATTTATACGGAGACTTGATTACACACAGGTGGATTCTATTTATCATCATTAGTCATTTAGGTCAACATTGAATCATTCAGAGATCCTCACTGAACTTCTGGAGAAAGTTTGCTGCACTGAAAGTAAAGGGGCTGAATAATTTTGCACGCCCAATTTTTCAGTTTTTTATTTGTTAACAAAGTTTGAAATATCAAATAAATTTAGTTCCACTTCATGATTGTGTCCCACTTGTTGTTGATTCTTCACAAAAAATGACAGTTTTATATCTTTATGTTTGAAGCCTGAAATGTGGCAAAAGGTCGAAAACTTTAAGGGGGCCGAAAGTATGCACTGTACCTATAGGTACTGTAAATATCTCCTAAACTTGCACCGTTTAGGAGATATTTACACTGCATGCAGCCGATGACGTCATCGGCGCATGCGCTCTGAAGAAACAGCCGCCCGTGCAGTTTCTTCAGAGCCCTGACCGGCGGCTTCCACGCACATGCGCGGGAGTGATGTCACGCGGCTCCGGCCAGTAATACAGCCGGAGTCCGCAGGCCTGGAAGGAAGACGGGCAAAGATGAAAACAGCCACCAGCGGGGACAACGCAGGCTTCGTTTGCAGGTAAGGGTCACGATGCATACTAGCACATTTTAAGCATTTACTTTGCAGGGAAGCAAAAAAAAAAAGAAAAAAAAAAAAAAAAAAAAAAGAGGAAGAGTTTACTTCCTCTTTAATGCAGCCACCACATCTACAGTGGTAAGCTGCAATTTATTACTTCCTGTGTTTGGGTTTATATACACTTTAAATTTAAGTAAACCCAATTATATCCCCAGCTTGATGGCTTTAGAAAAAACAGATATTTTTCCTACTGAGAAGGGAAAGCAAATAAGGCCACTCATAGGAAAAGTGGGCAGATCTAGGGAAACCATTATAAATCATAGGGCCCTGTACAGATTACATGACAGGGCCATTCACCACCATCTGGAGGGCCCTTTCTTATCCCTTAACTTACCGACCCTGGAAGGCTGTTTTTTTGTTAGGCAGGCCATATAAGCTGCAAATTTATTTCGTGCAACCACGGGTTGCAGGAAAGATATTCGCATGTAGATGGAGAAATTGGGATAAAACCACTTCTTTATTGAAACTTCATAAAAGCAGCAAAATGACACACACTATATGTACCAGGTCCGCAAATATGTTTCGCACTCCCGTGTTTCATTATTTGAGCAATGATTAAGCACAGGAGTGTGAAACGTGTTTGCTGACCTAGCACATATTGTGTGTGTCATGTTGCTGCTTTTATGAAGTTTCAATAAAGAAGCGGTTTTATCCTTGGAAGTGTTGCCAATCTCTTCTTCATCTACATGTTCCTCTGAATGCGTAACCAGGCTGGCACCCGGGTCCAGGCTGGCACCCGGGTCTACACAGCTGCGAGGGATCTCTACAGGGTGCCTGGAGCGGTGCTACTCTTCTCTGCTTTGCAAAAGATATTCACATGACTCTCCCATCAATACAGATAGTGCTGACAGGCGAATCCCTTCTGCTGAGAAATTGTCTGCTTCGGACAGTGACTATCGCTAGCAGCCATCGTAAGAAAACCCAGCAGGCTAGTTGAACTTCGCTAAGTTGATCAATCAACTTGGTACATTCAGCCTGCCCATTATTGTTTTGAATCTAGGCCAGTTCCTGCTGAATCATCAGAGAATCAAACCTTGTATGGCTGGCCTTAGTTAGCTCTATTGGCCGCTGCTGGCTCTCATTGGACAGATACCATTTAGGACCTCCAAATCTGTGTCACCTCCTGGAGAGCAGCAGGCAGCGGATTCTGCATTGTCATAGCATGGGCCACAGCCCAGTCCCCCTGCTGACCAGATAGGACCCAAATGGGAGGGTTGGCTTTACCATCCTATCAGCGAACCTGGTCCGAACAGAATCGAGTACTAGCCTTAAATGATAGCGAAGAAGTTTTATTTTTACTAGTAATATTCAATTGTCTGGTTACTTTGTTGTTTCTCAAATGAGAATTATGCAGATTTGCTTAATTATTTATAATTTATATTTATATATCATTTATATTAATTTACATCCTAATTATTAATTTTAAGGTTAAGCAAATTTTTCTTGCAAAGATTCTGCAGCATGCTTAAAGCACAATTAGCCTAGGTTCACACAGAGGCCAATTTAAAATCGTGCAAGTTCAGCTGATTTCAAACCGGCATTTTCAGTCCGACTTAGGGGGCAGGTTCCTGCCCAAATATCTATTGAAGTCGCCTTAAGTAGCGCAGAAACTACTTTTGGAAATCGGTGCTGTCTCACCGATTCGGACAGCGCCATTGTCGGCAATTGGCTCAGATTTGAAATGTTAAATTGCATGTCAAAACAAACCAATGTGAACATGGGCTTTAACCATCTGTTTAAATCAGCAAAATACATTCCAGGTGCATCAATGAAAAGATGCTCAATGTAGAAGTTTGCTTTCTTTCTAAAGCAGCCACAGACTGAGTAGAAAGGTCTATCACCTGCCAGAAAATGCAGAGTGGGTCTCTTGCTCTCTTGGGGGAAAGATTAGTCTTATTGCAGAGGTTCAATCAACGCACATCCAACTTTGGCTCGATTCACACTGTGAAGACCTGAAATTTGCGCAACTTAAAAGGCGACTTTACCTGGCGACTTCCTGGTGATTTGTTAGCGACTTAAGTATGCATTGAGTACGACTTGATGCAACTTTGAAGCAACTTTCAGGGAATGCCTGGGTAATCTTCCTGTAATGTGGGGTGCAAAGCACATCAATAAAGATGAGGATCAGACTTGGAGATGACTCCATTAAAGTTGGATTGAAGTAGTACAGCGACTTCCGTAGTTCTAACACGGGATTTCACATGGCAGTGTAAACTGAGCCTAAGTCTGACTAATATCTTCCATCAATAAGCAAAACACATGCCTCCTGTTGATTGGAGAGCTCCGGCTTTGACTTGTGTTGGACCTCAGCATTAGCACTGCTTCTGCACAAAGAACAATGGTCTCACTCTGCAGCGTGCTTGCAGGACACAGTGTTCCTACTCGGGCTGTGACTGATTTTTAGAGAAAACAAACTAACACCTTGAACACCTTTTGCTTTTAGGCAAATGAAGTACATTTATCTGGTTTAAACTTAAAATTCTTAGGTTTTAAAATATAAGAGCTTTATGCCAAGAACATTTACTCTACGTAACTGATCCATAATGGTAACAACAAGTGTTAAACTATCCAATGATCACTAGATATGATTAGATCAGCACAAATGCATTGTTGTGTGGCTGGCCCAAGTCTTCTAAATTTCCTTCTATGGCATCTTCAATTCAAAATAGAAAAAAATGCAGCGTAAGCTACCAAATACAACTCTAAGTAAACTCTGATGATGAAATTGCATTCAGTTATTATTTCGTAACTGCTGTGCTAGCTGACATTCAATGATGAAATTCGGCTGTTTTGCTGTTCCAAATGTTCAAATTATGAAGTAATAAGAAAAATTACAGGGAAGAATGTACGCGATACAGTTTATCTAATATAATGTGACTATTAAAAAAGGTCATCACCAAAGTATTACAAAGCACAGCACACGGCTTCACAAAGTCACCGACTGCTAGTTAAAACAACCACCCTTCAGCTATTGTACATTTTGATTGACCAAATATACCTCAGTGCAGCACATTCCAACAAATGCATGATAGCATTTAAAGGTCTTCTAGCAGTCATAAAAAATTCATCTTAGGTCAGCACAATTTACTCTAGTCATATAAAGGATTGCCCTTGCAGAAAAAGAACGGCAAAGAGGAAGTAATGCTGCGGTTACATTCATTTGCTGGATGATCAGGGTAATAACAGCTCTTTTACTCTCTCTCTCTAAATCCACATTATTTAACAACTTTAACTGCTATGTGACATTCGTGCATTAAAAAAAATAAAATAAAAATCTTAGTTTACTGCTGAATACTTTTTTGCACACACACACTGCTTCTTTGTAAAAAAAAAAAATAAAAATGATGGAATAAACAGTTTTGATTAAAGTAGCATAAAGCTTTTTTTTTTTCTATAAAAATGCACTCTAAAGCTGGCCATAGACGGTTTGAATTTTGGCCGGTTCAGGAGGGACCGGCCATGATTTAAACCATGTATAGGCAGGCTGAATGTACCCAAGTTGATCGATCAATTAACTTGGGTACAACCAGCCTGTCAGATTTAAAATTAGATTATTGCTAGTGGCTATTATAGAGCTATATACAAATACTGTAGCTGCCGACTTTTAATATTAGGACACTTACCTGTCCAGGGATACCGCAAAGTCAGTACCCCAGCCGATTTTTCAATTGGCTCTTGGGTGTTGCCACCGCCATTCCTTGTAAGCGAAACCGGCAGTGGAGCCTTGCGGCTTCACAGCCGGTTCTCTACTGCGCATACGTAAAGTGTGCAGCGCTTTGTGAATGGCCTGGCGGCAGGGGAAGGAGGAGGGGGGCTGAACTTCCGGGGGACCTCACTGCGGTGCTGCTGCATCAGCTAGATGCCACAACCTCAGTAATAGAATTTTCCGAGTGGCTGATTAGGCCCTGGATCACTTTTAGAAGTGGGGGCGGGGGATGAGGGCCCCCCCCCGCTGCTTTCCGGTGGTTCTCGGGCTTACCTGGCTCATCAGGAAGCCCTGAGAACCGATCTGGCGGTTGTGGCGGCTGACCATAGAGATTAGCAGAGGAAAGATGGCCTCAGCACATCTCTATTACACTATGCTTTCCATTGTAGAGAGATGCGGGGGTCTTATTGACCCCAGATCTCTCCATAAAGAGGACCGGTCATGCCTTATTTTTATCACAAGGGATTTTTACATTCCTTGTGATAGGAATAAAAGTGATCACATTTTGTTTTCAAAAGGACAGTGTAAAAACAAAAAAAGTAATAAAATAAATATTAACACATTTGTTTTTTTTTTTTTAAAGTGCACCCGTGCTCGCATGCAGTGGTGAACTCATACGTAGGTCATGCTCACATATGTAAAAGGTGTTTGCGCCACACATGTGAGGTAACGCCGTGAATGTCAGAGCAAAAGCAATAATTCTAGCATTAGACCTCCTCTAAAACTGCATAGTGTCATATATGGATATTTTTTAGGTACCGTAGTTATGCTCCATTCCACGAGCATGCACAATTTGAAAGCATGACATGTTAGGTATCTACTTACCCAGCATAACATCATATTTCCTGGTTTCCAAAAATAAGGGTTATATGTCTTGTTTGTTTTATTAATTAAAGTGTATTTTATTACCAAACAAAAATCACGTTTGAAAAACCGCTGCGCAAATACAGGGTGACAAACATTTGCAACAGACATCAGTGGTTAAATAGTAAAGCAAGCCAGCAACTCGGTATGATCTTCTATATCACATATTATTGGATCATTAAAGTGGAATTTAAGGCTAATACTTAACCACTTTTGGACCGCCCACAGTGTATTTACGTCGGTACTTTGACGTTATATCTTGGGGTTTTGGCAGCAGATGTGCAAAAAATAAATCAGCGCAATTAAATATAAAGTGATGCAGTGCTCAGACCCAATGAATTGGGACAATAAATAAATGTGAGTATACAGCAGCTATATGAAACCTCCCTCACTTGTGGGAGTAAAAAACCTGTAAACAATATATATATACAGCGCTATATAAAATCAAATGAAGGTGACAATGTGCATCATATAAATAAATATTCCTCTTAGGGTGCAATATATATAGTGTCCATAAAGTGCATTCCAAAGTAAAGTGCATGAAAAGTCCACTAAAACATGGATAAAACCGTGAGCAAAAATCAATCAAGGTGCTTGATAGATGTCTCCATATATAAAGTGCAAGTGACACCACCACCGTTTAGCCACAAGATGGCCTCTCACCTCACTGAAGTATTAAACCAGCAGTGAATGCTCAGTAAGGATAAGCCCAGTGTAGGGGATGCCACTTACTGGATCGATCTCTCACAATTCCATGGATATAGTATGTGGGTAAAGATAATAAAGGATCTAAGGCTCCATTCACACCTGGGCGTTTTCAGCTCCAAAAACGCTCAAAAGAAACGCTTCCAAAACGCCCAACAAGTAAAACCCCATTCATTTAAATGGCCCCTGTTCACATCTGAGCGTTTTGCAAAACGCCTGTAGCTGAAAAAAGTACATGAGCTTCTTTTTGGGCTGATTACCAGCGTTTTTGATAGATGTCAATGAAAAACGCCTGAAAAAATCGCGGTAAAATCGCGGTAAAAAACGCTACGCTCAAGTGTCAATGCAGCCTTAGTGTTCACTGCTATTATCCTTTTATTAGAATCACACTCAAAAGTGAAGATACACTCACATGAATCTGCACAATAATGCTTGTGCGGACCATACACGCCAAACCGTATTGCAGCTGTAGGGAGCCGTGCTGATGGGTCGCCGCTCGTCCGTCCGAGTCTCCGCCCCCTATACGCGTGGCGTCTTACGCTTTCGCGTCACGACTTCCGTCAGTAGGGGTCGACCCCTACTGACGAAGTCGTGGCGCGAAAGCGTACAGATGCCCCCCCCCCTCCCGTCGCCTTCTGCGGTTCGCCCGGGTCTCCCGTCCCACTGGGAGACCCAGGCAACCATCCTGCATAGCCGCCGAAGAGAAGACCCGATCAAAGCCGCATTCGGCTCTGATCGGGTCTCCGTGTAAAAACCCAGAAGTGATGGCATGACATCACTTTCAAGTACTCTGCGCCAAATTCAAAACAGCCAAACTTGCCCCCAGATCCCTCCACATGAGTATCTGTAAAAAAAAAAAAAAAAAAAAGAAATACCGATATCCGATGACCAAAATATCGGTATTGGCAATAAAAAAACGATATCGGTCTACCACTAATGTGTACTGCTCTATGCACACTATATACCCCATAATCCATAGTCCCTACAAAGCGACAATGGAGAACGAACACTGCCCTCCTCCCCCCTTAAAAAGAAGTCAAATCACAGTAAAAAAAAAAAAAAAAGACTTTTGGAGATTGGGAGGAGGCTGAGAGTAAGGCAATGTCCTGTTGGGAGTACACAGCCTAAAAATATGCTGTAGCTTTTAAGGCATCAAAACACATATTATCAACAATTGATCTGGCAAGTTATGGTCACATCAGGAATAGAATAAAATCATGTCTGTGGACCATTCTGGCTGATTTATTACAGCTAAGTTGTATTTCCCCAGCTGATAGCTATTGTTATTTTGCCCAAGGTTAGATGGTTCCAGGAGTATCTTTCTGCTCCCCACACCCTGTGCATTAGATACAATCATGCATGATTGCCTAAAATGAGCATACATGTTGATGGAAACTGCCTTAATGGATGTTTGTGATAGCAATGGTTCCTGGGTCCGCATGCATGAAATGATATTTCTATTTATTTGCCATCATTACTCTCTGGCAATACCGGAGCATTGATTGTGTTGTATTTCAGGCTACTTCTCCCTAGTCTATGCAGCAAAATAAACACAGGTAATGAGCCTAGGAATGCACACACTAAGAACTCCCACTATGATTAGTCTTGTGTCTTGCCTTCTGCATCTGTTTTCAGTCTATTGTGGTGGAGACAAACATACGTAGTAAACAGACTATACAATAATTGGGTAAATAGTTACTGGGTGATGCACATGAAACCCAATATATTGATTCATAAGACTTCAGCTTTCATAATACCTAGTAACTTGGCTTGGCCACTCTAATGACATGTTGGTTGACATAATGATAGAGGGATAGAAAATGGCCAAATATGCCCTCGTCTACAATGCATTGTTATTTTGCATGATCTTTAACACAGCAATGTGGGAATCAACTTGGCTAGAGTGCATTCACAAAAGAAATTATTTTAACCAATTCTATTAACTAATTTGAAAACGAAGCATTAAACATTTATAGGCCACCTGTTTTCTCATTTCTCACAATCTGCTGCTCAAATGGTAAAATATATAGCCAAGGGAAACAGTTACTCTAACTTTGGACGGATACAATCTATTAGCGCACTTAATTCAATCATAAAACAATGCAGTTGTATATTTTTTATACATGTACCTCAGATAGGTTAGGAGATGGCTGTTAAGAATTCAAAATAGTTTTGTGAAGTGAACCTGTGCTATAAAGTTATAAAAAAATTATGAGCAGAGGAAGGTTACCAGCCAATGGAGTAAGCTATGTTAAGATGATATTTTTTTTAAATGGAAGCCTTTGGATCTATGTGTCAACCAGGTTCTCTTGGGTCCAGTGAGAAATCGGAATATGAACTCAAAGTACCCAATTATACCCAAATGTCTCAGCCGTTACAAGTGACTCTCACATTCCTTTGGGCCTGAAAATGCCAAGACTCCACAAAAAAATGTACCAGGCCCTATTTTATTCTTAAAAAGCAGTATACAATTATGGAAAGTTGATTGCAGTGCGCAAAGTTGATTTGTGCAAACCGATTAATATACACTTACTCGGATTTTTTTTTTTACCAAAAATATGTAGCAGAATACATATTAGCCCAAAATGATGAAAAAAAAAAATAAATGTTTTAATTTTTTTTACTGGGAATGTTTTATAGCAGAAAATAAAAAATTAAATTGTTTTTTTTTTTCAGAATTGTCGCTTTTTTTTTTTTTGTAGCGCAAAAAATAATGGCAGAGGCGAGCACATACCCCCCAAAAAAGCTCTCTTTGTGGTAAAAAAAAAAAAAAAGACCGTGCAATTGTCAGGTAAAATAACACAGTGCCGGAAAGCAAAAAATGGCCTTGTCATTAGGGCATAAAACCTTCCGGTCCTTAAGTGGTTAATGCAATGGTCCGAAGATCACAGGCATCCAATATTGTGTTTCAGCCTTGTCTCTTGCGCACAGAGATTTCTCCAGATTCTCAGAATCTTTTGATGAGATTATGTATTGTAGATGATGATATATTTAAAGTCTTGGCAAATTTACATTGAAGAACATTATTCTGAAATTGTTCAACAATTTTTAGATGCTGCTTTTCACAGATTGGTAAAATCGCTGCCTATCTTTACTTCTGAGACACCCCGACGCTCTGAGATATTCTTTTTTTTACGGACGTGCTGCCAAAAAACCTAATTACCTTACTTTGCCACTTTTTTGTTGCCTGTCCCAAATTGTTTGAGACATGTTGCGGTCATCAATTTCAAAATGATCTTTTTTTTTTAAATTAAAATTATACAATTTCTCAGCTTAGGCATTTATATGTATTCTATTTACTATTGTGACTAAAATATGGGTTTATGAGACGTGCAAATCATTGCATTCTGTTTTTATGTAGATTTTACACGGCATTCCAACTTTTTTGGAATTGTAGTTGTTTGAACTGAGGCCGAACACTGTAAGCATTAGCACATCAGCCTGTAGATTATCCCCCCTTCAATCCATAATGAATGCTGCTGCAAGACTTATGCACCTTACCAACCGTTCAGTGTCCTCCACCCCTCTCTGCCAATCCCTTCACTGGCTTCCACTCACCCAACGAATAAAATTCAAAGTGCTTACAATAGTTTACAAAGCCATCCACAACTCTGCCCCCAGCTACATCACTAACCTGATCTCAAAATATCAACCAAGCCGCTCTCTTCAGTCCTCCCAAGACCTCCTGCTCTCTAGCTCCCTTGTCACCTCTTCCCATGCTCGCCTCCAGGATTTTTCCAGAGCTTCTCCCATTCTTTGGAACTCTCTACCCCAATCTGTCCGACTGTCCCCTAATCTATCCATCTTTAGACGATCCCTGAAAACCCTTCTCTTTAAAGAAGCCTACCCGGCTACTAACTAATAACACTGTTTCACTTGCTCCATCAGCTCATCCCCCACAGCTATTGCCTTTTGTATCAATTGACCCTCCCTTTTAGATTGTAAGCTCTAACGAGCAGGGCCTTCCGATTCCTTTTGTTCCAAATTGTATTGTAACTGTAATGTCTGCCTTCATTTTGTTAAGCGCTGCGCAAACTGTTGGCGCTATATAAATCCTGTATAATAATAATAATAATAGTTTATACTAAGAGCAAGCAGAGTAGGGTGACAATGCTGCTCCTGCACAGCTGTAAAGTCAAGTGAGTTGTCAACTTAGGATAGGTATTTTCCTTTTGTCAGAATCACGGGTACAAGAAAAGGAAGAAAAAAACCTGAACAAAAGGAAAAAATAATGCAGCCATCACAGATAAGGGCTGGAAAAGTGTAATATATTTAATTTTTGTGGTATTTGTGGATATACATACACTCTAAGGGCTCATGCACATGGGTGTATAAAAAAATGCTCCAAATAAGCTACCAGAAGTTGGCAGAAAAAATGCCTCTAATGGGGCATTTATTTATGCACTGAAAACACTGCTCTAAAATATGCCTGTACACAACACAATGTGCATATGAATAGTGCATCCGGAAAGTATTCACAGTGCTTAACTTTTTCCACATTTTATGTTACAGACTTATTCCAAAATGGATTAAATTCATTATTTTTCTTAAAATTCTACAAGCAATACCCCATAATGACAACGTGAACAAATTTTGTTTGAGATCTTTGCAAATATATTAAAAATGAAAAACGAAAGCCTTTGCTCAATACTTTGATAAAGCACCTTTGGCACCAATTACAGCCCCAAGTCTTTTTGCATATGATGCAACAAGCATGGCACAGCTATTTTTGGGCAGTTTCTCCCATTCTTCTTTGCAGGACCTCTCAAGCTCCATCAGGTTGGATGGGGAGCATTGGTGTACAGCCATTTTCAGATCTCTCCAGAGATGTTCAATCGGGTTCAAGTCTGGGCTCTGGCTGGGCCTCTCAAGGACATTCACAGAGTTGTCCCCATAGCTACTACTTTGTTATCTTGGCTGTATGCTTAGGATCAATGTCCTGTTGAAAGATAAACCTTCGCCCCAGTCTGAGGTCCACAGCGCTCTGGAGAAGGTTTTCATCAAGGATGTCACTGTACATTGCTGCATTCATATTTCCCTCGATCCTGACTAGTCTCCAAGTTCCTGCCACTGAAAAACATCCCCCACAGCATGATGCCACCACCACCATGCTTCACTGTAGGGATAGTATTGGCCAGGGGATGAGCGGTGCCTGGTTTCCTCCAGACATGAGGCTTGCCATTCAGGCCAAAGATTTCAATCTTTGTTTCATCAGACCAGAGAATTTTTTTTCTCATGGTCTGAGAGTCCTTCAGGTGCATTTTGGCAAACTCCATGCGGGCTGTCATGTACTTTTTAATGAGGAGTGGCTTCCATCTTGCCACTCTACTATACAGGCCTGATTGGTGGAGTGCTGTAGAAAGAGTTTTTCTTCTAGAACGCTCTCCTCTCTCCACAGAGAAATGCTGGAGCTCTGTCAGAGTGACCAGCAGGTTCTTGGTCACCTCCCTGACTAAAGCCCATCCTCCCCCCCCCCCCCGATCACTCAGTTTGGCCAGGCAGACCGCTCCCCGAAGAGTTCTAGTGGTTCCAAACTTGTATTTACGGATGATGGAAGCCACTGTGCTCATTGGGACCTTCAATGCTGCAGAAGTTTTTCTGTACCCTTCCCCAGATCTGTGCCACAATACAATCCGGTCTCAGAGGTCTACAGGCAATTCCTTGGACTTCATTACTTGATATGTGCTCTGACATGCACTGTTAACTGTGGGACCTTATATAGACAGGTGTGTGCCTTTCTAAATCATGTCCAATCAAGATGCACAAAAGCTCAATTTTGAGTGTCATGGCAAGACAGTGAATATACGCCGACTGACCATTTTTTAAAACCGACCAGTGTTAACTAAAAATCTTTTTTAATTGGTAATGTTGCCCAAAAAAAGCACTAATAAAAGACCATTTTAAAAGCAATAGAGTACTGGGTCCTATACTCCCCGAGAAACCAGGTGTGGTTTTCAGGGGGTCTCCTCCCCTGAGGACTAGTTTAGCCCCTGACATACTGGATCCACCCCAACGAACATCTTTTTTTTCACAACCTGGTGGGTTACTAACCCTGTAAAAGGTGTGCAATTTGTAAGATTAATAAAGATGGTAGACAAAAGAGTTGTATTTTCTCCTCTACCGTAACTGGTAGGACTTATCCTATCAAACATTTCATCACGTTCCACAAAAAATGTGGATTATCTCATCACTTGTCGATGGGGGAAGCAGTATGTGGGTAGGACAACAAGAACGTCCTCAATACGAGAGAATGAGCATATTAATAACATCAAAAAAATTATAAAGGATAAGAAAGACCATACAGTCCTGAAACATTTTACTTGTGCCACAACAGGGATCCTCGGTGAACCTCCTTTGTGGCAATAGACAAATATATACCACCTTGGAGGGGAGGATCCAGCAAAAGGGGTGTGTCCTAACTGGAGGTCAAATGGATCTATAAATTAAAATCATATGTCCCTTATGGTATGAATGTAGATTGGGACATAAATGCTTTTATCAACAATTCATAATAGTTTCAGTGTCCCCATCCACTGGATGCTTTCAATTTTATACGGTATGTATTCATTTTAATATGAGCATTTGGTTACGGTTTCGTTTTCTTGTTGCCCATTATGATTCTAATCTAACTGCATGATTACTGTATTGCCTATTATGTAATGTAATACCATCCTTGGCTGGAAGAGGGCAGCTATATCTTTTTGTAAAATTATATTATATTTTTTAATTTTTTAAATTTATAAACTTGAATCTTCTGCCTCTGCATATAATGGCTTTTTATTCCCCTTTTTTCTCATTGTATCCATTTTATTTAATGATCATTTTCCTATGTGTGATCCAGTAATAAAGCCAATATTCGCTGTCTTTTGTTAGATAGAGGTCTGGCCATTTACTATTCGCCAAACCGAGGCTTGGTTTCCCACTTGGATTTTGATGCGGCTATCCTGTTATCATAACGAGGCTCGGCAATCTAAATAGGTCTCATGGTATCCATCTTGGTTTTAAAACGAGGCATGGTTTTCTCCTTGAGGCGGCTTTTTTTTTTTTTTTTTTTTTAGAAAGAGGCTTGGTTATCCATGGGTTTCCCATCCACGGAATGGGGCTTGGCCATCCATTCTGATAGAACGGCGGCCATATTGACAGTTAGTGGAATCTATTAATGGGGACAGCTGCATTCTCTCTGTACTGGACACTATATACACCCGATTACGTCACTTCTGATTAAACATTTTGGGCAGAGTCCATGTCTGAAGTAACCACACCATCCGAGCTTGTATACAAGTCATTTTTTATCCTGGGAACTACTATTTTAACGGCTGATTATTTACTGGATAAAAGTAAGTGTTTAGTAACCTTTGCTCAAAAAAAAAGCGCTTTATGGTTTTACACTATGTGGACCCCTTTTTTCTTCCTTATTTGGTTACATCTGAGGAACACTAGGGGTTTGTTTGGCCAGCCATGTTACCATTCTGTCCAGTCTAACCACCGAGGGATTATTTCTGAGTGCCGGGTCATTATCCAAACGCTTGTCTAGACTCCTATAACGTGGAGTCTAGAGCTCTGTTAAGCTTACATCCTATTAATTATCACGGTGGAGGTGCACCTGGTGGATGCTCATCTAAACAATCAATTTTTTTGGATATCATCTCAATGGACATTTTTTCATTTATTCGTCACTATTTACTCTAGTATTCAAGCACCTTATGGACTATGGTTTGACGATTAACTTTTAAATATTATTTATTTTGCGTGGAAATTTTTTATTTTGTATGTTTTTGCACAATTAGTTCTGTCATAACATTGCAAGCAGCTTTATTTCACCTATGGTTATCACCTGCGCAGTAATATTTAACTTTTTGTAACTATTTTATACATAATTCAAAGTCAATGAGGTGTAATTAGACATCAGAGTGCAAAACGAAGGGAAATCAGCCCAGAAAAGTGTGGGTCATCTTTTTTTTTGGATTCCAATGCAGAAAAAGCCAATCTATCACCAGGTAGATGAGCGTGAGCTTTGAAATATGTTTTTTCCTGAGTCAATTCAACTCTTAAAAGGTGCCTGTTGAGTTGTGTCCCAGTGAAATGAGGGGTAACAGAGAAAAGATCGAAGGAGTAAGTCTGGGGAGAGCAGGCTATCAAAGTATTTAAGTTCATCCTATAATCGGAGAGAGTATTAAGTAATAGGGTTAGGTAAGCGAGGCCATAGCTAGTTGTATGTGGACAGTGGATCATATTCAACTGCTTCCAGAGTAACCCAGGGTGGGTTCTCAATAGTGTCATGGTATTTTGGAAGTTAGGCTAACTAAATCGCCTGGTAGTACTGTAACAATTATGGCACAGCTAGACCCCCTTTAGGTTTAGTTTGAGACATAATGTGTTGGGTAAGTTTATTACCTGACTTTGAAGTGTGCACAGAGCTTGAGGTGGAATAAGAACCGGTAGGAGCAGCTTATGGAGATATGTCATCATAACAGCGGCATTGCTTTTTTGCCATGAGAGAGAGTAAATTGACAAAAATTTGTAGAAGGTGTTTACATTTTTAGGGGGGTAATTTGCTTTGAAAATGTAGAATAAGAACCAGTAACATATATATATTTATTAAGGAAGGGAAGTTGCCTCTCCTATTGATAGCTAAATACGCATTGTAGGTATTAAAGGTGGGTGAGGGGGCTTTGGAGGTCAGAAGGGAAAAATTAAGAGCTTTCGATTTCAAAGTATTTTTATTCTTACAAGAATGTAGATCTGTACCTAGAATATATGAAAAAAATACCGGTTCTTGATTTCATGCAGTTATTTCACACAGCAAACAGATTAAAAGCATAATGCAATCCTGAATGACATTGTGCTTGATTAAAACGTAAACCCTAACGTCATCCATAGTTGCCTTTTGCAGTTACATGCAGTCTAACCTTTCAACAGATCAACTACAATCTCCAACTGGTTTACTGTTGGAGGTGCTTGGGGAAGCACTATGCAACTGCTGGTGGAAAATGCTACATATTCAAAACCATTGGGACTCTCGTTAAGGCAAGAAATGGCTGGGTCAATTAAAACATACTGTATGCTGCATAAATGTTCAAAATGTATATGCATAAGAAAGCTGATGCACCCAAAACTGCCAACATCCATGTAACATAATCACTAAAAGAAAAAAAAAAAAGGGCATTGTAATCACAAGTCACACTTGTCAGAAGCCCATGATGGGTGGGCTCTCCCTAGTCTTCCTTTTAGTTTCTGTGGGTGGTGCATATTGTGGGCAGTGTAGCAACACACTGTTGATGCCTGTGGCAGGGTGTCAGATGTATACCATGTACACCATGGGCAGAAGGAGGGGGGGGGAGTTTGATTACATTTTCACAGGGCACAGTGCTACTCTGATTGGCTCACTGCATTTTGTCTGTGATCAAGTATGGTGCACTGGCCACCCATGCGTGTTTTCTGCAGCTCTATTTATAAAACTGCTAAAAGCAAGTAAGGTATAGCACAAGCAATTTAGCAGATTGGACTAACGTTTTAAAATCATTCAACCACTGGGCATTTTTTAAACAATATTTCGAAGTATAATATGTTTATGTGAATACCATTACATTTCCAAGATTTCTTATTCAAACTGCACATGTGCAAACTTGAAGTAAGAGATTTTAATATGTGTAAACACATTTCACAATACTTATGTGAAGGCTGTATGTTTGTAAGCCCCGAAGTCTGCCATTTAAGTAGCATATCTGGAATGTTCATGAAGGAATTCGTTGCACAAAAACAATGTCTGGAGAAGAAGTGATCCTGCACAGTCAGCTTTTTTGTTACGATGTTGGTACCTTCACTGTTTAGCCGGTATTTATAGGATTTGTATTTATAAAAGATTCTCAGCTGTAGTTTTCCCACTTTGTTCATTCCATCTGCCATTAACACCTTTATGTGCTACATTACTACCCTAAAAAAAATCTGTGTATTAGAAATGCAAAAAATAAAAAATCAGTTTTTTACAATGAAGGCATGGAGGCACATACTTACCAAACACAAAACATTTGTTAATACCTTACATACATCATTAAGGCTCTATTCACACCTGAGCGTATCGTTTTCAGGCGGGTTTTTTGGGCATTTTTCAGGCGTTTTTTGCAGGTGTTTGGAGGCAGGTATTGACATCTAACAAAAACGCTTGCAATCTTCCAAAAAAGAAGCTCATGTACTTTTTTGAGCTTCAGGCGACAAAACGCTCATATGTGAATTAAATGCTTATTGGGCATTTTGAGATTTCAGAGATGAGCGTTTTAAAAAAGGAAAAACGCTCAGGTGTGAACAGGGCCTTAAGTATGCAATCTCAACTCTCCCAAACTAAAAACCTCTTAAAAATATATGACAAGGTAAACCCCTTCTATAAAATCCTCAGATGAAGGGGTCACATATTTGTATGACTAAATGTAGTTGCTGTTGTGTCAGATAAACACCGTCTTGGAGAGGACAATTATACGGGTTAGGAAATCACTGGGCGACTGCATACTGAAATGCATTATGGGGAGCCTATCCAAATGTACTGTCTTATGCATGCTGAGTCAAAAAGTGAAGTGAAAGTCTTAGGGCTGAACTAAACCCAAGAGAACATTGGGAAGTAAATATGTCTTGGCTGAAAAATGTAACAAAACTATTTAAAGTCTAGGTATAGGCAAAACAATTTTTTTACAGGAGTAAGAAAGATTTAAAAAACCTGTCAGGTTTTTTTTTTTTTTTTTTTTTGCTTTTTCGATTTTTGTGGGGAGATTTCCTTTTTACATGTGTCTCCATTTGAAGATTTACACTTGCCTCTTGCTCTGGTGACAACTCTAAATTATTAATGATAATGAACACCAGGACAGAGAGGGTGATTCTCCCCACCAGGGATATTTTAAAAAGAAAAAAAAAATAACTAATATAATCCTTTCGGTTCTGTGTCCAAACAATGTAAAAAGTATTGGCTATACATACATATTATGTGCACGCATCACTGGGTTCGTTTTCAAACTGATCACTAAAATCTGGGGGTCCTCTCACTCATTAGTGGCTAGACTGTCATCAGTAGGACGACAGTGGACAGTAGAAAATGCCACAGCTTTGGAGGCCAGTGAAAGTCTCCTATGTTGATGGTCAGTAAAAACGCCCCTGCATCAGTGGTCAGTAAAACAAAATAAAAAGCACTTACGGTATATCAGTGACCAATAAAAAATGCACCAACATCAATGGTCAGTAAAAAAAAAAAAAATGGCTCGACATCAGTGGTCAGTAAAAAAAAAAAAAAAAGTCCTTGCGTCAGTGGTCAGTAAACTATGCCCCAACGTCAGGGGTCAATGTGAGTAATAAATGCCCTAGCATCAGTGGAAAAAAGTCCCTTAGGCCCCTTTCACACAGGCGGACCGTTCAGATCTGCCTGTCAGTTTTTTTGGCGTATCTGAACGGTCACCCCATGCATCTCTATGGGGCATTGGATGTCAGCGGAGACATGTCCGCTGACATCCGATCCGTCAAATCTGGACGGATGGAAACCCTATTTTCCATCCGTTCAGCGGATTGGATGAGAACGGACCGGCAGTCCATTCCCATCCGATTCCCCCATAGAGATCCATGGGGACCTGACAGCTGTGTCTCCGCACACAGCGCAGAGAACAGCTGTCATCCTCCTGCTCCATGGGGGATCGACGGATCGATCCCCCGCTGAGATAAACAGAGTCCGTCTGACGGACTATATGTGTGAAAGAGCCCTAAGGCAATGGTAAGTAACAGTAAAAAAAATGCCCCCGTGTCAGCGGTGTTCAGGGAGATTTACCCTGCAGGCTCCGTTCCTGTGCAACATTGACACATCTCTCAAAGTTATGACAGCCGAGACTATACAGGCACCATCAGGAATGAGATAAGCATGCAAGGCCTTCTCATTGCAGGGCCCATTCTACAGCAACAAAGGGACCAACGTTTAGGAACCACTACCCTGGATCTAAGATATAAATTCTGAACATGGACTTGACTTCTCTTCAATTCAAAATTATGCACTCATCCCTGTTATTCAACAGCCCAATTTGGCCAGTTGAAGCTCTAGCACTTGACAGATGACAGTCATGAAGAAACTTACGGTAATTAATGGTGGAGGTGTAGTCTTGATTTGATAGGAAGTCAAGGTCATGTGTA
Source organism: Pelophylax lessonae (assembly GCF_965119305.1). NCBI lineage: Eukaryota > Metazoa > Chordata > Amphibia > Anura > Ranidae > Pelophylax > Pelophylax lessonae. Next base: position 325,131,347 of record NC_138772.1, read on the forward strand.
CAAGCCTAGCAGACAAAAGGCTCCACAAGATATACAGATGTATTCATTTGCAAGACCAGATTTATTTGCAAGCACCAAAAAATGCCTAAATTCATTTTGTTTCCTAGGGGACATTGGTATGCTAAAACAGCATGCCTGACTTAACTTGGCACCACTTTCATTAAAACTGTCATAATTGATAAGGAGAGCAAGAATTGTCTGCCATAGTCTCTTTATGGAGCACTGCCAAACAAAAATGAGGACAAGGGTGCTAATAGCAATGCATATGAAGACTATGGTTTATTTTTAAATGTGATTTAATATATTATATATAATAATAAAGCAGGTGAATGAATCAAAAAATAAACCCCATCTGAAATGTACATAATCTTTTCCTCCTGTACAGCATTTTATCAACTAGAAAAAAAACAAAAAGATAAAAAGGCTGAAATTAAAAGATAAAAACGCAAGCAACAAGAGTTAAAGCGGAGTTCCAGCCTCATTTTCTTCTTTTCTGATTCCTGTAAGGAAAAGCATGTTAAAAAACAATTGACATTCATTTTTTTTTTTTGGGGTCACAATCTATAGGAAAGATTGCCAAGACCCTGAAACTGCGCTGCAGCACAATGGCCAATACCAAACAGCGGTTTAACAGGAGAGGTTCCACTCAGAACAGGCCTCGCCATGGTCAACTATAGAAGTTGCTCATCATCATATCCAGAGGTTGTCTTTGGGAAACAGACATATGAGGGCTGGCAGCATTGCTGCAGAGGTTGAAGGGGTGGGAGGGTCAGCCTGTCAGTGCTCAGACCATACGCCGCACACTGCATCAAATTTGTCTGCATGGCTGTCGTCCCAGAAGGAAGCCTCTTCTAAAGATTATGCACAAGAAAGCCCGCAAACAGTTTGCTGAAGACAAGCAGACTAAAGACATGGTTTACTGGAACCATGTCCTGTGGTCTGATGAGACCAAGATAAACTTATTTGGTTCAGATGGTGTCAAGCGTGTGTGGTAGCAACCAGGTGAGGAGTACAAAGACAAGTGTGTCTTGCCTACAGTCAAGCATGGTGGTGGGAGTGTCATGGTCTGGGGCTGCATTAGTGCTGCTGACACTGGGGAGCTACAGTTCATTGAGAGAACAATGAATGCCAACATGTACTGTGACATACTGAAGCAGAGCATGATCCCCTGCCTTCATAGACTGGGCTGCAGGGCAGTATTCCAAAATGCTAACGACCCCAAACACATCTCCAAGACGACCACTGCCTTGCTAAAGAAGCTGAGGGTAAAGGTGATGGACTGGCCAAGCATGTCTCCAGACCTAAACCCTATTGAGCATCTATGGGGCATCCTCAAACAGAAGGTGGAGGAGCGCAAGGTCTCCAATATCCACCAGCACATGTCGTCATGGAGGAGTGGAAGAGGACTCCAGTGGCAAACTGTGAAGCTCTGGTGAACTCTATGCCCTAGATGGTTAAGGCAGTGCTGGAAAATAATGGTGGCCACACAAAATATTGACACTTTGGGTCCAATTTCGACATTTCCACTTAGCGGTCACTTTTGTTGCCAGCGGTTTAGACATTAATGGCTCTGTGTTGAGTTATTTTGAGGGGACAGCAAATTTACACTGTTATACCAGCTGTGCACTCATTACTTTATATTGTAGCAAAGTGTAATTTCTTCAGTGTTGTTGCAGGAAAAGATATTATAAAATATTTACAAAAATGTGAGGGGTGTATTAACTTTTGTGAGATACTGCATATGTTTTAGACTGGGGACAAGTACAAATACAATTTAAGGAGGGGGGGTCATGCACAGAACCACCTTTGCCTTTAGTAAAAGATGGATTACATGGCAGAATTGTTTTTTATGTGCTAAAGCTGCTCATACAGTTTTAAAGAAGGAAATATAATTAATGTTTTCACGGTGTGTCTGACATGGCATGGGCTTATAGCTTCCAGGGACAAATACAAATTAACAAATAAATATGCCAAATATCAATCACTGTAAATGCATTATATGCTTTATGTTAACACATACTGATCTGCAATATATATTAAAATAATGCTGTTTCAAACATGCCAAATTTAGATGCTGCTATATGCAGGTATTTCTTCTAACAATATATATATATATATAATTTTTTTTTAGCATGGCTTTCTTTATATTTTTTCATATACTATATACTCTGCCACCTCTCTCCCAAATTGTCCACACTACGATCCCTGACAGCTCCTCCAACCTTTGACACAATTCTTTCTGGCAGCACCACCTCCACATTATGTCCTGAACAGTTTACATACCAGCATGTTGATTTAAAACCCAAACAAAATTAACTAACTTATTTATTAACATGCACGCACCTACTAAAAAATACATGAAATAAAATAAAATTAATAAAAACACGTTACACGGTACTATATGAGGCAGTGGTATTTTAATAGAGATTAGTCAATTAACAGCTTTTTAATTCTGTTGCTCTTTACTCCCTTTTGTCACTAAAGTTTTCTACAAATTATAAAACTAAGAAATGCAAAGATGCAATACCAAAGGTAAGTGAAAAACAGTTAAAATACACAAATATTTGAAGGAACCATAATAAATAAACCTGGCAAAAAACCTAATCAAATGCCATCTTGAGGAAAGTTCCATCTCCTGCTTCCTCACATAAATAATGAATTAAAGCACTGGTGTGACATAAAAAAATTGCAATTAAAGTGGTAAAAGGTGAAAATGTAACATCACTTTTTTTAGAGGTATGCAAAATGTGGATTTACATTTTCAGTACATATTGTAAGTATAGTAAGGGTCACGGAATGAGTATTCAAGTACACTGGGATATGCTGCTGTGTTCAGGAGATTGGACACTGGCAAACAAAGCTTTAAGGACAGCCCAGTATAATCCCTCACATTCTCAGCTTGCCCCTGTTTTGTCAACAGCCAATAGGAGTGAATAATAAAAACAAAACAGAAGGGAGGGACCTGTGCGCTGTAATGTACTACAGTAAAATATATTTTCAGCGGGTAAAAAAAAAAAAAAAAAACATCCATGGAAACGATAAGCATCCAGGTACATTGGGATATCTAAGAGTAGTCCAAGGGGTGGGCAACAGAGGAAATGAAAGATAGCAGGCCCACAAAAAAACAACAGTTTAACAGAGCTGGCTCAAGAGAGCCTACAGAGCCACTTGAAGACTGAACAATCACCTGGTAAAACTTAAAGAACGTGTGCACAGAAGACCAGGTGTCAGTCTTCATGAAGCAATAAATGATCTAGCAGAGTGGGCTGTGAATGGGAAAGGGGGAATCCTTGCACCCTTGAGGTCATAAGCTTGAATGATGAGCTGTCTATTCCACTTAGTGGAATGAGAAGCAGCCCGTAACCTAAGGGATTGACATCCAGAGAATAGAGGAAAATCTCCTTCAGAATGTTTAGGAGCAAGACAGAGAGATGGTAAAACAATGTCCTGGTTACGGTTAAAAAAAGAAACCACCTCAGGAAGAAAAGAGGCCCTGACACGCCATGACACTACCACCACCATGTTTCACTGATGAGGTGGTATGCTTTGGATCATGAGCAGTTCCTTTCCTTCTCCATACTCTTCTTTTCCCATCACTCTGGTACAAGTTGATCTTGGTCTCATCTGTCCATAGGATGTTGTTCCAGAACTGTGAAGGCTTTTTTAAATGTTCTTTGGCAAACCCTAATCTGGCCTTCCTGTTTTTGAGGCTCACCAATGGTTTACATCTTGCGGTGAACCCTCTGTAGTCACTCTGGTGAAGTCTTCTCTTGACTGTTGACTTTGACACACATACACCTACCTCCTGGAGAGTGTTCTTGATCTGGCCAACTGTTGTGAAGGGTGTTTTCTTCACCAGGGAAAGAATTCTTCGGTCATGCAGCACAGTTGTTTTCCGTGGTCTTCCGGGTCTTTTGGTGTTGCTGAGCTTACCGGTGTGTTCTTTCTTTTTAAGGATGTTCCAAACAGTTGATTTGGCCACACCTAATGTTTTTGCTATCTCTCCGATGGGTTTGTTTTGTTTTTTTTCAGCCTAATGATGGCTTGCTTCACTGATAGTGACAGCTCTTTGGATCTCATATTGAGAGTTGACAGCAACAGATTCCAAATACAAATAGCACACTTGAAATGAACTCTGGACCGTTTATCTGCTCCTTGTAAATGGGATAATGAGGGAATAACACACACCTGGCCATGGAACAGCTGAGAAGGCTTTTGGTCCCATAAAAAGTGGGAGGCACATATACAAACTGTTGTAATTCCTACACCTTTGACCTGATTTGGATGTAAATAACCTCAAATTAAAGCTGAAAGTCTGCTGTTAAAGCAGATCTTGTTTGTTTCATGTCAAATCCATTGTGGTGGTGTATAGAGCCAAAAAGATTAGAATTGTGTCTATGTCCCAATATTTATGGACCTGACTGTACCTAAGATGATTGAGAAGCAGGGTGGCAAACCAGCCCTTGGGACAGAAGATCCGGAAGGGGCCACAGAGAGTCTGCCAGGAGTCTGACTACACATTATCTTGGGCCACTTTGAAGCAACGAGAATCATCAAAATGACCTCCACCTTCATCCTGCAGAGTAGACGAGGGAGCATAGGAGAAGTAGTGTAGATCAGGCGGAATCCGATTCCACCGAGTCACCAGAGCATCCACTATAAATGCTAGAGGATTCCTAAATCCGAAGACAAACTTACTGTCTTCACAGGCAAAACTTTAAGTAGCCTGGTGTCCTTGGGGCTGGACCACGAGCTGAAGCTTGGTGCCTGTGAAGACATCATCAGTGTGCGGCTTACCCTATGCATTATACTGAGCTATGTGTGGAGGAGGGACAGGCCTCAAACCAGCATCTGATTCCAGCATATGAGGGGAATGCTTGGAGGGTTGAATCGGTGCACTTTTCTTTGACTCTACAAACTGCTGCATGGGAAGCCAGTAAGTCCACATCCACTGTCTCCCCCTGTAACAGGTTGAAAACTCTTGGGGTGATAAGACCATTCTATGAAGAAGCCTGACAATTTTAATTTACCTGGGAGGTGCACTGCAGTCAAGGATAGAACCTGAAGATCTGCCCAAGCCAGAACTAGATGATTTGACCTGAGAGAACTCTGTTGTCTTCCTGATCTAAATTAGTCTAAATCCTTGTTGGATGACCTCACAGACAGAAGGTTCAGCACTAAAGAATAACTGAAATCGCTAAGTTGTAGAATATTGATGGATGGGGGGGGGGGGGGCAAGCTTTCTCGGACAACTAAGTACCTTGTACCGAGAAGGTACCGAAGACTTCTCTCCAGCCTGATAGGCTGGCATCTGTCATGACCATCTTTCAAACCACTGGGAGGAAGGGTTTTTCCAAACCCAGTTCCAATCTGTGACCTTCCTACACCAGGGCAAGCCTGGTCCTGTTGGTCAGGCGTATGGGATAAAGAGAGACTGCACCCTCTTGTCCCATTCTGCCAGAATGTTGAGCTGTAATAGTCAAGTGAAAGTTAAAAAGTGAGATTAGGAAAGTAAAATTAGGAATATGGTAGTGTGTTAAAGTAGGACATCATTAGGCCCAAGACCCTCATGCATAAACTGAGGTTTGGATGGCTCCTAGATTAGGGAGTCTGAACGTGGAAGCTAAGAAATTGGGGTTTGTCTAGGGTTGGTAAAACCTTGGACAAGGCGACATCTAAGATCAGGCCCAAATACTTCAAGTGATTAAATGGTTCCAGTGCTGATTTCTGTAGATTTAGGAGACACTTGTATTTCTCTAGGGCCTGCACCCTGTCTGTTGGACAGAGCCTGAATTGACTGTTCCCTAAAAAGGTCATATAGGATATCCCACTGTGGATGCCCTGAGAACAAAGCACAGAGAGAGCAGGGGCTAGCACCTTTGAAAAGACCCGAGTTGCAGTGGACAGGCCAAAGCGAAGGGTAAAAAATTGGTAATGTTGCATTCCCACAGCAAAGTAGCATTGATGTGCTGAGAAGATGGGGTCCTTAATGTCCACAGAGGGCAAAAGGTCTCCTGGATTGAGAAAAGCAGTTACAAAATGAACAGTATACATACAGGATTTTTGTACTAGGAGGAAGGTGTTGAGAGCAGTGTGAAGGTCTGCCAATCTTTGTGGGAATGTTGGCAAGTTTGACAACAAGAAGTGGGGTAGAGGCAGAGACTGAAAGTCCAGGTTTTTAGCCCCTGGATACAGCAATTTAGATCCAAACACCTGAAATGTCCTGGGACCAGATGGTCATAAAGACCAACAGAGTTCCTCCCACTCTGACAAGTAGAGGTGCTTCCTCAGTGTGGACTTTCTTGCAACCTTGGGGGTGCAGGACTTATGGTGGAACTGGGTTCCAGGCTTTGCCTTTGACCTGAAGGCCTAAAGTTCACCACACATTACAACCTAATCTCCTTGAGGTTTACCAACCGTCTATCATGTAGTGCAAGGGCCTGCCTGACTGGATACTTTTAGGTAAGTGTTTACATTACACTGATTAGGTATATCTAAAGTTGATTGTACAAAGCGTTTATAGTCAGACTGTAACATGTATGGTGACCTTATGATTTAAAAAAGGAACTTTATCATCTTCAGGTGTAGAGGGTTTCCCAGATTGTGATGTTTACCTTATTTTTCTGGGGCAAGGGGTACTCTTCCCCATGGTAATTTTCTTAATTAGTTTGTCCAGAGAAATGCCAAAGAGGTATTTCTAATCAAAAGACGTAAGCAACGCGTTTCTAGCACTTACATACCACAGGCCAACAAGATGCTTTGCATATGTACTAAAAAGGAGGCCCTTGAAAGTTTTGAAAAAGGAGCAGTTATGATTAGAAACATGTAACCCTGCTCCCCTATTCTGCGGCACCCCAGGTGTGATGTCACGGTCCTGCAGAGTCTATGCCCTCCAGGGTGGCCCCAGGATCTCCTGTTTTGTTTATGGTGTCCTACACAGCTCCTGACAGCGGCACCTGCTTCCTGGCTCTTGAAGACACACTGAGGATAAACAAACTGCACTGGGTGAATTACATCCTCTTAACTTTATGCATCTTGTAAGTTGCCACTTGTGATTTTTTTTATAAAGTCTTTTTCTATATAGTGCACTTCTGCTGTTTCCTTTATAAAGTGCAGAGGTTTGCACACTATGTTTTCCTCACAATCTTCCCTATGCTGGAGATACAGAGGGCACAGAGCCACTCATGCCCACATCTGGTGGTCATGCCCATTTATACGTCCCTTTTGGAGACAGATTCTCCAATACATACGCTGAGTGACTGGAACTCATGTCCCCTATAACCCATGGCAAGTCCTATCCCACTGCACTCCCAAAGCAGTGAGCCCAAATAAACAAACTATCGATCCCCATCTCTTAAACGCTGGCAAAGCTCTTATACCGGCATGCTGGGGCCAACAGGATACTCCCTCCCTGTCTCATTGGATATGGGGGGTAGACTCTTTATATTTCCTGGAAGAACTAACATACATATCCAAGGGTAAAGCTCACCAACACACAAAAATATGGTCCCACTGGTTCGAATTTAAAAATTCAACCCTATACAAAGAAAGCCTTTGGGTTTTCCAGATCTATAGTTCTAGTCTTCTTAGGTCCGTTTAACATTATATGTTTTGTACGATATACCATGTTTTTGACTCCTGGTCTGTGTGCACCGGCTATGGTTCTCCAACCCCTAACCCCCCCCCTTTATTATTTTCCCCTCCCCCCATCCCTTTTCTCTCAATACTCTTTCTTTGTTACTTCTGAGAAATTATATTTCAAATTGCATTGTTATGTTGTTTGTTTGGAAAACTTGGTGATATAATGTTGCCCTCTAAATTCCTACCACCGATTGTATGTGATACCATTGAACGTTATCACCTTTGTACTGTAACTGATCTGTTCTATTCTTTTACATTAAAAAGATATTAAACAAAAAAAAAATAATGTGCAGAGGCAAGTGCAGCCTTAGGAAATTAGAGACAGACTCTGGAGGCGACAAAGTAGCTGAGAACTCTTCCCTAGCCAATATCGAGGAAGGGTTAATCTCTAAAATGGTTAAGGAAGACACCACCATACTAGTTCTGTGTCCCATAATAGTTTTTACACTTTTTAGTTCTGACTATAATCTAAAAAAAAAAAAAAATGTAAACCTACCACCAAATATTCCCTTTTAACCTTAAAAGCAATCTTTGTTTTAATAGCTCTCCTGGCATCCATGCTTGAAAAGAAATTCAATCAATTTTTTTAACGCCTTCCCCAACTAATGGCTATCCAATTAATTTTCAGGAACATGCAGAAAAATAAATTTCAAGCTGTTTTCAGCTATCTGTCCCCTTTCCCTTTGCAACAATATATATTTGCAGGCGTTGGAAAAAAAACACACATTGTGCCAATTGCCACTACACCTTTATAAATACTAACCTACTGTATAATTTAACCTATCAAGAGTCACACTTCTTTTACATCTATGGTGGCCAAACATAAGCCAGGCTCCAGTATAAAGAAGTGCCGTTTCTCTTGTCAGCTGACCTGGACCAAAAGGGTATTTCTTTGCAATCTAAACCTCCATGTAGGGGCCACTCAGGAAAAAAAAGTGCCAAGCTGTAAACTACAATGAAAAGGCTAGTGGGGGGGGCGTGGCCGCAGCGAGACTGCATGGACGTCTGAGTGTGTAGCTCCGCCGGACCAGGGAGAATATCGGCATCCATCGGCGCCCTAAGGCTTTGTTTCTCAGCCAGACCATCCCCGATCGACTGCTACACACCCCAGCCTTCCTGCCTGATGGCCAAAAAGAAGAAGGAGACTGGCCACCCGAGGCAGCTCCAGCACTTTTTCATGCCCCAGGACAGGCCGCGCGGCCAAGATGGCGGCGGTGGCGGATCTCCGGCCTCGACTAGCGGGACGTCCCATTCCTCGCTCAGTCCTCCACAGATCTCGGCACAGAAAGCGGGCCAACCTCGATCGCCAGCAGCATCGACCCCGATGTCCAGGAGCCCCGTCAAGAGCAAGCCCAGACTGTCGGAGGGAGCTCCGGCGGAGGTAAGCCAGGGGGATCTGTCCTCTATGGACTCCACCAGGGAGCTTCCCCCTAACTTCGACTCCTTTCCTGCTAGTGACAGACCGGTTTCTGAGGCTAGGCTTAAGGACATGATGACATCCCTGCGGGCATCCATGCACGCAGATGTCATGGAATGTGTCAGCGCATTTAAAGTGGAGGCCAGAGCCCTGGGGGGTCGCATGGACAGAGTTGAAACTAAGATGGGGGAATTTGCAGCATCCCACAACGAGCTAATAGATGCCCATTACTCCCATGAGGATGAGATCGAAAAGCTCCAGGCCAAAATTGCGGATATGGAGGACCGCTCCAGGCGGAACAATGTTAAAATCAGGGGGGTCCCGGAGTCTGTGCTTCCCGGTGACCTGGATAGCTATGCACGTGCCTTTATCCTGGCGGTCCTCCCGCAAACCCCTATATCTGAGTTGGTTATTGATAGGATCCACCGCCTGCCTAAGCCATCCTTTCTCCCTGATGAGATTCCCCGGGATGTCATTATGAGGGTGCATTTCTACCATGTGAAAGACAATCTCATGTCAGTGTTCCGGAGGAAGACCCCCATCCCGGAGACATACTCCAGGATCCAATTGTTTGCGGATCTATCGCAATATACATTGCAAAAGAGGAGAGCCCTGCACCCGCTGACTAAAGTACTCAGAAATCATTCCATAGTTTACAGGTGGGGGTTCCCTGTCAAACTTGCAGTAACCTACAACAATAAGACCCACAATGTCTCCTCCATGCAGGAGGGCCTGGATCTGCTCCGGACATGGGGTATCCTCCCTGATCAAGACCCCACCCCGCGGGAGCCCTCTGATCGCATATCTCCGCTGTCTGAGGAATGGCAAACGATCACACAAGGCAAGAAAGGGAAGAAAAAGGCCAAGGGCCAGCCCACCCAGGCTGCTTCGCATAATTCCTCTCCCTGAGTCTGGCCACAGGGCTCGCATACCTTTCTCCCCCCCATGATTTTGTGCAGTATACCTGCTCACGAGACTTGTTTCAGTTTCTCAACCGTTAACAGAGCTACTCCAATGAGCTCTTTCGTTTTAATATTCTTTGTTTTCACCTTGTTATTTTGTTTTTCTGGTCAGCCGAAACATGCCTGGTTTTGCACACATCAACGTACCCTACCTGCAGCCGGAGCCCGCAACCTTGAATGGGGATACCTGTCACCGCTCTTTAGAGGTAATGGCCCAGGCAACACTCTATATTCTTCTACTTTTCTACCATGACTGTAACTGTTACATCCCTGAACGTACATGGCCTGAATCACCCTGCCAAGCGGGCGTCAATGTGGCGCGAGGCCTTAACCCTCAAGAGTGATGTCCTCTGTATACAGGAAACCCACTTTCATCGTTCTGCAACCCCTACACTATCTCATAGGAGTTTCCCGCATATATTCATGGCTTCTGCTGATTGCAAACGCAAAGGAGTCCTCATAGCCGTCAAAGACACAGTGGCCTTTTCACTACGTACTGCAGTTTCTGACCCCAACGGTCGCTACCTTTTGCTACAATGTGATATCAATAATGCCCCCTTTACAATTTTGTCTGCCTATGCCCCCAACTCACACCAGCCGCGGTTCTGGAGGAAAATGTTCCGCTTGCTGGACAGACATAGATATGGATCCGCGGTTGTGTGTGGGGACTTCAATATGACAGCTGACCCGTCCTTGGACATCTCTTCCTCGCCTAAACGTCGCCCTCCTGCCCTTCAATCCATGTTGCACGAGGTGGAGATGTTTGATGTCTGGAGATGTCATCACCCGGGGGAACGTGACTACTCTTTTCACTCCTCCAGATACAATATGTACTCCCGTATTGACATGATCCTGGTTGACAAACACTTGCTGCAAATGACTGGGAAGTCTTCCATCCATGACATTGCCTGGTCGGACCATGCCCCTGTGTCCATAACGATACAGGAGGCTCGTTCTCCAGGCATGGCCTACATTTGGAGAGCAAACACTCAGGTCCTGGACACCCCTCAATATGCCTCTCACCTGGAGAGGCACCTTGTGGAATATTTCTCACACAATGCGGGTTCAGTTTCTGACCCAACGGTAGTATGGTGTGCCCATAAGGCCTTTATCCGTGGTATTTTTATTAAATTGTGTGCACGGCTTAAGAGGCAGAGGACGCGGCAGCTGGACCATATCTTGGCTGAGATTCGCAGATTGGAACCTATAAATAAGACCACCCCAAACCCTACTCTGTCCCTTCAATTGACCAAACTCAGATCTGACCTGCGCAGTATGTTGATAGCGCAACAGGACAAATGTTTTAGGGCCCTTAAACTCGCCCACTATTCAGCGGGTAATAAAGCCGGGAAGCTCCTGGCCTCCAAGCTCAGAGCTAGGCGGGTCAAGGATAGGATAGCCTATCTACTAGATCCTGTGACCAAGGCGAAAATTCTAAACCCTCAAGATATAGCAAACGCGTTTGCTAGCTATTACGAATCCTTGTACAATTTAAAAGATGACGCGTCCACCCCCCAACCGACAGAACAGCTTATCTCCGATTTCTTAGCTTCTATTGACCTGCCTGCGCTTTCCCTTCCCCAACTGCAAACTTTGAACGCCCCGATAACACAGGCTGAAGTAGAACGAGCTATACAAACACTCCCTTCTGGTAAGTCCCCTGGACCAGATGGTCTACCCAATCTGTATTATAAGAGATTCGCGCAAATACTCAGCCCCCATTTAGCCTCGATGTATGCGGCTGCGGTGTCCTCTGCCTCTCTACCTAGGGAAATTCTTCAAGCACATGTAGTAACGCTACCCAAACCAGGGAAAGAGCCAGTATCTCCTCCCAACTTTAGACCGATATCCTTGTTAAATACCGATGCAAAGTTGTATGCCAAGGTCCTGGCTCTTAGACTTCATCCCATATTGCCTGCTCTTATTGATCCGGACCAATCCGGATTTGTACGTGGTCGCCAGACTTCTGACGCGACTAGAAGGGTTATAGGGCTTATAGACAGGGCGGGATCTGGTCGGGTGCCTTCTCTGCTGCTCTCGTTGGATGCGGAGAAGGCATTCGACCGGGTACACTGGACCTACATGACGGCAGTGCTGCGGCGGTTTGGCTTTCATGGTCCCATTTTGAACGCAATTCTAGCGTTGTACTCTAACCCTTCAGCGAAGGTTTACACCTCTAACATGTTATCGACAGCATTTGACATAACCAACGGAACGAGGCAGGGCTGCCCACTATCCCCATCCATCTTTAATTTGCTTATTGAGCCACTGGCGGCGGCAGTTAGATCTTCCCCCCACATAAAAGGCCTTGTGACCGCCTCGGGCTCCCATGTAATTAATCTTTTTGCTGATCATCTTCATGACGGACCCAGAGAGGTCACTGGCCGCCACACACTCACTACTGCAGAGATTTAGTCTGATTTCCTATTACAAGGTGAACTTTACAAAGTCCCTGATCCTGCCTTTGGGCCTTCCCCAGCTGCTTTGTCGTAAATTGCAACAGAAATACCCCTATACCTGGAAAAGGGACTATATACCCTATCTGGGTATCCTATTGACCCCTAAAGTGGATCAGTTGGCTATAACTAACTACCCCCCTTTGATTGCCAAGATCTCACAGGAATGCCAACGAATAGCAAAAACCGAGCTCACATGGTCGGGACGCCTTGCCTCGTTCAAGATGGTTCTCCTGCCCCAAATTCTCTACATCTTTCGGTCCTTGGTAGTCCCAGTTTCTCGGGGCATTCTCAACTCCTTGCAAGGGGCACTGAGGGGGTTGGTATGGAGGGGGAAGAGACCTAGGAGCGCACACTCGTTCCTTATCAAACACTGGTCCGCGGGGGGGATGGGTATGACCGACATCAGGGATTATCTCCTTGCCTCTCATCTGACCCAACTGCGCCATTGGGTAGATCCCGGATCCCATGCAATTTGGAGCTCCATGGAGGCTGATGTTTGTCCTTCCCATCCTCTGCGGACGATGCTCTTGGCAGATGTATGGAACCCCGTGCCACTGGAGGGACTGCCTATTTCGGTCAGGGCCTCCCTGTTGGCATGGAGGGCGTTCGTAAAACAGGACATTCCGGCCCCCCTGAAGGCGCGGGTTCCCGTGCCGCTGGGGGTGCTGGAAATGGCCATACCTCACTCGTCCTTTGGGGTGTGGAGAAACAAGGGTATTAACAATGTTGACCATATCCTGTCAGGCGACACTCTCAAATCCTTTGAGGATCTGCAGAGGGAGTTTAAACTTCTGGCCTCTGAACACTATCGATACATACAGGTGGCACATCTTTTCCGATCATTGCCGTCCCCGCATATCCACTTGCCTTCGAGAGGTTGGTTGTTCATGTTGGGCAATCTACGCTCGGTCAAGGGCACATCTCTATTCTACAACCTGTTTCAAGCCAAAATGGATTTTAGCACATCCACTCCCTTCACAAAATGGGAGGCGGATCTAGGGGAAGTGTTTACAGCTGCCCAATGGAAAATAGCCTTCCGTTCCATCAAACAGTCCTCCTCCTGCACCAATCACTGGGAATTGTCCCAGAAGATCAATTTGCGTTGGTACCTTACTCCCTATAGATTGTCCAAATTTATTCCTGACCATTCGCCATTATGCTGGAGGGGATGTGGCGAGGTGGCCCACCTCCTACACGTCTTCTGGTCTTGCCGACACCTTACTAATATATGGAATGCACTCTTCTCCATGATATCGGATATCTCTGGGCTCCCTACCCTGCCCTCTCCAGCATTGGCGATCTTGAATGTGGGGGTCGAGAGGTTCCCTTTCGATAGCAGCACCATAGTTACCCACATTCTATTGGCTGCTCGCGGCCTGGTGGCTCAGAAGTGGAAATCTAATATTGTGCCCCAAGTCTCGGACGTTATTGATAGAGTCAAAACTACCTTTGACTATGAACGCCTACTTGCCTATAAGGCCGGTCGCAGTGCCAGATTCGATAGGGAATGGTCTAAATGGTCCTCCTGGCTCAAGGGTAAAATCTAACATTGAGTAACCCCAATATTGAATACTTTGAAATTGATGTGTTGATAATTCAGCTGACCAGCTGTTATTCTGTTGTTATGTTGTTAAGTTGTTAGTTGTTATACCTTCTATTCCAATTTCCATTACTCCTCCGTTTTGGTAATACTGGAGATGGCTATTGACATGCTTCACATCCCCTCCAACACGTACACTATGCCCTATCCTCCCCCCCCCATTCATGCTACCCTAATCAGGTACTCCTTCCTTCCCCTCTTCCCACCCCCCTTACTCCCCTCCTGTCTCCCTCCCCCCCTCCCCCCTCCTCCTTCCTTCCCCCCCCTTCCCCTCCTTCACGTCTTCTTCTTCCCCTGCTCCTTCCCCCCTACCCTCCTCCTGTCTCGTCCCTCTTCTATGAGTCCCCCCCCCCTCTCCCATTTCTACCCCCCCTATCTTCCTCCTCCCTCCCCCCCTCCCTTCCCCTCACCTCTTCCTCTCCCCCCCCCCTACCCATCTCCTCCCCCCCCCCTTCCCCCCCTTACCCCTCTTCCTCTTCCTCTACTTCCGCCCACCTCCCCTATCCCCCCCCTTTCTCCCCCTCCCCCCCCCCCTTCCTTGTAGACTATGACTGTGTCAATTGGCTCCTCTCCTGCTTGCAGAGTATCAGGTCGTGAATGTACATCTGTGCATAATGATGCAATTATTGTCCGTATTACACTACTCTGAAGTTTTGTATTTCCCTTTTAAAAATGCTGGATGTTATTATGCTTGTATTGCCTCAATATTTAATAAAAATCTTTAATGGAAAAAAAAAGGCTAGTGGGTGTGAACATTTTTATGTCCATATACATCCGCAATTCAATTTGTATGTTAATCGAGAGCAGGGCTAAATCGAATCCCAAAACCCATCAGGGAGGTATTAAAATAAGGGGTTTCAAGATCTTTAATTAGTAGGCAGCATTCATACTTTTTCAGAGTGTTAATCTCTTCTGTGCTAACCGCCTAGAAAGTTACACTGGGGTGACAAGTCTGCTGCTAAACCTATAGAATAACCCTGTTTGCAGTTTTATTGTAATAATTGAACAGCACACTCTTATATTTAAATGACTATCATCTCTTTTGAAAAAGAAATATGCATTTCTAACCATTTTTTGTAACTTTCTCTACCGTCTGAATCATTAAATACAGATGGGCACGGTGGTTACATCTGCCTGTTTCCCCACATTGATAATTAAATGACCTCGTTTCCTGTGAATAAAAACTATATGCAGCAACATATGTATTCTTCCCCTGAAAAGCAAAAAATAACAGTACTCACTACACTCTAAACCGTCATGCCAGAATCATGAAATGTGCCAATGTTAACCTTATTTTCCAAAAATGCTCCATAATTGGGCTGTCAAGCTCACCATTTGACTTCAACACTTTGATTCACTAAACAAGGCAATTAGCATTTGGAAAGTCAGCAAAGGCAGTCCCATTTTTTCTCTTATGAAAGGTTTACTTTAAGGGCCAGTTCACACTAGTGCATTGCCAGACATCGCACGTGATTCGCACCGCATTGCTGTGCAGATCACATGCGATGTCTGTGTGATCCAAATTCAGCCATACAAACTTTATGGCTGAATTTGCATCGCATTTGGACCAAACTCGTACAGGACCCTTTTTTTGTACGCACCAGAATTGGTGTTCACACCCATGCGATCCGATTCTGCAAATCACGCTGCGTTTTGCAAACTGAATGCGGTGTGTCATTAACATACACTCCACAAATCGGTTCACATGAACAGGTTGCTATTTTGAATTCGCTGTGAATTTGCACCGCATCTAGTGTGAACCCGCCCTAAGTGGCAAACCCTCAAAATAGAATCTGTGAGTTGGACAGCATCTGGGTCATACTGGTAACTTGTACTTTCAAGCACAAGCCCATGCTTCAGATAATCTGCTTAACAACCCATGATTGAACAGAGTGTACTTGCTATTTTTTTGCACTAACAGTAAAGTACAGGGTACTACTTCTGGGAACACATTTACACCGATAAAAAGGAGTCATATAAGTGATGCAATTTTTTTTTATCATAGGTAAGAACAATAATTTACAATTTATCATACTGTCAGACAAAGATGTTCACAAACAGGTCCTAAAACAATTCATAATGGGCCTCATTTGTGAAGATATATCAAAATAAAAAATGTTAATTAGGCCTAGTATATACAGGCAATGTAAAAAACAAACTTGCACAAAGCATTTGCAGAGCTTACAGCAAGTTTTGTTGTAGCAAATCAATACAAGAAGTTGCGCTATACCAATACCTTTTTCTCTCACCCAGGCAGCTGGAAAAACTGATATCCCCCCGTATAGAAAAACCAAAAAAACTACTCTGTACTAGAGCTGCACGATTCTGGATAAAATGAGAATCACAATCTTTTTTGCTTAGAATAAAGATCATGATTCTCTGCCTAACATCTTTTACATTATACAAAAAAAAAATTGGGCTAACTTTACTGTTTAGTTTTTTTTAAAATTCATTAAAGTGTATTTTTTCCCAAAGAAAATGCGTTTGAAAGACTTCTGCACAAATACAATGTGACATAAAAGTTTGCAACGACTGCCATTTTATTCTCTAGGGGTCTCTGCTTAAAAAAATGTATATAATGTTTGGGGGTTCTGAGTAATTTTCTAGCAAAAAAAAAAACAGATTTTAAAGCAGAGTTCCAGCCACATACACATTACAGTTATAGAATAAAGATAAATACTTACCTTTAAAATTGATTGCAGAGCACGGTCATCTCTGGTGTAGGCATCTGAAGCCATGGTGTCCCCGGCTGTGTCCTTCTTCAGGGTTCCTGGCTACCCAGAATGCCAATCGCAATCTCGCACATGCGCTGTAGATTGCGATCGGCAATCAGAGTAGCGGCCGGGGCTGTTCCCATTGCATACTGGGATTGATGGCGCTCATCTCCCAGGACGCAATGCAAACGAGGAAGTGACGTCGGGGGCCACGGGAAGAGGAAGGAAGGTACGTTTATTTTCATTAAAAACAAGGTAAGTGGAAAAAAAATAAAAATATTAACTATCCAATTCTTTTTCAGGTTTTTTAATGCTAACTGATGCTGCAAAGTTTTTTTTTTTAGGGTGGAACTCCACTTTAACTTGTAAGCAACAAGTGTCAGAAAAAGGCTTAGTCTTTAAGAGGTTAAACTGCCCTCCTTTACAGACACAAGTTCATTTCTTTGATCTAAGGCTCCGTTCACATTATAGCGTATGGATCACGGGCAGAACCGCCGCGGTTCCGCCCGCGATCGGGAGATTATTGCAAATCGCGGGACGCCTGTGCGTTGCCCGTTGATTTGCAATAGACCCCCAAACGCTGAGCGATGTTGCCGCGATTTCCGCCTGCCGAATCGCGGTAACATCGCGCAAAAAAAATCGCGGGACGCATTACGACCAAAAAAGTACAAGAGCTTCTTTGGGTCGTATTGCGTCCCGCGATTTTTTTTTGCACGATGTTACCGCGATTCGGCAGGCGGAAATCGCGGTAACATCGCTCAGCGTTTGGGGGTCTATTGCAAATCAACGGGCAACGCACAGGCGTCCCGCGATTTGCAATAATCTCCCGATGGCGGTTCTGCCCATGATCCATATGCTATAATGTGAACGGAGCCTAAAAGAATGAAATGATACATTGTAAAACATTGTGTTTTAACATTAAACATAAACATAGTGTTATCTAGCAGCCTTAACAATGTTGATAAACATTTGCAGAGGCTTTTTTATTTTTGACAGCTGTGAGTGAGAAGAGAACAGCTCTGCTCTGTATGAATCGAGGAAATGCCATATTAGGATCGTGAGGGGGTGAATTGAGATTGTGATTTTTTTAACGATCAGTTGTGCAGCTCTACTGTGTACCAGTGCTAAAGTCCCAAAAAATACACTAATAAATCATGCCCTATACAAAAACAAACTTTAGTATAATTAATGCCTTCCATACATGTAAATGACATAGTTGTCCAGAAAATCCACAAAAACTATGCAATAACATCAATAGTAATAGATAATATTAAGCAATACTAGTCCCACACTGGGTGTAAGAACTCATATGTCCATATTCAATACAGTCCACTGTGCTCCAAAATAATAATAATAGTCCAGATTCTATAATTCCTTCTCCCCTAGGCACAACCTCATAGTCCAAAAATAGTGTCCACACCGGACTCTCAGTGGATATACCCTTATTTGTAAGCAGGTTAAATAAGCCAGATGTGATATACAGGACGACCACCAAGCACCGCTATCCTCCAATCTACGATCTCCAGATGCTCTGTTCCTCATCACAAGGCTTTGATATCGTACAAATAAAAGCACAATCTCTATAGTACAGGCGGTCCCCGGGTTACAAACATCCGGCTTACAAACGATTCCTACTTACAAACTGAGGGAGACAACAGAAATCTAGCCCTAGGAAGGGAAATTCACTCCTGTAAGAGTTCGTATGGGAAAAAGGTGTCTCCACTGAAGCTTTATAAGCTAATCCTTGTTTCCACAACAGTCCAAAATTTTCTAAATCCAGTTGTCATAGGGACAGAAAGTGGAGATGAAATCATCTGAACAGGGGCAGACAGCAAAACAAATGGTACAGGGGTGTTAACCCTTCCCTATGCTATCCAAAAAACTTAAAAACTATTATTTTGGCTGGAGCTACACTTAAAAAATGTACCTGTTCTGACTTATTAGACTTAAGAACAAACTTACAGACCCTATCTGTTTGAGATCCGGGGACCGCCTGTATATGACCTGCTTAGAAAAAAGGGGTTATATACTATATATCAAGTGTGAACACTGAGGGTGTTAAGGTGGTCACTAGGTGAGAACGCATTATTGAAGATAATTTAGAAGTGAATTTAAACTTTGTTGAAGATTTTAAAGTACAGTAAAGCTTCAATTTGGGAATTTTAAAACACTTTCATTTCAAACAAGCTGCTAGCAGGCTTCACTTGAAGCTGGTTAAAAGCCTGCTAGAAGCTTGTTTAAATCGAGAGCCAGCACTATCATTTGAACCTGTGTTTAACATTTCTAAACTGGAGATGAAGGATGTTTTAAAGCAGGCACGTCCAACCCGCGGCCTGCGGGCCGCATGCGGCCAGGAACTGCAGGCAATGCGGCCCACCGGACGCAGAACTCAAGATAGTCTCACGCCTTTGGCCAACGGCTCACGGACACCTGCAAGTGCCGTGCGATCTACCGGCTGCCGCAGAACCTTAGGATGTCTGCTGAGTCAGTGACAGAGCCACTGCTTCCTGTATAGTTGCGGCTCTCTCACAGGCGGAGTGATATGAAATGCACTCCGCCTGTGACAGAAGCCATACAGGAAGCAGCGGCTCTGCTCTCTACTGCAGCCGCTGCTTCCTCCAACAGTACCCAACATCAAGAGCAGCAGTACCTGCATGACCAGCATTACCCGCCATCAGTGCCAGCAGTACCCACCAACATTACCTGCCAGCAGTAACCACCAGCATTACCCACTAGCATTACCCGCCAGCAGTAACCACCAGCATTACCCACCAGCAGTACCCGCTAACACTACCTGCCAGCAGTACCCATCAACACTACCTGCCAGCATTACTCACCAGAAGTACCCGCCAGCATTAGCCACCAGCAGTAACCGCCAGAAATACCCGCCAGCAGTACCCACCAACACTACCCGCCAGCAGTAACCGCCAGCAGTCTGCAAAATAGGTAGAAAAGGTATGTGCATTAGCGTGTGTAACTTGTTGCAATATGTTTTTAAATAACTAGTTGTGTTTTGTCATAATAGGTCATGTCCATGTTCATACATGTATGAATAAGGACATTTTCTGGCTGCCTAAGTCATATGTGCTAGGGGTGCAACTATCCCCCAGCACATAACTGTAAATATCCCAGCATGTGCAGTGTTTCTGACTCCTACCACCATGACCACTTCAAATCACTGAAGTGATCACGGTGGTTAGAGTGTCCCTTTAATATCTCTCAGGAGAAGTAAACCTCTGTATACGGATTCCATTTAATTTGATCATCCTCTAGTTGTGTTACCCATGTCACCGCTCTGTATCACCCCTCTGAAAAGTGATCCACTATGGGAAAAGGGCAGTAGAGCAGCAGACACTAGGCATTCAGGCGAAGATACTGCCATCAACTTAAAGCGGATCTTCACTGCATTTGAGCACCACAAACTAAAAACGCTATTGATTTAATTTTTAATATTTAAAGCAAACTCTCCTATCTATCCATGTTTCCATGCTTATTTTGGTGAGCAATCACTTTGAAAAACACCCCCTAGCACTTCTGGCTGTGGCAGAAGATTCATGCAGCATTTACTTCCCACCCTTAGCTCAAGTATGCATGCAGGAGAGAGGAGCTGAGAAAACCCCTCTTCCTCTCCTTCCTTCCTGAACACTCCTAGGATGTACAGTATTACATCATTTGCCTAGGCATGGAAACTAGGAAGTAACTAAAGAAATGTAAAAAAAGTTTAAAACCAGTAAATATGTTTTACTTTCCTATCTATTTACTAATGCTTAATTAACCCCACCTCCTAATATTAAAAGTCAGAAGCTACAAATACTGTAGCTGTTGACTTATAATATAAGAACACTTACCGGGTCCCCATTCCCCCTCCCAAAGAGTGCCAAATGTTAGAGAGGAGGAGGGGGGATGCAAAAAAGCATAACTTCCCCTTTTTGGTGAAGTTCCACTTTAATGCCCCTCCCTGTTTTTTGACAGCCAAATTGACATTTTATATATACAGGTCCTTCTCAAAAAATTAGCATATTGTGATAAAGTTCATTATTTTCTGTAATGTACTGATAAACATTAGACTTTTGTATATTTTAGATTCATTACACACAACTGAAGTAGTGCAAGCCTTTTTTTTTGTTTTAATATTGATGATTTTGGCATACAGCTCATGAAAAACCAAAATTCCTATCTCAAAAAATTAGCATATCATGAAAAGGTTCTCTAAACGAGCCATTAACCTAATCATCTGAATCAACTAATTAACTCTAAACACCTGCAAAAGATTCCTGAGGCTTTTAAAAACTCCCAGCCTGGTTCATTACTCAAAACCGCAATCATGGGTAAGACTGCCGACCTGACTGCTGCCCAGAAGGCCATCATTGACACCCTTAAGCAAGAGGGTAAGACACAGAAAGAAATTTCTGAACGACTAGGCTGTTCCCAGAGTGCTGTATCAAGGCACCTCAGTGGGAAGTCTGTGGGAAGGAAAAAGTGTGGCAGAAAACGCTGCACAATGAGAAGAGGTGACCGGACCCTGAGGAAGATTGTGGAGAAGGACCGATTCCAGACCTTGGGGGACCTGCGGAAGCAGTGGACTGAGTCTGGAGTAGAAACATCTAGAGCCACTGTGTACAGGCGTGTGCAGGAAATGGGCTACAGGTCAAGCCACTTTTGAACCAGAAACAGTGGCAGAAGCGCCTGACCTGGGCTACAGAGAAGCAGCACTGGACTGTTGCTCAGTGGTCCAAAGTACTTTTTTCGGATGAAAGCAAATTTTGCATGTCATTCAGAAATCAAGGTGCCAGAGTCTGGAGGAAGACTGGGGAGAGGGAAATGCCAAAATGCCTGAAGTCCAGTGTCAAGTACCCACAGTCAGTGATGGTCTGGGGTGCCATGTCAGCTGCTGGTGTTGGTCCACTGTGTTTTATCAAGGGCAGGGTCAATGCAGCTAGCTATCAGGAGATTTTGGAGCACTTCATGCTTCCATCTGCTGAAAAGCTTTATGGAGATGAAGATTTAATTTTTCAGCACGACCTGGCACCTGCTCACAGTGCCAAAACCACTGGTAAATGGTTTACTGAGCTCAATTGGCCTACCAACTCTCCTGACCTGAACCCCATAGAGAATCTGTGGGATGTTGTGAAGAGAAAGTTGAGAGACGCAAGACCCAACACTCTGGATGAGCTCAAGGCCGCTATCGAAGCATCCTGGGCCTCCATAACACCTCAGCAGTGCCACAGGCTGATTGCCTCCATGCCACGCCGCATTGAAGCAGTCCTTTCTGCAAAGGGATTCCCGACCAAGTATTGAGTGCATAACTGAACATAATTTTTTGAAGGTTGACTTTTTTTGTATTAAAAACACTTTTTTTTATTGGTCGGATGAAATATGCTAATTTTTTGAGATAGGAATTTTGGTTTTTCATGAGCTGTATGCCAAAATCATCAATATTAAAACAAAAAAAAGGCTTGCACTACTTCAGTTGTGTGTAATGAATCTAAAATATATGAAAGTCTAATGTTTATCAGTACATTACAGAAAATAATGAACTTTATCACAATTTTTTATCATAATTTTTTGAGAAGGACCTGTAAATACCATGGTGCAACCGCGAGTTAAGCTTTTGACTTGGAGCTCACCTTTATTCACTGGAATGGGTCACATGTGGCGCTGGTACTGCCTGTCAAATGCGAGAGGGGGTATAATTTTTTTCCACGGTTACAGAATGTTTACAGCCCTGAGTGGCTTTATGCTCCTTTTTTAGGTGAGCAGTAAAACTGTGGTTCAACCGCCTGTTTATACCAATCCTTGGCCGCCGATGTGAATGTGGCCTAATGCACTGGGGTCTATGCATAAAACATTTCTTATGCAGATGTGACACATTTAGAACAAAATTTGCAATATTTTTCTCTAACATATATTCCTATATTGTTAGCGTAACCTAGTGGCCATAATGCATTTTTTTTTTTGTTTTTTAAAAAGCATCAGGAAGCGAGCGATCTCCTGTGTTCACGATGCAGCAGAGCAGCTGCTTGGCACTGGACCAGGAGGATAGCGGAGATCACTGAAGTAGTGGTGCCTATTGGTGATTTCTAGCTTCTAGGGGCATTGGCCAGGTATGGTATAAACATTACCATATAAAAACTTCAGCTTTAGCCTCTTGCAAGTGGGAGATTTAATAATGTTGTTGATCAAGTGAAAGGTTAGAGTGACACAGGAGATTTTAATAGCTCAGTCACGGTTTTTCAAACAGAAGGACTAATGTTTCCCAATGAAGTTACAAGTGTAACATGCAATATTAGCCTAATAAGGTGACCTCCAGTAAATAAAATATTTAGCTTTTGAAAGCTCAGGTAACATTAAGGGTTTGTTCACAACTGTGGCGGCACTGGCCACCCCACTGGAAAGCAATCTGTGGTAGATCCCCTTTCAGAGGGCGGTAGAGCACCATTTTTTTTTTTTTTTTTTTATAGCCATGAGCCAATATTTTGAATGGGTCCCATTTGGCAACAGTGCTGCCCACTGAACATCCCATCACTATATGATTTTTGCTGGGAGCATTGAAGCTGCAGCTCCACTGTCTGTTTTTACCCTCCCCAGCCATCCGTGGTAAAAAGGACTAAGACCCCGTTCAGACAGGGGCGACACGACTTGGTGGCACGACTTGCACGGACTTCATATCATTGAAGTCAATGCAAGTCGCCTCCAGGTCGCCCCAAAGTAGTACAGGACTTGTGTCGCTCCTATTAGAATGGGTCCTGTACTATTCAATGGCGAGCGACCCACCGCGACTTGTCAGGAGACCAAGTCGCCTGACAAGTCGCGCTAGTGTGAATGGACCCTAAAGGTGTTCATTTAATGAAAGTGTAAATACAATTATAAACACCAATAGATTAAAAAAAAAAACTAACATAATTCAGTTTAACAGCAAGTCATATTCATTCAGCTATTTTATTGAAAAATGTAAATGTTAAAACTTGTTGTTAAAAATAACCATAATAAAAGGCATCAGTTTGAAAAATAATATATTTTATGTAACATGGCAATTACGGTAACTTAAGTGAAGTGTAAATTAACAAACATATGGCTCTATAACAGGGTGCTGGTTAAATTAACACCATTTTCTTATGTTCCAACCGTGGAATGCTTTCCTTTTCATTCTTCTTTAACACAGGAACCCAACCATCTTGATTTTTAAAAAAATTACATTTTATGGTTTTGCTCTAGCTGCAACAATATCAAGAAAATCTGTTGCTTTACTTAACCATTGAATAAACAGCAAATATTGTACTATCATTTTTACATTAATATTGTGAAAAACATAAAGTGATTATAAAGTCAAACTGTTTTTTACCTTAATGTATTCCCTGCATTAGGATAAAAAAAAAAAACAGTCCGTTAAACCCATTAAGGACAAGACCTATTTCTGGAACTTGTTATTTATCAGTATTTTTTGCTAGAAAATTACTTAAAACCCCCAAACAGTACATTTTTTTTAATTTTTTTTTTAGCAGAGACCCTAGAGAATAAAATGGAGATCTTTATGTCACACCATATTTGTGCAGCGGTCTTACAAACGCAATTTCGTTTGGAAAAAATACATTTTTTGAATTTAAAAATAGGAAAATGGTAAAGGTAGCCCAATTTTTTTTTTCTATAACATGAAAGAGAATGTTACACAGAGTAAATTGATACCCAGTATGACATGCTTCAAAATTGTGCACGCTCATGGAATGACAACAAACATTGGTACTTAAAATCTCCATAGGCGACGCTTTGAAAATGTCTACAGGTTACCAGTTTGGAGTTACAGAGGAGGGTCTAGGGCTAGAATTATTGCTATTGCTCTAACAATTCTGCCGATACCTCACATGTGCGGTTTGAGCACCGTTTACATATGTGGGCGCGACTTGCGTATGCATTTGCTTCTGTGCACGAGCTCGGAGGGACGGGGCGCTTTACATTTTTTTTTTTGTTTATTTCATCTTTTATTTTTACACTGTCCCTTTAAAAAAAAATGTTTTGATCAGGCAGCTATCTGCTGCCATAACACTGGTATTTAACATCAAAGTACCAACTTAAATCTGCGGCGGGCGTAAGTGGTTAACTGTTCCCCATCCCTAAATACTTACCTGCCTGGTCTTCTCACTTCCAGGTTTTACAGGAGACCCTGACGTCAGCGGGAGCCATAGGTTCCTACTGCTGTCAGTCAAACTCCTGTGAGGAAGGAGTGGGGGTGTGGCTTACAGGAACTGTGTGTGTCTATGGACGTAGAAAGCCTAGCTAAGGAGCGTGCTCACACATATAGTAGCACCAGAAGCAGAGAAAAGCGGATAGCGCTGTTGGGAGACTTCCAGAAGAGGAGTTAAGGGGCTGCTCTGTGCAATATCCATGACCATGCTCCACATGCAGATCCTAATGCGCATGCGCCTGGTCCAGCCGGGGCTGCTCTCCGAGGACACGCAAACCCACAACAATCAGGATACAGGGGGGGAAGGGAGTGTGAATATCACACAGTTGCCATGACAATGCATTTCAGAGGCATGGCTTCCTTCCTTAGGTTACCTGGACCGGGTGCATGCGCATTAGGATCTGCACGTGGAGCGTGGTGGTGGATAGCCTCAGATGTACTGCCAGGATCTGGGCAGCTAGGTTGAACGTCCATGGCTCCCCCCTCCCCTGTTGGGATCTTGAGGTGGTTTGAGGAGTGTGGTCACAGTGGAATCCTTATGCTGTATCTATCTTCACACAATGCGAGTTTGACCATTGTAGTGTTTTTAACTTTACCATATTAAAGCTGAGTAACACTAGGGTGACTTTGCTCTCTCTTCCTTTTTTTTTTTTTTTAGTCAAGTTATGTTTATATCAGGAGAGCAGACTGAGGTGACAACCATGGTTCCCTCCATAGACACACTGGAGGAGTGATATAGCCACCCAGAACAGAAAGTGTGTTATTTGCAGGATTACAAGGAGAAAAGAAAACTTGAAAAAAGAAAACAAATGCAGGTACCAGACCAAGAGATAGTAAACGACAACATTACAATTTTACTTTTGGGTTTAGATACACATTAATGCACAAAATTTATGAAAGCATAATATACAGAAAGTGCAGTATCTTATAAGCATTCTCTTGGTTGTGGTGAGTCAAAAGGACTAATACCTAGTCATAGCTCAAAAACAAGGGAAAAGATCACATCAACCTTAATGTGCAGAGTTTTATAAGGCAATAAATCTAGACTGCAGTCCCTAAAATCAGGTAGCATTTCTTTTCAAGGGAATCAGCAGTTTGTAAAGCAAGCGTTGAAATCCAAGTTTACATGATGTTAAATATTCATAGTCATGCACATTTATACTATTTTATAGCACCACCACCATGTTTTAGGTAGTTCTTATGCTTCTTAATAAGTCATTAATAATTAAGACCCCTTCCGTAAAAGCACTCATACAGTTCAACCGCAGACCATCATGACCTGGTTGTCTGGATCTTAGCATGTTTATCACTTGGCTCACCATCATTAAAGTGGACTTACAAAAAAAAAAAAAAAAAAAAAACACTACTAAAGCGCACACTAATTCCACTGTTGGAAATATCCGTCTATAAACCGTGATGAGGAGATGTGGCTGTTGTCAAGCTGGAACCAACAAATTTCTCTCTCTATTCAACCAAATATGCACAACAATCTCCATGGGTACTTTTTAGACAAAAACTATTTAGGGAATAGTAAAAAAAAATGTATTTTTTTATCATAAAAATAAACCGTTAAAACCACATAGCTGCTGGAGTATTTTTTACATCACAAAACCTTTCATATTGTATACATCATGTACTATACCCAAAGTTGACCTGGAAGGGACCATGTATTGATTGCTATATGCTTGATGTTACAGTACACAGTGGGCATAGAAAAGAATCACCCCCCCCCCCTTAAATATTCACATTTTGTTGCTTTGCCTCCTGAAATGAAGACAGACAACAGTTTTCGATGTATCCCGCTGTATTCATTAGAGCAACCTATAATGTCCAGGTGAAAGATTTATTACCAACGTCAGGGGAAAAAAAATCAAAAACAGATTCACTGAGTTGGAAAAAGGATCACCTCCTTATGTCAGTATTTTGTTGAACCACCTTTCGCTTTAATTACAGCCTTTAGTATGTTGGGCTATTTCTCTACTAACTTTGCACATCTAGACTTTGCAATATTTGCCACTCTTCTTTGCAGCACTGCTCAAGTTCAGTTACATTTGATGATGACCCTTTGTGGATTGCAGTCTTCAAATCATTCTACAGATTTTCAATGGGGTTTAAGTCTGGGCTCTGACTTGGCCATGCACCTTTTTCTCCTTCAACCACTGTGTGGCCATTTTTGCTGTGTGGTTTTGGTCATTGTCCTGTTGGAAGGTAAACCTTCTTCGCATTGACATCATTCTAGCAGAGAGCAGAAGATTTTCCTTAACAATTAGATGGTATTTTGCCCCATCCATTTTTCCTTCTATCCTGACAAGTGCTCCAGTCCCTGCTGCAGAGAAACACCCCCATAATAGGATATTTCCACCTCCATGCTTTACTGTAGGAATTGGTGTTATTTGGATGGTGAGCTGTATTGGAATTCTGCCAGACATTTCATTTGGTGTTTAGGCCAAATAATTCAATTGTAGCCTCATCTGACCAGAACACCTTTTTCCATGTGGCCTCAGAATATTCAACATGCGTTTAAGGTGGTCAGATGAGATTAAAATTGAATTATTTGGACTCAACACCAATCCATATGTTTGGTGGAAATCCAATACAGCTCACCACTCCTACAGTAAAGCACTCAGTGAATGCGTTTTTGATTTTTTTTTTCTGCACGTTGGTGTTCTATTTTTTACTTGGGTGTTATAAGTTACACTAATAAATACAGCTGGATAAAACAAAAACTGTGCCTGTCCTAATTTTAGGCTGCAAAGCAACAACATGTGATTATTTTAAAGAGGGGGGGGATTCTTTTCTATACTTACTGTATGTTCCCAAACCCAAGACACACCCAATGCAATGTTTTCTGCAGAAGTAGGGGTATACCGTATGGTTGTAAAATAATGTAGGTATTTACTGTACACATCATACATTTATAATTACAAAGTATTTTTCTCACTGAGAGGGGTTAAGCTAGCTGCTAAGACCACAATGTGCACACAGAGATCATATAGACAGCACCCAAGGCCAGATGTGCCCTATAGTAAAATCATCCTCGACCAAGTTGACATGCCAGTCAGCTGGTATACTATAGGGCAGTGGTCCTCAACTCCAGTCCTCAGGGCCCACTAACAGGCCAGATTTTAAGTATTACCTTGGGGAGATGCAGACTAGAATACTGCAATCACTGAGCAGCAAATTATATCACCTCGGATGGATTTCAGTTATCTTGCAAACCTGGCCTCTTAGTGGGCTCTGAGGACCAGGGTTGAGGACCACTGCTATAGGGCATATCCGGCCTTGGGTACTTTCTTTGTGTTCACACGTTATAGTCCTGACAGCCAGCGTGGCCCGTCTCAAAAGAAAAAAAGGCATCTTGGTTTTAAATGTGGCTGATATGTATGTACTGTACCTACACTATTTTACAACTATATGGTATATCCTTACCCTGAAGAAGACATTGGTCAAAACGTGTTGGTTATGTCCCAGGTTTGGGGACATATACAGAAACATCAAGTACATAATAATTTATGCATGGTGAAATTTGGGTATATTACACGATGAATAAAATATAAAAGTTGTCGTGATGTAAAAAATATGTCACCCGCTATGGGGTTTGAACTCTGATAATTTTTATGATTAAAAAAATAAATACATGTTTTTTGGAATACTGTGAAAAGCTGTTTCCTGAAAGGTCCCCATGGATATTGTGGTGTATGTTTGGTAAGTATAGGGATGCTGGAAATGTTACTTTTCAGTCTTGCACCTCCAACTTATACCTCTCTATACTAATGGAAAGAGTGCCTTGAAATGCCCAGTATGACCTCATAACTACACTTAGGAAGCACCTAGCAACATTATCCCATGGGGGACAGAATAGTAGGAAAAGAAGATTTTTACGATGTATAATTCTTATTTAACCAGCACTAGAAATGAACAACTGAATTCTGTTTGGTTGCTTCTAGCAATATACAGCAATTACAGAATATAAGCTATCTACCTTTCTGGCAGTGATTTAATTGGACCATCAAACCAAGACAGATATACTGCAACTTATGTCTATTTATGACAGCTCTTTCTTTTACACATTTTTAAAAGTGTGTGTGATTGAGGCGAGGGGGTGACTTTGAGGAAAACTTTATTTTGAGGAATTTGGGGCCACCATTACTCCTTGCGTTCCGAAAATGTGGCGTGGCTGTCTTGCTGCTCCAATGACTTACAGTAAATCCGGAAAGTATTCACAGTGCTTAACTTTTTCCACATTTGTTATGTTACAGCCTTATTCCAAAATGGATTAAATTAATTAGGGTACAGAAAAAGTTCTGTATCATTTGTAAATGGAAGATGTTTGGAACCACCAGGACTCTTCCTAGAGCGGGCTGCCCAGCCAAACAGCGCTTGGGGGAGAAGGGCCTTAGTCAGGGAGGTGACCAAGAACCCGATGGTCGATCTGACAGAGCTCCAGCATTTATCTGTGGAGAGAGAAAAACCATCCAGAAGAACAACCATCTCTGTAGCACTCCACAAATCAGGGCTGTATGGTAGAGTGGCCAGACAAAGGCCAACATGACAACAACCCTAAGCACCTAGCCAAGGTAACAAAGGAATGGCTATGGGACAACTCTGTGAATGTCCTTAAATGACCCAGCCAGTGCTCAGACTTGAACCCAACTGTCCAAACTGAGAAACTGTCCAAACTTAGGCAAAAATTGTGTGTCCAGCTTGTAGAATGACACTCCTAAAAGACTTGAGGCTGTAATAGGTGCCAAAGGTGCTTCAACAAAGTATTGTGCAAAGGCTGTGAATACTTATGTACATGTGATTTTTTTATTTTTAATACATTTTCACGAACGCTTCTGTTCACGAACAACTCGGTTCACAAACAGAAAAGTTCATAAAAATATGCACCGGTTCACGAACTCCGCTTCGGTTCACGAACAGGAGCCGTGGCCATTTTAATGCTATTTCCAGGCTGTCACATGGTCGTGACTTCCTGTACGAAGATCGTGGAGAGAAGAAGAGACACAGAAAGAAGTACTGTGAGTACGGTGAAGACACTTTTTGCTTTTTAGTGTGCTTTTTAGCACATACAGTACTGTACTGTACTACTGTACTGTACAGTACTTGTGTACAATACTGTACTTACTGTATTGTATTTCACAGCCTCCCACCTGCCTTCCTTCATGCCAGAACTCAAGCAAGGTTAGTGTTCTCTCTTTATACATTACTATACTAATGTGTATTGTAATTTGTTTCATATTTGTGTGCTTCAAAAACCCCCAAAAAAAGGTCAGAACGGATTAACCGGATTTACATTGAACCCTATGGGAAAATGTGCCTCGGTTCACAACCAATTCGGTTCGCGACCAGAGTCAGTTCACGAATTAAGTTCGTGAACCGAGGTATCACTGTAATGCATTTAATCAATTTTACAAAGCTGTAACATAACACATGTGGAAAAAGTCAGGGTCAGGTTGTTTCATTATAAGGGTGGAAGCAATAAGATTTAGTATTTTTGGATATCGCACAGCTTGTTACACTGCAGCCCATCATTTTTGTTTTACATGTAACAATAGCTGTTCAGTAGAGTATTCTTTATAATCCTTTGCTAGACCGTAGGAAAAAAAAAAAAAACAGTCTGCCATTTACCATTTGGAGACTGCAGCATGTGCATACTAGAAAAATCCTGGCCCTAGATTAGAAGCTTTATATATCCGTGTGCTTTATAAACATAACAAAAAAACTGGCATAATTTGGATTTAATTCTGTTACAGGCCCAATGGAAGTTGGCTCCTGCAAAAATAATTTGATTGTGCAGCAGTGTCCCTCGTGTCCCTTGGGAAGGAGTGAGGTCGGCAGTATGTTCTTCATGCTCAAAGCTGGCAAATGTGGTTGGAATAGGAAAAAGTGGCAGCTGTTGTATGGGCTAAAAACAATGTGTAGCAAACAAGTTTGGAAATGTCAGGTTGGTGTATACCTAGAACCAATTAACTGGAAAAATCTCTGAAAACATTATGATAAGCTTCAGCTTTACACTGACTGATCAAATATACATGAGACACACAGGCACAGTAAAAAAAACTATGAAAACCACTACTAAGTTATTTTTTTAAAGACAGATTATTTTCTATATACCACATACAGTATCAGTGCCGGTTCACATATGTGCGGCTGCGGCGATCGCATACAATATCGGAGCGCACTGCTCCTTCATTACATGCGATCGGGTGTGCGGTGCGAATTCAGCCATACACTTTGTATGGCTAAATTTGCACTGCACCCGCAGTAAAGTCGCACATGAACCTTTTTTGAGCCGCATCAGGATCGGATCGCACAGTGGTTCACACTTGTGCGATCCGATCCTGTGCGAACTGTAAGATCGCACTGCGATATGCGATCAAACTGGGGGTGTCGTTAACATTACATTGACACCCCCAGCGTATCGCATATGGCAGTGTGAACTGCCAAGGGTGCGTTTGCGATGCGGGAACAGGCTGCAAATTCGCAGCCTTCCCGCATCGCATAAGTGTGAACCGAGCCTCAGTGTTAATCTGTAACCACAATTTTACATTGCAATTTTGCAACAGGAGGTCAGGGGAAACTTTCAATGGAAACACTTGATCTGGCTACAACCACCTAAGGCTGGTTAGACAGAGCGATAAAATAGCTTGATTCCCCCATCAACACTGACTATGTTGAATGCTTAGAATGAAGGTAAAAAAAAAAAACCTTGAGCCTTTAAGAAGCACTTTAGGAGTAAGAGTAAGAGAAAGTAACCCCCCCTCCCCAAACAATTTTTTTTTTTTTTTTTTTAACTTTCCCAGAGGTCTCCAAACTGTGGCCCGGGCGCTGGATGTGGCCCTTTGCTTGCCTTTATCTGACCTTAGAGGCACTATTCCACCAACTGACACCAATGATGTGGCACCATTCCCTCTACTGACACCATCAATGGGGGGCACTATTCCTCCCAATAAAACTAATGATGGAGCAATAATGCCGAGGTATTTTCTACTCCCATTGGCCACCCCAAAGCCTGAAGGATAGTAAACTGGCCCTTTGCTTAGAAGGTTTGGAGACCCCTGCCCTAACTTATCCAAAACTAAAAGAAAAAAAGTTTTGCCTATAGATACACCTCTCCCCTGGAGCTGCGATGTGCGCTGTATGCCTACCCTCCCCCTCTTCTGCAGGGGATAGGGTGGGCGGTGCCACCGCACATCGACGTCACATCCTGTGCCGACGTGTGGCGTCATCCGACGCCCACACGCCGACAGCTGTTTTCCATCTTCAGTGCTTAAGAGCGAGACCGCCGGACGGTTTGGCTTTGTCGGCCGTTCCCGCGGTTTCTCTCACAGATGCACTGCTGTGACGTTGGACGCTACAAGATTAACGGTCTCTGGCGGCTACCATGCACATTCTTCTTTTATTCCTATGTTGTACTTATCTTTCCTACTTTTCTTTCCCATTTCTACCACACTCTTTGGTTCTTATACATTTCTTTTCACCTCTTTCACCTCATTCACCTCACCCGTGTTCTCCTCAGGCACAGTGTTTGATTGGGTTTTTTTAACCCCATCTTTCCTCTGTTTTTTCCTCCACTTGGGCACCTATTCTGTCTGGTCTCCCATGTTTTCACTTCATTCATCTGCATTTCCCTTACTTTGTTGGAACATTCAACTCTTACACTTTGTGTTCACATCTCTTTCTTTTATTCAGTCACTTCTCCACACCACTCATCAATTTATTTTAGCATCTAAGCCCTATGACATTTCTTACATCATACATATAGTATTATTATTTATCTTCATTCCATTTTGACATATGATATTCTTTCACATAATATATATATACATTCATTACTCACTTTTATTCATTTTATCAATATTTTCTTTATTCAATCTCCATTTTTTATCCAGAGTATGCAAGCAATACAATACTATATAGATACTTATTTGTTACTTGTTACTTATTGTTATTTATCTTGCTACTTATCTGACACAGATTTACACTACTACAAATATCTCTGCAACTCTCTCAGCATCTCTTGCCTGTGCCGTTGACCTTATGCGCCCTCAGCTCCCGTGGGAGGCATTCTGGGTCTCTGCCTCCACCTCCACTACCAGTCTACGCCAGGGTTACCATGTAAGTTTCTGGAATTGTAGGGACTTTGTCCCCTCTCTTCTTCCCCTTTTCAGCTTCCATCAACCATCATTCCATATTTTAGTCTTATACGCATTTTTTGTTATAGATATGGACCACACATCTACTCTTGAAGAAGTGGCATACTTAAGTCCACGAAACGCGTCAGTTTACGGATGTGATTATTATACCCTATTACTCAACATGATTGTTCATTGTTATGCTGGTTTGTTGAGGCTGTCCTGGGGATCAATTTTTAATATATATCTTACAATTCAGATATATGGATACTATGCATCCTGTTTTATCATGTACAATATGTCTGTACCTGCTGCTCATTATTAAATGTGATCTTTTTCAACCGTGCAAACCTGTCAGTGTCATATCTCTCATTCAAAGTCCCAAACCTTTTTCTTCTTTGATATAGATACACCTAAAGGTATTACACAATGACTTTAACTATTTATTTTGCTTTTTACATTGGTAATTTTTTTTTTGTTTTCTGGCAGCAACCGTGTGACTTTAAGTGGAAGTATAGTTGAAATCCTAAAAAACAGCTAGCAGGAGGGAATTTGGGCTGCTTTCACACTGAGGAGTGAAGAGCGGTAAAAAAAAAAAAGTGCCTGAAAAGCTCAGGAAAAATGCTTCCCTCTAAATTCTATGTGTTCACACTGGGTTGGTGCGCTTCCGTTGCGGTGTAAAAAGCTCTGCTTGCCCCATTTTTGGAGCATATTTGGTGAGTTAAAAAAATGCACCTCCTCATTGAAAGCAATAGAAAATGTGGCAACAATGTGGTAACGTGGCAAAAATGCACCTGCGACGAGTTTTTGGTGTGGTTTTTGAATGGCATGTCTTTTACAAACCGCACCGTAAACGCAGTAAAATTTGCGGCAAAATTGCATATGCGTTTTTTTCCATGGATCATTGTGAAAGTAGCCTTAGGGCAGAGAAAAAGCTTCCTAAGGGCTCATGCACACTGGACGTTTTGCTAACTCTCCTAGACTCCTTTGCTCCTGGCAGCAGAGTTTTGGCATAAAAATCATGTTACTCTTGTAAATGCGTGTAACGCATTATAATCGTGTCAAGCTCTTAAGCGTTAATTTGATTCATTGGCCAGAATAACAATTTATTCTGGCTATTGAAATTAATTAACACTCAAGTGCAAAATGCGCCTAGCGCTTAGGCATGTTTAGGAGTGTCATGCATTTTTTTCTGCCAAAACTCTGCTGTTCCTGGACTCTCCACACTGGCTGTGGGTTTGTTTTTCCTGCTTCTAAATGCCTATCTGTGCATTGACACATAGGCTAACATGCAGGGGCGTTTAGAGGCAGGGAAAAAAATAAAAAAAGCCTAACATCCCAAGGAGCAGCAGAAAAACATCCACTGTGCATGAGGCCTAAGTCTCCATTCATACTACCGCGACTTGTCAGCCTGACAAGTTGCGGTCCCTCGCGATCCATTGACTGCTACAGGACCCGTTCTAATAGGAGCGACACAAGTCACTCCGACTTAGAAAAAGGGTCCTGTACTACTTCGGGGCGACCTCGGAGCGACTTGCATAGACATTCATTATATGAAGTCCGTGCAAGTCGCGCCGAAGTCGCGGTGCACGGGACTTCACAAGTCGCCCCCGAAGTAGTACAGAGTCGTGCCGCTTCAGTGTGAATGGGCTCTAATTCTCTTCTCCTCTCTGCCAGCAGTTTAGAAATACCTGCACACAGACAGCCACTCATGAGTAGCTTCATTTACAATACCAGCAACCGTAGGATGCAAATAGGTGCAGGGATGAAGTAACTCCTGTGTGCATGCAAGAGAGAAAGAAGATGGAAGCACCAGTGGCAAGGTGTATATTGACACATAAATGGAAAGTACAGCACCTAGAGGACATAGTTACATAGTGAAGTTTAAAAAAGACACCAGTCTATCCAGTTCAACCTATGATGCGTGTGTGTATGTCAATAGTACATTGTATACTCCTGTATGCTATTGTCGTTAAGCTGCTCATCTAATAATTTTTTGAAAATATCGATGCTCCCTGCTGATACCACTGCTTGTGAAAGAGAAATCCACATCCCGATTGCTCTGACATTAAAGAACCCTTTATAGATAAGAGTGAACCTATGCTCTACCAGATAGAGAAAAGGAGACGGATAACCAGGGGGTGGTAATAATAGAAGAATGGAGCACTAGAGACCTACAGCCAATAATGTAGTGTCGCCACATACAGTAAATGCAAGAGTAAAAACTGTAAAATCAGCGCAGGCACTCTAACCTTGGTGAACCATCAATATATAAGATAATCACTTAGTATTGTATTTCACTCATTATTTGAGAAATTTATTATCCATCGTTCGGAAATACATCATTGTAACTTTTAACCCCTTCTCACCCATGATCTTGGGTTTACGGATTTTAGATCATTACACGTTGTTCTGCACTTTATATTTATTTCCATATATTTATTCACTTCCACTTTGGCACTTCAAGCACTTTAAAGATTTTATATTAATTTTTTTTACAATACTAAAAGAACCCTTTATGCAGTTTAAGGCTAAACTGCTTCTCTTCTAATCTTAGTGAATGGCCGCGTCTTTTTAAATTCCCTTTAGCTGAAAAGTTTGTTCCTTATGCTAGGTTCAGCTCCGCTCCAGAGAGAATACGTTCAATGCTTGCAGTCTTTCCTCGTAGCTGAAGTCCTTCATTCCCTTTATTAGCTTTGTTGCCCTTCTCTGGACTCTCTCCAGTTCCAGCACATCCTTCCTGAGGACCGGTGCCCAGAAGTTCAGCTCCATTAAAAAAAATTACCAATAAAAGCTTGCGTCACTGAATGCTACGTGTAGGAATGTTGTTTTCCCACCTCCCCTGCTGAATTTTGGTTGCTCTCGCTGACCTCACATCACTACAGGAAACCATAGAGATGCAGGGTTTGCTGGAAGGAACCACTTACTGCAGCAGGGGAAACAGAAAATGTTGTTTTGGAAGTGTTAGTTTCAAAACAGACTTAAAAAGAGGATTACTCTTCAGAGGAACAGCAACAGTTGATTGAAAGCACTATGCCTATTCCAGATTATTCAATGAATGTTTAAAGTTTGGTAGAAAAAAGTTTCTGAAGTGTCAACATGTGGAGACTTCCACGCATGGCCTAACACTTGCAAGCAAACCAGCAGCTTCGCTTGCAACTCTGTAAACATGGATTTGAAAACATGCTGCAGTGGAAATGGCTCATTAAATCAATTATTGTTATTTGATCGCTCCATCTGTTACTTGGATAACTGTGGTAATTCTAGAGCTAATACATGCCGACGAGCGCTGACCACCTAGAGATGTGTGCATTTATCAGACCAAAACCTGCCTCCCCTCCCTGGCCACCTTGGTGACTCTAGATAACCTCGGGCCGATCGCACCTTCCTGTGACTGCGATGATACTTTCGGATGTCTGCCCTAATAACTTTCGATGGTACTTTCTGCGCCTACCATGGTGACCACGGGTAATGGGGAATCAGAGTTCGATTCCGGAGAGGGAGCCTGAGAAACGGCTACCACATCCAAGGAAGGCAGCAGGCGCGCAAATTACCCGCTCCTGACTTGGGGAAGTAGTGACGAAAAATAACAAAACATGCTGGAAAACGTATATACAGACAGGTGCCAGTCATTTCCTTTTCCATATATCTACAGCTTCACACTTCTATAATCTTGGAGAAACACCTTTACCTCTACAATACATCCATCCTACAGGTTGCTTATAGATATCGAAGTGTCCTTGGGCACAAATATCACTAAGCAGGTGCACAAATACAATGACTTGACACAACTAAACGTCATCTCTCTTCATATAGAGAAGGGAGGGCAGGAGGCGAGAAGCGCAGGCAGACACTGCCAGTGCAGCTCATCAAAGGTGGCAATGCTAACTGTCGGGACAGGATGTCAAAGCTGCTTGATCAATTATTTCACCCTGAGCTGTCATATTGCATTCAGCTGTGGGATCATAGACATGAGATTGTTAAATGAAGACCAGATCAAGCTCCTGTCATCCCACAATGATGGGCAGCTTAAATCAAATGATAGAGTAAAAATAATTAATAATAATAATAATAATAATAAAAATAAAATAAATATTATAAATAATAAATATAAATAATAAAAAAATAATACTAAAAGAATCAATCATTTAGCCAATATTCTTAATATTTTAAGAGTGACAGATACCCTAAAGTTCATATAAATATATATACATACATATACACACAAAAATGTGAGGGGTGTACTCACGTGTGCGTGTGTGTGAAAAAAACCTAACTTAAGTAACTTGAAATCTAGTGTTTATTTCATAATACTGAAAACTACCATCATGTCCGTTCCCTTCTCTGCAGCTCAAACTCTGTCCGCTTCCAAGTTGAGATCCATGTGGATCTCAAAAATGTAGACTGTGTGAATTCGGGACATGCACCCGCACGCACCTGCACCCACTTGGATTTCAAATTGGGAGCAACGGCTGTGTCTGTGCAACTGCTGCATCCCAAATGACATGAATGGGACTGGGATGGGACACCTGTGCATCCCGTGCAGGAAAAAGACAGCTCCCACATGGGTGTACGCTTAACCACTTCAGCTCCGGAAAGGTTTTACCCCCTTAACCATTTGCTGACCGCCCCATGCAGATTTACTGCGGCAGGGCGGCTTGGCTGCGCATAATCACTTAGATCTACGTGATCATGGGGACGCAGTTTCGGCAGAGTGCGCATGCCACCGGAGCTGTGCTCCTGCTGTGATTAGATACGGGAGCCAGACCGCAGGAGGAGCGGGCTCGATCGCCGCCGGCCTCTCGCAGTCCTCGGCTAGAATGACAGAAAAGCCGCCTGCCTATGTAAACAAAGCAGGTGGCTCTTCTGTCAGAGAGGCAGGGAAAGATTGTGTGATTCAGCTAAGCTGAATCACTGATCTCTCTCTGCCTCTGTCCAAACCATCCCCCCCACACAGTTAGTAAGCACAATAGGGAACACATTTAACCCCTTAATTACCCCCAGTGTTAACCCCTTTCCTGCCTGTGTCATTTATACAGTATTATTTAGCACTGTTAGGGGTCAGATTTGTCCGCCGCAATGTCGCAGTCCTGATAAAAATCGCTGATCGCCGCCATTTTTAATTAAAAAAAAATAAAATAAAAAGTCCATAAATCTAGCTCGTAGTTTATAAATGCTTTTAACTTTTGCACAAACTAGCATTGTATTTGGTATGGCATCACATGACCGCGCAAAAAAAACGGCCTTTTTTTGCGATTCGGCAAAGCGTTACTTTAATTGCGCGGTCGTGCAATGCTGTACCCAAATACGATTGGTGTCATTTTTCCTCCCACAAATAGAGCTTTCTTTTGGTGGTATTTGATCACCTCTGTGGTTTTTAGATTTTGTGCTATAAACAAAAAAAGAGGGACAATTTTGAAAAAAGAACACCATATTTTTTACTTTCTGCTATAAAACATTCCCAATAAAAAAAAAATAATTAAAAAATCTAATTTTTTTTATCAGTTTAGGCCAATTTGTATTTAGCTACATATTTTTGTTAAAAGAAAATCCCAAAAAGTGTATTTTAATTGGTTTGTGCAAAAGTTATAGTGTTTACAAACTACGGGATCGATTTTTGGACTTTTTATTTATTTATTTTTATTAGTAATTGTGGTGATTTTTAGCGATTTTAACGTTTTTTAGCGAGACTGCGACATTGCGGCGGACAGATCGGACCCCTGACATATTTTTGGGGACCAGTGACATTAATACAGTAATTAGTGCTAAATAATATGCACTGTTACTGTGTAAATGACACTGGCAGGGAAAAGGATAATACTGGGGGTGATCAAGGGGTTACTTGTATGCCTACTTGTGCTTGCTAACTGTGGAGGGGGGGGGAGAGGGCCCTGTGACAGGCAAAGAGAAATCAGTATTTCAGCTTGGCTGAAACACACGATCTCTCTCTGCCTGTCTGACAGAAGAGCCGCCTGCTTTGTTTACATAGGCAATGCGGCTCTTCTGTCAGTGTCTCGGAAGATTGTGGGAGGCCGATTGAGCCCGCTCCTCCCGCGCGCCACCGAGACTGCGTGCACATAATCACATAGATCTACATGATTATGCACAGCCGAGCCACCCCGCCGCAGTAAAACTGTGTGGGGCAGTCGGCAAGTGGTTAAAGTGTTACTAAACCCAGACCCTGCATTCACTATATCTAGTCTATTAAATATAAACTGCTAAATACCTTTTCTCAGCAGCAGTATGTAGCAGTCTTGTGACTTCTATCAGTGTCTGGTTAAAGCTTGTAGGTTGAATTTTTATTTTACTCTGTCTTATGAGGCTGCAGGACCTCTGACCCTCTATCTGGACAGTGCTGGTTGGCCCTGTGCTGATCGGATGATCCCCCCCCCCCCCCCAAAAAGAAAAAAACTGTCCAGCAATACACACCAAACAGAATGGTTTTACTGTTGTGGGTTTAGTAACACTTTCAAGCAGAGTTCCAGTAATTTTTGTGTTTATTAAAAGTCAGCCGCTACAAAAAAGTGTAGCAGCTGACTTTTAATAAACAGCCATACACCTGTTACACAATCCAGCGGTGTACTCACCCCAGCCGGGCTCACCCGGTGTCCTCCCTCGGCAGCTACTATGGGCAACCAGCCGTGACAGCCTGCGCCTGCACAGCCAGGTGCCCACTGCGCAAGCGCAAGTGGCGCTGCGCTCTTTGACTGTTCCCAAAGTCTTCTAGGACCTGTCAAGTGTCCCAGAAGACTTTGGGAAGAATAACTTCCGCTTCATGTCCCCTATGGAGCTTGGAACGGAAGTGGGAGCGGGTACCTGTCAGAATGGGGGAACTTCCCCCTCCACC
Organism: Pelophylax lessonae; assembly: GCF_965119305.1. Lineage (NCBI taxonomy): Eukaryota > Metazoa > Chordata > Amphibia > Anura > Ranidae > Pelophylax > Pelophylax lessonae. The sequence continues at coordinate 325,171,304 of NC_138772.1, forward strand.
CCAAAAGCTCTGTTTCACAAACCGAACACTTTTGTGTGGAACTCCGCTTTGGGTATTCCCCTGTGAATGAGCCTCATTTCTTTACTGTAATACAGAAAATGGGTTAACATAATCATTACAAAAGATTTACTACTATATTTTTTTTTTTTTTTTTTACTGTAATGAAGACAATGAATGTCAATCAGGTAAAACAGTTCACATAAAGGTCTTTCAACGGTGTATACAGCTGTTTGGCCAGAGATCAGCTGGCAGTATAGCAATAACTTTACCAACCTCCTACAATAGATGAGTAAGCATACTTTAAATAGGTAGTGCAGCTGAAAATATACCAACACCGCATTCACAGTTAAACTTGCATGCTCCACGAAAAATACGTTTTTTTTTTTTTAAGAAATAAGAGTTTACAAATAAGACTTTAATACTAAGAATAAAGTAGGGCCAATGATTGAAATTGTGGCATTCTACCCATGATTTTACCACTTCATTGTGAGGAATTCATTACTGTAAAAGGAGCTGAAGAGAAAAGCACTTGGCATTTATAAAGCCTTTCACTGCTGACTTTGTGGAGTAGACAGAAGGAAGGGGAGAAGAATAAAAGAACAGTGGCTGGCACTTCTGTGCTGTATTATTGCCAGCCTGCTGAGAGCAATTACCATAGCACAGACATCACTACCTTTATTGAGCTTTATTGAATTAAGCACGAAGAAAAAATGTGTTCAGTTCAGCGGGGAATTTATTAAGAAATTATAATGTAAAATGTAGATTGCTTCGAAAGCTTTCAATGTCACTCGTATATATACACACTAGGAACACAAGTCGTGCCATTACTGAAAATTAATTGATGTCCCTTTGTTTTTTTATTATGGTATAAGCTACAAGTCATAATCAAAGGTCACTTAATGATGGGAATTTCAAAGAAGGGAGCGTGAAGGTGTTGCCCTCAGCAACAAGACACCAGCTGCCTTTTGTTATGGGCAACATTTCTGTTTTCTTGGAACTTTTATGAACTAGCTTGTGCTTGAAGCTTTTAAAGCAAAGTGAAGTTTGATTAAACAAAATATGTGTGTGGAATTACTGAAAAAATGAAAACTCCACGATCATGGCTATGTTTGCTTGAAAAGTCGATAGTTCACACAAATACGAAAACAACAAATATGTAATAGAGTTTACAGACTGTTTAATTCAAAAGACAGAGGATATACTTATGTAATGCGTCCATGTCCACACACATAGCGAGCGAATTATAGAGTGGTGCTGGTATAAAGCTTGTGCTACTCTCCTAAACTGAGACAAGGGAGAAGATCCTGCTCCCAAATAATAAACGAAGCAGGAGTTATCTGCCTGGGTTTTTTTACACCATATCTGTGCCTGACATAGCATAGAGTGCAGAAAAGCTGTAGCTGCTTGCCATCTCAAAAATAAATTAGATTTGTTAAAGTGCGCACGCCACTCGGAATGATAATGGCACAGGAGGCTTTGATAATACCCACCACTGTTAACGGGCTCATAGACATATTACTTAGTGTCAATCTGAAAGGACCACCTAGAATACCTCTCAACTGTGGTCTCAGTTAAACAAAGATGGTAAAATAGTTGTGGTTCCGACCAAAAGTGGGTACATCTAAAGCAGGTTTGAGTAGACCATACACTTTAAAGAATAAGACCACCTTTTCGTAACATGTTACACCCATATTCATGGTGTAACATGCAACATGTCACAAATGCACCGGGCCCTGCTTCCCCGTTCTGACAGCTAGCGGGGATCCCCCCCCCCACTCTCCAACAAACGCGGCCGCCCGGGGCTTTGCCCGCCCGCATTATCCATTCACACGGTTCTATGAATGAAAAAAAAAAACAGGGTCCACCAACCTTTGCGGCTTTAGGCTTATACACTATATTACCAAAAGTATTATGATGCCTGCCTTTACACGCACATGAACTTTAATATCATCCCAGTCTTAGTCTGTAGGGTTCGATATTGAGTTGGCCCACCCTTTGCAGCTACCGCTCTTCAGGGAAGGCTGTCCACAAGGTTTAGGAGTTTGTCCATGGGAATGTTTGACCATTCTTCCAGAAGCACATCTGTGAGGTAAGGCACTGATGTTGACAAGAAGGCCTCACAGTTTCCGCTCACATTTATCAAAAGTGTTCTATCAGGTTGAGGTCAGGACTTTGGGCAGGCCATTCAAGTTCCTCCACCCCAAACTCGCTTATCCATGTCTTTATGGACCTTCTTTGTGCACTGGTGTGCAGTTATGATGGAACAGGAAAGGGCCATCCCCAAACTGTTCCTACAAATTTGGGAGCATGAAATTGTCCAAAATGTCTAAGTATACTGGCGCCTTAAGAGATCCCTTCACTGGAATTAAGGGGTCAAGGCCAACCCCTGAAAAAACAATCCCACACCATAATCCCTCCTCGACCAAATGATTTGGACCAGTGCACAAAGCAAGGTCCATAAAAACATGGATGAGCGAGTTTGGGGTGGAGGAACTTGACTAGCATGCACAGAGTTCTGACCTCAACCTGATAGAACACCTTTGGGATGAATTAGAGCGGAAACTGCGAACCATCCTATCTCGTCCAACATCAGTGCCTGCACACATAGGCTTCTGGAAGAATGGTTAAACATTCCCATAGAGACACTCCTAAACCTTGTGGACAGCCTTCCCAGAAAAGTTGAAGCTATTATAGCATATAGGTGGGCCAACTCAATATCAAACCCTACGGACTAAGACTGGGATGCCATTTAATTTCATGTGTGTGTAAAGGCAGGTGTACCAACGCTTTTGGTAATATAGTATAGTTTTCAATTAACTACCACGGAACTACCAGCGCTGTGGTAGTTTGTTCTCTCTTTCTGTCAGATTGTATTGTTTAACTGCTTGCCCGTATGGGATGTACGGGGAAGCAGATAAACTGGCAGATTTGCATGGCACCAGCTATCTACTGATTGTTAGTGCAATGCTTTACAGGCTTAAAAAAAAAAAACTGTGCATTTAGTATTTTTTTCTAAAAAGTGAACTTAGCCTTTAAGTGCAACTGTGGTATAGTTATGAACAATCAATATTCCTAAAAATGAAGTAAAAATGGATTTTTGTAAAATCTTACCGTAAAATCCTTTTCTCTTAGCTCATTGACAGACGTAGTCCTCGGTGATACAGCACCTTCGGGTTATGTTGCCTCCACAGGAGCAGGACTAGACAGGAAATAAAAATGCTCTGGCCACACCCCAGGGGCAGTCCCCGAGGGTATATCCTCTCTCTCTCCGCCACAGCAAATCAGTTATGTCACAAGAGCAGTGCTTAGAGAATTTAACCCAACCCAACTCAAAAACAGAGGGGCGGGTACTACGTCTGTCAATGAGCTAAGAGAAAAGGATTTTACGGTAAGATTTTACAAAAATCCATTTTTCTCTATCGCTCATTGACAGATGTAGTCCTCGGTGATACAGCACCTTCGGGAAGTCCCAGAGCAGTATCACAAATGAGGGGTGGGAAAATGGAAATCAAATCCAAATCTAGAAGGCCCAACTAGAAGTTTACAATGCTCATCCTTAATGATGAGACTCAACAAAAAAATTTTTCAACAGAAAAAAACCCTCGAGGTAGACCACCGGTCTCCTCAAATTGCGGCCTGCAGCACTTTGCGGCCAAAAGAGGCATCCGCCGATGCCATCACATCAATTTTATAAAATTTTGTAAAGGTATGTACCGACGACCAGGTGGCCGCCTTACATACCTGGACCACTGACGCCTGATGGCGAAAGGCCCAGGAAGTACTGAGCGCTCGAGTGGAGTGCGCCCTAACAGGGAACGGAGGACTCTGACCCTTAATAGAATAAGCCTGTACCACCGTCTGTCTAATCCATTTGGCAATAGTCGCGGCAGATGCAGGCAACCCCTTTCTGGGGCCATCCGTGATCACAAAAAGTGAATCCGTCTTACGGAACGATTCCGTAGCCTTCAGGTATACCCTGATTGCCCGAACCACATCCAAGGAATGCAACGCATGTTCCCGATGATGATTGGGCTGAGGACACAAGGAAGGTAGTACAATATCTTCATTCAGATGAAAATCTGAAACCACCTTAGGAAGAAAGGATGGCTTAGGATGGAGTACTACCTTATCCCTATGAATCACCAAGTATGGGGACTGGCATGATAAAGCAGCCAGTTCTGACACCCTGCGTGCAGAAGTGATAGCCATCAAGAAGGCCACCTTCTGGGATAAAGTAAGCAAGGGAATCTCCCTGATGTTTTCAAAAGGAGGTTTCTGTAGAACCGACAAAACCAAATTAAGATCCCAGGGCGGTAAGGGCGCGCGGACTGGTGGAGCCAGGTGCCGCACCCCCTGGATGAAATTCCGCACCAAGGACTTGGTAGCTAAAAGTTTCTGAAAGAAAATTGCTAATGCTGAAACTTGACCCTTGATGGTGCTCAAGGCTAGCTTCTGCTCAACCCCTTTTTGCAAAAAGGCCAATATTCTAGTCACCGAATAGGTACGTGGAGGAAATCCTAAAGATTCGCACCACGCGATATAAGTCTTCCATGTGTGATAATAGACTCTGCTGGAAGTCGCTTTCCTTGCTTTAATAAGGGTAGGAATGACTGAAGCTGACAACCCTCTGTCCTTCAGTACCTGGGTCTCAATGGCCAGGCCATTAAAACCAGCGACTGTAAAGCACAATGGTAGATTGGTCCTCGAGACCGCAGATACTCCCTGAGACGCAGTTCCCACGGAACGTCCGCGACTAGCAAGTCCAAGTCGGCCAGGCCGGCTTGACGAGGCCAGCCTAGAATTTCTAGGACCACTGGCACTGACGAGATCTGAACCAGGCGTCCCTAGAGCTATCTGGCCCCGACCATCCGACAAAGTCTGGTCGTTTTCTGTTCCCACACATTTATCCGACACCTGATTCCTATCAGGAACGGTGATCTCTCCTGGTTGAATCTCAGGGACCGAAGTCACCCGGCTAGAGGCTTCTTGGTCTGTCTGGTCAACCAGATCCGATTCCTGTGGGGAATTGAGACTAATTTTAGGAAAAGGTAAAGGAAAAGATCTATTCAGGGAACAGTGACTACCGCTCCCTGTAGTACTTAAATGTTGGAAGGGAAGAATCGCACCGGTAGTAGTAGTCGATGCTCGATCTAATGTCCTGAATACCGGTGAAAACGTCCCCCCACCCTCAACCCGGGTGGGGGCGCACCTTCAGGCTGTGTAATCCTTTGCTTCGGGTTTGGCTGAGTCGGTCCTCTGTTTGTCCGACCAGCCTTTCTTGAACCCTCCTGGAGGAGTCTTGCCTTTCCCGCTTGTTCCAGCCGGGCGTGTGAACCCTTTATGGGCGGTAAAGAAAGGTCCTCGCTTGTTGCGAGGTCCCTTAGCTTTAGCAGCCTGTGGCAAGAAAGTGCTCTTGCCCCCAGTGGCGTCCTTAATAATTTCATCTAGGGTGGCCCCAAATAGGCGATTCCCCTGAAAGGGGAGATTCGTCAAGGTCTTTTTGGAACCTAGGTCAGCTGACCAGCATTTTAACCACAGCACACGTCTGAGGATTACCGCTGACATAGATGCATGCCCTAATAGGGGGGTAGCATCCAAGGCTGCGTCACAGACAAACTGTAGCCCTTGTATAATCTGTTCCATCAAATCAGATGTTCCCTGGGGGATATCTTTTCCCCTTAGGTCTTGGCGTACCACTCTCGCCCATTCCGTTAGTGTCTGGGAAACTAGACCAATAACAATTACTGGTCTAAATGCTGACCCTATCAGGGAGAAGATAGTGCGGGACTCCGCTTCCATCTTTCGATCCACCGGATCCTTAAAGGACGAAGTGTCCTCCACTGGGATAACCGTGGCTTTATTCAGCCTGGAAATAGGTGGATCCACCACTGGTGGTACCGTCCATTTCTTAATGAGGGATTCCTCAAACGGATAGCGTCTAGCAATACGCTTGGAAATAGTAAAGGTACGCTTAGAATGCTCCCATTCTCCTTTAATTTTATTACCAAAACACTTGGGTACAGGATAAACCTTCACCGTTTTAATGGGCTTGTTAGTACCAAAGGGAATCTCTGTTTCAGTTGCCTCTGCCGGTGAAACCTCAAGTCTTAAGGTTTCCCGCACTGCCACAACTAGTGCGTCCACCAATGCTTCTTCCTGAATTATAGCGGGAGAAAGAACGTCCTCCTCACTGTCTGAGGGAGCTTTACCTGAGATAACAGCCCTTGCAGAGGGACCTGCAGCTGCAGTGACCATCTCTGAATCTGAGTCAGAGGTGTCAGATAATATAGGGGTAGGCGGGGGTCTAGCTCCACGAGGTGTTTCTGATCACCTCAAACATGGCCGCCCCCATGCTGGAGACACGAGGCTACGCCAAAATGGCCGCCTCGTGCGATCTAGCAAACAATGGCGGCGGTTAGTACCGAATAGCGGCGTGACTGCAGAGCATCACAACACCTTCTCTACATGGGGATTTAGCCTGGTCGGCGGTACCGGCCCTGGCGGACCGCATGGCCGTTCGGAAGGCCTGCTATCGCTGGAGACTTGACTAGGAAAGCAGTCTACATGTCCGTGGCTACTGACTGGTAGGATACTTATATTATCACAGTAAGATACCCATACTGCCACTAATTACAATCTTTTTAACATGTTTACAATTAGATTGTCAGCTCCCAAACCAAGCCTCCTGGCTTTTTGCACATAAAATCACACTCAAAGTAGGGGGATCTGTGCCATGTTATAGGATAGAGGGGAACTCATCCTTACCATACAGAGAGGGGCCCGCGTTCACCACAAGACCCGTCAGGGGAAAAGGGGGAACATGCTACTCACCATACCGGAACCAGGCGGGCACCAACTCCTGACAGTACCCCTCTCCACCGGGGCGGGAGGGCTGTCGACCAATACGGACGCCGTGACTCCTGAAACGTCCTTGGCGTTTCAGCGAGACGTTTAACTCGCGGGGTCAGTCCCTCCAGTGGGACTATGTCGCGGCCGACCCAGCGCGGAGCTATGGCCTGCACGCGCTCGTAGGCTGAACTGGGGTGACCACCGGATCTCAACATCCAGCCCGTCGCCCAGTTCAGCTTTCTTGCTTGAAGATCTCACAGGAACACTGGAGAAAAAAGCTGTCTAAAAAATCTTTTTAAGAAAAAAATCCTGCCAGGACCAAAGATCCCAGCAAGGTATCTAGGTCCTTACTCCTGACTAGACAGAAAAAAACTGATTTGCTGTGGCGGGGGGAGAGAGAGGATATACCCTCGGGGACTGCCCCTGGGGTGTGGCCAGAGCATTTTTATTTCCTGTCTAGTCCTGCTCCTGTGGAGGCAACATAACCCGAAGGTGCTGTATCACCGAGGACTACGTCTGTCAATGAGCGATAGAGAAATTAGCTTTAAAACAAGGTATGCCTGACCTTTGTAGCTCCAGGTACTGTGGAGAACTTTATTCTCAAAATTCACATCAGTAGCACTAAAAGATGGCCATATACGACTCATTTTTTTCCCCATCAGCCAGGAGGTCTGATTAAAAAAAACAATGGATTCCTCTGTCCATATAAATGAGGTGGATGGAGGAATCCTCCTCCCTGGGACATTGCATTCTGAAAATGGGATTCAGAACACACAGGTCAGCGGCGGCAGCCACTGATGAGGAAGAGTTTTCAACATTCCTGAGCAACTTCTGTCGCCACTTCCTATTGTAGCACACCCGCGGGCTCAATCCAGGGCCGCGTTGCCTGCGTCCACAGGCGACGTGGCTTGGACCTGCAACCCTCGTAGCAGGATTTGACTCCTGCTGCCTCAGCAAAGCCAAATACAAGGAAGTGAGGGGAGAGAATAACTGCAGATGGGTGCTGGATTTAATGAGGGCTCAGGTTAGTATAAGATGGGGTGAGGGGGCAATACTAATACCTAAACATTCTTTACCTTAATGCAGGGAATGCATTAAAGAGGAATTCCACTCAAAAGTAGAAGCTCCACTTATCTGCTTTATACCCCACATTTGGCTTCCTTCAGGGGGGAGGGGGGAAGGGGTACCCGTCCCCACTTCCATGGAACTCCGCCGCTGTGAGGTCCCTCGGAAGTTCGGCCCCCCTCCTCCTTCCTCCATCGTCTGGTCAGTTAGAAAGCGCAGCCCGCTTTGCGCAGGCGCAGTAGGGAACTCCGCTTTAAGATAAAAAATGTTTAGGCTTCAGAACACCTAATGGATGCTCTCCAAAAAATCCATAGAGAAACAAGAAAAAAATTATGCAGTTTTAAAGAGAGCCATAGTCATGAATCATGATTATGTTATAATAAAACAAATCCTGGATTCCCTGCATGCTTTTAAGCTTCTCTGCTGTTTATTTTCCATTTTAAAGCACTAGATATCCCATGGTACTTTGCTGCCTGCAAGCAGTGATATCCATAAAGACTTCACCTCCTGAAACTCCCCCTCTCTTCACCTCTGTAGTTCAGAAGGCAGGCTCTGTAAAATCTGTGACACAGCACTGCCTATCAACATGGCATAGTTTATGTGTCATAGAATTTAAGGAAGTAAATAGGTGTTGACCTTCACCAAGTACGTTTACAAACTTCATTCAGATTAATAGGAATAAGCTGGAAATAGCTGAAATACAATGTAGAAATATTTTATTTTACATTGTTCTGGACATTTTATAGGTAGGCAACTCCAATCTTCATATTGATTAGTGGTTCCAAATGAATAATAACTACTGCAGTAGGGAACAGACACAAAAAGATACACTCCGCATCTTTCCAAAAGAACTACTCTGTTTTATTTGACGCAATTGAAGGATTTTATACACATGATTATGTAGGTATTGCATTAATACAATTTTATAGTAACAAGGGGCGTAACATAGGCAGGCTAATTCTAATTAGGAATGAAAACGTCATTAGTGCCGTGTGCACAATGAGTGCAGTGCACATACAAAATAGAATACAATAGTATACAGGATGTACACATTTACACATTTTGACAATAGATACGCGTTACATCTTAAAGTGTTACTAAACCCAGGAATTCAGGGAACCCTGAATTCATTATATATGGTCTCCCACAGTACGCAGAACATGGAAATGCAATTATTTTAGTAAATATAAGCTGCTAAATACCTTTTCTCATCAGCAGTTAGAGCAGTCTTGTGACTTCTATCAGTGTCTGGTGAAAGCTTGAAGGAGTTTACATTCTATTATGACTGTCGTATGAGGCTTCCGGACCTCTAACCCTCTGTCTCGACAGTGCTGATTCGCCCTTTGCTGATTACATGTACCCTCCCAAGAAAAAAAAAACTAACTGTATTATCAGGAAATACAGTGGGGACAGTGGAAGAAGGAGAGGATCAGAGGAAACAGGATCAAACAGCCTTTTTACACAATGCAGAGGATTAACCCCTTAGATTCCACAGTGAGTAAAACAAGCATTCTTTACTGCATATACACACTGATTTTACTGTTGTGGGTTTAGTAAAACTTTAGGAATCAAATATACAAATTATTTTGATTGACAGATTGGCAACAGGTCAGATGAATTTAGTTTAAGCTTTAGTAAATCATCTGTCATTCTATAGTTAATGTAAAAAAAAAAAATACAGAAAGTAAAACTGAGTTTTTGTTTCCCCCCCTTAGCTTCAGACTGAAATTAAGAATTAAAAGTTTATAAAATATTATAGGTATTTGCTTACTTGGTTAGAGATTAAAAACATAAATTTAGTTTAAATAGAAAGTTGTGATTAGAAATGGCAAATTTTAAAGAATATTTTTTCCCCTGGACTTTTCCAAGGTAGCGCCGGTGTTTCGCCTGTGTTTAGTAGTCATCTGGTCTCCATTATTAACCCCTTGATGCCAACCTCACACAAATATGTGGCCCCACTGCACTGGACTTTTTCCCGTGGGGCTGCTTGTTTGCTTATCTCTCTCTGTGCTGGGAGAGCGCCACACAGAGACTGAGAGCCCCAAGCCACATCGAGAGCCCTGGGTACCGTACTAACGATTGGGATCAGAACTCCCTATTCTAAATCTCCTGATCCACTGTGATAGTTTCTGATTGGCTACCACAGTGATGTCACTGTGAAGCCCACCCCCCATGTTTTCTCGCTCTGTGAATGGTAGACAGAGATACACTCACATTTCTCTCTTTCCTACCCAATAGTAAAAAAGAAAAAAAAAAGTGTTCGTAAAAAATAAAATAAAAAAAAATCTAGACCAAGGTTTGATCTAGGTCAGTGCCAGGGCTAGAGTTTGGGTCAGGGTCAGCATTTTTTTGGACAGGATTTTTTTTTTTTCAAATTAGTATCAGTTAGTTAGTTAGTGTCAGTGTCCGTGTGTTTAAAAAAAAAAAAAACAGAAAGCAAAATCGATAAAAAAAAAGCAAAATTAACACTTGTTTCTGGGTTGTCCTACGGGTACAGAACAACAAACTAACATACACATATGTGATATCGCTGCGATCATTACGAGAATTTATTTTGGGTTGTTCTTTGGTGATGGTAGTAGCAATTAATATACAGCTAAATTTAAAAAAAAAAATATTTTACTATTTTGGGCCAGTTTTCCTTTGATAGCACAAAAAAAAAAAAAAAAAATCAGGAGCTAGCTATTACCATTACCACCAAATGAAAGCCCAATTTTTCCTCAAAGTTGCAAAATTGTGCTTAGGCATGAAGATTTGTTTTACCCTTAGGCGCAAAGAGGTTAGAATGACTGTACACATGTGCGTAACGTTACGCACAATATACTGGCAAAAACATATTCCCGCATATGCCTAACACCCGATGCCATATTTGTGGCTGTTTTATATATTTCCCCCGTGCATGTGTAATTACAGCCTTCATATATTGCCACTCCCACACTCTGCAAAGCTTTCTTCAATATGGCAGCCAAACCTGCAAATGTGTGATAGTGACCAGTATCTATTGCCACTATCCTGTATTCATTGGATGCCGGTGCAATGTTTCTGCCAACACAAAATAGTAGCAGTACCCAAAATAGATCAATTATCAAGACTTATCTAGCCCCTTGGCTTATTATAGGGTTTAACATGTAATGACTTAAAATGAATCTCTCTCTGCAAAGCTCTAGCATTTCAGCCTACCTGTGAAATTACTTGTCCTACAAAATCCATTGTTAAAGAGGAACTGCAGTCTGCTCACATAATTTGTAAAAAAATATATATATATATTTGCCATTCTGAAGCTTCCCTTCAACCACTTACACACACACACAGACAGACAGACAAACTCACACCACTGCTTGCCTGCATATTTCTCCTCTCTTGATGAATACTTATGCAATCTCTTGTTACCTCCACCCTCATCCAGCTCTGCAGCTCTCATCGGCCCTCCTATGACTCATCCCTCCTCCCTTGCTGGCAAACTCTCACGAGAGTTAGAGAGAGAGCTGTGCATGTTGTCATTTGCCTAGGCTAGTTACTAGACAAGAGGAAGTGGGCTGTATAAGGTATTTACTGGCAGGAAAAAAAATGTTTTACTATACAAAGTTAAAACAAGGGCAGAGGACTTAATAGATGGAAAGATGAAAAATGACTGAAGGTCCGCTTTAAAGCCTGGCAATTAGGGGCTAAAATTGGTTCAATAAAGGACCAAATGTACCCTGGCACCACCAGACCTGACCAGATTTGAAAAACTGTTTCTGACTGCATAAAGTGGCAAAATATACATTGGACACAATAAGGGGGGGGGGCTTAAAATTAATTGCAAGTATGTGACAATGAGTGGTTGGCATTTAAGTAAACCGTCACATATAAAGCATATGTCCACTTTAAACTGCTGGATGATTCCATAGTTTTTGTAACCAGGACAGGCAAACTTTATTACGATTATATTCTATGCACCTATGCTGCCAAGAATTTTCTGGGGAGGGAGGGGGGGGGGGGGTCGACATTGGTGCATTTTATCCTTATGCTTCACATATAAAGAATTTCATTTTTCAGTTTAAAGACAAACAAACCTAAGTTGCCATTTGTTCAGGAACATTTTTTTTAACGTCTTTTTTGCTCAATGGTCAGCATTTTTTAGGTTCAGTAGAAGTAGAAATATGTGAAAATGAATTCTGCAGGGACAAGCAAGACAGTTTAAGCAGCATTATTAGGTAACCAATAGAACCTGGAATGTAAAGCTTACACCGTCTCTGCAATTCAGCTATTTCTATTAGGCTCTTACGCCTCACACAGGGAAGGGGTTGCCTAGCAAACAGCACCGTAATGATTGCATGAAAATACTCTTCACATTTTTCCCTCTAATAAGAATTATCGTTTGGCTTAAAAAAATTCAGCCTAGCCAAAGTTTTGCAAATCAACACACTTAACTTTATATTCCTGTCTGAGCTGTTTTACGTATACATATATCTTATGCATCAGCGTGCATGCTTTCTCTGCAGCGTCCAGCCCTGTTTATGATTTATACAGTTGCCAACTAAAGTCATGTTTGTACTACATTTGTTGAATCAGAAATTATTGATCTGGATATTTCAGAAACGAGAGGAAAAACTATTTTCGCCTGCAAAGGTACATGTGCATGAGCCCTGAGGCAATAGAATCTTTTAAACTAAGGATCTTATGAACTTGCAAAAGAAACATTTTTATTTGCTTTGCAAAGAGACAGCAGTCATCATTTATTACAACAGCTTGCTCTCGGGTACTAATGTGGGATTAACTAATGGAATCATATCCACTTCTGGTGACATGAACCTGTGTTTCTTTCAAACAACCAATCAGCGACTGGAGAATTTACCAATTTGTCAACTTTCATAAACATGATTAAGTGTATGGAAGTAAACAGTGATTTAGTGTCCCAAATAAAAAATGACTCATTTCATCACGCTCTATTTGGCCGTGTCAATTGACAGGACATCTATCAAAGACTACAATGATCAACACTTGCATGGTGATTGTCTGGTCACATTGTAAGTGCACCTATATTTAAATGGTTTTTGTATAGATTTAAAATAACATTAAAAACAGCTTTTTTAGTTTTTTTTTTTTTTATAAGAGATCACCATTCCCTCTGTTCTCAGCTGCATAAGAGCTGGGGGGAGGAGAAGCAGCAGCAGCACACCGTGCTTCCCAATGAGTGGCTGTGCAGCGGGGCCGTGTCAGGATAAGTCTGATCATTGGAGGAGAGCAGGCTAAGTTCCCAATATAGCTAGAGAACTGACCATGCTGTGCTCTCCTGCTTTATGTGGTCAGTTTTTTTAGGAAAGCAAATGGAAACTAGCAGGAATGTCAGGGATTTTACACAATGGAAGCAATACAAAGAGAACAGGATACTTTCTCTTACAAGGAAATGGTACAGCAGGCACATATCAGGAATAGGAAGTATTGGGATAACAAATTCTTTAAAGCTCATAACTGAACTCCTATCCTCCCTTTTAGATGAGCCGTGTCCCGACCCGAGAGCAATTGCCTAGGCTTTTGGTCATATGGCCAGCACAGGAGAAAGCCCAAATCTCAGTTTTATTCAGAAAGAATAAATATTTCTGCTTTATATTTATTCTGTATTTTTTCATCTCAGCAAGAGTGTAACCGTAGCTTAAAGCGGAGTTCTGGGCACAGATGTCATTTTTTAATGAACATACCCCCGGGACAGTCAGGGCTAGCACATTCCACAATGGCTAGCCTCTGATCTGTCCAGGTTCGCACTTACCTTTTAGAAGAAATACTTACTTATAAAATTTCTTCCACAGCGTTTCCATCTCTCTTGTGGGCAGCTGAAGCCGGCGCGGTCCTCTTCTGCGTCTTCTTCTCCTAGAATGCGCCGCACCGGCCCCTCTCGTCACTTCCGGTGCGGCATGCCCAGAAGCTGTTTAGCAGGGGAATGCGGCGTTGCCCGGAAGTGACGAGCGGGGCCGTTGCCGGCGCATTGATTCCTGGGAGCGAGGACGTTTAGCTCCCAGGAATCATCGCAGCGCAGGAAGTGACGGGGTGAGCCGCGGCTCCGAGGGAGGAAGTACCCTGAGGTGAGTATTTACGATCGTCAGTTACAAGGTGAGTTTTTTTAAAAAAAAAAATCTAACTATCCAATTCCTTTTCAGGTTAGGCTGAACTAGCGGGCGGCACAAAAAAAAAATATCGTTTTTGTGCCCGGAACTCCGCTTTAAAATGGAAAATGTAATTGTTTTCTGTCAATTTTATTTTAAAAGTTTTGTCAGTATTTAGGTTGATATCTAAAATCATTTTACTATTTATAGAAACATCCTATTTTACAAGTAAGCATTCAATACAGGATGCACCCATTACACTTGTGCCACGGTGTCACAGGGGGGCTTCACTGCTCTAACTCATTCGGCTGTGTGTGTAATTTAGGCTTAAACTACTGAGCCCTGTAAACAAGTTTTTTTTTTTTTTTTTTTTTACAGTTTAGAATAAAATAAACATAAAGATGATAAATTAAACCTAAAGTGGATGTAAACCTGATTCATTAAATTTGACTTAGGCACATATATCTGCATTGTGTTCTTATCTCTCTTCAAAGCCCTGAGTCCCGTGGGTTTCTCCTGCTCTGTTCTCCTATTATCAGCATGAAAAATTCTGAAAAGTTCTCCAACAACCGAAATAAAACCAGGTTGAAATTGGTGTCAGGGTGGGTGCTATAAATAGATTAGCAGAGAGCTAGTCTATTCACAGCACATAACATTCTTCCTTTGCCTACATGGAGAGGGGTTGTGGCTTTTGCCTCCAATCAGCTTTCTCACAGTGTCTGCCAAGACGACACTCCCAGTGCTGAACAGGAAAAGAAAAACTCTTAACGATGTGCACTTTCTAAAGAATATAGCAAGCTGAAGACAGAAGATATACATGTAAAACTTATGTAGGGAGATTTGTTTTATCTCTGTGTATCATCTGAGGCTGTTCACTTCACTGGGTATATGTGAGGGTTTACATCTACTTTAGGTTACTATATTAGTAAGAATCAGCATGAAGTATCTTCACATTTGCTGTCAATTAGATCTCGTACACACTTGGAGAAAGGCTTGGTTGGACAAAGCAGGCAAAAAAGGCCTGCAAACTGACACTTAAAACCTCGATTGGAGAATTATTTGTACATTCAGGCATTTATCCCTTAATGCAAAGAGCTTTAAACGCAGGTACAGCATTCATGTTGGTCTAGTTGCAGCCTGTCAGATTTAGACAGACAGTGGGGATGGATGCCTGTCCCTCATGGGCATACTAAAATGCAGCAGCTTGATGCCCCTGTGTATAAGGAAGTGATAGACTGATATCGTTTTTTTTAATGCCGATACGGATATTTTGGTTATCAGATATCGGTATTGGCCGATATTTTCGGACGTTTAAAAAAAAAAGAATTTTTTTTCACAGGTATTGTTGTGGAGGGATCTGGGGGTCTAAAAGATCCCAAACCCATGCTCTGCACTTAAAAGCATTCAATACGCCAAGTTTGGCTGTTTTGAATGCTCGCATTTTTTTGAAAATTTGCCGCAGAGTACCTGGAAGTGATGTCATAACATGACTTCCAGGTTTTTTACATGGAGACCCGATCAGAGCCGAATGCAGATTTCATCGGGTCTTCTATTCGGTGGCCGTGCAGGTAGGATGCCTGGGTCTCCTGGTGGGACAGGAGACCCCGGCGAGCCGCAGGAGGCGGCGGGAGGGGGGGATGTCCACCTCCCACTCCTTGTAATGACAGCCGAGCGGCTTCTCAGCCGCATCGGTTGTCATTACAAGACAGCCGACCGTCGGCTATGGACGCCGGTACTGGGGCCGACTCCGATATATCGGGGAAAGTGTATATCGGCGCCTGATATATCGGTGTTGCCGATAATCGGTCGATCCCTAGTATAAGGGGCCATAATGTGTGTAAACGCTACCTGCCGGACAACTGTATAAATACAACTCAACCAACATTTCTAAGATGAAAACACTTTTTTGGTTATTGCCCCTAAGAATTAGAAAACAATAAATAAATACACAATCAGCATACAATAAATCATACATCTATTTACTGCAATAGACTTGCCTGCCTATATAGATCAATTTTCAAGACTTATTTAGCCCCATTGTTTAATCTTTTTATTGGGTTTAACATGTAATGACTTAAAATGAATCTCTCTCTGCAAAGCTCCAGTATATTTCAGCCTACCTGTGAAATGATTTATCCTACAAAGTCCATTGTTAAAGCCTGGCAATTAGAAGTTATTGATAAATCTAAGCACATTATTGATGCCAATTAAAAAAAAACACAAGATTGATTATTTACCCAGCAGTATACTGGCATAAGCAATCACCATCAATAACAATGCACTGCTGACTAATAAAAAGAAACACCTACAAAACAAGATTTCAGTTTAAAAAGAAGGATTTCTGCAAGCTGAAAGAACACAAGCTGTGCTGGATACAGAGTTCCTGCAAACATGCTGCCCATCATAGTTATGGGACTAAAGTAATGTGTGGGGCGAAGCGGTAAGTTCCAATACTACCTGGGAGAGACAGCACTTTGCTTATCAAATATATCAGAATATGATGTTTTTAATCAAAATTATATAAATGTACGGCTGGCCATACATGTTCAATTTTCAGTTAGATTTAACAAAAACCATTAAATATGAGGTCAAAACTAAACAACACTCTCAACTGTATCCAATTAGGCAGGCCTTTGTACTACATAGTTGAAAGGAAATCTAAAAATTTTACAGAAAACTGTAAGAAAATTGTATAATGTATGGCCAGCCTTAGTGTTAGTTTTTTAAAATAACCGTAAATACTAATCAATTCTAAATATAAACACGGGACAATCAGATTAGCAAATTACATACGCAAGCTGTGCTTATTACCTAGTAGTACTGCACAATGACTTTTATTTTTTTTACTGTCAATGCAACCCCATGGGTCCCACATTGAAAATTAAAGTGGAAGTAAAGGCAAAACCTAGCTAACTATACATCTACTCTCAGCCAAATTCTAGGCCTAATCTATTGAGCCTTGTAAAGAAAAAAAAAAATGCTAAACTTACCTGTTCAGTAGCAGCTTCAGTCCAGTCCCAGGCTTCAGTGTGTGGGAATGTGTAGGAGAGGCAGCCAACAAGGAGAGGCAGCCAACAACGGAAGTCCCATAGTAAGTCTATGGGTGGTATCACTTCCCAGCCGTTGTCAGCTTTCTCCTGCACACAGAGGGCGCCGCTGTAGACTGGACCAGAGCGGCTGCAGAACAGGTAAGTATATGGATTTTTTTCTTTACAGGGCTAGATAGATTAGGCTTAGAATGTTACTGAGAGTAGGTTTAGAGTTAGGTTTTGCCTTGAATTTCACTTTAAGTGGAAGTAAAGGCCCTTTTGCAGATATAGCTAAGTAAAACATTAAAAATAAGTGCCTATACGGTTTAAAATCCAGTAATACACTGTCTCACCCTGTTCTGTACATACTTATGCCTTGTTTCCACTGAGCGGTACGGTTCGGTACAGTTCAGTACGGTTCGGAGCAGTACACCTTGATCAGGCTTGCGTTTCCACCGTCAACAGTACCTCAACAATGTAGCTCCACCCTGTTGGTACGGTACTAATATGCTTGGTACCCCAACAAAAGGGTCCCAAAAAAGTGGTACGGTACGGTTCGGAATTAGGGTACCATTCACAACGTTTGACAATGGAAACTGCAAAAATTGCGTACCGTACCGAACCGAACCGAACTGTACCACTCAGTGGAAATGAGGCATTAGTTGCTCTCAATTTTTCACCACTGTGCCAAGTTTGTAGAGACCAATCTGCTGACAGCCTAAAGATTTTCTGATGTTCAGGGACTCTGGGCTTCAGCAAAATAGCAGCCTCCGGCAAGAAGAAACAGGAACAATGGTGGAGGTAATTTACAGCACACACTGATTTTAGTAGAATTATTATTAATGTGGAATGTATGTTCCTTGCTAAAGAACATTATTTTTTTAAGTTGTTATGGGTAAAGTTACGCTTTACCATTTTTAAAAAGCCTTTATTTTTTAGAAAATTAAAAGTATCGATAATTTTACTGGCCCATGACATTACTGCAAATGTTCACAGAAACAATATTTTAAACATAAATTACACAAAACATGTTGTACACTATTACAACATAGTGTTGTTCCAGATGAGTCCACATTAGTCTGCTAACTGCCAGGTGCCTGTCCAGCTCATCCCTGGTAGATGCACACATACACAATGGGATGACAGCACACCAATTTATTTTTACTTTATTTAAGCAGAATTCCAGGTATGGTATATTTTTACTCAGTTACATTGGTCTAGCTTGGACCAATGTAACTATGTATTTACCAAACCAGGATGATACCCATAGAAGCTGCAAATCACAGAAGTAGACACCACTACTCTGGTGATCTCTGCTTCCTTTAAGGTCTTGTGCTGAGCGGCGGCCTGATGCATTATAAACACAGGAGATCAACCGTCCAGAACGGGCACTATTTAGAGAATACTTTGCATTTTCTAAATGAATGAATGGGTTGAGCAGTAATGTCCCTTTCTCCATCTCAACCACAAAATGCTTTGAATTCATTCAGAAAATGCAAAGCATTCCCTGAATGAAGCTTGTTGAGGGGCTGAGTTGCTGTATTCAGAATGCATCAGGCCAGCCACTCAGGACAGGGCCTGAAAGCAAGTGAAGGTCCATTTCCAGCTTCCAGGAACATTGGACAGGTGTGATATATACCTAGCTACAGTTCAAGCTGGAGCAACGTAACTATGTAAAAATATACCATACCTGGAATATTTCTTTATTACAAACTTGTCATTTCAGACATATCGGGCTAATGGAGCTTACAAGCACAACATTATAGACTCTGTGATTAAGTGCTTGTAAGTGTGAAATGTGTAAAAGGATCCATTATAAAGATATGTCAAGTTGGTATTAATAAAGCAGTTGCAGAAAAATCGATGTGCCATCATTCCCATTGTGTATGTGCATAAAACAAGTTAGTAGTCATCAGGAGTGGAATTAAAGTCACACTACACTCTTGTTAAAAAAATATCTATTCTATTAAAATAATCTTAAAGCCGAGTTCCACCCTAAAAAAAGTTTTTATCTAAAAACCCCCCCGGGACAGTCAGGGCTAGTGAATTTAAGCAATGATAGCCTCTGAACTGTCCCCTGTTTCACTTACCTGTAAGAATACTTACCTTGAAAATGTCTTGTCCAGCGCTGCCATCTCAGGTGTGGGCAGCTGAAGCCGGAGCGTCCCTCTTCGTGTCCTCTTCGGTAACGTCGGAATCCCAGAATGCCTTGCTCGTCACTTCCGGGGCAGGCGTGTCATCCCAGAAGCTGTTCAGCAGGGAATGGCGCGCCTGCACCGAAGGGGACGAGTGACACCGGTGTAGGCGCATTGACTCCTGGGATTTATGACGCTCATCTCCCAGGAGTCAATGCAAGGAGGAAGTGATGTCGTGGGCCGTGTCCACAGAGGGAGGAAGAGGAAGGAAGGTGGGTATATTTTCATTAAAAACAAGGTAAGTGAAACAAAAAAAAAAATTTTAATTATCCAATTCTTTTTCAGGGTTTTTAAAGCAAGTGGACGGTGCAAAGATAATTTTTAGGGTTCGCTTTAACTCCTAACAGAACCTTTGATTGCTCTATTGCCTTCAGCAAATTTTTTTTTTTTTTTTTGCAGCTGTGTTCCAAACCCCTGGTAGGAAGGTGGCTACATTTGTTCTCCATGGGTCCACAGTATGTAGGAACGTAGTAACCATATCCTACTAGCTCCTGAGATGGAGTCTTGGTCCTCTTCCCCGCAGCAATAGAAACACATTTTCTAGTACAATTTGTCGACCACTCCCAACAGATTTACTGTAGCAGGGCGGCAGCTCTGCGTGGGATCATATCTGACATGTGATCAGCGCTTCTGGAGAGGAGCACGTGCGCCTGCAACCACCGCCCCGGCTGTGCTATGCTTTGTTACTTCACAAGCTAATCAAAGGGAGCTAGCCAATGATTGATCACCGACACCTGCTTATCAGATCTGTCATTTAGGGATGGGAGCTCTGTCTTGTTTACAACACAGAGCTCTGAACACTGACCAGTGCTCTTGCTGTTTTTTTTTATTCTCTGCAAAGCAGGGAAAAAATAGCATGATGGCTTAGTAAAAGCAGCACATAACACAGTAAACATTGTTAGGCACACATTTAATCCCTTGATCGCCCTAGATGTTTACCCCTTTCCAGCCAGTGTCATCAGTACACTGACAGTGCATATTTTTAGCACTGATCACTGTATTAGTGTCACTGGTTCCCGCAAAGTGTCAGTTAGTGTCTGATTGTAGGAAGCAATATCGCAGTCCTGCTATAGGTCACTGATTGCGGCTATTACTAGTATAAATAACTATTATTAAAAATTCCAGAAATATATACCATAGATAGTAGATGCTATAATGTTCACGTAAACCAAACAATATATGCTTATTGGGATTTTTTTTTGTCAGTCAGTTATTGTACCCCCCAGCCAGTGTCAGCTAGTGTCAGATTGACCATAATATCACAGTCCCACTTAAAGTTGCCGATCACCACCATTAGGAGTATAATGGATACTATATTACTAGTGTCTACACCAGATGCTATAACTTTAACGCAAACCAAATAATATACACTTAATAGGATTTTTTTACATGTATTAGTAGAATACATTTTGGCCTAAATTCATAAAGAAATTTGATTTTTTTTTTATTGGATATGTTTTATAGCAGAAAATGAAAAAAAAAAAAAACAATTTTTCATTTACAAATCACAAAAAAATGAAAATCCCAGTGATGATCAAATACCACCAAAAGAAAGCTCTGTGAAAAAAAAAAAACGATAAAAATGTAATTTGGATACAGTGTTGAATGACCGCGCAATAGCCAGTTAAAGTAGCGCAGTGCCGCAAAGCAAAAAATGCTCTGGTCGTGAAGGGGATAAAATCTTCCGGAGGTCAAGTGCATAAGCAAGTACAGTAAGGAAGGAACCCTTTTTTTTTCTGTCTGGGTGACAGGTCTCTTGACGAACAGGAAGCGCACACAACAAAGCCTCAGGAGAAAAGTATAAGAAAAGAACATGCCTGATTAGATCACAAACTAAACTGAATTACAATTTACAGTTATCTACATGCTATATACAAGTTGCAGCAAATTTGCTGAAACGGCTTATTTTCAAGGCTGCCATTCAACACAATTACACCAACTTATCAGTATAAATTGGAGCTGCCATTGCCACCAACGGCAATTATTATGTGTGAACTGGAGCAAATATGGATCAAATGGAATCTCTGTTCTGACTTAATTTCCAGGCTGTATGTTAGGGATGTTCTAGATCTAGAGCTTGCAGTGACTGAAATGACAAAGCTGGGGGTGGATGCTAGAATGACACTAAAACCCTCCCTGGTATACAAGGACATTGTAGCATTGCAGATGTACACTTTCTCCAAACATGTTCAACGTCATGATCAGGGAGCTCTCAGGAACTGTATTCTGATGTGCTATTAATATTCTGCTGTCACACCTTCTGTAATTATTCACAGCTTTATAGCAGAGCTGTTCAATTTGTCTGTAACAAAAAAGTCACAGGTACGCAATCAATCAAATTATCAATCTAGAATGTTTTTCTGTGCCAGCTCCGTTCAATTATTGTTATAAAACACCAGGATCTTTATCAAGCTGTCGAGCACAGGTTCGCGTGTCTTTATATGTGGATGGAAAATTCTGAAAGAAATACATTTTATAGAGCACTAACATTTTGGGAAATATCTTGCTAAAATCTGTACATAGAAAATTAGTCACGTGTTAACCAATAAAACGGTGTCCTGATTTTTGTGATCAATCATCTATTGATAAAGGTTATTGGCAAGTAAAAAAATTGCTGTTTCAGCTGGGTGTCCATTTTCGTTGCTTCCCTTTAGGGAAACCTAATTGTTAGGGCTCATTTATTGCTTGCGGTTAATAGGATTGGTGGGGTAAAAATAGACAGTTGAGCCGTGTTTGTGTTGCCCCACGCCTGCCCCTCATAAGCTGAAAAGGCAGCCATGTAGGATTGTAAAGATTCTGTGGTTGCGATGCTTTTACATTACAGTACAGCATTCAGTGGGTAGCACTGCCGCTGATCAGGATCCATTTAAATGAATGGGGCCACAATGCAACTGCTAGGTTCCCAATTGTGGCATATTTCCTTTGAAAAACCCTGTTCGGCTATCAGGAAAAAAAAAAAAAAAAAAGCATTCAGGAGGTGGCAGTATTGGCTTCTGAATGTCTATTAACAGCACATTACTATAAAAAATGAAGACGACGAGATGGTACCAACCCCTGTGCAAATATATATATATATATATATATATATATATATATATATATATATATATATATATATGTATATATATATATATATATATATATATATATATATACACACACACGCACACAAATATACATCTATATATAGCTAATACACACAGAAAGCTGCGCTTAGATCAATAAAAAAAAAAACATAAAACCACAAAAATCAATTCACAAAAGATTAGCAGCTGCACACATGTAGGATAAAACATATATAGAAAATATTAAAGGGAAGTGCAGCTCTACGACTAAAAGTATATCAGTCCAAACACAGTCCTTTCAATGAGGTCCAGCTGATTGGTCTAATAAGTGCCACCACCACCAAAAGTGTCCCCAATCACACTGCCTCTTACTGTCCGGCTGATAATATACAGAGCTCTCATAAGTTCCACAAAGGCTCATCCGGGTCTCCTCTTCCCCAATTGTCACTACCAACGGTCAGATGGTACATCCAAATAGCCAGAAACTCAGGGGGAAAATTCATAAGACCCCAAGTTTTTATTAGTAAAGTAAACCAGTACACTCACAAAAATGCAGAGCAGCGTCAGCATATGATTTATCTGTGTATGTTCGCTGGTTTCTAACCCAAAAGATGGCCGCTGCGTCCTTGGCGCGATGACGTCACACATCCCAGTACACGCCTGACGCGGCGTTTCGTCAACAGATGACGTCCTCAGGGGTGTGGTCAGTGGGCGCCATCCCGCTCGTTAAATAGCGGAAACAGGTGGCTTAATTAACCAGGGGGCACAACATCCGGCGGATGCCTTTGACAGCAGGACCGGAAGAAAAACAGACAGCGCTCAGCCCTATATAGGATATATATATATATATATATATATATATATATATATATATATATATAGACACACACACGCAAGCACACAAGCATACACGCACACAATGTTGTTAAAAGTTTTGGGACGCCTGCCTTTACATGCACATGAACTGTAATGGCATCCCAGTCTTAGTCCGTAGGGTTTAATATTGAGTTGCCCCAACCTTTGCAGCTATAACAGCTTCAACTCTTTTGGGAAGGCTGTCTACAAGGAGTGTGTCTATGTGAATGTTTGACCATTCTTCCATAAGCGCATTTGTGAGGTCAGGCATTGATGTTGGATGAGAAGGCCTGGCTCGCAGTCTCCGCTTAAATTCATCCCAAAATGTTCTATCGGGTTGGAGTCAGGACTCTTTACAGGCCAGTCAAATTCCTCCACCCCAAACTCGCTCATCAATGTTTTTATGGACCTTGCTTTGTGCACTGGTTCAAATCATTTGGTGGAGGGGGGATTATGGTGGGCCAACACAATATTGAACCCTATGGACTAAGACTGGGATGCCATTAAAATTTAATTCATGTTCATGTAAAGGCATGTGTTCCAATACTTTTGACAATATAGTGTGTGTACTGTGTGTATGTATATTATATATATATATATATATATATATATATATATATATATAAAAAATAAAACTAGATTTAGAAGGGCGCTTGCCCCATACACATAATTCAATGAAAATGATATGATAAATATCTGTGGAGAACATTTTTTTTTATGTGTTAAAGAATGGTAACCCTCACTCTTCTCATTCTATGGACACTGAGATTTTGTGATACTTACCTGTTAATGGATTTTTTAAATAATATCTTATCAGCACTTATTGTTAATATGTTGTAACACTTATTTTGCAATACATTTATTGGCAATATATCATCTTGCATAAGGATCATTTTCTACTTTATCTCAAATGATCCCTTATTTGTGCCCATGGGGTTGTGGTTTTACACACGCGTGAACTTGTCATTCCCTTAAATTATATTTATCATATCATTTTTATTAATTTATGTGTATGGGGAGAGCGCCCTTCTAAATCTAGTACATTGCTATAACAGTGAGTGATCTGTTGCAGGAGGAAGCAGGAAAAGGCTGGAACAGTTCTGCCTTATTTTGCGGACTGAAAAGAATAGCCCTGCTGAGACCCTCCAGTCTCAGTGGGTTGTCATTTTAAAACAGCACAGTGAGGAAAATCCACTGCTCCAGTGCAGAGATAGAATTAAAAAGGTTATTCACCATGTTTGAAAAGTCAGCAGCTTCAAATCCTGTTAAAGGACACTTACCGTTACAGGGATCCAGCGCCGTCCTCATCCAGGCTGGTTCTACACCAGCATGTTAACTGAAGGAAGCCGGCTGTGACTCACTGCGGCTTCACATTTTGCATGCCTGAGCTGCCGTGCACTTTGTGAATGGTCCTGCAGTTTATGGGACCTACAGTGCCTTGCGAAAGTATTCGGCCCCCTTGAACTTTTCGACTTTTTGCCACATTTCAGGCTTTAACCACTTAAGCCCCAGCCCTATTTCGGACACTTTTTGTTTACAAGTTAAAATCAGTATTTTTTCCTAGAAAACAACTTAGAACCCCCAAACATTATATATATTATTTTAGCAAAGACTCTGGAGAATCAAATGGCGGTCATTGCAATATTTTTTGTCAGGCGGTGTTTGCGCAGCTGTCTTTAAAACGCCATTTTTTTTGGAAAAATTTTGAAAAATCACATTTCACTGCATTTAAAAAATACTAAACAGTAAACTTAGCCCATTTTTTTTGTACATTGTGAAAGATGATGTCACGCCGAGTAAATAGATACCCAACATGTTATGGTTAAAAATTGCGCGCACCCGTGGAATGGCGACAAACTACGGTCAATAGAAATCTCAATAGGCGACGCATAAAATTTTTTTTAACGGTTACCAGTTTAGAGTTAGAGTGTAGCTCTTTATTTAAAATTATTGCTCACTCTCTGGCGATCGCGGCGATACCCAACATGTGTGGTTTGAAAAGCAATTTCATTCGCGGCTCGGCTTCCGTATACGTTTTTTTTTGTGCGCGAGCCAACGGTGACGGCGGCGGCTAAAATTTTTTTTTTCCTATTTATTTTATTTTTTAACTTTATTACAGGTTTTTTTTTAAAAAAAAAAAAACAAAATCTGATCACTTTTATTGCCGTCACAAGCAATGTAAACATTGCTTGTGACACTAATATGCAGTGACAGGTACTCTTTATGGAGGGATCGAGGGTCTAAAAGACCCTTAACCCCTCCCCTACACTTCCATGTATGCAAAACGCCAAAAACTGCGTTTTTGCATACAGCCATTTTTTAAATTTGCCGCCTTTTGCAGCACAGTAATCCGGAAGTGACGTCATGGATGCCGCCTCCAGGTTACATCATCGGAGACGCGATCAAAGCCGTTTCCGGCTTTGATCGGGACTCCATACAGCCGGCGGACGTGCCGGCTGGGTGCTCGGGTCTCCCGGGGGGTTGGGAGTCCCGTTAAAAGTCACGGAAGGCCCCCTCCCGCTCCCCCGGGTAACGATCGAGCGGCTCCCGAGCCGCATCGGTCGTTACCGATGGAAAGCCGACTTTCCACGGTACCGGGATGATGCCTCTAGCTAGAGGCATCATCCCGGTATAGCCCCCGCAAAGTTACCCGACGTACCCCTACGTCACTTTGCGGTAAGTGGTTAAACAAAGATATAAAACTGTAATTTTTTGTGAAGAATCAACAACAAGTGGGACAAAATCATGAAGTGGAATGAAATTTATTGGATATTTCAAACTTTTTTTAACAAAAAAAAAACTGAAAAATTGGGCGTGTAAAATTATTCAGCCCCCTTAAGTTAATACTTTGTAGCGCCACCTTTTGCTGCGATTACAGCTGTAAGTCGCTTGGGGTATGTCTCTATCAGTTTTGCACATCGAGAGACTGAAATTTTTGCCCATTCCTCCTTGCAAAACAGCTTGAGCTCAGTGAGGTTGGATGGAGAGCGTTTGTGATCAGCAGTTTTCAGTTCTTTCCACAGATTCTCGATAGGATTCAGGTCTGGACTTTGACTTGGCCATTATAACACCTGGATATGTTTATTTGTGAACCATTACATTGTAGATTTTGCTTTATGTTTTGTATCATTGTCTTGTTGGAAGACAAATCTCCGTCCCAGTCTCAGGTCTTTTGCAGACTCCTTCAGGTTTTCTTCCAGAATGGTCCTGTATTTGGCTCCATCCATCTTCCCATCAATTTCAACCATCTTCCCTGTCCCTGCTGAAGAAAAGCAGGCCCAAACCATGATGCTGCCACCACCATGTTTGACAGTGGGGATGGTGTGTTCAGGGTGATGAGCTGTGTTGCTTTTACGCCAAACATAACGTTTTGCATTGTTGCCAAAAAGTTTGGTTTTGGTTTCATCTGACCAAAGCACCTTCTTCCACATGTTTGGTGTGTCTCCCAGGTGGCTTGTGGCAAACTTTAAACTACACTTTTTATGGATATCTTTAAGAAATGGCTTTCTTCTTGCCACTCTTCCATAAAGGCCAGATTTGTGCAGTAAACGACTGATTGTTGTCCTATGGACAGAGTCTCCCACCTCAGCTGTAGATCTCTGCAGTTCATCCAGAGTGATCATGGGCCTCTTGGCTGCATCTCTGATTAGTCTTCTCCTTGTATGAGCTGAAAGTTTAGAGGTACGGCCAGGTCTTCGTAGATTTGCAGTGGTCTGATACTCCTTCCATTTCAATATTATCGCTTGCACAGTGCTCCTTGGGATGTTTAAAGCTTGGGAAATTTTTTTTTATCCAAATCCGGCTTTAAACTTCTCCACAACAGTATCTCGGACCTGCCTGGTGTGTTCTTTGTTCTTCATGATGCTCTCTGTGCTTTAAACGGACCTCTGAGACTATCACAGTGCAGGTGCATTTATACAGAGACTTGATTACACACAGGTGGATTCTATTTATCATCATTAGTCATTTAGGTCAACATTGGATCATTCAGAGATCTCCACTGAACTTCTGGAGAGTTTGCTGTACTGAAAGTAAAGGGGCTGAATAATTTTGCACGCCCAATTTTTCAGTTTTTTATTTGTTAACAAAGTTTAAAATATCCAATAAATTTCGTTCCACTTCATGATTGTGTCCCACTTGTTGTTGATTCTTCACAAAAAATTACAGTTTTATATCTTTATGTTTGAAGCCTGAAATGTGGCAAAAGGTCGCAAAATTCAAGGGGGCCCAATACTTTCGCAAGGCACTGTATGAAGTGCCCCAGAAGATTATAGATGGGGAGGCTGAGAACTTCTAGAGGAAGTGATCCGGTAGGAAGTGAAAGCGGTTACCTGCCAAACCCAGGTACCCACTTCCCCCCCAATACAAAAAGTTCCAAAAGAAGAAGAGGGGGGCATAAAGTGAAACTTCCCCTTTAGGTTAAAGTTCCGCTTTAAATATCTTCAAAGTCCATATAGCAGGGGTGGGGAACCTTTTTTCTGCCAAGGGCCATTTGGATTTTTGCAACATCATTCGGGGGCCGTACAAAATGTATGCATAAATGTAATAGGCATTGCTTTGCAGCAAAAAACGCTGTAAAAAATTGCGTGACTTTGAGGTCATAAAAGTGTGAAAGGGGCCTTCAGTAATTAAGGCATAACGTGCCCCCTTTCAATGCAGACTGACCACAGCGTGCCCCCTTTCAATGCAGACTGACCACAGCGTGCCCCCTTTCAATGCAGACTGACCACAGCGTGCCCTCTTTCAATGCAGACTGACCACAGCGTGCCCCCTTTCAATGCAGACTGACCACAGCGTAACCCCTTTTAATGCAGACTGACCACAGCGTGCCCCCTTTCAATGCAGACTGACCACAGCGTGCCCCCTTTCAATGCAGACTGACCACAGCGTGCCCCCTTTCAATGCACAAAGCCAGTGCTCTTACCTGCAGTGGCGGCTTCTCCTCGAGTCCTCCCGCCTCCTCCTCGACCAATGGCATGTGTTTGCCTTTTCGACCAATCAGGAAGCGGGTTTCAAACCCGCTTCCTGATTGGCCAGGGGGAGGATCCGTGTTACAATAGCGAATTTTCATTCGCTATTGTCACACAAATGGGCGGGCTCGGGGCGCACTGCTCTGCGCCCCGGTTCCACCCTTTTCTGAGACTCACACTGTTAGGACGGAGCCATCGGCTCCTTCTGACATAGCAGCACGGGGGGGGGGGGGGGGGCGTATGCAACGATTGTGCGGGCCGCAGGTTCCCCACCCCTGCCATATAGCCAAGCAACTGATAGCATAAAATACTAAGCCCAGTCAGGTTCTTTATGAAAGAACATTTCATGTATGTACGGCACCCCCTATGAATTTTGGATAGAGCTTGGAATAAATAAATCCCATTTCAGTTTATTTTTTGCTCTCTGTGTCCAGTTAGGAAGTTTGTCGTTCACTTCCTGTACCAGAGGTGCAACAGGAAACGAGGGGAAAATCTCCTATAATGTTACCATTAGAAGATCTCCCCTCAACTCCTGTGACAACGGTAACATTAAGGCTCACCATTTTTGAAAAGCTCAAAAAAACGCTAGAAAAAAAAATGTGGGATGAAGAACGCAGATAATTGCATTTTTGTGACTGCTTGTAGTAGCGTTTTAGTAGTTTTTAGAATGCAATAGTGTTTTTACAGTACATAAGGAGAAAAAAAAACTGTTAAAAAAAAGCTGTTAGGATCATTTTAGTAGAGTTTTTTTTTTTTTAGGTGCATGGGCACAAAGGATAACACTATTAGCTTCTAGAACCAGAAAAAAATGCTTATAATTGCTTCTAGGAGCTTAAAAAAAGTGGTTGTGTGCATGGAGCCTTAAGATTTTTTTATCACTTTCTGTCTCTGATCAAGGCAAATAGAGAGGACAGATCCCCCTAGCGGAGTCACAGACAACATAAAATCTAAGAGAGGTTCTACCCTCTCACCGCTCTTTTTAAAACTAGAAAATGCCTTTGGGTGTGCTTTAAAGCGGAGCTCCACCCTGAAAATTTTTTTTTTAGATAAAAATACCCCCGGGACAGTCAGGGCTAGTGCATTTAAGCAACGATAGCCTCTGAACTGTCCAGTTTCACTTACCTTTAAGAAGAAATACTTACCTTGAAAATGTCTTGTCCAGTGCTGCCATCTCAGGTGTGGACAGCTGAAGCCGGAGTGTCCTCTTCAGTGACGTCGGAGTCCCAGAATGCCCTGCACCGGCCCTGTTCGTCACTTCTGGTGCAGGCGCGTCATCCCTGCACAGCTTCTGGGCATGCCCAGCAGGGAATGACCCGCCTGCACCGGAAATGATGAGCAGGGCCGTTGCAGGCGCATTGACTCCTGGGATCGATGACGCTCATCTCCCAGGAGTAAATGCAAGGAGGAAACGACATCGGCGGCCATGTCCGCAGAGGGAGGAAGAGGAAGGAAGGTAAGTATATTTTCTTTAAAAACAAGGTAAGTGAATTAAAAAAAAAAAATATATAATTATCCAATTGTTTTTCAGGTAATTTAGAGCAAGCGGACGGGGAAAAGTTTGTTTTGAGGGTGGAACTACGCTTTAAATAGAAACATTTATTTTAAATCATAAATTTTGCATCCTAGAAGTGACTACACACAATGCAACAGTTACCAACATGTATTTTTGAAGTGTTGTTGATCTACTATAAGCATACATAAAATGTATTTTCATACCATGGCAATTTTTCATGCCATGAGAGGAATAGGAACATAAATGTAAAATAGACTCCCACAGAAATCAAGGTTCTTCTTTAATATAATAAGCATTCAGGCATAGGTACAGTATATGCAAGCTAGAGAACGATACCTAATAGGAGCTTACTGATGCAATCCTAACATCCAAAGAACTCCTGACCTAGTGTTACCCTTGTAAGAAGCATCCCTATGATACACCGATAACACGAAAAGAGCCCAACTTTCTAACCAAACCCTATTCGGTATCTGTTTTTAATACTGCATAAGCAGACGAAAACACATTAATTAAAATAGTCTCACTTTTCCTGGTCCTTTACCAACTTGGAATATATTAAATGGGTGTTCTGAGCCCTTTTTGCAAATCAGTTTAGAACTGTAAACTAATTGTACAGTACAAACACTGCAAATGACTCATGTTCAGACTTGACTGTGTTATTTTTAAGCATTTGGATTAATAATGCATTGCTCTATATACCATCCTAAGGTTCCCAAACATGCTCTCTATAAACAATTAATAAAATAAAAAGGTTATTAATGCTGAGTAAAGTCAGTTTGTTTAAAAATAAACTTTAAAGGGGGGGGGGGGGGCGTGGCGACCGCGCAACAAGCTGGCCGCACTGTGAGAGAGCTCCGCTCTTAGCCAAGGGAGAATCGACTGACAGCCGACACCGATCGCCGCTTCATTCATCTAAATACCTTCCCCGTGTGTGCGAGCTCGCCTACATCACCCGGAGATGAGGAAGGATCGTCCCGGAGACCGGCCTGTGAAGAAATTACCGGCATACTTTCCCCCTCTTCAGCCGGCGGGACTTCGGCAAGATGGCGGCGGGAGACCTTCCTCGCCGCCGCCTCTCCGCTCTCTAGCGGCGGAAATACCGCGCTCTGAACAGATACCGATGGAGGATGCCGACACCAGCTCTCACCGCTCCAGATCCCCACGCACAGACTCTGGGGACAGCACACCCTCACTCAGGAGCCCTACAAAATCAAAACCTCGCATGGAACCGGACCTTAGGAGAGGAGGGATGGATCCAGGACCCCTCGATCCCACACAGGTACCACCTTCAAGCTCCTCTCCTATCCCTGATCCCATAGCTCAATTCCCCACAACAGGTCAACTGATCTCTGATGGGACTTTGAAGGAGATGATGATGCTATTGAAATCCTCATTACATGCTGATCTATTTACGGCAGTTCGTCAATGCCGAGCAGAAGTGCGCGATTTAGGCCAAAGGGTGCATTCCAATGAAAACAAGCTGTCTGAGGTTGCAGTATCCTACAATGTTTTGGTGGACTCCCACAATTCCCATACGGAAGATCTGCTGACGATCAAAAACAAACTGGCGGACCTGGAGGACAGGTCACGCCGGAACAACATTAAGATAAGGGGGGTCCCCGAATCTGTCACGCAACAGCAACTGCCACATTATGTGCACTCCTTGTTCAAAGATTTGGTCCCATCCCTGACTTCTGCTGACCTGACGGTGGATAGGGTCCATAGAGTTCCAAAGCCTTCCTTCCTCCCACAGGAGGTCCCGAGAGATGTAATCCTCAGAGTCCACTTTTATCAAGTTAAGGAGCGTATACTGGAAGCGTTCAGGCGCAAGGACTCTATCCCACCCCACGCTCAGTCCCTGCAACTACTCCCTGACTACTCCAAACACACCTTGCAACAGAGGCGGGATTTGTCCACTATCACTAAAGCTCTCCGCAACCCCAACGTGAACTACAAGTGGAAATATCCTGCAAGTGACGCATAATGGCTCAACGCACCTGATTACATCTCTGGACCAAGGTGTCAGAGCACTGAGAGATTGGGGAATTGTACCCCAGGAAGACCATCGCCCACCACCGGCGGACCGTCACCATCCTCCTGCTGACCCTAAGCATTTGAACCCCGACTGGCAAGTTGTTCTCCCTCGGCGTAACACCAAGCACAAGTAACACCTGCAGGTGTCGCAAGTTTACAACGACCACTCCACCTCCCTGGGCACCCCTTCTGGTACACTCCACCGTACCTGCCCCTGCTGGAAAAGGCAGCATGAGCTGCACGGACTTTGAATGGTCCACACTTTTTATCTTTTCTCGTTGTGTTTTGTTTGTTTTATGTTTTTTTTTTCTTTTTCCTCTTGCCAAGTCACTCAAGTGCCTCGTTGTTTTTGGATTTACGATTCCTCCTGCACTCCTCCTCCAGGATATAGCACTCTGGTCACCCTTTGTGGTCACAGGCCCCATTGACTTTGACTGTCTTGCTACTTTTGAGTTCGTATGCTTAGGCCGCACTTCCTTACGCTTCTGGATGCCCCTTAGTCAGCGTACCTCCAGATCTGCTTCTACGTGTTACCAACCACACCGGAGGCTTTCCCTGCTCACCCCGAGGTCCCTAACTACGTCCCTCGCACAGAGACTCCGGACCCATGTCGATTAAATTCATGTCCATCAACGCGCGGGGTCTGAACCACCCCGCGAAGAGAAGATCAGACGCCATGAAACACCATGCGGACATTGTTGCAGTACAGGAAACCCACTTTCACAAGGACAAAACTCCCTTCTGCTCCCACAGGAACTTCCCCCACCTCTTTCTTGCCTCCAGATCTGAGAAGAAAGGGGGAGTGCTGTTAGCCATTAATGCTGATGTTCCCTTCAAACTACAAGAATCGCATTTGGATACAAACGGACGGTACATCATCCTAGTGTGTAAGCTCTACAATGTGTTATACACGGTAATTAACGTTTATGCACCTAACTCGCACCAACCGAGATTCTTGAAGCGCCTCTTTCGCCTAATCTCCAGGGTGCGACGGGGTAACGTAATTCTATGTGGTGACCTGAATATGGTACTTGACCCCGCCCTGGATTCGTCGGGCTCTGGCAGGAGGGGACCCACGATTCTGCGTGGACTCCTCCTTGCGGAAGGGCTATATGATGCATGGCGGTGCCAACATGCGGAGGAACGCTCTTACACTTTCTATTCCCCGAGACACAATTCGTATTCAAGGATTGACTATGCACTAGTGGACAGACTATCACTTCAAAGGGTGACAAATTCGGCTATCCATGACATTTCGTGGTCAGACCACGCAGCGATTACTCTAACCCTCTCCGGGAGTCCCAGGGTTGCCCCCTCCCGTGTTTGGAGGTGCGACAACTCTGTCCTCCAGGACGCGGACTGCAGGAATAGATTAACCCAAGAATTAGAGCACTATTTCGAATTGAATCGGTCCTCTGACACAAACCCGTTCACTAACTGGAATGCCCATAAGGCATTCATGAGGGGACTGCTGCTGCAGGCTGCTGCCCGGAAGAAAAAAGCCCGCTCTGCTCAATTTGATACCCTACTTGCTGAAATCAGGGAAACTGATAAGGAAAACCAATCCCGCCCTACCCCGGCCCTAGCCTCCCAACTTTCTAAGTTACGACACCGTCTCAGAGAATTATTCTGTGTAGACCATGACCTTTACATGAGACGCCTTAAACTGAGATACTACGCCAACCACAATAAAGCTGGAAAATTCTTAGCGCAGAAACTCAAAACACGGAGAACCAAGGCCACCATACCCCACGTATTCCATCACACCACAAAACAAAAGATAGAAAACCCCCAAACCATTGCCGACACATTTGCGGAATACTACGGGTCACTATACAACCTCCAAGACGACCCCCAAACACCCCAACCTACTGATTCTATTATCAGGGAATTCCTGGACTCCCTTAACCTCCCCCAACTGTCCCAACAAGACTTGGAATTTCTCAACAATGACTTCACGCCTGACGAAATCCTCCAGACGATACGATCGCTCCCCTCGGACAAATCCCCTGGCCCTGATGGCCTCACGAATGAGTATTATAAATCATTTCATCCCATCCTCCTTCCACACCTACATTCCCTCTTCACCACAGGCGCCTCCACTGGAGAATTTCCCTCGGAAATGCTCACTGCTCACATCGTGACTCTACCCAAACCAGGTAAATCCCCAGATTCGCCGCCCAATTTCCGCCCAATTTCGCTGTTAAATTCGGACGTAAAGATATATGCTAAAATCTTGGCCAAGCGATTATTTGAAGTCCTCCCATCTATAGTTAGACCCGACCAAACAGGCTTTACTAAAGGTAGAAAGGCACCGGATGCCACCAGGCGTATTATTAACATTATCCACCATGCACGTAGCAACAAATCCCAGACACTACTATTATCGATCGACGCTGAAAAAGCGTTCGATAGGATACATTGGGGATATATGAAAGCTACTCTAGCTAAATTTGGTCTCCGAGGACCCATAGCCTCTGCTATATTAGCTCTATATTCCAGACCCTCGGCGAGAGTTTTCACATCTGGTTTTCTGTCCAAAGAGTTTGCTATCCACAACGGGACCAGACAGGGGTGCCCTTTATCCCCTGCCATCTTTAATCTAATGATGGAACCTCTTGCCGAAGCGGTCAGGTCACATCCCCTTATCAAAGGCATAGTGGCGGATAGAATGTCTCATGTGATTAACCTATTCGCAGACGACGTTGTTCTGATTGTCAATAACCCACTGATCTCCCTCCCAATTATCCACAACCTATTAATACAATTTAGCAAAATATCATACTACAAAGTGAATTTTAATAAGTCCTTCATATTGGATTTAGGTCTCAATACCCACACCAAACGCCACCTGCAGCAGCAGTTCCCTTACACTTGGGCAGCAGACGCGATCCCCTACCTAGGTATTCACCTTACTGCCGATCTAACTAAAATCGTTGATATAAACTTCAAACCCCTTATTGAAAAGATTCGTCAGAACTTGACACGCATGTCTAAAGTGGAAATGTCATGGATAGGCAGGATTGCCTCGTTTAAAATGATGGAGTTACCTAAAATCCTATACCTCTTTAGGACGATACCAGTCTCTGTACACCAAAAATACTTCAGGGAATTAGGGAGTATTCTCCGACATTATGTATGGATGGGGAAAAGACCCAGATGTTCGCGGACACATCTGGTGAAACACAAATCGATGGGAGGGGTGGGATGGCCGATATTGGAGGACTATTACACAGCGTCCCTACTGACACAAGCCAAACGGTGGTTTCATGAGTCCACGGAAGCCCTCTGGGTCAGACTTGAGGCGGCCTTGGCGCTCACTCCTTCACTACATCTGCTCCTTCTGGCGGACTCATGGAGGCCATTACCCCTCCGCCCGCTCCCTCCCACTACACAAGCCACGCTGCTATCATGGCGACGGCTAGTTGCTTCCTCGGCTCAGAGCTCATGTCCTGCCAGCCTCCGCATACCGATTCAAACACTTGAACTCCTGATACCGTATTTAAAAACTAACAAATGGCGAGACCATGGTATTCTCTGGGTAGACGAACTCGTATCAAGCCCTACTATCAAACCCTGGCAAGAACTGGTCGAAGTATATAAATTACCCACCACAATCCACCACGCATATATACAGATCAGTCACTTCCTTCGTAAACATCCCCCTCCGAACATCCAGGTAACAATGAGCGCCCGGGAATTCTTTACAACCCCGTCCACTAAAACGAAAGGCATATCGTTGTTTTAGGATACATTGGGGGATAAATATACGTTCTCAAAGACGCCGCCCATGATACGTTGGGAAACTGATCTAGGGACACGATACCCGCAAGCCTCGTGGATTAAGTCATTTAAAGCGGTAGCAGAGGCAACCCATTGTACAAACCACTGGGATCTTTCCCAAAAGATAGTGGCACGCTGGTACAAGACCCCAGTCCTCCTAGCAAAGTTCATTCCATCCTACTCGCCATTGTGCTGGAGGGACTGTGGCCACCCAGCTAATATCTTCCATATATTTTGGTCATGTGTAGGTATTTCCAGTTTTTGGAAGAAGATATTCCAAATCATGGCCGAAGTATCTGGGATACTGAAAAAACCTGACCCAGCCTTAGCGATCCTCCACCTAGGGGTGCAGGACTATCCGTGGGAATTCCGATCCATTATGGTCCATCTTTTGCTAGCAGCTAAGTTATGCATAGCTAGACATTGGAAGGACAGTTTGGCCCCTAGCCACAATGAAGTACTAACACAAGTTAACCTGACTTACAAGTATGAGCGCCTGCTGGCAGCTAGGACCAGGGATACTATAACGCCTTTTGACAAACAATGGGCAGCATGGGTTCATTGGTATCCCTCTCAGTAATATACCTGTCATGACACGGATGTTTCATGCTGTGCTTTATGCTTTGTTTTATGTTCTGTTTATACATATTTGCATTACTTACTCCTATCCACATGATTTGTTCCCACTTGGGTGAATGTATACTGTATACTGTATTCTTTATTCTTTGTTCATATTGTGCGATTGTTTTTGGTTTGTGATTGAAGCCTCTCACTGATCATAACTGTTCACTCCGCCTCATCTTGAGCGAGAGTTACTTGTTCTTTATTATTCCTTGTTGTCTGTGTATAAGTTCTTTTGTACCTTGAAAACTCAATAAAAATTATTGAAAAAAAAAAATAAATAAATAAAAATAAACTTTAAGACAGTTTGTTATTTGAGTCTAAGAAAATCTGTACCAAATTGAAAAAAATTAATGAACAAGAATAAAAATTAATTGCAATGCAGTGTAAAATTAAACATGATATTTCCAAATCAGTTATATTTAAAAATAAATGTGATGTAAATGTTTTCCCATCAATGCAGATGGCAAGAAGCACACCTCACAGTGTGCAGTCAATGTTTGGCAGCTGCTATTAAAAAAAAGAAAAAAGCCACCACTTAAAATAAAAATATGTTATGGTGTTGGTAAGAACTACAGCTGCTAACTCGTATATAATACATAAATATACCACCCTACACCCCCAAACTCCAAAATTAACGACCTGGAAAAAATGATTTCCATTACAGCCCAAACTTTTTTTTGTTCTGGGTAACTTTAGCTGGCTATAAAAATCGATTAATGGGGACAAATACATTACTTAAGGAGCTTTTATGATAAAAATGTATGGAAAGTTGAAAGTCGTCTGTGGCCACTGGGAAGATGGACAGTCGGTATGGAAGGTTTACCTTCCATAAATGACAATGACCCAAAGCACACAGCAAAAATGACCACACGGGTTGAAGGTGAAAAAGATTAATTTCCTTGCATGGCCTAGTGAGAGCCCAGACTTCAACCCCATTGAAAATCTGTGGAATTACTTGATGACTGCAGTCCACAAATGGTGACCATCAAATTTAACTGAACTTGAGCAGTTCTGCACAGAAGAGTGGGCAAATACCACAAAGTCTAGATGTGCAAAGTTAGTAGAGACAAATCCCAACAGACTAAAGGCTGTAATTAAAGCAAAAGGTGGTCCAACAAAATACTGACACAAGGGGGGGGGGGGTAATCCTTTTTCCAAATCAGTGTTTCTGTTTTTTTTACTGACATGTTGGTGTTTATCTTCACTTGGATATTATAAGTTGCATTAGGTAAATACAGCTGGATAGAATAAAAACTGGGTCTGTCGCCATTTCAGGCTGCACAGCAACAAAATGTGATTATTTTAAAGTGGGTTAATGTTTTCTATACCCACTGACCCTCAACTTCTTTCCTGGCAATCGATGTCACTGGGATAAGCAGAATAACCACTTGAAGACCAGGCCTTTTCTGACACTTTTAGTTTATATATAACAAGTATTTTTTGCTAGAAAATATCTTAGAACGCCCAAACAATTATATATATATATATATATATATATATATATATATATATATATATACACACACACACACACACACATTTTTTAAATTTTAATGCAATAAAAACACAATGCATAACCCAATTTTTGGTAAAATATAAAAGACGATGTTACGCAGAGTAAATAGATACCAAACATGTCACGCTTTTAAATTGCGCAGGCCCGTGCAACCCCAACAAACAACGTAAATGTTGCTATCCATATGTGACATTTTAAAAGGTTTTACAGGTTACCACTTTAGATTTACACAGTGGGTCTTGTGCTAGAATTACTGCCCATAATCTGACGGTAATATCCCTCAAACTTTAGTAATGTTAGCTCACTTCAGGCTGGCTTCTTTTTTTTTTTTGTAAAACATATTAAAAATAAGTATCTTTACGGTTTATAAGTTAATCTGCTGACAATCTAAAGATTTATTGCTGCTCAGGACTCTGGGCTTTAGCAAAATGGCAGCCTCCAGGAAGAAGAAACAGGAGCAATACTGGAGGCAATTTACAGCACACAATAACTTTGGCAGCATAATTATTAACGTGGAATGTATGCTCCTTGCTAAAGAACATTATTTTTTATCAGGTTGTTATAGGAAAAAGTTCTGCTTTAAGCTTAGTGATATATTTATTCAGACTTGAAAGAATATATTTTGTTCTATATTTTTCCCTAGTAATTAAGTGTTGGTGCAAAAAAACAATGTTAAATTTGAATTAATTTTAAAACTCACTTAATTCGATATTCAATGACTTAGGCCCTTTTCACACTTGTGCGACTTGTCGTGCGACTTGGGACTGCAAAGTCATACTCCATGACTTCTAATGATTCCAATTTCATATCTGTATGACTTCAAGTCACAACGACTTCAAAGTTGTCCCTGCACTACTTTGCTCCGACTTTGATGCGTTTTGAGGTCCACAGACTTCAAGAAAACACAGGCATTGCTTCAAGTACAGTCAAAATTGCAGCAAAATAGTGTGACTTTTAAGTCACACACATGTGAAAGGGGCCTAAATAGAGTCTAGTATTGTGGTCTGTCCTACTGGCTCCCATGCAAAGGGAAATGTAAGAGCGCAATCAAGGCGGCTAAGATAGAACATGAAAGGCACATAGCGGAGAGAGTAAAAAAAACCCCACGTAATTCTTTAGGTAAATAAATAGTAAGAAAGTGGGGCCAGAACATATTGGCCCCATAAAGGATGATGGAGGGAATTTGGCTATAAAGGACAGAGAGAAGGCAAAGGTTCTGAATAAATTCTTCTCCTCAGTCTTCACAAAAGAAACAGGGGGATACAGTAACCTAGACTGTAATGTTAATGTTAATAACACGTCACAGGAAGCACCCTCATAGTTAACAGAAGACAGACTCAGAATTAGACTTGAAAAATTTAACATAAATATGTCACCGGGACCAGGTGGCTTACACCCGAGGGTCCTTGAGGAACTCAGCCAGGTGATACCAAGACCATTGTTCCTAATTTTTATGGACAGTCTACTGACAGGAATGGTACCAGCTGATTGGAGAAAGACCAACGTGGCACCAATATTTAAAAAAAGGCCTGAGATATATCCCTGGGAACTACAGACTGGGTTCGCCTAACATCAATAGTGTGCAAGATATTGGAGGGGGTGATAAGGGACTATATACAAGATTTTAGTAATGAAAATGGTATCATTAGTAGTAATCAGCATATATTCATGAAGAAGCATTCTTGCCAGACCAATCTATTAAACTTCTATGAAGAAGTGAGTTGCCATCAAGATAAAGGAAGGCCTGTGGATGTGGTGTATCTGGACTTTGCAAAGGCAAATAATACAGTCCCCATAAACGTTTACTGTACAAACTAAGGTACGTAGGTATGGACCATAGGGTGACTACCTGGACTGAAAACTGGCTTTAGGGGCGAGTCGAGAGGGTGTGTATAAATGGCGAGTACTCTGAATGGTCTGGTGTGGAAAGTGGGGTCCACCAAGGATCTGTCCTGGGAACAATCCTGTTTAATTTATTCATAAACGATCTAGAGGATGGGATAAACAGCTGAATCTCAGTCAATACTAAGTTAAGCAGGGCAATAACTTCTACACAGGATGTGGAAACCTTACAAGAAGACCTGAACAAAATAATGGGGTGGGCATCTACATGGCAAATGAGATTTAATAATGAAAAATGTAAGGTAATGCATTTGGGTGCCAAAAATACAAACACAAGTTACTCACTAGGGGGATAACCTATGGGGGAATCTAAGATGGAAAAGAACCTGGGGGTCCTAGTAGACGATAAGCTCAGCAATGGCACGCAATGCCAAGCTGCGGCAAGGAAAGCCAATAGAATACTGGCATATAAAAAAATGTATTCACTCCAGAGATTAAATGATATTTCTCCCACTCTACAAGACTTTGGTCGGGCCACATCTTGAGTATGCCATCCAGTTCTGGGCACCGGTCCTCAGGAAGGATGTGCTGGAACTGGAGAGAGTCCAGAGAAAGGCAACAAAGCTAATAAAGTCAATGGAGGACTTCAGCTACGAGGAAAGACTACAAGCATTGATCTTATTCCCTCTGGAGAGGAGACAATTGAGAGGGGATATGGTCTTAATGTACAAATACCGTACTGGTGACCCTAGCATAGGAAACAACTTTTCAGCGAAAGTGAATTTAAAAAAACATGCGGCCATTCGCTAAAATTAGAAGAGAAGTGGTTTAACCTTAAACTGCGTAAAGGGTTCTTTACCGTCAGAGCGGTAAGGATGTGGAATTCTCTTCCACAAGCAGTGGTATCAACAGGGAGCATCGATAGTTTTAAAAAAAACTATTAGATGAGCACCTTAATGACCACAACATAAAGGGGTATACAATGTACTATTGACAGCACACACACACTCATCATAGGTTTAACTGGATGGACTGGTGTCTTTTTTCAACCTCACTATGTAACAATGTCGTTGCACTCGTTTTTCTATACCAATTTGGACACTAGAAGCCAGGTAATTACACTTTAGTACTTGCATTTTCATTTTTTATATGGCCTACAACAATCTGATTACGGAAAAAAAAAAATGCTGGATGCGCTTGGTAAAATGTGTGTGTTAAAAGTTTGGTGGGTGAGAAATGCCAAGTCTTACCTGTCGTCGAATGATGTCCAGGTTTTCTTTAGCCTGGTGAACTAAGGTTTTTACTTCATTAAAATCATCAATGTTCTTCTTTTCTCTGAAAGCATCTCTTATCCTTCTGATGGCATAGGTTCTAGGAAGGGAAACGTAATGCATCATGTAACACCATAATTAATATCTATTTTAAGAAAACAAAAACATTTTTTATATATTAAAAACTACAAAAACAAAAAGGAACACATGGGGTCCCCAAGCCCACTTTAGTGAGGAGAACAAGTCTGAATATATTTTTTTTTAGACTTACTCTACAAGGCCCCATTTCCTGTGTGTTTCATAAACTGCAAAGTCACCCATTTGGTATCTTCTAAAACAAAGCAAAACCAACAGCCTAAGTAGGCAAAGGCATTAGAAAACATTAAGCCAAGTATTGCAAAAGACTAGAAGTTAGGGACACTATGGAAACCATATGACGCATAGGATATTACTGTATATATGTAAGCAATGACCTACTTCAATACAAAACGTTGTTTTTCCATTAAAGAAACTATTTTGTAGTAGTCTGTGCCTTCACAGCCTAACTTTTGGTTATAAAAAAGGTATCAGCTGGAATCCTAAAGTATTTTGTTGTCATCAGTTGGCTTTTTTGTGGATGCAGAAGTGGGAGCGTGCTGGGATTTCCAGAATTACCAAGAGATGCAAGAAACATATAGAGTGTGTACTCTAATCTATCAAAATATAGTGATGCACTGCTCTTAATCCCTACCAATAAAGCATATATAAAATTAAAATTGTAAAACTTTTTGAATTTGTGTATTATAAATTTAGGCATACATGTAAAGCTAAATCACCCACTAATATGATAATGGTATAAAACACCTGGATTTGTGTACCGTAAATTCCTTTTCTCTGAAGTTAATTGACAGACGCAGCTCCATATCTTCTTAGACCATTGGGTTATGCTCCTCCCATCAAGAATAGGACACTAGTCAGGAAAAAGCCCTATGGGGCTGTCCCTGTAGGCATAACCCCACACACTCTGCTACAGTCCTTAGTTTCATTGCAAGCAGTGTTTAGAAGACACAAAAAAACATTCCACTCACAAGTAGAGCGGTGGGTGCTGCGTTTGTCAATGAACTTCAGAGAAAAGGATTTTACGGTAAGCACAAAAATCCAGTTTTCTCAATCGTTCATTGACAGACGCAGCTCCATATCTTCTTAGACCATTGGGACGTCCCAAAGCAGTATATGAATGAGGGGTGGGAAAAACAACGCAAAGAAGAACGCAAATCCCCAAAGGCTAAACTTAGCAAACCAGGTAACATGGAGCTCAAACAGGAACAACTGGAGCTCACCTAGAAAAACATATACCCTCAAAGAGAACAAACAAAAAGGTTCTCTTTTAAACAGCAGCCTGCAAACCTTGCGGCCAAAAGAGGCATCCGAAAATGCCAACACATCTACTTTGTAGAATTTTGTGAATGTATGCACAGACGACCAAGTTGCCGCCTTGCAAACTTGCATCACTGACGCCTGATGGTGAAAAGCCCAAAAGGCACACAACAC
Source organism: Pelophylax lessonae (assembly GCF_965119305.1). Classification (NCBI taxonomy): domain Eukaryota; kingdom Metazoa; phylum Chordata; class Amphibia; order Anura; family Ranidae; genus Pelophylax; species Pelophylax lessonae. The sequence continues at coordinate 325,213,528 of NC_138772.1, forward strand.
CCTAGGAGAATGCGCCTTCACAGGGAAAGGAGGAACCTGACCCTTCAGCGAATAAGCCTGAACAACGGTCTGCCTGATCCATCTGGATATGGTTGCAGCAGACGCAGTCAATCCTTTATGAGGTCCCTCGGTAAAGACAAAAAAGAGCATCTGATTTTCGGAAAGACTCAGTGGCCGCCAGGTAAACCCTGATCACCCGGACCACATTCAAAGAATGTAAGGTAATTTCCTTGGGACAAAGTGAAGGCAGCACAATGTCTTCATTCAAATGAAAATCATAAACCCCCTTGGGAAGAAAAGACTGATTAGGTCAGAGTACCATAGACCACCAAATAAGGTGAGCAGCAGAACGCCGCCAATTCAGAAACTCTGCGGGCAGAAGTGATAGCCACCAAAAAGGCAGCCTTCTGAGGCAAAGGAAGCAGAGAAATCTCCCAAATGTTCTCCAAAGGAGGCTTTTGAAGAAGAGATAATACCAAATTCAGATCCCACAGAGGCAGCGGGGAGCGTCTCGGGGGGAGCCATATGGCGCACTCCCTGATTGAAAGTGTGAATCAAGGCATGCGTAGCTAACGGGCATTTGAAATATATAGCCAAAGCGGACACTTGGCCCTTAATAGTGCTCAAAGCCAACTGCTGTCCTGACAAGTTTTGGTCCAGGTAACGCACACTGGCTTCATGGTTAGGAGCAGAGGTGCGCTCATCCTCTGTGGTAAAGGCTGTCTATCTTGGTGCCTTCATGACAAAGATAAATGTGAATGCATTGATTATAAGTGTATTATATGTGCAAATACATAAACATACTGCCCTATGATCCTTCATTTTTGGCATCGTCCATGAGGGAGAGGCATAACCGAAGTCCATGGTGGTATTGGAAATCGGTGAACCCTTCTGCCTTCTCTGCCTTGGTGGATAAATATTTGTGCTTGTTCGGTCATTGACCATATTGGTCTGGTGAGTTTGCATTTAAACTCAATGTGGTGGTGCATGGATTGGAATAGGAGAAGACACACAGTCCATCACGTTTGCAGCACGGTGTTGGATGTTGTTTATTTATTTATGGACTGTTTATAGAGTTATAAATTTGATAATCTGAAGGATTTTAATTAATCTTACACTTATTCACTTTCTATATGGAGTAGCGGTTTCATTTTTGCACACTGTTTAATTGTTTCACCACATTACAACATACCTACCTTATATATGGGGTAGCAACTTACTTTTTATTTTCATTACACTATTAATATTTAATGTACATTGCTGGCACTGGATTATTTTTTCACACATTTACTTGATGCATAGTATTTACGCAGTATATAAATATTAATATTTTAAACCAATATCCCATTAGTGGATGATTTATATAAGTGATAAAGCTTGTATGCATAGGTTTATAACAACACACAATTACAACTTGTTTCACAATTTTATTTATGAATTATAGGTAGGTTATACGAGCAGCACATCACTATATTTTGATAAAGCATTTGGGTGATAGCAGCAGCTTGGCACACTTTATATGAAATAGGGTGGCAGCGCAGGAGTAAGTTAATTAATATGTGTGTACTCTAAGGGTCCTTTCACACGGCCGCTCCGTGTGTCCGCAAATCATCCCATCCGTTTGCGGATGATTTGCGGACATAATGTAAGTGAATGGCACTGCGGATGTCAGCGGAATACCATCCGCTGACATCTGATTTTCCTCCTTTCAGTTCTGTTCCGTTTTTACGAATGGAACAGAACCCCATTTTTTCTTCCGTGTAAAAAACGGAAAGGAAGGAAAATCGGATGTCAGCGGTGTCATCCGCTGACATCAGCAGTGCCATATACTTACATTATGTCCGCATATCATCCGCAAACGGATGGGATGATATGCGGGCACACGGAGCGGATGACAGAAATGTCATCCGCTCCGTGGAAAAAAAAAAAAAAGACAAAGCCCTACAATGTCACTTTTTGGATTGGTGGCCAGTTTACACCACGACTCCATGTGGGAAACCCATATTCTGTGTGTATTTCTAGAACCACGACCAATATGCAGTGGGTGTCAGTGTTACCTTACTGACACCCCAAACACAAGTTGCAAACGCAGTGCGTTTACCTGGACCGGATTGTATGGTACAGTATTACCATGAGATCCAGTAGCTTTGTTTTTCAAAGTAGTGTGTGCACTACTTTTAGTGCAGTCCAGCACAATTTCAGCCCTTTGAAATTAATCACATGTGATTCATGGTGTGAACCGGCCCTGCAGCACCATTTGTCTGATTCAAACCTTGGCCTGAACTGTCTAAAAGTTCCAATTAAAAGTTGTATTAATAAAGCACAGGAAAAATCTTAAAAAAAAAAAAATAAAAAATGAAGTTCAACCCACTGGCTAAAAAAAGAAAATGCTAAATATTATAACTATCCAACTATATTTCTTTTTCACTTCCGTACCATAATAAACAACATTTTTACAAACAATAATCTTCTTTTTATTTTATATTAATTTTGTCTCATCACCAAAAAAAGCAAGCCATAGTACTGCTTTCAGATAGTGCATGAAAGGCGTTGACGCGTCAACACGTGACGTCACACGCACCCTGGCCGGCCGCAGCGCCGCTTGAAGCATTGCCGGCCGGGTGAAATCCCCTTCCCCGGGCTCCATCCACACTGCCATGCTTAGCCCCGCACAGGATGTGCACAGGATGTGGAGGACAGCGCTCCGAGTGTCCTGGTTGAGTCTGAGGGGACCGAGCTCGGTATGTCGGCCCGTGCGGCTCCCATTCCTGCCCCTGGCTGCAGCGGAGCAGTGATGTATCAGACGGGAGTACAGCAGTCAGCGCCCGGCGCCCAACAAGATGATGGTGATCAGCCTCCCCAATCCCTTCATCTGGATGAGAACAAGTCTACGTCCTCCTTATCCGGACCTTCCTGGACCAGGACTTCAGCCTGCAGGAATTCAATGAGGGGGCCCGACAAGTGAGTGCACATGGCTTTCTTTATGTTACCAGCAGTCAGTCCCCACAGCTCCTGGGACATGATGGGTAGGTGCCCACAGCTCCTGGGACATGATGGGTAGGCGCCCACAGCTCCTGGGACATGGTGGGTAGGCACAGCTCCTGGGACATGGTGGGTAGGCACAGCTCCTGGGACATGGTGGGTAGGCACAGCTCCTGGGGCATGGTGGGTAGGCACAGCTCCTGGGACATGGTGGGTAGGCACAGCTCCTGGGACATGATGGGTAGGCACAGCTCCTGGGACATGGTGGGTAGGCACAGCTCCTGGGACATGGTGGGTAGGCACAGCTCCTGGGACATGAGTGGGTGGGCACAGTCCTACATACGAGACATATAGGGGCTTTCCTACTGACTGGCTGAAGGGAGGGGGGCTTACTAAGTGGTCTGTACTAGGTGGGAGGGCTTACTGTGGGGTCTGTACTGGGAGGGGGCTGTATTAATTACAGGATTAATTAGCTAAACAAAAAAACACTCAATTAAGCAATAAAATAAATAAATAAATAATCGTTAGATTAGTCGACTAATCGTAAAAATAATCGATAGATTATTGACAGACAAATTAATCGTTAGTTGCAGCCCTACTTTCAGATGATAAAAAATAAGTGCTTAGTGCTAAGTAATACTCTTGCGATACATGGAGAACTGAAGTAAGCCACTCAAACACCATGCAATACAGTGGGTTTCCTGCCAGCAAATTATGGCACCAGATCAAATAATTATCACAAGATTAGCCATAAGAAACTGAAAATGAACAGGAAATGAGGGCATTTCACATCTACGTTAGTTATTAAACCAAATATTATTTTTTAATCAGAAAATATAGTCACTTTTAAAATAATAAAAAAATAAACTAACATTTGGCATGGCAGGTAATGGCTGCAGTGCATATGACCTATAAAAATTCTGCTAATAGAAAAAAATGTAAAGGGGCACTTTATGTGACTTATATAATCCTCAGACTAACCACTGTAGAAGAGATTTATGCCTCATACACACGATCAGATAAACGTACGAAAAAAATCGCTTTCAAATTGATCGCAAGATAATCTGATCGTTAGTACACAGCTTTCGACACCTGATCACTACATTTCGTCCAACAAAATCCAAAGGGACAAACACGAAAACTTTTGTCGTACGATAGCCTAGCGAACGACAATCGTTTAATCAGTATAGTATGCGTTCGCAAAAAATCGATAGACAAAGACCACACATGATCAGAAACACGAAAATAACCTGGAAAAGGCCTGGCTGCCATTGTTGTTGTTTTGCACTATCCGATACGTAGCTACGCAACCAGGAAACTTTTCGAGAATTGTACGAAAAATATCCTACGTTTAGTACTCATTGTTGAATTAGATTCTAGTATCATGTAACAAAATGAGAATGATAAGTCACCCGATTATCTGATCGTGTTTACGAGGCATTAGAGCTGAAATACAGCCTTATAGCTGTATACAGTAGGCTCTTCTCCTGTATTAAAAATACTTGTCTGCTTTCACTGCATACTGTAAGGAATAGTTCATATGCCCATCCCACACGTTCCTGGATATAGGCACATTGGTTATGGGTGCTGCAGCGATCACCAGCTGGACACTGGATATATTACAGATAAGTATACATGTTCGCCAGCACACCATGGATCCTCCATAGCAGTCCAAAAAAGGATCACATCAGTAGAAGTGCAACGGTTCACATGCCTGATGAAGGGGTCCTGCGTGGCTCCGAAACGTTGCACTTATCCTGATGTGATCCTTTCGCAATTAAACGTTTTTTGGACTGCTATGTAAGATCCGCGGTGTGCTGGCGAACATGTATACTTATCTGCATACTGTAAGGTTCTCACAGTATGCATTAGAAGCTACAGCAAGTCAAACAGAGCTCTCCTCATTTCCGAGTGGATGCATTATCTAGCGCTTTCCTCATGAACCAAACTATCCCTGTTCCTACTCTTTCACTCACTGGATTTCAGTTTTTTAATCATAGAGGCTAAGCATTCCAGGTGGTCATTATATAGGGCGGTGTGCAAGGCCGAGGGTTTTTGAGAAGAGTTCTGACAAAGGGTGTTATTTAGAATTAAGTTATTTAGACCCTTTTGCACACAGGGGGACTCCGTTTTTCTCAGCGGGGGATCGGCGGATGACAGCTGTGTCTTCGCGCTGTGTGCAGAGACACAGCTGTCAGGTCCCCATTCTTCTCGATGGGGGAATCGGATGAGAACGGACAGACGATCTGATCCGCCAGACGGATGGAAAATAGGGTTTCCATCCACCCGGTTTTGACGGATCAGAACGGATGTCAGCCCCATAGAGATGCATTGGACGTCCGTTTAGATCCGCCAAAAAAAACTGACAGGCGGATCTGAACGGACTCCCTGTGTGAAAGGGGCCTTAAGAAGAAAAGTACAGCCTCTCCCACCAGCCATGAGCTGCCTGCACTGCATAGAGATGCACAGAGACCCAGTGATGACACCACTAGGTCTAAAGTAAGGTATATAATTGATAACAAAGTTGTTTTGTTTAAAGATTTCTTTTGCATACTAATAGAGGAGGAGGGAGGAACAAAGAAAGTATATGCTAAATAAACTACAGTGCTGGGTAGAGGAGAGAACAGAGTGACAAATAGATTATCTCATCAGTCTACCGCTTCTTCTGTCACTGTCCACTCTGGTGACTGGGAAAGGGGTGCAAGGCACTTGTAAAGGTTACTGAACTGCAATAGAGAAAGAAAAAAGTCTCCTGCCCTGTCATACTGGGTTGTGCTGTGTGTCAAAGCTGTATAAATCTTAGGACTGAATGGCCAGACATACAAATCCTCTGGCAGGCAAAACATTTTCCTTAAATGTAATTAATAGTTTGCCTGGAACTCAATGTGAAAGTGCTGACCAATCAGAATCCATCTGGTCTGTCCTATAAGTGCTGACAGAGAAGAGAAAGCACATTTCGGATCCCTGGACTGCAGGAGGGGCTGTGGGGGTGCTGATAACTCAGCAAGCCCGGAGGTAAGTAGAGTGGGTGGGGGGTGGGAAGGGTTTGCACTGTTTACCTTTACATTTTTTTTTGTAACTGTGAACTAACCTTTTAAAGTGATTGTTAAGTCCTGGTTCACATTTCTGCGATGCGGGAACGCTGCGAATATACAGCGTGTTCCCGCATTGCATCCGCACCCCTGGCAGTTCACACTGCCATATGCGATACGCTGGGGGTGTCAATTAAAAGTCAACGACGCCCCCAGATCAGATCGCATATCGCAGTGCGGTCTGAAAGTTCGCACAGAATCAGATTGCACTAGTGTGAACCACCATGCGATCCGATTCAGCTGGGGACCAAAAAAAGGGTCCTGTGTGTGTTTTAGTGCGATTGCGGTGAAAACTGTATGGCTGAATTTGCACCGCACAGAGATCGCATGTAATTTTAGGAGCAGTGCGCTCCGAATTACATGCGATCTCTGTGATCGCACAAATGTGAACCGGCACTAAATGCTTATTCCTTAATTAAAATAAGAAACATGGTATACTTACATGCTCTGTGCAATAGTATTGCACAAAGCAACCCTTATCCGCCTCTTCTCAGGTTCCCCACCAGCACTCCTGGCTTCTCCTGCTGCCACTTGCTATAGAAGCACCTGTGTGGGCGCTCTGTGTGTCTATTGACACACACAGCGCGGCTCTGGCCTTCCCCCTCCTTGCTGGCTGACAGCAGCGTGAGTCAACGGCTCCTGCTGCTGAGTCTGAGCCAATGAGGAGGGAGTGGAGAGAGCCGCTGCGCTTTTGCACATCGCTGGATCGAGATTGGGGTCAGGTAAGTATAAGGTGAGCTGCATGCAAAAGGTTTTTTTTTACCTTCATGCATACAATGCATGAAGGTAGGAAAAGGCTTCTGCCATTAAAAACATTTTAAAAAAAAGTTATCCCCCACACAGTAAGTCCAAGATTAAGACCCCGTTCAGACAGGGGCGACGTGACTTGCTGGGGCGACATGCACGGACTTCATATCATTGAAGTCAATGCAAGTCGCCTCCAGGTCGCCCCAAAGTAGTACAGGACCCTTTTTCTAAGTCGGAGCGACTTGTGTCGCTCCTATTAGAACGGGTCCTGTGCTAATCAATGGCAGGCGACTGACCGCGACTTGTCAGGCTGACCAAGTCGCCTGACAAGTCGCGCTAGTGTGAATGGGGTCTAAAAGAGTTGCAAACATTCGCAAACTATATGTAGGATATGATTAAACAATCTACAGAGCCCCTGATTTCACAAAAGAAACTGGATTACGAATTTTGCAGCCTTTATCTTTGGATCTGTTGATTGTTTTGGAAAAATACATTTTCATTTGTATTCATTTGCCTCATTTCCCAAAAACCCTCTTCTTCTTCCTGTTGATTGTTTTGACAAGCACTTTATCACCTAAGCTATCTCTGATTATGTGCTTTCTTTTTACTCCTATGATCAAGGGATTGTTCAGGTTTGAGATAAGTTTACTTTAAGATGTTTCTCGATAGAGTCATAAAAAAATATCAACTGTCACTCATGACAACTCCTACTGTCATCGATACAATCAAACATTTTTTATTACAAAGGGATGTGCCTAGATAGCAGAATAACTATGTTTTATTGTGGATATAGTCACCTGGCACCCAATTATTCAAGTTAGTAAAATTAAACAAGTTAGTAGTTGAGAATGTTTGGTTAAAATGTTAAATATTTTAATGGGTTATTAAAAAAAAAAAATAGTACTAGGGAGTTTCATCATTTTCAAACACCAAATAAAAAAAACAACAAAAAGGGGATCAAAAAAGAAGAAACCTTTCCTTCAAGTTTATCCATTCAAATTATCTTTGATCCAGTGTAATAAAATAACATCAAAGACAGTCATTTCTATCTTGTAAAAAAAAAAAGGGGGGGGGGGGCGGGAATGACAGATGTGCCCATTAGATGGTGCTAAACAGCCTCCAGGATGTCTTCTATGGGATCGTTGACATTTTCAAGACACAGCTCATAAATAATGCATATTTAGTCCCAGGGATCGTGCTGGCTGTGGTGTGCCACCCTGCTGCCATGCACCAGCAGATGGTGTGTGCTTTTAATTAGGGCCCGTTCACCTAGAAAGTGACATGGGGGTGTATTGTTAATAGAATTTATTAAATATGGAAGCTTACTCATTAAACAGCTGGTACCCCAGGATGGTATTTATTGTTCTTGGGAGGAGAAAAATTCTTAGCATCTATTGTGATAGGTACTGGTGGTGCTAAGACGAGTGTATTGTCTGCCTTTAATTGAAAGAAAACTGTGCTGGTAAGGAAAGGAAACAATCACGCCTGACACAGAAAATAATAATTAACTTGGCTGATGTTGATGATCCGCATCATGTATCTAAGCACCACATAATGATTTTCACTAATCAAAGTTGCATTTATCACTTCCATAAACAGACAAAATTGTCAAATGATTCATGCAATGTAAAATGCGGTGTAGTTAAAAACAAGCAATCTTTTATGATCACTTTCTTGATTTTGGCAGTTCCCCACTAGAAAAATACCATTCTAATAAAATGAAAGATGCCTTAGAAGCTGTGTAATGGTAAACCGAGCTAGCTGGATTTGAATCCTCTGGCTATACATGCAGGAGGTTCTGGATTCAGAAATTCATCCAGGCCTATGTAAAAATCCCTGAGTTGACCTCCATGTCAAGGAAGGGGATGGATCCTCCCAAGAGAGCAATATAAATGAGGCTGGTATACACCAGCATGGAAAAGGGATTGATTGATACATTCCAGGCTAGCGCTTTGGTTAAACGAAAAAAAAAAAAAAAAAAAAACATATGCTGATCAGAACGGCTCAAATGCACAAATATACTTGTTGAAGCATTGGTTCTATCACACAATATATCAAGTGAACAGCAAATCTGAATGCAATTTCTGCCTTCCCATGGCATGGCTTAAAATAAAGAGATACTAAAGTCTCAATATTTTTCATTTAAAAAATAACAAACATGTCATACGTACCTGCTCTGTGCAGTGGTTTTGCACAGAGCAGCCCCGTTCTTCCTCTTCTCGGGTCCCTCCCTCCATCCTACTCAGTGCCCCCACGGCAAGCAGCTTGCTAAGGGGGTACCCCGAGCGGATAATAGTAATAGTATTAGTAAATAGATGGGAAAGTATATCATATTTACTTGTTTTAAACTTTTTTTTTTTTTTTATGTTTCTTCAGTTCCTTCCTGGTTTCTTCCCTAGGCAAATTATGTCATACATCCCAGGAGCCTTCAGAAGGGGTTTTCTCCCCTAAGCTTCCTGCCTGCATGCCTGAGGTAACGGCAGTTGGATTCCAGGAAGCAAATGCAAAAGGAATCATCTGCCCTTACTGAAGATGGCCACAGCCAGAAATGCTAGGGGTGTTTTTCAAAGTGATTTCCCAACAAAATTAAGCATGGAGACATGGATAGAAGTTTTCTTTGAATATTAAAAATAAAATAAATAGCATTTTTGCTTTGCGGTGCTCAGATGCAGTCTAGTTCCACTTTAACCTCTTCCCGCCCGCCCTATAGGCAAAAGACGGCGGGAAGGTGGTTACATTATCCTGACCAGACGTCATATGACGGCGGCAGGATAATGCACTCTGCGCGCCCCCAGGGGGCATGCAAAGCGGCGATCTGTGATGCGGCGTGTCACTCTGACACGTCGCATCTCCGATCCTGGTAAAGAGCCTACGTCAGGCGCTTTACCATGTAACCAGCTGTGTCCAATCACAGCTGGTCCCATAGCAAATAGGAAGTGCCGTTGATCTGCTTTCCTCAGCTCGTGCCTGACAGGCACGAGTAGAGGAGAGCCGATCTGCAGCTCTACTGACAGGGGGCTCTGCACTGGTAATCAGAGCATTGATAACCAGTGCAGACCCTTGGGGGGTGCCACTAGAACTACCAGGGATGCCCACCCATGACCCCAGGGATGCCCACCCAGGACCCCAGGGATGGCAATCAGGGCTCAGGGAGCCCGCCCACCAGTGCCCATTATTGCCAACCAGTGCCATCTATCAGTGCCTATCAGTGCCCATCAATGCCACCTATCAGTGCCCATCAATGCTGCATATCAGTGCTACCCATCAATGCCACATATCAGTGCCCATCAGTGCTGCCTATTAGTGCCGCATATTAGTGCCACCCCATCAGTGCCTCCTTATCAGTGCCTCCTCATCAGTGCCTCCTCATCAGTGCCTCCTCATCAGTGCCTCCTCATCAGTGCCTCCTCATCAGTGCCTCCTCATCAGTGCCTCCTCATCAGTGCCTCCTCATCAGTGCCTCCTCATCAGTGCCTGTCAGTGCGGGCTCATCAGTGCAGGAAAAAACATATCTACTGTATTTTCTGACGTATAAGACTACTTTTGAACCTCAAAAAAATCCCCCAAAAATGGGGGGGTCGTCTTATACACTGAGTATAATATCTCCAAGGTAACCTAAGTATAAGTATTACCAGTAGATGTAATCTCTCAAGACGCTGGCTGTGTGGGAATCCTGTACCGGTATACCGTATGTACCGTAGCTCAGGCTACATACAGTATACCGCGCTGAGCCAATTAGGGAGAGCGATGTATTGTATTATTGAATGCAAAGCCTGCTCGGATTGGCAGAGTAACATCAGCCCGCCTCTTTGACTCTGCCAATCCGAGCAGGCTTTGCATTCAATAATAGAATACATCGCTCACTGTGATTGGCTCAGCGCGGTATACTGTATGTTGCCGAAGCTACGGTACATACGGTATACCGGTAAAGGTTTCCCACACAGCCAGCGTCTTGAGATTACATTTACTGGTAATATTTTATACTTGGGGTACCTTGGCGATATTATGAGAGATTACATGTATTACAGTACTTGGGGTACCTTGGAGATCTATGAGAAATCTGACGTTTTTCAATGGCGTTGCCTTGCTTCGGAAGGGGGGTAGTCTTATACGGCGAGTATAGCCCAAAACCTATGTTTTAACTTGAAAATTAGGGGGGTCATCTTATACACCCAGTCTTCTTATACACCGGAAAATACGGTATTTACAAAATTTTATAACCTAAACAAAAAAAACGTTTTTTTTTTCAAACTTTTTCGGTCTTTTTTCATTTGTTTAGCAAAAAAGGAAAAAACCTTGCGGTTATCAAATACCACCAAAAGAAAGCTTTATTTTTGGGGGGGGGGGGGGGGGAAATTACATAAATTTGGTTTAGGTACAGTGTTGCATGACCGCGCAATTGTCATTCAAAATGCAACAGCGCTAAAAGCTATAAATTGGACTGGGCGGGAAGGGGGAAAAGTGCCCGGTATTGAAGTGGTTAAAGAGAATATGTAGTACGTTCCTACAAAATGTATGCGCTTATTACGCTAAGAAGAAAACAAAAAAGTAAAAAAAAACACGGGTTTGTGGTTGTAAACATGAAATATTGCAAATGACTAATATGTAGTCTTTTATCCAGCTAACAGGTAGAGCTCTGGTCTCCTTTTCATATTTTTATTAAATCACAGCCTGTTATTAAACCTTTTGTTTACAGGATCCATAGCTCAGGCAGCAATTTATATAATGAAGTGGTTGGCTCATTAGCAGTTACTAATCCCCTATCAGACAAGAAAGCCTCAAAGCAGACTTCATCATATTGACCCAATACCATTGTAGTTTCTCTTTTTAGGACACTTTATTAAAAAGGTAAATACTAAACTGATCATTTTCGCTTCCATTTAAATGTATGCACTTTTTTTTTCTCTTTAATTAGTTATTGCTACATTAAAAGCTGCCCAGACATTGATTCTTAAATACAGGCCCCATTAGACAACATTAAAAAGCTTCCATTCCAGGAATAAGAACATTGGTTTAATTATTCCAAGAAAAATGTGGGAAGATGTTACATGAAAGCCATTAGAAGCAGAAACAAAGAAAGCATTCAGTCAGCCACCTATTCGAGTGGGAGGGATAGTAATGTTAAAATAATGCTGAAAAATGGCTGAAGGTGAAAGATGGAGAAGCAGATGGATTTCCAATTTGTGACATGATAATCAAGAGAAGGTAACAGTGATCCTCCTGAATCATCAACATCTATTAGATGAGCCAGTAAAAGAAACAAGTTAATGGCTTTACGGATCAGGGGGGAAATATAAAAGAACTGGAAGGGCAAGGGGACAAGATGTGCCGAGCAGTAATAAACAATCAAGAGCAGCAGGAGGTCTTGCTATTCAAGTGGCTGCGCTGATTTGTTAAGTGTATGTCTTGAGTACTCAGGAGCATAACAGAATATATCCTATTACAAGGGCAGAACCTTGGGTTCAACTGCTTAGTTTATCTCCAATTACCTTTTTTTTTATTATTATTTAGCTTAAAAACAATTTTAACATTTTTAAAAGCGAATACATTCAGGTTGATCCAATATCCAAATACTCATTCACAAAAATGATTAGTACTCACTAAGCTTCACAGAATAAGTAAATAATTCATGACTTATAGACAAAATTTCTTTCTTTATTCAATACTTGGCTTGCAATACTTCTTGCTACTGCCACCAAGATCTATAAAAGAGGTTATAAGGTATGTCTGAACAGCCTGGCAGTAAATCAACCTCAGAGTGTGCATTTATTGAATGGATCAGTGACGTAGATTTGTGGCAGCCCTATTCATTCTCAAAAATTAGCGTGACATCAGTTTTTCCAGGAGGAAATTAAGTTCTCACAGTGAAGCCCGTGAACGGTCTCTGCTGCCATGAGTGAACGCAGCCTAAAAATCGTTTTTTGAATTTCAAGATTTATTTTTTATTTTAGGTACTTATATAGCGCTGTCAATTTACGCAGCGCTTTACGTATACATTACACATGCACATCAGTCCCTGCCCTCAAGGAGCTTACAATCTAAGGTCCCTAACTCACATTCATACATACACATAGTAGGGCCAATTTTTATACAGGATCCAATTAACCTACCAGCATGTCTTTGGAGTGTGGGAGGAAACCGGAGTACCCGGAGGAAACCCACGCAGGCACAGGGAGAACATGCAAACTCCAGGCAGGTAGTGTCGTGGTTGGGATTCGAACCAGCGACCCTCCTGCTGCTAGGTGAAAGTGCTAACCACTACACTACTGTGCCGCCCATATTTAAGATCGGTGGATCTTAAAAAGTGTTATTAAACCCCAAAACAAAAATTTAATATATTCTAGTGCAGTGTTTCTCGACCTTTTTTCAGTCAAGGCACCCTTTAAAATTATGGACATTCTGGAGGCACCCTCCAAAATTATAGACAGACTTGAGGCACCCCATTCTAAAACGTAAAAACTATTCTGCTAGTATTACATAATGCAGCAACATCGATACACATAGGACACCCAATGTTGGAGGGGATTTATTCTTCCAAAGTAAATACACTTTTGCAAACTGGTACTGACTAGTACTCCAATGTTTCTCTTCTCCCTCAGTTTTTCTCCATCACTTAGCTAATGAGACCTTTAAAGCTGATGGAGAGAGGCAAGGAAGGGTCGAACAAGAATGATATGTAGTATCTGCCGATATTTTCGGACACTTAATTTTTTTTTTTTCCACAGGTACAGTTGTGGAGGGATTTGGGGGTCTAAAAGACCCCAAACCCCTCCTCTGCACCTAAAAGCATTCAAAACAGCTAAGTGTGGCTGTTTTGAATGCGGTCATTTTTTTAAATCTGGCGCCGAATACCTGGAAGTGATGTCATGACGTCAGGTTTTTACATGGAGACCCGATCAGAGCCGAATGCGGCTTTGATTGGGTCTTCTCTTCGGCGGGCGTGGAGGTAGGATGCCCGAGTCTCCTGGTGGGACGGGAGACCTAGGCGAGCCGCGGACGGCGGCGGATGTTCTCTCCCGCTCCTTGTAATGACAGCCGAGCGGCTTCTCAGCCACATCGGTTGTCATTACAAGACAGCCAACCGTCGGCTATGGACGGTGGTACCGTGGTGATGCCTCTAGCTGCAGGCATCACTCCGGTACATGCACTTTCCTGGAATATCGGCAATATCGGTAACCGCATTGCCGATAATCGGTTGATCCCTAATATGTAGGCAACTGACATCCTCCTTATCAACTGATGATGTCATTGGTTGTTAGGAGTTTGCCAGCTAGAAGGTTGTAATGGAGTACAATGAAAACCCAGGACTTTGTGTAACTAAAAGGCAGGTTTCATTAACCTACCAGTTTGTATACAATTTTTGGGCTATTTTTAGGCATTTTGTCAAGGAACCCCTGAAGAAACCTTGAAGCACCCTGGTTGAAAAAGGCTGTTCTGCGTATCAATCCTAAAATGTGGTGTTTCTTTTTAGGCTTTTTTCCTTTTTCACCTGGACATCAAGCCAGTAACACATTTCCTGTCATAGGGTGTCACCACTTTGGATGGAGGAGCAATGGAGACACCTGTGGACAGCAGCATTGTCAGACTGGAGAGAGGGTAGTGTTAAATGCTCTAGAACAGGGGTGTCAAACTGACAGCCCTCTGCCTCATGGGATTTTTAGTTCTGCAACAGCTGGAGGGCCGCCAGTTTGACACCTGTGCACTAGAAGTTATAGATGGACTTGACTAACAAATAAAGCCAAACTCCTGCTAATACTTTTTAACGTAACTGTAAACGAATATGACATGTTGGGGCAACAAATGCTTTAAAAGAGATGAACAGCCAAAGCTCATTTGGCTGTATATCTTCTATGGATCACGGGAGTGCATTTCATTCTGCACTCCTGTGACCTGTTTTCAGCAGAGAGCAGGTTGAAGTCCGCTCTCTGCTGACATCACAGATGTCGGTCCAGGCACCGCATCACCACGACCACGGAGTCGGGATCCGCCAGGTGCCTGGACCAACACCCGGCTCAGCCTCTAGCGAGAAGCTGAGAGCCTGAGTCGGCCAACCCCTGCCCCTCCACAGCCCAGCGCGCTCCAGTGAGCGAGGTGGGGGCAGAGCGGAGAGCTGCTGATTGACAGAACCAAACTATCAGTGGTGTTTGATCGCTCGGTTCTCATTACAGAAGCGCCGGGGAACAGATGCTGCATCCACCTAGGTAAGTAAAATTGGGGGAGGGTGTTAACCCCTTCCCAGCCAGTGTCATTAGTACAGTGACTGTGCATAGTGATGTAGCACCCTCCTAGGTAGGTAGGTGCTAGGCAAAATCATCTATTGCTTCTTCTACTTATCAGGGGAGCCTGATCTATTAGGTTGCCTGTCACTTGTTTCCAGGTGTGATTCACTGGGTCTGAGGGAGTGTCCCCACTGTATCCAATGAGGGAGCTTATTGGAAAGTGGAGGAAACCCAGCCAGTGACACATTGGCTTTTGTGGGAGTCCCAGTGGGAGGGCATTCTTGCAATGCATCCTGGGATTGCTCATAAAAGCTGATGGGAAATGTGACAGGGCGTCTTTAGCGGAAAGCAGAATCCCAGTAGGAGGCAGACGGCTGTCTCTCCTCCTGCAGTGTGCGATTAGGGTGGTCTTAGGCAGTCGGACCAGTAAACCAGGTGTGGAGATGTGCTGCAGAGGATCCAGTGAAACTGATGCTGGAGCTGCTGGCAGAGTCTCTCGGGAAAAAAAGTGCCCGTGAGTACTAAAGGACTTGCCAAAGGGTCTGCCCAGAAAGGGGGACCACTCCAACAAAGTCAGGGGATCAAGGGGCCAGCTCACACAGAAAGTTACAGTAAAGGAGGTGCCGTGTAGAGAACCCTGAAGAATAGGAAACAAAGGGGGTACCAGGAAGGGCCCTGAAGAGTGTTCTACAGTACAGTACAGCTTATCTAAATACTTCTTCACTGCATAGTCAAGGTGAAGCAGCAGGCTTGCCGCATTCAGTTATTCAGCAGTCCTAGGAAATTGTGCATAATTATTCAAGTTGGAGTATCCCACTCATCCCTTCTCCTATCCAAGTTCTCAAATAAAACTACAAAAAACACAAACCCCTAGACTGTTTTCTGACTGAGCCAAGTACTTTGAACATCGGGTCCGCCGGTCACACGCGCGGGGGGCCGCCGGTGGTGCGCGCTCGCTCCGCATGAGCTAATCTATCATGTTCACAAGTTTGTTAGAAGCCAAATACCTGTAAGCAACTTCCATTAAGACAAATATAAATTGCTGACCCATGCAGTACAGTCCAGTTTTCTCATTTGTCACTACCCATGACACTGTTTAGGTCATTCAACAAGTTCCTTATTCTAGAAGACACAATGTAAAAATATGGATAAGGTCTAGCACCACTGCAGAAAAAAGGCCTCTGAAGTCATTGGTTTTTGCAGGCCAAGCCAGTTTCAAAAACTTTTTTTAGTTGCTTGTACTAGATTTTTTGCAGTATTTTAGACCTGTATGTCTGCGGACCTTAAAATCAGACACATTATGGCAAAGATATTTATCGTATTATTTAGAGTCTCTATCACCTTTACAATTCCTACAAAAGTCTTTTCTCAAAATCTTCCTTTTACAGTAGTTTAAATCAAATCCTGGTGAATTAGAGTTTCTTTCTTCACCTCTACAAGCATACCCTTGTATGTTGTTCCTCCTAGATGTTTGTTATTGCCTTTACTGTCTTCAAAAAACCCTCAACATCTTCACAGAAAAACATATTTGGGTGCTCCTTCCTTGTACGTCACAGAGAAATGTGGTGTACACGTATAGGTGCTTTAAATGTTCACACTTATCACCCGACTAAAAAGGGGTTTCACCTACCCACACCTTGTCCAATAGAACACCCAAAAGTCTCACCAAGCCCCTTCAAGACCCCTCCTCACCAGCACTGCCATCAAAACTTGAAAGCCAGGAGAAAAATGACACTGGCTGTTAAGACAAAAGAAAGTCCAATCGATTTCTGCCTCCACAATCAGAGGATACAAGGCTTTCTTATCTCCCCACTTGCAAATAGAAACAAAGACTGAGGTGTCATGAGCCAAATGGCAAGGATCTTCCAAGCAGCCCACCAGCCTAGAGTCTAGGAAGCATTGCCATGGACAACCTTGCTTACTGTCATCAAAAATTTCCAGGGAAGGTTTAACGAATAGAGAGAGCCTGTATCTTGCTTATTCTGTGTGCTGAAGTGAAAGCAACCAGAAAAAGCATCTTGAATGTGATATTGGCTGATAAAGTCCACTAGAAGGTTTAGATCTCATTTTAGATGAACTGCCAACTTTTCCTCACAGGGACTTTGAGCTATCAGACTGGCCAAGTGAGCTTCCCAACCCCTAAATACTAGTGCTTTTTTGAAAATCAGTAAAGAGCATAGAAACACTTTTATATTGGTTTTGCCATAACCAAAGGCTTCTTTTGACCTGTACTGGTATCTTAAGGTGTAGGTCAAGGAATACATAGAATGGTCCTAGGCCCCAAGAAGGAAAGTTTGAAGTCTTGTGTAATCAAGCCGACTGAACTGTTTGAATTGATGATGTCATCAGCCCATTTGCCACCATAAACATCTGAAGGGACCCTCCATAAGTAAATCTTTAGCATTTACATTTCAGGTATATAACCGGAAAGATGATCTTCTGCGCTGATGGAGGAATTGGACGATTACAAATTGTGGCAAACAAAATACGTTTTTACATCTCTGCTTATTCACTTCACAACATAACCTCTCTCATATGCAACAGTAAAACTGTCAACTGCCATTGGTGACAAAAAGAAAGAGGGATTGTGTTAATCACAAGTCTGCATAGAAGAGAGAGGAGTGCAAGGGGGCAATAACACTAAAGTTATGCTTTACGTTCCAAACCTTCCTAGTCCTTCCTTCTTTGGCTACTAAACCTTGGCTTCTGGACCTCAAAGGAAATTCTTTTAAAAAGGTTTTAACTAACTGAAAAAAATACTTTTTTTCTTTTATTTGCTATTCAATCTGGTTTCAGTAGGATGTGAGAGAAAGGAAAGACGAGTCCCCTGTGTAAGCTTTAAAGTAGCATTAAACCCAAACCCCACAAAAATACTTTATTGCACTTCTTAGATGTCTATTGCAATTCTTAGATGTCGGTGACTGCATTTATTTGTTTTTTTTCCTTTACAGTTGTGCTCAAACCTTTGCATACCTTTGCAGAAATCATGAGATTTTTGCATAGATATTGAAAATATGACTGACCATGCCAAAAAATGATTTTATTTTAAGGATAGTGATCATATGACGCTATTTATTAGCATCACATAGTTGTTTGGTTCCTTTTTAAATCAGAACGATAACAGAAATCAGCCAAATGGGCTGATCAACAGTTTACATAACCTGAAATATTTGGCCTTGACACAGTCACAAAAAATGACACACAGAGGTTAAATTGACAATTGAAGGAAAATTTCCCACATCTGTGGCTTTTTAAATTGCAATTAGTGTCTGTGAATAAATAGTTAATGGGTTTGTTAGCTTTCATGTGGATTCCCTGAGCAGGTTGGATACTGAGCCGAGGGGATCAGAAAAGAACTGTCAAAAGACCTGCGTACCAAGGTATTGGAACTTTATAAAGATGGAAAAGGATAAAAAATATATCCAAAGCCTTGAATATTCCAGTCAGTACTGGTCAATCATTTATTAAGAAGTGAAAAATGCCTTATTCCTGCCTTCCTCAGGGTGCAAAGAGGACAGTTTAATAATATTATGTAAAGCTTGGATGAAGAATAGGCAACGGTTGCTGGGTAGTAGGTAGCTAAAGTAATAACTGATTCCACCTAAAAAAAGTACTGTCTACGGTATAGTTAGTGGTGAAGTTACTTCTCTTGCTATATGCTGGATATCCCTAGTGTACTGCACAATCTGAGTCATATCTTGTGTGCAAATATTTTAGTTTTTTATTTACTGTTTATTCTAATAACATGTACTGAGTACATGAAGGCCCCGTTCACACTGGGGCGATCCGACTTGCAGGTCGCGGCGCGCAGCTCGCACTGCGACCTCGGAGCGGCCGGCACGGACTTCATAACATTGATGTCAATGCAGGTCGCTCCAGGTCGCCCCAAAGAAGCTCCGGACCCTTTTTCTAAGACGGAGCGACTTGTCTCTCCTATTAGAACGGGTCCACAGCTTCTCTATGGCAGGCGACCTACCTAACGGGGACGAACGGTCTTGTTTTGTTGCAAGCAGGTTTTTTGTAGCTTTTTGTTTGTTTCTTAAATATCTGGTTAATAAAAAAAAAAATTACAAGATTCAAAAAAAAAAAAAAAAAAAGAAGTGAACATTTTGGGGATCTCTTGATACCAAGCTGAGGTCAGGTAGACCAAGAAAGATTGCAGCCACAACTGCCAGAAGAAATGTGTGGGATACAAAGAAAACCCCGCAGGTAACCTCAGCAGAAATACAGGCTGCTCTTAAAAAAGACGGTGAGGTTGTTTTAAGGAGCACAATACAATAATATTTGAGTCGAGTTGCCAGAAAGAAGCCTTTACTGTGACAATGACACAAGAAAGCCCAGTTACAATGTGATTGACAACATTCTTGACACATCTCACAGCTTCTGGAACACTGTAATCTGGAGCGATGAGACCAAAATAGAGCTTTATGGTCACAACCATAAGCACTATGTTTGTAGAAGGTTCAACAGGCCTTTAGTGATAAGAATACCATCCCCACTGTGAAGCATGCTGATGGCTCACTGATGTTTGTGGGCATGTGAGCTCTAAAGACACGGGGAATCTTGTGAAAATTGAAGGCAAGATAAATGCAGCATGTTGTCAGAAAATACTGGCAGACAATTTGCTATCTTCTGCACAAAAGCTGCACATGGGACGCTCTTGGATTTGCTAGCACGACAATAAGCCTAAGCACAAGGCCTAGGTAAAAGCAGAAAAAGGTGAATGTTCTGGATTGGCCATCAAAGTCTTCTGACCTTAATATAATCGAGCCACTCTGGGGAGATCTCAAACGTGCGATTCATGCAAGATGACCAAATACTTTGCATGACCTGAAGGCATTTTGCCAAGACGAATGGGCAGCTGTACCAGCTGGAAGAATTTAGGGGCTTCAAACAACTATTATTGCACGCTGTCAATAATGCTAAATGTGGCCACACACAGTAATGAGAACTAAGGATATGCAGACTTTGGATTAGGGGTCATTTCATTTGTTTACTTGTTGCCATATTTTGTTTTATGATTGCCATTCTGTTATGACCTACAGTTTAATTTAAATCCCATAAGAAAAGAATATGTTTTGCCTGCTCACTCTTTAAAAATTGTACATACTGTATATTACTAAAGCCCCGTACACACGTAGCGATCGTCGGCCGAACGATCGGCTGTCTTTTTCCAGGACTGTCCTGTCGGTTGAAAACTGCAAAAGACTGTACACAAATTTTGTCGGCCAACAACAGCCGACTGCAGAAGTGATGTCATGTGATGGTTAACTTTCCGTGTGTTTTTTCTTTTCTGAGCATGCCCAGTCTTGCAAATCTGCTGATTGTCGGCCGAATTCTGTACTGACTGGCGAACAATCGGCCGTTCTGGTGACGGCCAACAAAAATTTTAAAGTCTGCACGCCAGATTCTGTTCGGCCGAAAATGCGCTGTCGGCTGTCGGAATCATCATACTAACAAGCCTACAATCGGCCGGCGGCCGAATATTTACGGCCGACAATCGGTACGTGTGTACGGGGCTTAACTCTCCAAGAGTTTGCACAACTTTATCTTCACCTGGTGATCTAGTCAGTTTTTTCCAACTTCCTTTTAAAGGACCAAGCTGTCCAGCAAAATTGGAAGTTATGCCTCGTACACACGCAACGATTATCGGCCAACCGATCGTCCGACTTTTGTCCAGAGTTGTGTTTTGTTGGTTGGAATGTGCCTACACTGCACACGAATTTTCTCGGCCAACAAAAATCAACTTCAGAAGTGATGTCATGTGCTGGTTTACTTTCCGTGTGTTTTTTCTTCTCTGAGCATGCCCAGTCTTGCTCATCAGATTTTTGTCTGCCGAAATCTGTACTGACTGACGGACAATTGGCCGTTGTGTTGACGGGCAACAAAAATTTTATAGCTTGCACACCAGATTTTATTCGTCCGAAAAGTCGGAGACGGTTGTCGAAAGCATCATACTAACAAGTCACAAATCGGCCGATTGGACGTTGGCCGAAAATTCACGGCCAACTATCGATGCGTGTGTACGGACAAACCATTTAACACCAACAGGGGGCTTAAAATTGTCAACTTTTTTCCTTTATATGAAACCTTTATCCCAAAACTTAAAAAAAAAAAACAAAAAAAAAAAATGTTGCTGTAAACTGCATAAAAACTTTTAGCTGAAGCTTGCCTTTAATTTGTTAGTCAAGTACATTTAAATCTGCTATTGCATATAAAACTACCCTTTCCCCAGATTGACAATGCTGCTGTCTAACATTGTCTCTGTTGCTCCTGCATCCAAAGTGGAGACACGCGAAGACAAAAACGATTTAATGTTTAGTAAACAGTAAAATATTATATTTTTGTTTTGCAGTAAACAGCTCAATGTTCTATACAGCTGATTGCCAGGCAAAACCCAAGGAACTATCCCAAGTGATTTACCACACTGTCCGTGAAGAACACTGAGGGAAGCCAGTGCTCACTTACTAATGACAATAAAACATATGCCACCCTCTGACCTGACAAATACAAAATCTGATTTCTGTTCTGAGGAATGTGATATTAAAGGCTTGGTTTTGCACAGAGCAGCACTGATTCCCCTCCTCTTCTCATGTCCCCTGGCGACTCTCCTAGCACCTCCCTCCTCTCGAGTGCCCCCAGAGCAGGCAACTTGCTCTGGGGGCAGCCGAGCAACTCACTCCTGAGCCGCTGTCCTGTGTGTCCATTTACACACAAAGCCGTGGCTCGGCCCCGACCCTCTCTCTCCTCATTGGCTCACTGGCTGTAATTGACAGCAGCGGAAGCCAATGGCGGTCAATGTCAGCCAATGACGGTCAGTGTCAGCCAAAGAAAAAGGAAGAATTCCTGGGAGAGCGGAGGCTCTCAAGCACATCACTGGATCGAGTTGGGGCTCAGATGAGTATTAGGGGGGCTGGGAGAGCTGCTGCACGCAGAAGGTTTTTTTTATCTTAATGCATAGAATGCATGAAGGTAAAAAACCTCCTGCCTTTACAACCAATTTACCTTTCTGTGGCTATTACAGAGATTATTTGTTACTGGTGTGTATGTAGAGGTCTTCAAAGAAGAAATAAACACTCAGCGTTTTTAGTTTTACACGTTGAGCACCAACATTTCCCAGTAAATTATTTGTTAAATCTCTTATACTGGCCCTTGCAGTTTTCAATGTTCATTGCTGCATACTTGAACTTCCGGTCTATAAAGAAAAGAGTTATAAGAGGACAATGCAGTCTGGTGCCAGTCTATTAGTTTGGAGAAGGGAGAAGTATGGTAGTGCTTTGTCACCTTAGGCCATGGGGCTGTGTGTTTCTACTGATACACGCAATATAGGAAGACACAGCTTTAGTCTCTACATGGCATGGTGGCTCCAAGGGATGCAGCAAGAGAAAGGAGCCATCCTGAAACAGGAAACCTAGGGCAGTGATCATGGCACCAGCTTAAATTGGAACATAGGTAAGGATTAAAGAGGTTTAAAGGCAAACGTTTTATTTTTTTCTTTATTGGATTCTATGTAAGGTAAAAAACCTCTATCCAGCGATATGCACAAGAGCAAAGGCTCACTCAGCTATCTCCTTTCTCATAGGCTCAGATACAGCAGCGGGTGCCATTGGCTCCTGCTGCTGTCAGAGACAAGGGAGCAGGGGCAGGGGTCGAGCCCTGCTCTGTATGTCTTATAGATACACAGAGCGAGCATGCACGAGAGCCCCCATAGCAAAAGGTTTGCTCTGGGGCACTTAGCAGAGGGGAGGAGCCAGGAGTGTTGGTGGGGGACCCAAGAAGAGGAGGTTTGGGGCTGCTCTGTGCATAATCATTGCACAGAGCAAGTTAATATACCATGTTTGTTATTTTGACAAACAAAAGCAAGGCTTTACAATCACTTTAAACCATGGGTGTCCAACCTTTTGACTTCTCTGGGCCACATTGAGTGTAGAGAAATTTTCTGGGGCCGCATATAAAATATATACTATTAGTTAAGGTATATAAGTAATAAAACGCTGCTGTGCCCCCTTCCCGTACTGCCATGCCCCCCCCCCCCCCCCCAGCACTAATTTAGCACAACTAGTGGACGATCCCCTCCGAGGCAGCCTCTGTGGCTGTGCCCCGACTCAACTTCCTTCCTCCCCAGCAAAAAAAAAAAAATTGTCAGGAGGCAGTGGGCCGCATTATTTGCGGTTCTGGGCCGCATGCGGACATGCCTGCTTTAAACGATGAAGAAGCTGCATACTCAGTACGTAAATAAATCAGCTGCTGAAAGTACTTAAAAAACTGTGGGTTTTTATATCATCAAGGTTATTGTTAACACTTTTAGTTTTGGGTAGCACATTAACCTAATACGCTTCAGGTGTAATTTCTTAAGGCAGAAAAGAAAATGAAAACAAGCACCTGACTGGTTACTACAGACTGTAGCTCTTTGTTTCACATAATTCTGAACATATATATATCCTGTATAAGAATAATAATCATCTTACGCAATCAAGAGCTGTAAAATATTTTGCCTAACTTACCTGTAGTTGTAGGAACTGAACTTCTGGCTCTCTCTTAACATTATTTTGTACAGATTTAACACCTGAGTCCGACTTGAAGATGCCATGTTCATAAAAACCTTTGAGCGCTTTGGTAAAATATGAGCATATAGGATCAGCAACGCTTTCCTGCACAAATACAAAGAAAATATTTAAGGAAGCAGTATTTTGCCATTTAAAAATGAACTAAAACTGTAATAATGTTGTACTATGTTAGCCATCAATCAAAGCAAAATGTTTGGAAATTAGAAGAATAGTTCACCTTTACAAAAAAAAAAAAAAAACCTGCCTCCCAGGTAAGGGATGTTTGCAGACTAAAACAAACTGTGCAGCTCTGACTAAGGCCCCTTTCACACTTGTGCGCTCTGAAAGTAGCGTGAATTGAAGCAATGCCTGTGTAATCTTCAGGTCTATGGACCTCAAGTTGCATCAAAATCAGACCAAAGTAATGCAGGGGCAGCGACTTGAAGTCACACAGATATGAACAGTACTCATTGGAACTCATGGGGCACGACTTGTCATGCGACTTGGCAGTCCCAAGTCGCACAATCGTGAAAGGGGCCTAAAGATGAATAATACCCTTGCTATAGGTGTAGTCCATTTATATACCTTATGAAGCCTGACTGGAATACTCCCAGGACGTTGCTATGTGAGGCCTAGTCGTCACTATTCACATCCACCATCACAGGAGTGAGCTCTTTATCGGATTCAAACTCCCTCACATGCTCTTTCTTTCGCCTCCTGTGATGGTGGAGGTGAACAGTGATGACTAGGCCTCACTTACCAACGTCCTCTGAGTACTTAGCAACGTTCTGGGAGTATTCCAGTCAGGCTTCATAAGGTATATAAATGGCCTACACCTATGTTTGTTTTTATTTACAGATGCCCCTTATCTGCACAGGCAGTTTTGTGGTAAACCTGAACTATCCTTTTAAGTGATAGCCTTTAGTGACCAGCTCATGTTTTTTTTTTTTTTAATGTGCAAGCTTGCATCCTACAGCGATGCAAGCTTTTCTTTTCAGTGTCCTCTAAGTTACAGTGACCTCCTGCCAGGCACCCTACTTTACATCCTACTGACAGAGGTGCACAGTTGAAGTCCCACGTGACGAAACGCGTCAGAAAGCACGTATGTTGCTACCCTGGAGACAGAAGGAGGTACCAGCTGAGATTCCGGAACTCAGAGCGACACATCCTGTAACAAGGAGACGCCTTGACTCGCGGTCGGCGAGCAGCGGTACTGTCCTAGTCCCAGACATTACTTACAAAGCGTGTGAAATTTGATGAAATGTAAGCAGGTAGATTGAGGGGGATTGGGAGTGTTGTACATTTGGGAAATAAAGTTTAAGCGATATTACGCTATAAGTTTTATTTACAGTGGCTGCTGGTGTATTACAAGGATACACATGATTTTATATGATCATTAAAGATATTTAACTAATATTTTGGATATTTATTATATTATCATTTTATTTTTTTATCCCTAAATACTGATATATTTTATCTATAAGCGCCGGGCGGGTGGTTGGGGTTTTTAGCTTCAGACATCTTTTTTAGATTACATGTGCAAAGAGTCGTCAGCCTACACAAACAGCATGTTAGTGCACTTAACAATTGCACATTGGTGACGGGGGGGAGAGAAAACTCCCCTGTCATCACTAAGACAAAGCAGCTAAAAGATTTGGTCTACTTGCCAAGTTTGAGGCTGCAAGAACTAATTGTGAACATTTCTATAGCCCAGAATGTGGCTTCAAGGTAGTCAACAACACTTATTACCTACATTCCAAACTATATGCCAAGGGAAGAACTGTTATTCTAATTTATATCCAGGATGGAGAAGGTTTAGCAGTCATTATGTAAGACTATGGGGCCCATCTATAACCTAGTGTGGCTTCTCATTTAAATACACTGCGGGACATAGCAGGAAATACTCCACGTTGTGCTGGCATTTTACATCTTATTCATAAAATGCAGAATGAATTGTGGATCCTGCAATGTCCTGCAGTATGTTCTTTGCATAATACTTCAGAGAACACTTAGACATGAGCTGTCACATGACCTTAAAGTGTTTGCTACCCTTAAAAAAAAAATGAATCTGGTTCCCTTAAAGCATGTTATACAGCACAGTGCTTGTGCTTTGTCATTGGTCCCTTCTATCACCTGAAGTACCCATCATTTGCTGCTATCTGCAGCTATCCTCTGTTCTCCTTCCCCCTCCCCGCCTGTCAGCTTTCCTAACGCCGCTTTGCTCCTCTACCCGCTGCTACAAACTTATGTGATCTTTATACCATCCCCTCTGTTGATAAGAACATGTGTCTTAGTGTCTGTGCTTTATAAAAAAAAAAAAAGGGGGAGAGAGGGGGAGGGGGAGAGGGAGGGTAGAGCGAGAGGGGGGAAGATGGGGGGAAAGGGGCTAAGCCATACTCTGTGTGTCTCATACACACACAGAGGCGGCTCGGGAGTGAGCACACACGAGTGCCCCGAGAGCAAGCAGCTTGCTATGGCAGCACTCAGCAGAAGGGAGGGGCCAGGAGTCCTGGCGGAGGACCTGAGAGAGAAGGATTGGGGCTGCTCAAAACCATTGCACAGAGCAAGTAAGTATGACAGGTTTGTTATTTAAAAAAAAAATAACTTTTACAAACACTTCTTGCTTGCGTTGACTTCTAGGAGCTGAACGTCGTCGCTCCCAGGAGTCAATGCGCCTGCACCAGCCCCACTTTGTCAGTTCCGGTGCAGGCGCGTCATTCCCTGCTAAACCGCTTCTGGGCATGCCCAGAAGCTGTGCAAGGATGACGCGCCTGCCCCGGAAGTGACGAGCGGGGCCGGTGCAGGGCATTCTGGGACAAAGAGGACACAGAAGAGGACACCGAAGAGGACGCCCTGGCTTCAGCTGCCCACACCTGAGATGGCAGCGCTGGAGAAGAAATTTTCAAGGTAAGTATTTCTTCTAAAAGGTAAGTGCGACCCGGGACAGTACAGAGGCTATCCATTACTAGCCCTGACTGTCCCGGGGGTATTTTTATTGAAAAAACGTTTCAGAGGCCGGAACTCCGCTTTAAGGGCCCTATCACAGCAATGATCATCTGTATGTCAGTTTTTCAGACAGACTAAACCACACTATATGTCTATGGGTAAACAGATCTAACCGGATGTACATCAGTATCAGTTTATGTCCGGAGAAAAAAGTGGTTTGTAACCTTTTCCATTTTTGTGTTTAGAAACTTGTCATCAGTTTATGTCTGTTTACGATAGTTTTTAGGCAAGAAACTATTTTTTATACATTCTTGTCTAGCTATGAAAATTGTTCTTCAACAACTAAAAAAAAAAACAGATGTAAACTAAACTAAAATTGGATGTACAAACTAATGTGAAAGGATTCAGTTTTAAAGTGGAACTAAACCCATCGATTTAATGCACTAAAAACAGTTACATTTCCAGAATGTCAGGAATACAAATTTTCACATATGCTTGTATCCTCAACCAAACTCTTAAACCAGGGCTTGACAAATTTGCCTGAAATCTAGGAGCCAGCTAAAAAAGTTAGGAGCCAGTTTTTTTTTTTAAACTAACAACCAAGCTTTATTTAATAAAATGGATACTAAATTTACACATAAATACGACTAGAACCCCACTCTCCTCTATAGCGCAATTGGATGGAAACAGACTGTCTGTCTCTTTCCATCCGATGCTATCTGATCCGATCCACGGGATGGATAGAAAATAGAACCACCATCCATCTGTTTTTGGAGGACAGGATCAGATGGCGGCAGATTACCGCTCCATAGAGGAGAATGAAGGGTCCGATCAGGTCTGTCTGAAAAACTGACAGGCGGACCCGATCAGACAGCCCGTGTGAAAGGGGCCTTCGGCTGTGGCACGGCGATGAGAAAAAAAAAAAAAAAAGATTATATTTTTTTTTTAATAATAAGAATTGAAAAAAAAAATGAAAGATGTTTTGTTTTTTTTTTAATAATTTAAAAAAAAAAAAAAAAAAAGAAAAAATTATTTTTTATTTTTATTAAATTTAAAAAATAAATTAATAATAATAACCACACTCCCTGTCCACTTACCTTTAAGCAAAGGTAACTGGACAGAGAGATGAAGCCTGCAAAAACTTCCCATCTCCTTCCAAAGAGCAGATGAGAGGGAAGGCATTGAGAACATGCATTACTCCCGGCCACCACAAGAGGGCGCCAGTTCCCCTAGCCTCTCATCTCACAGAAGAAGGCCGAAAAGCCGGGGCCTCAATTTATGGACGGCGTGGAAGTCCGTGCACTCGGAAAAGAAGGTGGGGGCGCAAAAAAGGGACAGGACACCTCCTGCTGGGCACCCCAGGCGCCAGGTCGCTAATTCTAGTCGCAAATGCGACCTGGCGCCCGGGGATTGTCGAGGCCTGTCTTAAACCATCAAATGGCTGGTGTTATAAATGATTACATGTGCAGCACCATGCCAGTGGCAGATCAAACATAAGCTAAGATGGCATCTTCCTTGGCTGAAACAAATAGGGGGGTTTAGTTATGCATTAACTTTTTTTTTTTTTTAACCGTATTTATGAGGGAACTGAAAGCGCTTGTGTAAAGGGACCCTACCCTGATGCTGAAGTTATAAGCTGACTGGTTACTATAAGGCAGGGATTCTCAAACTACGGCCCTCCAGCTGTTGCGGAACAACACGTCCCATGAGGGATTGGAGAACCCTGACATTCACAGACATGACTACGCATGATGGGAATTGTAGTTCCTGAACAACTGGAGGGCCGTAGTTAGAAGACTCCTGCTATAATGCTTGGTTCACACTGATGCGACAGAGGATCCAACTTGTGAGAGCCCAAGTTGGATAACATCTGAAATTCAATGTTTTCTCTATGAGAGCCGTCTTAACAGATACTACACAAGTCTGTCCAACTTTAGAAAAGGTTCCTCTACTACTTTGGTCTGACTTTGATAGGACTTGAATGCCACAAAACATAACAAATCACATCAAAGTCGGACTCCAAAGTTGCACTGAAAGTCGTGTGACTTTGGAGTCGAGCTAGTGTGAATTGAGCCTTAGCGATGAGCGTTCATATTTCAGTCCAAACCTACCTGAGCTGTCCCACCAGGAAGCTGTTATTAATCAATAGCCAATCACAGGCAGAAGAGACATTGTCTGTCTCCCAGCCTCACATGTACACACCCCTTGTGTGCCTGCGACTGCAGAGTGGGGAATGCATCCACCGCCTATCATTGGCTGTCAGCTTTTAACAGCTTCCTGGCAGGATAGCTCAAGCAAGTTCAGACTCATGGCTAAACCAGCCTGAGCTCATCTCTAGTTACTATGCACAGCTGTTCTAGTTTTAGTAAGTTCCCTTACGATTTAGGGATCCAAGCGCAGCATTTGTTTTTTTTTTTTTTTTGTCCTAGAGCATGAGCCCTAATATGGTGATAAAAATTAGCTTGTCCATCCTCCAAAGTCATTTTACGCCCATATTTTTAATCCAATGAGCCTCTGGCTGGGTCATTCAGCCCTGCAGCCAGGCTCTTCCTGTGATCTGCAGGGTGGGAATGGTGCAGTTGGGCTAGGGATGAGATCAGAGGTCGGCCAAGCTCATCTCCATTGGCAAACACACACTATATTGCCAAAAGTATTGGGACCCCTGCCTTTACATGCACATGAACTTTAATGGCATCCCAGTCTTAGTCCGTAGGGTTCAATATTGAGTTGGCCCACCCTTTGCCGCTATAACAGCTTCAACACTTCTGGGAAGCCTGTCCACAAGGTTTAGGAGTGTGTCTATAAGAATGTTTGACCATTCTTCCAGAAATGAACTTGTGAGGCCAGGTGCTGATGTAGACGAGAAGGTCTGGCTCACAGTCTGTGTTCTAATTCACCCCAAAGGTGTTCTATCGGGTTGAGGTCAGGACTCTGTGCGGGCCAGTCAAGTTCCTCCACCCCAAACTCCACATTCACATCTTTATGGACCTTGCTTTGTGCACTGCTCTAAATCATTTGGTGGAGGGGAGATTATGGTCTGGTGTTGTTTTTTAGGGGTTGGGCTTGGCTCCTTAGTTCCAGTGAAGGGAACTCCTAAGGCGTCAGCATACCAAGAAAATACCAATTTTGGACAATTTCATGCTCCCAACTTTGTGGGAACAGTTTGGGGATGGCCCCTTCCAGACATGGGAGTAAGTCACACATGTGCAAGTCACAAGCAAGTCCCAAGTTACTGTGGCGAAAAGCAAGTCAAGTCATTTATTTTGGTCAACTCACAAATCAAGTCAAAATACTGATTTACCCTAATTTTCACCTTTAAATCAGTTAAAAGTCAGTGGTCAGGAAAGGTTTTGTTTTATTTTCAACATTAACAAAACTGCTTAGTGATTTTTTTTTGGCATATTAAAGAAACACTTTGAATGCCCAAACAGCTCAAAATCCTTTGTCTGGTCAGGTTTCAACACTGCAGTCACTAAAAACATGTTAAGGCGGAGTTCCGGCCACTAAAAAGTTTTTTCACTAAAAATACCACCGGACAGTCAGGGCTAGTACATTCCACAATGGATAGCCTCTGTACTGTCCCGGGTCGCACTTACCTATTAGAAGAAATACTTACCTTGAAAATTTATTCTCCAGCGATGCCATCTTGGATGTGGGCAGCTGAAGCCAGGGTGTCCTCTTCTCCCAGAATTCACCTGCACAGGCCCCGCTCGTCACTTCCGGTGCGGGCGCGTCATCCCTCCACAGCTTCTGGGCATGCACAGAAGCTGTTTAGAAGGGAATGACGCGCCCGCACCGGAACTGATGAGCAGGGCCGGTGCAGGCGCATTGATTCCAGGGAGCGATGACGTTCAGCTCCCAGGAATCAATGCAAAGAGGAAGTGACGGTGCGGGCCACGGCCGCAGAGGGAGAAAGTGGAAGAAAGGTGAATATATTTTTCTTCAATAACAAGGTGAGTAAACAAAAAAAAAATCGTAACTATCCATTTCTTTTTCAGGTGACGAAAAGCAAGCGGATGGCCCAAAATCGACTATGTCGATTTTGTGGCCGGAACTCCGCTTTAACTATTTCCATTGTTAAATAGCCAGTGTCCTAAAAATCAGAACACACCGAGGTGTTTTAAGTGACTGTGGTGTCAGAAACATAACAGGCACATTAATTTTGCTTTAACACATTTTTTGCACAATTTAACGCAATTTTTTGCTTTGAGAAAATGCAAATATTTAATAACTTAAAAAAGTAAAGTTATTTCGAGTCATACGTCTTAAGTCAAAGTCAAGTCTCAAGTCACGAATACCAAGTCAAAGTCAAGTCTCAAGTCACGAATACCAAGTCAAAGTCAAGTCTTTTATTAATTTTAGTCAAGCAAGTCTCAAGTCATCAAACTGGTGACTTAAGTCTGACTTAAGTCAAGTCATGTGACTCAAGTCCCCCACCTCTGGCCCCTTCGTATTCCAACATGACTGCACACCAGTGTACAAAGCAAGGTCCATAAAGACATGGATAAGCAAGTTTAGGGTGCAGGAACTTGACTGGCCTGCACAGATTCCTGACCAAAACCTTATAAAACACCTTTAGGATAAATTAGAATGGAGACTGCGAGCCAGGCCTTCTCATACACATCAGTGCCTGACCTCACTCCTAAACCTTGTGGACAGCCTTCCCAGAAGAGTTGAAGCGGTTATAGCTGCAACAGGTGGACCAATTTATTTTTGAACCCTACAGACTATGCCTCGTAAACACGCAACGATTGTTGGCCGTGAATTTTCGGCCAACGTCCGATCGGCCGATTGTCGGCTTGTTAGTATGATGCTTCCGACAAACAACTGCGACTTTTCAGCCGAACAAAATCTGGTGTGCATGCTATAAAATTTTTGTTGGCCGTCAACAGAACGGCCGATTGTTCGTCAGTCAGTACAGATTTCGGCAGACAAAAATCTGATGAGCAAGACTGGGCATGCTCAGAGAAGAAAAAACACACGGAAAGTAAACCAAAACATGACATCACTTCTGAAGTTGGTTTTTGTTGGCCGAAAAAATTTGTGTGCAGTCTAGAGCACATTTCAACCAACAAAACAACACTGGACAAAAGACGGCCGATCGGTCGGCCAACAATCGTTGCGTGTGTACGAGGCATTAGACTGGGATGCCATTGAAGTTCATGTGCGTGCGTCCCAATACTTTTGGTAATATAGTATATGTATATATTAGGGATCGACCGATTATCAGCTAAGCCGATGTATCGAGGGCAGATATGCACTTTCCCCGATATATCTGAATTGGCCACCAAGGTCAAGGTGGCCGATATTACCGATATTTCGGAAAGTGCTTGTACCGGAGTGATGCCTGCAGCTAGAGGCATCACCCCGGTACCTCCGTCCATAGCTGACCATCGGCTGTCTTGTAACGACAACCGATGCAGCTGAGAAGCCGCTCGGTTGCCATTACAAGGAGTGGGAGGGGACGCCCCCTCCCGCGGCTTGCCTGGGTCTCCCGTCCCACCGAGAGACCTGGGCAACCAGCCTGCACAGCCGCCGAAGACCTGTTCAAAGCCGCATTCGGCTCTGATCGGGTCTCCATGCAAAAACCTGGAAGTGATGTCATGACACTTGACACATGTCATACACTTCCGGGTATTGGCGCCAGATTAAAAAAAATTACAGCATTCAAAACAGCCAAACTTGGCGTTTTGAATGCTTTTTAAGTGCAGAGGAGGGGTTTGACCCCCAGATCACGCCACAAGAGTACCTGTCAAGTAAAAAAAAAAAAAAGAGTTTTTTAAAATGTATTAAAATATCGGCCCATATCGGTCGATAGCGATATGCGACGACCAAAATATCAGCAATGAAAAAACCATATTGGTCGATCCGTAGTATATATATATATATATATATATATATATATATTTATACATACACACACGGTGTAAATAATATTTTCTACAAGTCATGGCTTCTAGCTCCTGACTATAAACTCTGTTGATTATTCTAGCATAGTCTGCAGATATTTAGTGATTCCCTCATACATAAGTGAGAAAACTAGGAGTGGATATAGAGAGCAGCATATGTCCCCCGATCACTCACACTGCCCCCCGCTTCTGGATCAGGTCAGGTAAACTGTCTGCACACCACACACTCTCACTCTTCGCCGAACACCCGCACCAATCACAAGGCTCGCTGAGGTCACCCAACTACGGAATCCCAACGAGGACAAACACAGAGACTGTCAACAACCATGCAAGGACGTGAAAGCCTTTCTGCACACTAGACTACTATAGTATGCAAGAGTTCCGTCTTTTGATACCGCAAATATTCCCAATAGGTATTATTACAGTTTGAGCTTCGACAAAATGGCTTCCACCACAGAATTTTGTAGAAGCCCTAGAGAAGACAGTTATAGGGATGTCTTTCCACAATATTTGGCCTCTAGTAGTCAAAGGGTGTTTCATTTCTCCAATGGTTTTGTAACGTTAAAATAGTTAAAATATTCCAGAAATGTAATGAATATCAGTAAAATATGACATTTTATGTATGAAAGTGTGCTTTTTGAAGTTAAGTTGTAGAAAATACTGGGTTTGTATTTGTGTTTCCCTTCCGGGTTCCCGTAGCTGACTGACATGCACGTGAAGTGATCTGAGGAAGGGGCACGAGGAAGACAGAGTATTGAGGTTGATTCACACAGCAGTCATGAGCCTTACTTCATATCTCCCGTGAGTGAGAAGCCTCCTGTCACCATCTACTAATGAGGAAGTGTGTGTGTCTTCTACTAGGGACAAATCACTTGGGATCTTATCACACTACTTTATGTTTTATAGGCTGTTGGGTTTATTTTCAGGAAAAGCAAAAATCCCTGTTGCAGTGGGGCTGCCCTTGTGGTGCAAGCCCCTTCTCACATGGGCGGCCAGGGGCGCTGACTGAAAACAGGTGGCTGAACTGTGGTTCACGCTGGCGTACTATAGCGTACACCTGTGCGAGGAACGTGTTTGGCCGCACAGGTGTTCCGTGCAGGCACTGCGTCCCAATTGACATGAATGGGACTGCCTGCAAGAAACACAGTCGCTGCTCCCAGTTTCGCAGCCGGTGCAGGGTGCCAAAAAAACACACTGCCTGCTCTCAGATTGGGAACAGCGGCTCTGCCTGTGCAGGTGCTGCATCCCAATGAATGGGACTGCCTGCAAGAAACACAACCGCTGCTCCCAGTATCGCAGCCGGTGCAGGGTGCCAAAAAAACACTGCCTGCTCTCAGATTGGGAACAGCGGCTGTGTCCATACAGGTGCTGAGTTCCAATGAATGGGACTGCCTGCAAGAAACACAGTCGCTGCTCCCAGATTGGCAGCCAGTGCAGGGTGCCAAAAACACACTGCCTGCTCTCAGATTGGGAACAGCGGCTGTGTCCATACAGGTGCTGAGTTCCAATGAATGGGACTGCCTGCAAGAAACACAGTCGCTGCTCCCAGTTTCGCAGCCGGTGCAGGGTGCCAAAAAAACACACTGCCTGCTCTCAGATTGGGAACAGCGGCTCTGCCTGTGCAGGTGCTGCATCCCAATGAATGGGACTGCCTGCAAGAAACACAACCGCTGCTCCCAGTATCGCAGCCGGTGCAGGGTGCCAAAAAAACACTGCCTGCTCTCAGATTGGGAACAGCGGCTGTGTCCATACAGGTGCTGAGTTCCAATGAATGGGACTGCCTGCAAGAAACACAGTCGCTGCTCCCAGATTGGCAACCGGTGCAGGGTGCCAAAAACACACTGCCTGCTCTCAGATTGGGAACAGCGGCTTTGTCCATACAGGTGCTGAGTTCCAATGAATGGGACTGCCTGCAAGAAACACAGTCGCTGCTCCCAGATTGGCAGCCGGTGCAGGGTGCCAGAAACATGCTGCCTGCTCTCAGATTGGGAACAGCGGCTCTGCCTGTGCAGGTGCTGCGTCCCAATGAATGGGACTGCCTGCAAGAAACACAGTCGCTGCTCCCAGATTGGCAGCCGGTGCAGGGTGCCAAAAAAACACACTGCCTGCTCTCAGATTGGGAACAGCATCTGTGTCCATACAGGTGCTGCGTTCCAATGAATGGGACTGCCTGCAAGAAACACAGCCGCTGCTCCCAGTTTGGCAGCCGCTGCAGGGTGCCAAAAACACACTGCCTGCTCTCAGATGTCAGATTGGGAACAGCGGCTCTGTCCGTGCAGGTCCTGCGCCCCAATGAGTGGGACTGCATGCAAGAAGCACACCCGCTGCTCCCAGTTTGGCAGCTAGTGCAGGGTGCCAAAAACACACTGCCTGCTCTTAGATGTCAGATTGGGAACAACGGCTCTGTCCGTGCAGGTGCTGCATCCCAATGAGTGAGACTGTATGCAAGAAACACAGCCGCTGCTCCCAGTTTGACAGCTGATGCAGGGTTCCAGACACACACTGCCTGCTTTCAGATGTCAGATTGGGAACAGCGGCTCTGTCCGTGCAGATGCTGCGTCCGAATGAGTGGGACTGCCTGCAAGAAACACACCTGCTGCTCCCAGTTTGGCAGCCATTGCAGGGTGCCAAAAACTCACTGCCTGCTGTCAGATTGGGAACAGCAGCTCTGTCCGTGCAGGTCCTGCGTCCCAATGAGTGGGACTGCATGCAAGAAACACAGCCGCTGCACCCAGTTTGACAGCCGATGCTGGGTTCCAGACACACACTGCCTGCTCTCAGATGTCAGATTGGGAACAGCGGCTCTGTCCGTGCAGATTGGGAACAGCGGCTCTGTCCCAATCAACGCGAATTGGCTCTGCGTCCCAATTCGCGTTGATTGGGACGCAGATGCTGCGTCCCAATCAACGCGAATAGGACGGCATGCATGAAACACCTGTGCAGACAAGCACGGCCCTCACATGGTAGTACACTTGTGTGACCGAGCCCTAAAGCAGAGTTCCAGTCGTTTTTGTGTTTATCAAAAGTCAGCAGCTACAAAAAGTGTAGCTGCTGACTTTTACCTAACACACACTCACCTGTCCCAGGATGCTGCCGGCGGGAGCCTTGGTTCTCTCCCTCTTCTCCCTGGGGCGCCGGCATCACAAATGTGGGCACCCGGCTGTGACACCTTGCAGCTTCACAGCTGGGTTTGCACTGCGCTGCCCTTCTTTAGTGGCCGAGCAATCTTCTGGGACCTGTGACATGTCCCAGAAGATTGCAGGGAGGAAGGGGGAGAGGAGAACATCTGCTCAAGCCGCCTAGACGGCCCAAGCGGAAGTGAGAGCAGGTACCTATCAAAACTAGGTACCCGCTCCCCCCCCAAAAAAAAAGTGACATGCCAAATGTGGCATGTCAGGGGGTCAGGAGTACTTAAAGCGGAAGTTCTCTTTTGAGTGAAACTCCGCTTTAAAGGATAAGTTCATCTTTGTAAAATAAAATAATACATGCAAGTGAAAAAATGTGGGCTAAAGATCCAGCAAGGCATCTGAGACATAACTTCAGCCCATGGCTACATTTCTACTGAAGAGCTAGGTGACCAGTCAAGGCATAAAGGTACTTTTTTCGGCCCATTAAGCTGATTAAGATTGGAAGAATTCGGAGGTGTTACGTACATTAGTGCACACACAAGGCTGGATCACTGACCGGAGCTGGCTGTTTGCTGCTAACCATATGGGTTTTATCATCACATCATACGCTTTTTGACCACTCTTAACCGAGGGTCAAATTGCTCTGGTAAGCAGACACCTTTCTCTGAGCACGTGGTGAAGCATTTTTGGAATTTAGAACTATTCCTTGCTGCGGGACTCCCCTTAATTTCCTTACTTCTATCAGCATATACGATGGGAAATTGTGTTTGTATCATCCCCTTGTGGGACTGATGGACTGACTTTTTGGTTTCTCTATTAGCACAGATTCATTTTTTTCACTTTTTTCCTTTTTCTTTGAGCACTCAATATTCATATTTTGGGTTTAATCATTACATGTGGCGCTGTACTTCTTGTTGTTAATTTATATCTGCGGATTCACCATATCCTTAGTACCGGCTGCCTACTCAGTGCTTCATCTGTTTCACAGTGTGACCAAGCGTGGTTATTTTGTTTTTATTTCTAAGTGAAAAAATGTGCATTTATTATTTTTTTTACTAGGAGCCTGCAAAAAGTTTGCACCTGCAGCACTCCTATAGACTGTCCATGTAAGCCATGGGTGCTGAACCCGTGGCCCTCCAGCTTTTTTGGAACTACAAGTCCCATCATGCCCCTGCCTTTGGGAGTCATGCTTGTAACTGTTAGCCTCATGGGATTTGTAGTTCTGCAACAACAAGAGGTCCACAGGTTTATCACCCATGGTGTAAGCTGTCTGCTTGCACGAGGCAGTTACGCACTGGAAGGAAGCATCAGTACCTAGAGGGCTCAACAGAACCCTGGTAGTTCATTCATAACTACAAGCTGACAGCTGCAAAGGCTGGCTGTACTTGTATTCAAATAACTGAATGACGCGACTGGCTGGGCGGAACCCTGCACGAACACGTTTTTGTTAAATTGTGACAGTGATTGCTGGGAGAAAATCCCCTGCATGCTTTCACAACAGGGGGTGGGTGCAGGGGCTGGTGCAATAGTAACATTTAGACCCTGATAACATGTTACAAAAGGTGAATTTATCCTGTAACAACCGCCCACCTTAAACGTAACCTACAGTCCAAGGGGCTGTACATATGCCACAACCGCAATGCTTTGTGTTGTGGCTGAGACAAACGTAATGCAGCTTGTTGTGTTGACAGAGGGCACCGCTGTAGCTGTAAATGGCTTAGAAGAAGGCCACGCAGAGGATTCCACTTCTGGAGAGTCAGGGTCTGAGGAGCCATTCTCGGCCTCTCAATCCTAGAGATTGTTAATTCAGTCTCTCACTGAAATAATCCGGTCTGGATTTAAATGAGCCCTCTTAGAGATTTCTGAGTCTCATTTTCCTCTTTAGGCTCGTTACTAGGGATGCACCGAAATTTCGGCCACCGAAATTATCGGCCGAAAATGAGCCTCTCTCATTTCGGCCGATAATGGGTTAACAGTGCCGAAAATAAAAATGGCCGCCGTGGGGAAGGAGGAGGGCGCAGCGCAGCGCAGGGCAGGTTTCAAAAGTCCCGCCTCTGGCCGGCCGTCCGCCTCTTAATAATGTCCCTACTACTCTGTGCATTATGAATGGACATACTAGGCGGGGGGCGGGGCGAGCGGCCGCTATAGAGAGAACTATTGTGATCCTTCACTGTCAGCTCCTCACGTCTATGTATGAATGAGAACTGAGCTGAGCTGACACCGGGCGGGGGGGCGGGCGGAGCGGCCGCTATTAGCTGTGACTATGTGAGAGTTTCACTTCCCTGACAGGCACGTATCTCCGCTGACAAGGAAGAGAAGCTCTCACATAGTCACAGCTAATAGCGGCCGCTCCGCCCGCCCCCCCGCCCGGTGTCAGCTCAGTTCAGTTCAGTTCTCATTCATACATAGACGTGAGGAGCTGACAGTGAAGGATCACAATAGTTCTCTCTATAGCGGCCGCTCGCCCCGCCCCCCGCCTAGTATGTCCATTCATAATGCACAGAGTAGTAGGGACATCATTGAGAGGCGGTGCCGCCGGCCAGAGGCGGGACTTTTGAATGCAGGAGAGGACACCCGAGGAGGAGGACGCTGAGGCAGTGGGGGAGGGGGGAGGGGAGCTGAGGCAGCTTACCAATGCTATTAGTATTATGAGGCATGAGGGGTTAATGTATTGTCACTGCTGGTCACTCATCTATTAGTGACTGACCGGTGGCAGTTAATTAACCCCTTTTGTGCTGCATTAGTGCAACCAGTGTCAGTGTTAATTAACACTGGTTGCACTAATGCAGCACAAAGGGGTTAATTACCTGCCACTGGTCAGTCACTAATAGATGAGTGACCAGCAGTGACAATACATTAACCCCTCATGCCTCATAATACAAATACCATTGGTAATTAAATTAACCTCTTGCCAACCCATCACAGTACATATACTGTGACAGGGTGGCAGCGACAGGTGTAGGTGTACGTCGCTGCCTGTTTTTGGTTTATGTCCCTGTTCTATCCATTTCAAATTTTTTTGGGGGAAAAAGTCATTTTCGGTTTCGGTTTCGGTTTTCGGCCAAGGGCATCCTGCATTTTCGGTTTCGGTTTCGGCCCAAAATTTTCATTTCGGTGCATCCCTACTCGTTACACACTCCTCAAAATTCTCAGGCTTTTCCCTTACATCCGGTTTTAGAGCAGATAGTATATGCTGATTGGGATCATCCTGATAGGCTTTTTATTCCTCCCAAAAGATTTTCTTTGTTGTATCCTATGGAGGAAAAATCCACAAGAAAATGGTGTATGCCTACAGTGAATGCTGCTATTTCTTCTGTAAACAGAAATGTAACCTGTCCTGTAGATAATAGCCAGATTTTTAAAGATCTAGCTAATAAGAAATTGTAATCTTTAATAAAAGCTTCCTTTGCTACTGCAGCTTTTGCAATACAACCGGCAGTGGCAGCCATAGGAGTTTGTCAATCTTTGAAAGACCGTATTAAACAGGTGTCCAGGAGGGTTCCTTCTCAGGGAGAGTCTGCTGAAGATTTAGCAGATTTTCTTCTGACTTTGTGTTTTGCAGCAGATGCTCTTAAGGACTCCATACAGCAAATGTCACGGTTTGCTCTTCTGTCAGTTCATATGCGCAGAATTCTGTGGCTAAAAAGTCGGTCTGCGGAATTACCGTGTAAAATTATTGCTAGCTGGCTTTCCCTTTTATGGGGAACGCCTATTTGGTGACGATCTGGACAAATATATCCAAAAGATTTCTAGTTAAGAGGAGAAGTAAACGTCCTTCTTTTAAGGTGGCTAACACTAGTACTTCTAATCCCATGCAGTTTCAACGGCCTCAGCCATCTGGATTTAGAGCCAAGCCTTCAGGTCAAGAGCAGAAGAAACCCTGGGCCCAGAGCCTACCAGGCCTAGCTCTAAATCTACCTTTTGAAGGAACGCCCCCGCTCATTCGGGTGGGGGGAAGGCTGCTACAGTTCTTGGAGGACTGGGTGTAAATGATTCAGGACAACTGGGTTATTTCCACAGTTTCACCGGGGTACACAATATAATTTCCGGTGTTTCCTCATCCTCGGTCTGTAAGTTCAAACATACCTGCAGATCCTCTAAAAAGAAGATCCTTCTTTCTGGTTCTGGACCATCTGAGGTCTCAAGCAGTGAATACAGTAGTTCCAGACGAGAACAGAGGTTTTTACTCAAACCCTTTCATTGTCCCCAAGCCAAACAAAGATGTGAGACTTATTGTAGACCTCAAAGCTCTGAACCAATTCTTAAACATTCGCACATTCAGAATGGAGTCAATTTGCTCAGTCATGGCCTCTCTGCAAGGAGGAGAACTTCTAGCATCCATAGACATCAAGGATGCATACCTTCACGTGCCAATTTTTTAGGCAGATCAAAGGTTTTTGTGGTGGAAGACCGTCATTTTCAGTTTGTGGTTTTGCCCTTTGGGCTAACCACAGCTCCACGAGTGTTCACAAAAACCTTAGCTACAGTATTGGCAATTCTAAGGTCTCAAGGGATATAGTGGTAGAATACCTGGACAATCTTTTACTTATAGACCGGTCAGCTTCTACTCAAAGCCAGAATGTGTTACGGGCAGTTCAGTTCTTAGAAAGTCTGGATTGGATTCTTAATTTGGCAAAGTCAGAGTTGCAGCCGGTTCAGAGTATAGAGTATCTGGGTTTCTTGCGGACACAGTACAGGCAAAGGTCTTTTTACCACTAAGAAAGGTCGCAGCCCTGAAGGATCTAGTTTGGATCGTAAGAGGGAAAAAGTGTCCTTCTGTATGTCTTTGTATGAAGTTGCCAGGGAAGATGGTGTCCTCATTTGAAGCAGTTTCTTTATGCCCAATTCCATGCCAGACCTTTACAGAACAACATTGTTCCAGCCTGGAGCAAAAAGATCCAGGCCCTAGATTGTCACATGTCTCTAGTACTGAGGGTATATCAGAGTCTAGGTTGGTATCTAGGAATTTGGAGAGCGGGAAATCCTTTCTTCCAGTAATCTGGAAGGTGGTGACTACAGATGCCAGTCTCTCCAGCTGGGGAGCAGCCACTGTTCAAGGGAAATAGCCCTGGTTATAAAGGAGCTTCCTCATCAATATCCTGGAAATCCGAGTGGTATGTCAGGCATTAAGGTACTGGACTCCCAGACTTCGGGTTTGCCCCGTCAGGGTACAATCCGACAATGCCACAGCTGTGACCTATATAAACCATCAGGGAGGCACCAAGAGTTAGTCAACCCAGAAGGAGGTGGGTTACATCCTATACTGGGCGGACAAATTTGTTCCATGCCTGTCGGCGGTTTTCATTCCAGGAATAGAGAACTGTCATGCAGACTTTCTGAGTCGCCAGCAGACGTTTCCAGGGGAATGGTCCTTACATCCCGAGATCTTTGCATTAATTTGTCAACGATGGGGGGTCCCGAACGTAGATGTGTTGGCATCCAGATTCAACAACAAGTTGGACAAATTTGTGTCCCGGACCAGGGATCCGCTCGCAAGTCGGAGTGGATGCCTTGATGACTCCATGGGAGCAGTTCTCCCTGATCTATGCCTTTCCCCCAGTTCAGCTGCTGTCATGACTTCAGGAAGAAGGGAAACCAGTAATCCGGGTGGCTCCAGCTTGGCCAAGGAGGATTTGGTATACGCAGATTATAAGGCTGGCGGTGGGAAGGCCATAGGTTCTCCCACTGCGTTTAGGTGTGCTCTCCCAGGGTCCGATATTCCACCCTGCTTTACAATCTCTAAATTTGACGGTTTGGCTACTGAAGCCTGGATTTTGAGCGAGTAGGGTATATCTGGTTCTGCAGTCTCTACCGTCATAAAAGCTAGGAAACCAGTCTCTAGGGGCATTTATTACAGAGTCTGGAATTCCTACATTTCTTGATGTGAGGTCAGGAAGTGGCATCCCTGTAAATATATCGTCGGGAGAATTCTAGCTTTCTTGCAAGTAGGGGTAGATATGAAGCTAGCCTTAGGCACTATTAAAGGTCAAATTTCAGCCTTGTCACTCTTTTTTCAAAGACTGATTGCTTCACATTCCTTGGTTCGAGCCTTTTTACAAGGGGTGTGTAATGTTCCGGTACCTTTGGTACCCAAAATTACTCTTTTCACAAGTGTATGCGCCCCACCATTCTCTTTTGGAAAGGTGCGCATACACCTTTAAGACTGAAGCTGTCATCACTCAGCGCCGGACTAGATGGCTATTTAAATCGCCGGTTCTCACTCACATGTGTTCGTTCAAACACCCTTACCTGGATGCTAACTTGGCTTGAAGCTTTCGTGCTTGCAAGCATACCTCGCTGACGGAACCTCGCTGCGCTGATCCCTGCATCCCGCTTCCGGATCATCCGCTCCTCCTGAACCAACCTTCGGCTGTATTGCTATTAGTGCTAAGTACCCCGCAGGGGAACCCTCTATAAACTTATACTAAGCTTACACTATCTAGCTCTGCATAGTAAAGACTATTTATCACATCTGCATATCTAGATTGCTAGCTCTTAAGACTACTGCTACTTATTCCTGCACTGGGTTGATCTCTCTTGTATGTCCACCTGCTACTCTGTCATCTGCTACCATACATGATTGCTAAACCTACCTGCATCCATCTGCTACTGTCTTACCTTCAAGTGTCTGTCACCTACCACCTCCACTCAACCTGTCTCTTAAATCTTCATCACTGTGTTACTACATACATAAAGTCACTCTAGGAACCAGCTTGTTGAGTGTGTGTATTTACTAGCTGAATTAAGACCTTCCACACATGATGAGTCATTGAGGTTGGGAATGGTATCTCAGCATCTCTCTTACATGACTACTGAAGTGGAATATTTCTGCAGCTGAAAATCCACACCATACATGAAACGCAGGAGCGTTACAGGGTGCTACGTATGCTTTCGCCAGTTAGGCCACCGTTGTGTCCTTGGGATTTAAATTTGGTCCTGGCGGTTCTACAGAAACAGCCTTTTGAGCCCATTCAGCAAATTCCTCAGGTTCTTTTGACCAGAAAGTTAGTCTTTTTGGTTGCAGTAACTTCAGCTAGAAGAGTAAGATGCCATTTTTGACCTTACATGAAGATAGGGTGATTCTACATCCACGCCCAGGGTTTTTGCCAAGGTAGTGTCCGCTTTTCATTTTAACCAGGACATTATACTGCCTTCCTTCTTTCCAAATTCTTAAACAGCAGAGGAAACGTTGTTACAATTCTCTCAATGTAGTTCGTGCATTTAAGGTCTATTTGAAGATGTCAGCTCAGATTCGGAAGATCAACCTTTTGTTCATGCAGCCAGAAGGGCCCAGGAAAGGGCAGGCAGCATTTAGGTCTACAATTTCTCAGTGGATTCGCCAGGTCTCTGTATGGTTTAAAGGAGAAGGTTCCACCTTTTCTGGTAAAGGCATACTCTACCAGAAAAGTACATGCTTCTTGGGCAGTTTGCCATCATGCTTCTATGGCTCAGACTTGCAGGGCCACCACTTGGTCTTCAGTACATATGTTCACTAGATTCTATCATGTGGATGTTAGGACCCGGAAGGATTCTGCATTTGTCCGCAGTGTGCTTCAGGCAGCAATGTAGATCTTTTCGGTCCGATGGAGGTTTTTTCGTATTTAGCGTCCCCCTTCCCTCAAGTGCATTGCTTTGGGACGTCCCAGATAGTCATTATTACCTGCTCTGTGTCCCATGATGAACGATAAAGAAAATTGTTTTTTTCCTACAACGTACCTGTAAAATCCTTTTCTTGGCGTAGGGGACACAGAGGTCCCTCCCCTCTTGTCTGGGATGTAAACTGAGGTAATTTCTGTATGGGAGGGGTTATATAGAGGGGGACTCCCTGTCTTTTTGGTTGCCAGTGTCCGTTCACCTATAGGTGGCGTATAACCCAAATAGTAATTATTATGGCTGCTCTGTGTCCCGTGATGTACTACAAGAAAAGTAGTTTACAATTAAGCTGTAGGAAAAATCCAATTATTCACTTTGTACTGCGTTTGTCACAAATCCTCTTCAACATAGGTGCACTATTGTGTTGGCACATGTCAAGTGCCCATCATGTGTGTGCCAAAAAAATGTCAGAAAAACAATGATTTATCAGGCCTACTGTTTCTTTTACTCCTCCAATGCATGCTAAAATGTCTATTTCTCAAGCATTTTTAACCTCCAAAACAACAATTATATCAGTACAATCTAACATATCTAATTTGTATCAGAACCATAAAACAGTCCTTTTTTTTTGGTTTTGCAAATTAATGCTAAATTCAATTTTCTAAAACTGACAGGTGCATGGGCAGCATTTAAAGTACGACTATAGGCAAAACTTTTTATTTTTATTTTGAATAGAGTAAGGGAGGGTTATAGGCCCTGTTCGATTTTCGCTATATGTGTCCCATTGCAGAGATTTCCCTCCACTTCCTGTCCCACAGCCAAAAAGGAAGTAATTGGAATTTTCTGCAAATTAACGAAATTCCTTGGGGACCCCCAGGTCTCCAGAACTAATGTCCCTATTGGAAGATTTCTTTTTGGGACAAAACAAAATGTGGGATTTTCTTTTACTTTCACTTTCAATGATAATGGTAAACAGGCCATGCATCCTTTTTTTTTATTGGTCTTATGTAATCTAATTTTCTGAGATACTGAATTGTGGGTCTTTACTAGCTGTAATTCATATCATCATAATTAAAAGAAAGAAATGTGTGAA
Source organism: Pelophylax lessonae (assembly GCF_965119305.1). Lineage (NCBI taxonomy): Eukaryota > Metazoa > Chordata > Amphibia > Anura > Ranidae > Pelophylax > Pelophylax lessonae. The sequence goes on from NC_138772.1 coordinate 325,257,783, forward strand.
CTATATCACTCTGTGTTTAACGAATCTATAGAAAATATATGAGTTTCACGTTTTGAATTGAATTACTGAAATAATCAAACTTTTTGATGATATTCTATTTTTATGAGATGCACCTGTATAAGTACAGTATATTATGTATATGTTCTCTACAGGTGAACCTTCTTTTACAGTAACAAGTATGCAAGTAAAATTCTAATAAAATGTATAGTACTTGTACTTTATGATTCAGTGTATATTCACACTGTTACGACTTGTCAGACGACTTGGTCAGCCTCACAAGTCGTGCACCGTCGCTCCCACTGTGTAGTACAGGAGCCATTCTAATAGGAGCGACACAAGTCGCTCCGACTTAGAAAAAGGGTCCTGTACTACTTCGGGGCGACCTGGAGGCGACTTGCATTGACTTCCATTATGTGAAGTCCGTGCAAGTCGCGCCGAAGTCGGGAAAGGGGACTCATTGTACTGTTTGTTATCATTTGTTTACTATTGTTTGATATTATTTGTTAAATGTTGTAATTTATCTAACTATTTATTAATTTAAAAACATAGAGACTTTTCTCTGTGCTATAGCAAAACAGTTCAATAAAAAAAAATAAAAAATCAGAGTAAGAGCCGGTCCACACTAGCGCGACTTGTCAGGCGACTTGTCAGCCTGACAAGTCGCGCTCCCTCGCGGTCCATTGACCTCTATAGGACCCGTTCTAATACGAGTGACACAAGTCGCTCCAACTTAGAAAAAGGGTCCTGTACTATTTCGGGGGAACCTCGGAGCAACTTGCATAGACTTCCATTATGTGAAGTCCCTGCAAGTCGCTCCGAAGTCGTGGTGCATGGGAATGCACAAGTCGCCCCCGAAGTAGTAAGGAGTCGTGTCGCCTTAGTGTGAACCGACTCTTAATCTCCCATGTGAAACTGCATGTATATTTGCTCTGTGGGAATTAGGGTAGAATCAAATGGTATTAGGCTTTTTTCCTCTCCAAGTCGAATGTTCCTTATTCATACACAATAGAATGCATCAGGGAAATACTGCATTATGGCCACTAAAAGGACCAATAGTAATAAATACATGTAGTGGCCATAATGTGTTTTTTTCCTGATTCACTTTATGAAGAACATTCCACCTGGGGAGATAATAGATGTATAACATTCAATTTTGCCCCCCTCCCATTTGCACAGAACAAATGTACGTACATGTAGTTTCACAGGATGAAGAGTTCTACAATTCTTTTTATATAAATACAACCTTTAGTTTATTTCTTTACAGTACTGCCAATTTGGACCTTTCTTACTGTACAGTGCTCAGAAAAATACTTTACTTGGAGATGCTTGGATTTAGGGTATTTGTCTTATATTTTCAGAAGATGTTCAGAATTCAGCAGGTGTATCCTGACCAGCATCCATCGATCTCATTGGATGTGGCATCCAAGAAGGGAAGGCAGACAGTCAGGTAACCTTAAAATTTTGAATTTAAACATTTATATACTGTTAAGTAGCACCTTCATCCTGTTTAAATTTTACTTGCTTTTAGCAGTACTGTAGTAGATTCTTGTACTGTGTTACCCCTTGATTAATGCAGAAGATTTGTACTGTGTCGCAATGGTTAGCCAGGGTGAACGATATTCAGCAGATGGAACATATGACATCTGTCCATAGAAACAAGGCGTAGTAACACAACACACGCTGGCCACACTGGGATATGTTCCGCTTCTCAGATGAATATTTTATTTATTTTTAAATTGAGGGATCTTCCCCTATGGGAACTTGATGTCTTGTGCTGTTGACTCTGCCAAAGCACCCCATCCTTCCTCCTCTCTTTCTGCTTTTATTCTTTTTTCCCTTTTTTAGACACCTAGGAGGTCTACTCTTTCCTTCCTTAACCCAATAAAATATTACTTGGTATGCTCGGATAGTTAGGTACAACTATTGTGGGGGAGGGGCATGGGGCCCTTCACCATGTAACACCTATGTTCTGCTATCTACCTCATGGGTTCCATACATGCTAGTTGGTACCCATTTTTTTTTTCTTATTTCTTCTTTCAGTATGGCATGTTATTTATGTTTTGCTATATGTTTTCTACCACAATGCAGGATATACTTGCTGTAGGGGCTACTGCTTAAAAGTTTGTAGACACCTTATATTGATGTGCTGCAACCTTGTCTTTTACTTGATTGATAGCTATAAATTCTCTGTTCATGTTATATACATTTCTATTGTATATATATATATATATATATATATATATATATATATATATATATTATATATATTTCTATGATCGACTATGCTTTGTCATGTCGTGCTGTAATGTTTTGCTGCATACCTTAAAGAAAGAATTAAAAAAAAAAAAAGCAGAAAATTTGGAGTTTAAGTGATACCCCTTATTACGGTATTAAGTAAGCAAGCTTTCAAGACCCAGTAGGTACCTTTTTAGGCTCTATACAATTCTAAGGATTTATCCAAAACCCACATGATAATATACAGTGCTAGAAACTCTTTGTAAGGGTATCACATGAACACCAAACTTACTTCTAACTAAGCTGTATTTTAGAGTAGGTGCAAATTATCTGTTCAAAATCCACTTCCATGATGGAGTTGACAAAACTCTTCCTGTTTGTGTTGTGAAAAGGTAGCTTGAAAATATATCTCCAATTTTGTTGAGAAAGGAAATCCTTACCAAGCCAAATGCTTTATGGATACCAAAGCTGACCATTTCATCAACGATTAGTTAAAGCAGTTTGCAAATTAAGATATCATAGCTGTTTGAAGAGTAATACAGGTATTAACAAAAACACAAGCCCACAACAACACAAGCCTACTACTACATTTGTCAGTGAGAGACTAGTGTAGTAGCTCACAGTATCTGTTGTGGGTTCGTGTTTTTGTAAATGAGGACAAACCTCTCCAGCTGCTCTCATTCACAACACAAGCTGCCATCTAGTACTCTAGACTAAGAAAACATTTTATTTTGTATTTGCAATTAATGTTGACTTAAATATTACTTAATTGAGGGCCGGTTCACACCAGAATCGCACACGAACGCAGATTGTACTCCTGCGTATTTCCCTGCAGCGTTAATTTAAAGCCCATTCATTTGAACAAAAAATTGTGCATTAACTACTTTTGAAAAATGTGTTGCACCATCTGCATGCACTTTGTTTGCCATGCCATTAACGATGTATTGAAAATAGTAAAATCAATCGGCGCTTAGTTAATCACAAAAAATATCATGGGCATAGCAAGAATAAATGAACATCAGAGCTAAAAATGACAATCATATAAATAAGAAATCAATATAATAAAAGTGGTGTGGTAAAGTGCACTGTGCTAAAGGTGCAAAATAGTGAACCACAATAAATAATGATAAATATAAAATCTTATGTCAGTGAAAGAATAAATAACATACAAATATAAAGTGACAGTGAATAAAGTGCACTGTGTTGAAAAGCTGATTCAGTAAAAACTGACCAGAAGAGGCATAAAAGTGATAAAAAATATCACAATATAGATAAATAAGTGCGAGAAGAAAAAAACAAGTAACCCAAAATGCAGGGGGGGGGACAGCAATTCATGCATAAGCTGAAATTCCATGTAAAAATAACAAAGAAAGTTCAAAGAGACGATTTTCTTAATGAAAAGTGCTGGTGTCTAAATAAGTTGCCGGATGTGCGGGAAACTGAAATCAATCGGTAGGTGCGGGAAACTTAATTATTGCGATGGTGAGCATGTATCCATAAACAAGTGAAATGGCCGCTCACCTTCAAATCACTCATAAAGAGTGTTTGTGCCAATAGGTAGCAGGGTCTCCACTGTGAATAAATCAATCCGGTTTCCAGTAGCCAAGAGGGTCACTTCTATGACAGGCTCCTTTAGACAGCCAGCATCTAACATCAATGGGTATAGTATCCTAGGTAGGGTTTGAGACTCAGACCATGGGCAAAGGGAGGGACTTCATAGTGTAGTAAGTTTTGTAACACATTTATTAAAAAAACATAATAAAACTCACATTTCAGAGTAGAAATAACAGCATAGTAGCGTCGCAGCGGTATGGCGGTGAATACCGGTGGCTTCCGGTCTCGGCAGGAGACCGGAAGTGACGTCAGACAGCTAATATCGACGCGTTGCGTCACAGCACAACGTGACTTTATCAAGCAGATCCTCAGCAGATTGTAAAGGCAGTACGTTTTTATTGCAGTGTGGGAAATTTGCATTAAATGACCTTTCCTGCACCACGTTCTGGTAATAACTGGGCCTTAAGGAATGATTCCATAGATATTTGTATGTCATTGATAATTGGGAATTTCTGAAACAAAGAATATGGCGTAGAAATGGGAATAGATGTTACACCTACTGTCACAACTACTACGCACACAGCACCAAAGGCCAGATAAGTAAAGAGGACTGTATAATAGGGTGTAGTAATATAAGGGGCTGCATACTAAAGTGGACCTTGCATTTTCAGCTGTAACCTAACTCCTAACTTAAAGTGTAACTAAAGGCAAAAACTTCTTTTTATGTTGGATACAGTAAGGGATCATTATAACCCCTGTCAGTTTTTTTGCCATCTGTGTCCCATTGAGGGGATTTCCCTTCACTTTCTGTCCCATAGCTCAAACAGAAAGTGAGAGAAAATCCCTTCAAAGTGAAGAAATCCCAGCGTGTCACTAGAGATATAACATTTTCTGAAATTTTAAATCCATGAGAAAAACAAAAAATAGGATTTCGCAGTTTTTTTTAAGAAAGATGGAAGTTTCCGAAAAATTGAAAAAAAAATTCAGTGTGGAGTAGTCTTACAAATTGAAAGACACTCTTTTAGGGTCCATTCACACTAGCGCGACTTGTCAGGCGTCTTGGTCGCCTGACAAGTCGCGGTCGGTTGCCTGCCATTGATTAGCACAGGACCCGTTCTAATAGGAGCGACACAAGTCGCTCCGACTTAGAAAAAGGGTCCTGTACTACTTTGGGGCGACCTGGAGGCGACTTGCATTGACTTAAATTATATGAAGTCTGTGCAAGTCGCGCCGAGGTCGCGGTGCACGCTGTGCACCGCGACTTCACAGGTCGCCCCAGCAAGTCATGTCGCCCCTGTCTGAATGGGCTCTTACACTGGGAAGGTGAAATGTATATAAAAAATATTTTTTCTTTTTTTATTACAAATAGAATAACAAAGACTTTTTCAACTATATATTAGAACAGGTAACCACCCCCTTTCCCTCATTCCCTCATAATAATGTAAAAAGCTTTCTGCCAATATGCATTTTCAGTTATTGACAATGCTGATCCAGAAACATATATTGATCTTTGAAGAGCTCGATCAATGTTCTCCTGATTTTCAGATGTGCAGATATTGTGTATTTTTGTAAAGTCGTGGTCTGTAACACTTCCTTACTTGAAGCTGCTGATGAAGAAACAATTTGTGATAAACAAGAAGCAGGAAAAAGGATTTTTCTGGAATGAGAGCTTCCATAAAGTATTTTTTAATGTCCTTAGGGCACTTCTGGCATGCCAGTATGTGTTCTGTCATCCTTGTAGCATTTGGAAAAGAATATTTCTTCTCACAATATTTGCAAATAGCAGCTTTGCTCTCAGCAGAAATTGCACTGTGGAAAGGTTTCCAAACTCTAGATGTTGGTCTCACCATTTTACGGAGAAGAGGAAATGAAAAAACACTTTACTAATCAGATTATAGGGAAACATTATGTTGTGATGTTAATAGAACATTAAAAGGAATCATTTAAAGGTTATACAGATAAACTAATTTGTCAACGTTTTGGCTGCGGGTGGTTGCAGGTGTGGGAACATCTGCAATTCTCTTACCCGCACCCACCCACAATAGTGTGAACCTAGCCTAAGACCTTATATAAAGTCTCAGAAATCTTTTAATAAGGTCTTCATGTTATATAGTTTAAATACCATGTCATAGATATATTATTTATAAATGAACATATTCCATCCTTTTTTTTTTTTTTCAATTTTTCTGCAAAAACAAAAAAAAAGCTTTGAAAAAAATGGGAACAATTTTTTTCCCCCCATTTTTCTATTTTTTTTCCAGGCTTTCCTATCTCTAGGTGTCACCAGAACTAGTGTCCCCATGGGAAGATTTCCCCTCTATTACTTTTCTGATGTCAATTCGATGATAACAGTAAACAGGAATCTCCCCCGGGAGCACAAACAGTAATAAAAACCCAGTAGGTGTTCTTTTCCCTCTCCACTCTAAAAAAAAAACAAACCAAAAAAAAGTTTTGCTTTTAGTTACACATGTGAATGTGCGGCATGCTCTATGGCATGCGGACATGCACATAGCACGCTGTACATGCACAGTAAGGGGCAGAGATGGCGCGGCATTTGGGGAGTGTTCCTGGCAGCGTGAGCTTCTGTCAGAAGCTGGATGGGGCACAGAGCAGCTGCAGCTAGGTGCCTGAGTCACTATGGGGGGATGTTTACAGGCACTGACAGGTTCTGTTACTTTGGGATAACTGTGCTGTGTGTGATAAGCTGTTACAGCTTGGCACAAGCTTTGAGTACACTAAAGTAAGTACCTCAAGTTTTCTTGTCTGGAACAATGTCCATGGGGATTGGCAATCAGATCCATTCGAAAGTGGGGGACTAAAAGAATGGTACCTGAGCCTCGGTAAAGGGAAACAAGGTATTGCCTGTAATGTCACCATCTTGGGCGCTGGACCCTGGGATCCGAACCCTTGGTAAGACTAACTCCAAAGGCGTTCCGGCAGGGTGCCCTACAGGTCCAAGGGAGTGGCCCCAAAAATCAGGGGGACCTGGTTCTTGAAGGTCAACAAGTGACAGAACCCACCGTGATGGGTGAAGATTGGATTCTAGTTATAGGCAGAATCCTGCGGCGGGAATGATAAGTTCACTTTAATTATGATGCACTGTTACCTTCTAATTTAACAGATACCAGGTGCTATGTTTTATGCCTCCACTAGAGGCAGTATGTGTAATCAGCTGTGGCCTACTTACTTGGATGTCTTCCTCTACTCTCAAACCCCCTGATGCTTGGCAGGCAGCAAGACTTTGTACATCCCGTCCACACATCCGCATACCCTTTGGGGCTTAGGTTCAGGGAGCACCTTTGGTGGCCAACCCTGCTGCGGGAGATCACACTCGCACAAGTTCAGACAGTTTACATGCATGAGCACGATGCACATGGAGCTGGGAGGCGGTGTGTGTCTGAGACGCGTGGGCATGCACGTGGCACGCCGCACATGCGCAGTAAGGGGTGGAGACAGCGCAGCATTTTAGTAGTGTTCCTGGCAGCGTGAGCTTCTGTCAGAAGCTGGATGGGACACAGAGCAGCTGGGTGCGCGAGTCACTGTGGGTGGATGTTTACAGGCACTGACAGGTTCTGTTACTTTGGAATAACTGTGCCGTGTGTGATAAGCTGTTACAGCTTGGCACAAGCTTTGAGTACACTAAAGAGTACCTCAAGTTTTCTTGTCTGGAGCTATGTCCTCCTGTAAAAGGAGTGGGGGGGAGCACAGCGGGAAGGCTTGGAAGATCCTAGCCATGCATCCTCTGTGTTAACCTCCCCTGACAGGCCAGGGGCTACTGGCCAATCTGAGCCATTACAGTTGTCAGACATAGTAGCCACATCTAGTGCTTCTGTCTCAGCCTACGTCACTAAGGACAATTTGGCATCAGCTTTAGCCGGCCTTGAGGGAAACATTTCTGGCTTAATTGCTTCAGTGTCACAAGGAGGGAGAAAACGTGATAAACCCCCTCACCTGAGCCCCTCACTGTTTTAGTTTTGGATTGGGCAGAGGGTGTGGAAAAAGTAGCTGTAAATGGCTTAGAAGAATGCCAAGCAGAGGATTCCACTTCTGGCGAGTCAGGGTCTAAGGAGCCATTCCTCATTAGGCTCGTTACACCCTCTTTAAAATTTAACAGGCTTTTCCCTTACATCCACTTTTAGAGCAGATAGTATATGCTGATTGGGATCATCCTGAGAGGATTTTTATTCCTCCCAAAAGGTTTTCTTTGTTGTATACCATGGAGGAAAAATCCACAAGAAAATGGATTATGCCTACAGTGGATGCTGCTTTTTCTTCTGTAAACAGAAATTTAACCTGTCATGTAGATAATGCCCAGGTTTTAAAGATCCAGCTGATAAAAAGCTTCCTTTGCTATTGCAGGGTCTGCAATACAATTTTCAGTGGCGGCTATAGGAGTTTGTCAATCTTTGAAAGACCATTTTAAACCAGTATCCAGAAGTGTTCCTTCTCAGGGAGAGTCTGCTGAAGATTTAGCAGATTTTTCTCGGGCTTTGTGTTTTGCAGTAGATGCTCTTAAGGACTCCATACAGCAAATGTCATGGTTTTCTCTTCTGTCAGTTCATATGCACAGAATCCTGTGGCTAAAAAGTTGGTCTGCGGAATTACAGTGTAAAAAATTACTAGCTGGCTTTCCCTTTCATGGGGAGCGCCTATTTGGTGACGATCTGGAAAATATATTTAAAAGATTTTAGGGGGGAAGAGTGCTCTTCTACCAGTTAAGAGGAGAAGTAAACTTCCTTCTTTTAAGGTGTCTAACACTCAGATTCCCAGTACTTCTAATCCCAGGCTGTTTCGACGACCTCAGCTGCCTGGATCCAGACCCAAGCCTTCAGGTCAAGGGCAAAAGAAACCCTGGGCCCAGAGGCCTACCAAGCCTAGCTCTAAATCTACTTTGTGAATGAGCGCTCCCACTCAGTCAGGTGGGGGGAAGGCTGCTACAGTTTTCGGAGGCCTGGGTGGAAATGGTTCAGGACAACTGCGTTATTTCCACAGTCTCACAGGGGTACCAATTAGATATTCGGGTGTTTGCTCATCCTCGGTTTGTAAGGTCAAACATACCTGCAGATCCTCTAAAAAGTAGATCCTTTTTTCTGGCTCTGGACCATCTGAGGTCTCAAGCAGTGATTACAGTAGTTTAAGATGAGAACAGAGGTTTTTACTCAAACCCTTTCGTTGTCCCCAAGCCAAACGGAGATGTGGGACTTATTGTAGACCTCAAAGCTCTGAACCAATTCTTAAACATTCGCACTTTCGGAATGGAGTCAATTTGCTCAGTCATGGCCTCTCTGCAAGGAGGAGAATTTCTAGCATCCATAGACATCAAGGATGCGTACCTTCACATTTCAATTTTTCAGGCCCATCAAAGGTTTTTGCGCTTTGCGGTGGAAGACCGTCATTTTCAGTTTGTGGCTCTAAAGAAGAGGAATTCCTGGAAATGTGTCAGCTCACGGGGTCTTCAGTTTTTGTTGTATATCTTGATACAATTGGATAGCACTTGCTGAGATCTGTGATGCGCTTTTATCAAATGCAACTTTGTGAGTATAATACTTACCATATTTTTATTCAATAAAATATTTGTCTCCGGATAATGCACTAGGTCGGTGCGCCATCTGTGTGTTTTTATATGGTTGCAGTGGTGTAGACTTCCCCAAGTCTTTGAGGGCAGCAACAGCGTGGTTATATGCTTCCAACTATAACGTAAATCTAAACACATCCATCCGAGGGGACAATTTTCCTAAGTGCAGGAGACATTGTGTCTGTGACATTTTCAGTTCGTGGCCTTGCCCTTCGGGTAGCCACTGCTCCATGAGTGTTCACAAAAACCCTAGCTCCAGTATTGGCTATTCTAAGGTCTCAAGGGATAGCAGTGGTAGGTTACCTGGACGATCTATTACTTATAGACTGGTCAGCTTCTACTCTAAGCCAGAATGTTTTCCGGGACTTTCAGTTCTTAGAACGTCTGGGTTGATCCTGAATTTGGCAAAGTCAGCGTTGCAACTGGTTCAGAGTCTAGAGTATCTGGGTTTCTTGTGGACACAGTGTAGGCAATGGTGTTTTTTGCCTGTAGAGAGTTTGTAGCCCTGAAGGATTTAGTTTGGATCGTAAGAGGAAAAAAGTATCCTTCTGTATGTCTTTGTATGAGGTTGCTAGGGAAGATGTTGTCCTTATTTGAAGCAGTTCCTTGTGCTCAATTCCGTGCCAAACCTTTACAGAACAACATTCTGTCAGCCTGAAAAAAAAAAGATCCAGGCCCTAGATTGTCGCATGTCTCTAGTACCAAGGGTACGTCAGAGTCTAGGTTGGTGGTTGGTAGCCAGGAATTTGGAGAGCGGGAAATCCTTTCTTCCAGTAGTTTGGAATGTGGTAACTACAGATGCCAGTCTCTCTGGCTGGGGAGCAGTTCCAGAGGAAGCCACTGTCCAAGCAAATTGGTCCTGGATAGAAAGGAGCTTCCCCATCAATATCCTGGAAATCCGAGCGATTTGTCAGGCATTAAGGTACTGGACTCCCAGACTTCAGGGTTGCCCCGTCAGGGCACAATCTGACAATGCCACCACTGTGTCCTATATCAACTATCAGGGGGCACCAAGAGTCAGTCAGCCCAGAAGAAGGCGGGTCACATCCTAACCTGGGCGGAGAAATGTATTCCCTGCTTGTTGGCAGTTTTCATTCCAGGAATAGAGAACTGGCAGGCAGACTTTTCGAGTCACCAGCAGATGTTTCCGGGGGAATGGTCCTTACATCCTGAGATCTTTGAATTAATTTGTCAACCATGGGGGGTCCCGGACATAGATCTGTTGGCATATTTGTTCAACAAGTTGGACAAATTTGTGTCCCGGACCAGGGATGCGATTGCAGTCGGAGTAGTTGTCTTGGTGACTCCCTGGGAGCAGTTCTCCTTAAACTATGCCTTTCCCCCAGTTCAGCTACTGCCATGACTTCTGCGCAGGATTCAGGAAGAAGGGAAACCATTAATCCCGGTGGCTCCAGCTTGGCCCTGGAGAATTTGGTACACGCAAATTCTAAGGTTGGCAATGGGAAGGCCATGGGTTCTCCCACTGCGCCTGAATCTGCTCTCTCAGGGGGCGATATGCCACCCTGCTTTACAATTTCTAAATTCGATGGTTTGGTTATTGAAGCCTGGATTTTGAGGAAGCGGGGTATATCTAGTCCTGCAGTAAACACTAGAAAACCAGTCTCTAGGGGCTTTTACTACATTTCTTGGTGTGAGGCCAGGAAGTGGCATCCGCGTAAATTTATCATCAGGAGAATTCTAGCCTTCTTGCAAGAAGGGGTAGATATGAAGCTAGCCTTAGACACTATTATAGGTCAAATTTCAGCCTTGTCAGTCTTTTTCCAAAGACCGATTGCTTCGCATTCCCTGGTCCGAGCCTTTATACAAGGGGTGCTATGTATGCTTTCGCCAGTAAGCCCACTGTTGTGTCCTTGGGATTTAAATTGGGTTCTGGCGGTTCTACAGAAACAACCTTTTAACCCCTGTAGGCATATTCCTCTGGTTCTTTTGACCAGAAAGTTAGTCTTTTTGGTTGCAATAACTTCAGCTAGAAGAGTATCAAAGTTAGCTGCTCTTTCTTGTAAGGAGCCATTTTTGATCTTACATCAAGATAGGGTGATTCTACGTCCACTTCCAGTGTTTTTGCCCAAGGTGGTGTCAGCTTTTCATTTGAATAAGGATATTATACTGTCTTTCTTCTTTCCAAATCCTCAAACAGCAGAGGAAAAGTTGTTACATTCTCTCGATGTAGTACGTGCATATAAGGGCTATTTGAAGATGTCCGCTCAGATTCGGAAGACTGACCTTTTGTTTGTGCTGCCAGAAGGGCCCAGGAAAGGACAGGCACCATCTTGGCCTACAAGTTCTCACTGGATTTGCCAGGTCACCAGGTGTATGGTTTAAAGGAGAAGGTTCCACCTTTTCCGGTAAAGGCACGCTTTACCAGAAGAGTAGGTGTGGGCAGTTTGCCATCAAGCTTCTATGGCTCAGATTTGCAGGGCCGCTACTTGGTCTTCAGTACATACGTTAACTAGATTCTATCAGTTGGATGTTAGGACCCAGGAGGATTCTGCATTTGGCCGCAGTGTGCTGCAGGCAGCTATATAGATCTTTTCGGTCTGATGGTGGTTTTTTCCTATTATTGTCCCCCTCCCCTCAAGTGCATTGCTTCGAGACATCCCAGATAGTAATTATTATGGCTGTTCTGTGTCCCGTGATGTACAATAAAGAAAATTGCATTTTTCTTGCAGCTTACGAGTAAAATCCTTTTCTTGGAGTACATATCGTTTGGGATGTTTATTGCTTGGTACAAAACTAAGGTACTTCCTGTATGGGAGGGGTTATATAGAGGGGGACTTCCTGTCTTTTTGGTGACAGTGTCCATTCACCTATAGGTGGCCTATGACCCAGATAATAATTAATTTGGCTGCTCTGTGTCCCGTGATGTACTCCAAAAAAAGGATTATACAGGTGAGCTGTAGGAAAAATCTAATTTTCTGTACAACGTATGTAATAGATAGGTTGGCATTAGGGAGGACCCAAAAATGAGTTACACTTTATAAAGAGTAGATAATAAACAGGATGGTTTATTGTGGTGAATAGTAATTATTTGCTCGTCTCTCTTTGCCATCATAGTGTTGATAATATGCTTACCATCAAGTTATCTTTAAATGACCACCTGCATTATTTTGCAAATTACTCTAAGTAAATTGACCGAAGAGGCTCATTGGTGAAAGAAATCGTTAGAACCTCATGTTGCCTTGTGACAGTATTGAGGGAAATTGATCACATACCTTAAATTTTCTGTTTCATTGAACAAAAATAGTGTTGTGACATTGATTTCCAATCTGAGCCTCATTAGTGTTTGACACTGTTTGTTAGCTGCTTAGTAACAGATTACGGTATGTCATTCATATGTCTTTTGAGACCGGTGTAAATTAATTGTTCACTGTCAGAAGTTTGATAGCAAAGCAATAAAATGCTAGTGTTATATTTCAACGTGTTAATTTCATGCTAATGACAACTTCAGCAGACTGAAACAGGAGCAGGGGACATTTAGCTTACAAAATCAAGTTTTCTGATGCTTCTTTCTATGATTCCCAAGCTGTCTAATGTTACATTTCTTTATGCCCATTAGATGGTGCTGGCAACAATATCATTCGTTTTCTTTCTCAGGCATTATGTAATTTGAGGAAACTTTGGCTGCGAAAAAAGATTAACTTTATTGGCTTGCTGTAAATATTGCAGGTGTTTGTGATCCCTTTATTCTTACAGTTGAGTGCACCATCATTAAAAATGTATCTGTATATTCTCTTGAAAACTTTATCCTCTTAAATGTTATTATATGGAATTTTACATGGCTACTTTCAATAAATTTGTTTGGGAAAACAAAAACCTATCTGTAATAGAAAAATCGACCTTACCAGACGATACGTATACACCTGTTGTCAGAATGCTATACCAAACATGTAAATTGATTGCCCAGAAGTGTCTGTCTCTGCCCCCTACTTGGGCAGAATGGAAACTCAAATCAAAATTACTCTGGAGCAGCTTTTTTCAACCAGGGTTTCTTGAGGTTTCTTCAGGGGTGGCTTGGCAAAAATCCTAAAAATGTATCAAAAATTGTATACAGGTGGATCAAGCCTGCTTTTTAGTTACACAAAGCCACAGCATCCTTGTTTGGCCCTCCTGTGCCCCTCTCCCTCAGCACTGGGGTGACATTAGCTGACTAATGGAGAGAAATTGAAAAAGAGAAACATTGGAGGGCTAGTCAGTGCCAGTGTGAAAAAGTATTTGCTTTGGAAGAATAAATCACCTCTAACGTTGGGTGCCCTATGTGTGGATCTTACTGCATTGTGTAAAGCTATTAGAATAGCTTTTTACATTTTGGAATGGGGTGCCTCGAGACTGTCCATATTTTAAAAGGGTGATCAACAGAAAAACTGGTATACCAACAGAGGAACTGCCCCACACACTTTGTTAAAATATTGGACCTATGGCTGCCTACACTGGATTTAGCCCCAACTTCACTTATTTTGAATAGATTGTTGTCATGTTGACCTCTTCCCTGAATGGCATGCCATGTATGCAGATGCTAGTGTAATTGTCACCTCCCCTTGTTGTCCATTCACCTGTAAACTGAATGTGTCTGTACTACTCCCAATAAACGCACTAGCAACTTTTGGTTGATAAACGTATTTATTACTATCAGTTAGTCATGAAGAGCATTGTTTATTTGTTAATTAGCATTATCTGTGCCTTAAGTGGTTAATAGGATATCAACTGTATTGTGTTGTCCATATATTTCTCACGTTGATTGAATGGATCAACGACTGTGTTTTTTCACCATGTGAGCTACCAATGGATCTTCTTTGGCAATATTAAGTTACCATGAAAAAAATGTTTTTTTTTTTTTGTGTGTGTACTTTAAAAAACAAAACTCAGTAAATAAGTATCTGAATAAAAAAAAAAATCTATCTGTTTTCCATCCATGGCTGATAAAGAAGTTAAAGAAGCCTTCATATCTGCATGCATATTATTCTCCATTAAATAAATGTAAAAAACATGGGGATTTTAAAACATATATAGCATAATCTACTGTCCTTTAGTCATATAGACAGTAAACTATCTAGATATTTTATTCTGAAGATCCCTGTATTCAGCATGTGTTTGTATTCTTTAAAATAATATAAATGTAAATACAGTATCTCACAAAAGTGAGTACACCCCTCACATTTTCGTAAATATTTTATAATATCATTTCATGTGACGACACTGAAGAAATTACACCTTGTCACAAATTTAAAGTAGTGAGTGTACAACTTGTATAACAAGTTCCAATTGTCCCCAATTGGGCCCAAATGTCAATATTTTTTGTGGCCACCATTATTTTCCAGCACTGCTTTAACCCTCTTGGGCATGGAGTTCCCCTCAGAGCTTCACAGGTTGCCAACGGAGTCCTCTTCCACTAATCCATGACGACATCACAGAGTTGGTCAATGTTAGACCTTGTGCTCTTACACCTTCCGTTTGAGGATGCCCCACAGATGCTCAATAGGGTTTAGGTCTGGAGACATGCTTGGCCAGTCCATCGCCTTTACCCTCAGCTTCTTTAGCAATGCAGTGCTCATCTTGAAAGTGTGTTTGAGGTCTTTATCATGTTGGAATACTGCCCTGAGGCAGTTCTTCAATACATTATAAAAATGACCCTTTAATAATCATCTGCGCTGTTTTTAACCTTCTACAAGACATTTCTGTCATGGACCATGCACATTTCTTACCACAGAGAGATATGATATGTTAGCATTTTTAATGGTTGTAGTTTAATAGTAACTGGCTTTTGCAAGAGGGGTTATATGGCAATATAATGACACAGCACCACAGCAGCACTGAACTGTGTCAGAACATGGCCAGCTGTTACAGGGGATAAATCTAGCAAAATGCATGGGCGATTGTGACTCTACATGAGTAGTCGTGGCAATACACTGGCATATGTGCCACTACATGAAAAACTGTGACACTGGCAGTTGTGGCAATAAACATGGAATTTGGGCACTACATAGGTAGCTGTAAGAATACACTGCCAGTTGTGGCATTAGAATGTAGCTATACAGATGGAGAAGACAAAAGCATTCTTTTAGCCTTCTCTTCCTCTGACAGTGCCAGTGACATGCTGACAGTACACATCTTCAACCTTGTTCTATCTGGAGTAGTGACACTGATATCCATACCCAAAGAAAGAATTCCAATGCTAATCAGTGCATAACTAAAAATCTGGGGTCTCCATTAACATATGAGAACCCCATTTAGTGTCTCTAGCTTAGAGGTTGCCATTTAAAATGTAAGAAATGACAGAGGATGTGTGTATATAAATAGATAGTACCCTACCTTCCAACAGTCCCAGATTGTGCAGGACTGTCTCACTGTTTCTGCTCAGTTCTACTTTCCCGTGTACAGGGGCTTTGTCCTGCAAAGACTCTCTCTGCACATTGTGCTCGCAGTACATTCATATGCAAATCGGCATGTAATATACCTAAGCTGCCCTCCCAATTGGTTTCTAAGGCACTACTGCCTCAAATTACTATATTTAGGAGATTTGCTGATATCACCATTGTGCTTCCCACTGTTTACTTGCTGGAGGCACTTAAGTGAAGAAGCAATTCTCTCCCTCCATCATGATGGCTGTCTGCACACAGATTGTGCAGGTAAAGTAAGTCAGTAAATGGTAAGAGATCAGCTGCTGGAAGACCACATGCAATTCTAGAGAATAGCCATTTGCCCTATACTTGCCTTTTTTGGGGACATCCCCAGATATTGTGCCTAGCTGCATTCCTTTTTTCATGGTGACAAGCATTACTGATGATGATTTACCCTAGTACTTGATGCTGGACTTGGAGAATTGCTAGTACCACATACCTCCCGACTTTGGAACTTGACAAGAAGAGGCAGCCTGCAAAGGGGTAGAATGGGGTGCAGGTAGTATGCCATGACAAAGAGGCTGTGGACAGTGGAAAGTAAAGTTGACCATATGGGTGTGGTTTAAATGTACACTGGCAAACCCAATTGCTCTTTTAGAAAATACAGTGAAAAACACACTGCAAACTCTTTTAGCAGAAGACGTTGACTTTTCTGATGAGCACTGCAACACTGTTGCGTCTACTGCAGATCTCAGATGAATGCAGATTTCAAGAGTGTGTAATATAGGAGTGCGTGACACAGAGATTGCAGGAGTTAGAATTACGTAATGCACAGGCTAGTGTACAGAGTACGACCAAAAATGACCCCCTCCTCTAAGCACAAATCCCTCGCCCATTAGATGTGGCGGCTGAATTCATTTTCATTTTCAATCTTAAGAACATTTTCAGAAAGTACATAAAGTATCTGATATTGCTAGAAATGCCTTGTCACTTCCTGTGAGCTGAACTGAAAGTACAATGTGATCTTCCCTGTGTAAAACAACTACTTCCCTCAACCCCCATGTAATGGCAATATAGAGAGAAAGACATGTTTGACTTCCAGCTACACTACATCTACAGACTGGTAAGCTGCAATATATAAAATTTTAGTTTTTGGTTTTCTTTATGCAAAATTTGACACAATGAAGAAAGAACATTCTTGGTCAAATACAATCAGATTTTCCTTTGGGAAAACATGTTTTTTTAACCAGTTCTGGACCGGAAGGATTTGCCCCCTTAATGACCAGACCATTTTTTGTGATTCGGCACTGAGTTATTTTAACCAAAGATTGTGCGGTCGTGTGACACCGTACTGAAATAAAATGTATGTCCTGTTTTTCCCACAAATATAGCTTTCTTTTGGTGGTATTTAATCACCTCTGCGATTTTTATTTTTTCTGCTATAAACAGAAAAAGAGCGACAATTCTAAAAAAATATTTATATTTTTCACTTTCTGCTATATAACATCCCCCCCCCCCACCAAAAAAAATCAAAATGTTTCATCCTTTTAGGCCAATTTGTATTCTGCTACATATTTTTGGTAAAAAAACAAATCGCAATAAGCGTATTTTGATTGGTTTGCGCAAAAGTTAACATGTCTACAAACTAGGGGAAAGATTTATGTCATTCTTATTGATATTTTACTAGTAATAGTGGCAATCTGCGATTTTTAGCGGGACTGCGACATTGCGGCAGACAGATCAGACCCCTGACTGTTATTTTTTATGCTTTTGGGGGGACCAGTGACATTTCTACAGTAATCAGTGCTAAAAATATGCACTGTTACTTGTAATAATGACATTGGCAGGTTAGGGGTTAATCTAGGGGTGATCAAAGGGTTAAGTGTGAGTCTAGGGGAGTGTTTACTAACTGTATGGGGGATGGGCTTGGGAAATGATCATAGAGACCTGCGACCCTTTATAACAGGATCACAGGCATGCGCACGCCCCCCAGCACCATGCGTGCGACCAACGTAGAGCCATGCCGTTTTGTGCAGCCGAGCCAGCCTGCCAAAGTAAAACTGCGTAGAGCGGTCGGCAAGTGGTCAATGAAACCAGTTGTTTATTGGTAGATAACACATTTAGTGCTATAAATTTTAGTCAGATAGAATTTTTTGGCAAATGAATATGTTAGTTTTGGGTGTACATAATTAGTCGAGTACCTTTTTGTTTTCAATGGTTTTTATTGAAAATTTTCAAAGTATAAACATAAGAAACAACAATATGAAACATCGTTCAGTGGTATAACAATCACAGCAGTCGGATATAATATCCCCATAGGGGCAAGCATAAGAAATACAACAAAGACTCATACTGCATTTAAATGAGAAAAATGGTATATGCAAGGTACCCCAAGGTGCTAGTGGAAAGGTGATTCTGTAGCCATGGTTCACAGTATACTACAGCTCTGGAAGCAGGCACCTGAGACCATCCCCAAATAATCAACCGCGCGGCCTGCTATGACCAGGCCGTGCTGAACCAGTACAAATTTGTGTGCAACCACTGAGTAAACCTTAAAAAGGCATTCATCAAGAAGACAAGAGTAAGAGGTAGAGAGAAAAGAAAACAGAAAGGGAGAAGAAAAAAGAAGCGATAAAACGAAAGAATGGACCCAACCCCACACCCCGCTCCCGGACCCATGTACAGCCCTCAAACGTTCCTGGTGAGATAGTTGAGCCACGGTTCCCATATTCTATCGAACTTGTGCATTTTGTCATCTAGTTGAGCCGACAGCCGTTCATTCACCATGATCCAGGACAATTTGTGCCTAAGCTGCTCAAACTGTAGGACAGGAGACCTCCAGGATCTAGCAATTGTAATTTTCGCTGCGGTAAAAGTAAAAGTTATAAGTCTTCTCTGTGCCTTCGTGGCCGTGTCCACCTTCCTGCCCAAAAGAGCCTGCTGTAGGAGCTTGGTCAGGTTAACTTGCGGTAAGGTGTAAATGAAGTTAAACACCCGAATCCAAAAACGTCTCACCTTGGGCTTGGGGCATTGCCACCAAATGTGGAACATAGTACCATCCTGACCACAACACCGAAAACTCAGAGGAGACGCTCACAGGCACAAAAGATGCTATCCTAATCGGCACCATATACCAGCGTAGTAGCACCTTATAGTTAGCTTCTGTGATTGAGGTGTTGATCAATGATCTGGAGGCCTCCTGAGCCATAACATGCCAGTCCGCCAAATCAATGGTGTTCTGGACATCAGTTTCCCAACGGTCCATATAAGGATGTTTCAGAGGCGAATCAGACAACACATTATAAATCATGGAGATATAACCCTGTAGTTTGTCATATTTGCGGCATAGATATTCCATAGAAGTCATGGTGGTCAGGTCAGAGAGGCGAGACAAGGAGCGCAAATAGTGTTCAATTTGAGTGAACCGAAAATATTCAGACATAGGCAAAGCATGTTTATCAATTAACTGCTGTCGTTTAAGGATACCCCTATGATCACATAAGTCCGCTATATGGATCAAACCCTGGTTCGTCCACCATTGAAAAGATCTGGGGGAGAGACCCGGGGGGAACCCGCTGTTGTCAAGAATGGGGGCCAGGGGGGTATGTAGAGACCTAAAGCCATGCGATTTGGATAGTCGATCCCATATGGCCAGTGAGTGGGACAAGGCCGGGCAGAGAACGGGAGGGCAAGTTTTGGGTGGCAACCACATTATATGAAAGATCTCCCGGTCAGGGAGGGAGCTAGCCTCCAGTCTCATCCAGGCTGTAGGGGTCGAATACCTTTTTGAGAAATTTAGCTCTAAATTACACTTACACTAACATCTTTAGACCAAGTGTTATCACAGTGGTCACAAATTTGTCAACAGGGTTGATGGATTATTGCTCACGCTTACACTGATGTCATCGTAGCACTAATTCATTTAGCAATTATGGCTGTAGTAGAGAAAAGCATCCGCCATGGACAAAACTTGAAGAATAAGAACCCATACCTGTGAATCTGACCCTCCAGCTTCTATGTAAAGAAAAATGCTTGCTGTAAAAATGCAGAACATAAATCTCTTTATTTCATTAGAAATACTCTAAGACTTGGAAGGCTGAAGGTCAAGAAAATGATTAATTAGGTGGTTACAATCTCTCTTTAAACAAATTAAGGATAGCAGTTATGCCGGGGGGCAAGAAACATAACACTAAGAAGAATCTCATCAGCATATAAAACTGGTTAGATCATCAAAAAGAAATTGAGCAAGAACTTTTAATTACAGTGAATGGCTTCAGTCAAAATGCTTATTTCTAATTGTCACTAGGCTAAAATCCACTGAGGGCATGAAAATCATATCCTTCTTGGTTGTTACGGGGAATCTTGCAACTGCTTACAGCTCTGTAAAGTTATTTTTTATATCTTCATCTTTGAATGTTAAAAATCAATGTTTACCTTTCTGCTGCATCACCCCGGTACCGTTTTTTAGAGCCGATGGTCAGCTTTCTTGTATTAACAACCAATCTGGCTAATCAGCCGCTAAGCTGTTATTACAAGCAGCGGGAGGGGATGTCTCCCCTCCCCCTTCGGCCGCTTTGTCCAGGTCTCCTGTCCCATCAGGGACACAGCCAAGTTAACAAAGGAGTGGCTGCAGGACAAATCTGTGAATGTCCTTGAGTGGTCCAGCCAGAGCCCAGACTTGAACCCACTTTAACATCTCTGGAGAGATCTGAAAATGGCTGTGCATTGACACTCCCTATTCAACCTGACCTGATGGTGCTTGAGAAGTCCTGCAAAGAAGAATGGGAGAAACTGTCTAAAAATAGGTGTGCTAGGCTTGTGGCATCATACTCAAAAAGCCTTGAGGCTGTAATTGGTGCCAAAGGTGCTTCAGCAAAGTATTGATGAAAGGCTGTGAATACTTATGTACATGGGATTCTTTGAATTTTTTTAATAAATTTGCAAAGATTTTAAACAAACTTCTTTCATGTTGTCATTATGGGGTATTGTTTGTAGAATTTTGAGGAAAATTATGAATTTATTCCATTTTGGAATAAGGCTGTAACTTAACAAAATGTGGAAAAAGTTTAGCGCTGTGAATACTTTCCTGGAATGCACTGTATATCTATTTTTTACATTTCTTCAGTTATTTTCCCGATTTCTTGCCTAGGCAAATAATGTCACACATCTCAGGAGTCTTCAGAAGAGGAGGAGGGGTTTTTCAGATGAACACACTCTTCTGCATGCTTGAGCTAAGGGCAGATGGATTCCAGGAAGTAAATGCTACATGAATCATTTGCCCTTACTTAAGATGGCTACGGTCAGAAATGCTGGGGGGGTGTTTTTCAAAGTGACTTTTAAACAAAATAAAACATGGAGACATGGATGGATAGTGGAATTTGCTTTGAATAATAAAAATGAATTCAATAGTGTTTTTGGTTTGTGGTTCTCAGACGCAGTGAAGATCCACTTTAAGACAAAGCTTTTTTTACAGTATGTTAGGGAAAGCCAGTGTGCCGAAGGCCTTATAAGCACGCTAGCTAACTCTTCTGTTGACCTAACCGTGGAGCTTGGGTTAAAAAGCACATAAATGACCTCATCAGCTACTGTTCCATCACTACCCAAACAGAGTTTTGGATAAGAATGCTGGCTGAATAGAATTATAAATTGTTTTGCCAGTCATCTTTATATTTAGCTTTTTCGTTGCCTACACTTATGCTATAAATATGCAATTTGTGTACCTCATATGTGGTTAGCCCACTATTTTTAAAGGATTTTTTTTTGTTAGGAAAATCAAACCTATCATTAAGACCCTTTGAATATTTACAAAAAGAATATTACAGCACTCCTCAGGTAAAAAACAGTGAGACTGTTTTCTAAAATGTGAAAAACCATATTAAAGTGAACCTGCATGAGCAGAAACATAAAAAATGCTATTGCTAACATATTTTTAATATATTTTATTTATATTTAATATATTTTAACATATTTTTAAAGGTTCAGGCTCCAATACGGACTCCTAGCACTACTATCTACATGCTATAGGTCACTGAGTCACTAGGTAGTGAAGCCAGTATCCAAGATAACAGCCATATATTATGTACCCTAAAATTACATGTACTGTATCAGTGTTATATGTTCTTTTATATTTTCCAAGACTGTTTTTATTAGTGATCAACCGATATTGGTTTTTCGTTGCCGATACTGATATTTCGGCCAATGCATATTGGTATCGACCAATATGCACTGATATTTTCGTACATTTAAAAAAAAAAAAAAAAAATATATATATATATATATATATATATATATATATATATATACAGTGGGTACGGAAAGTATTCAGACCCCCTTAAATTTTTCACTCTTTGTTATATTGCAGCCATTTGCTAAAATCATTTAAGTTCATGCTTCTTCCTCATGAATGTACACACAGCACCCCATATTGATGGAAAAACACAGAATTGTTGACATTGTTGCAGATTTATTAAAAAAGAAAAACTGAAATATCACATGGTCCTAAGTATTCAGACCCTTTGCTCAGTATTTAGTAGAAGATCCCTTTTGATCTAATACAGCCAGGAGTCTTTTTGGGAAAGATGCAACAAGTCTTTCACACCTGGATTTGAGGATCCTCTGCCATTCCTCCTTGCAGATCCACTCCAGTTCTGTCAGGTTGGATGGTAAACGTTGGTGGACAGCCATTTTTAGGTCTCTCCAGAGATGCTCAATTGGGTTTAAGTCAGGGCTCTGGCTGGGCCATTCAAGAACAGTCACGGAGTTGTTGTGAAGCCACTCCTTCGTTATTTTAGCTGTGTGCTTAGGGTCATTGTCTTGTTGGAAGGTAAATCTTCGGCCCAGTCTGAGGTCCAGAGCACTCTGGAGAAGGTTTTGTCCCTGTACTTGGCCGCATTCATCTTTCCCTCAATTGCAACCAGTCGTCCTGTCCCTGCAGCTGAAAAACACCCCCACAGCATGATGCTGCCACCACCATGCTTCACTGTTGGGACTGTATTGGACAGGTGATGAGCAGTGCCTGGTTTTCTCCACACATACCGCTTAGAATTAAGGCCAAAAAGTTCTATTTTGGTCTCATCAGACCAGATAATCTTATTTCTCACCATCTTGGAGTCCTTCAGGTGTTTTTTTTAGCAAACTCCATGCGGGCTTTCATGTGTCTTACACTGAGGAGAGGCTTCCGTCAGGCCACTCTGCCATAAAGCCCCGACTGGTGGAGGGCTGCAGTGATGGTTGACTTTCTACAACTTTCTCCCATCTCCTGACTGCATCTCTGGAGCTCAGCCACAGTGATTTTTGGGTTCTTCTTTACCTCTCTCACCAAGGCTCTTCTCCCCCGATAGCTCAGTTTGGCCGGACGGCCAGCTCTAGGAAGGGTTCTGGTCGTCCCAAACGTCTTCCATTTGAGGATTATGGAGGCCACTGTGCCTTCTTAGGAACCTTAAGTGCAGCAGAAATCTTTTTGTAACCTTGGCCAGATCTGTGCCTTGCCACAATTCTGTCTCTGAGCTCTTCAGGCAGTTCCTTTGACCTCATGATTCTCATTTGCTCTGACATGCATTGTGATCTGGAAGGTCTTATATAGACAGGTGTGTGGCTTTCCTAATCAAGTCCAATCAGTATAATCAAACACAGCTGGACTCAAATGAAGGTGTAGAACCATCTCAAGGATGATCAGAAGAAATGGAAAGCACCTGAGTTAAATATATGAGTGTCACAGCAAAGGGTCTGAATACTTAGGACCATGTGATATTTCAGTTTTTCTTTTTTAATAAATCTGCAACAATGTCAACAATTCTGTGTTTTTATGTCAGTATGGGGTGCTATGTGTACATTCATGAGGAAGAAGAATGAACTTAAATTATTTTAGCAAATGGCTGCAATATAACAAAGAGTGAAACATTTAAGGGGGTATGAATACTTTCCGTACCCACTGTATATATATATATATATTTTTCTTGACAGGTACTCTTGTGGAGGGATCTGGGGGTCTAAAATACCCCAAACCCCTCCTCTGCACTTAAAAGCATTCAAAACGCCAAGTTTGGCTGTTTTGAATGCTGTCATTTTCTTTAATTTGGCGCAGAGTACCCGGAAGTGATATCATGACATCACTTCCGGGTTTTTACATGGAGACCCGATCAGAGCCGAATGCAGCTTTGATCAGGTCTTCATGCAGGATGGTTGCCCGGGGTCTCCGGGTGGCGGGAGGTGGGGGGGGGACGCAGCCGCATCAGTTGTCATTACAAGACAGCTGACCCTCAGCTATGGACGCCGGTACCGGGGTGATGCTTCTAGCTGCAGGCATGACTCCGGTACAAGCACTTTCCCGAAATATCGGCAATATTGGTAACCTCCGGGGCCGCTTCAGATATATCAGGGAAAGTGCATATCGGCCCTCGATATATCGGCTTTGCCGATAGTCAGTCAATCCCTAGTTTTTATACATCATCATTTTGTTTATAAATGAAATATTGCCTTATTATTTTATTTTTATTTTATTTTTTATTTTTATTTCTCCAACAAAGATTTTATTTGAGGGAAATAAACATTACATGGTAAAGGCAAGCTTTACATACAAAGGTTTACAGTGAAGGGTATATTTAAATTATTTTATATATATTTTAAATTTACATTTCTAGCCAACCAGTGGAGTTCCTGGCTTATTTACAAATATTTGCCTCTTAGCTGTTTTAAAATACTATTGTTTACAGAGCTCAGTAGTTCAAGCTCATATTTACACACAGCTGAATGAGTCACCCTTTATCGCCTTCCCGACAATGTTAGAGGGAATCTCAGTTAGCTGTTTGCTTGTCTGTTTTCACCTAGAAAAAAACATTTCCACCTTTGCTCCTTTGCTGTCTTGCTTCATGTGTTTTCCAATGAAATAATGGAAAAGCAACAGAATGCCTCTCAACGTGTGTTAACACATTACAACAACTGTAAATTCATCTTGATGTGCATGTAGACTTTTAATACAATGTGCTTTACAAATGCACGTTGACATGGGAAATGCTACATTTTTATTGATTCCAATGAAAACACATCAGGGGAAAAAAAAAAAAAGAATAGATGTGAATTTTAGCAGTGTATGCATTTTTGTTCATATAACACAACTTTCTCTGTCGCTCATTGACAGACGTAGTCTTCTTGATTCACAAGAACTGGGTTATGTTGTCTCCGCAGGAGCAGGACTAGGCAGAAAGAAAAAACGTTCTGGCTCCACCTTAGGGGCAGTCCCTGAGGGTATATCCTCCCTCTCTCTGCTACAAGGCATCAGTTTTTTTCTGTCTAGTCAGGAGTAAGGACCTAAGTTCCTTGCTGGGATCTTTTTGGTCCTGGCAAGATTTTTTCTTTAGAAAAAATATTTTTTAGGTAGTTTTCTCCAGTGTTTTTTTCCTGTGAGATCTTCAAGCAAATACGCCGGACTGGGCGACACTAGTGGTCACCCCAGCCGGCCTACGAGCGCGCGCAGACCATTGCATTGCGCTTGGTCGGCCGCGACACATTCAAGTAAGTATGCGGGGCCGGGCGACGGGCTGGATGTTGAGATCCAGTGGTCACCCCGGTTTCTGCCTACGAGCGCGTGCAGACCAGAGCTCCGCGCTGGGTCGGCCGCGACGGAGTCCCATTGGAGGGACTGACCTTGCGAGTTAAAAGTCTCGCTTGGACGCCAGGAACCAGAGAGTCGAGGCGTCCGGAGTGGTCCACAACCCCCCACCCCGGTGGAGAGGGTATTGTGAAGAAAGAGTGCCTGTCGGTTCGGTATGGTGAGTAAACGTTCCCTTTTTTCCTCGTTATGAGGCAGTATGAATTATGGGCCCCTCCATACATGGTCAGTATATATCTGACACTAAAAGTCCCCCTTGTAAATACAGTATGTGTTTGGTGGGAAGTGGACTTGGTTTGAGAGCTAACACTCTACCCAGCAGACTGTAGTATTACAGCAGACATAGGAGGTATAATCCTACCTTAATTGTAGTGTACCTCCTGCAGATCGATAAACCGCCACTTAGCAGAGATGCAGGTGGATGTGCTGGGAAAAACGATTTTGGCAGTCCGCCGCCATTTTGCCGTAGACCGGGTGCATGAATGTCCTCAGGTCACGCCGGCCGCCATGTTTTTGGAGTCTATTGTCTCCCGTATGGGGGCGGCCATGTTTGATGAGCCCAGTTACCTCGTGGAGAGCTGGGAACGCCGGAAGGCGTACACAGGGGGCGGAGCCACGTCCTTCTACCCGGGAAAACGAACACAGCTCTTTCCAGTCTGTAAAAGACAGACGCTGACTGCAGTTGGTTGGAAACTTCTCTGCATCGGGTGGTGAGCCTTGGGGGTCCCTCTCTCTCTCTGTGGGGATCGAGAAGCGGGTACTCTGAGGGGCGCTATTGCGATAGGGGGAGACACATAAAAAAAAAAAAAAAGAGGTATTTTTTTATTTAAAAAAAAAAAAAAAAAAAGTTTTTTGTTTTTTCTGGCAGAGGTGTCCTGAATTAACATGGACCCTGCCACTCATGTATCTCCACCGGATCCCCTCGAGGTGTCTGCAGGATCCTCCAGCACCCCACTGACGGTTGAATCATTGTCAGCTATTATGGAAACTTTTGTGTCCCGGGTGGAAGTGGCTTGTCAGGGACAGGGCGCAAGAAAGCGACCCCCGCCTAACCCCTTATTATCTGAAACTTCGGATTCAGAATCTGAGCCTATTTCTGCAGTTGCAGGTACTTCATCTGGGATTGGTGTCTCAGGTACTGTCTCTTCAGACAGTGAGGAGGATGTTTCGGCATCAGCCATAGCCCGAGAGGAAGCGTTGGTAAACGCACTCATTGTATCTGTTCAAGAAACCTTAAGATTACAGGGTATTCCGTCGGAAATAGCTGAAACTGAAATCCCTTTTGGGACTAAAAAACGCATCAAAGTGGCGAAGGTTTTTCCATTGCCCAAATGTTTTGGCAATCCAATCAAAGAAGAATGGAGTCTGCCAAAACGCACTTCTGCTATTTCTAAACGCATTAACAGGCGTTATCCGTTTGAGGAAACCCTCATTAAGAAATGGACAGAACCACCTGTGGTGGATTCACCAATTGCTAGATTGAATAAAGCCACGGTTATTCCTTTAGAAGACGCTCCGTCTTTTAAAGATCCAGTGGATCGCAAGATAGAAGCTATGTCTCGCACCATGTTTTCCTTGATTGGATCAGCTTTCAGACCAATAATTGCTATCGGTCTGGTTTCGCAGACTGTAACTGAATGGACCAAGTGGTTACGCCGGGACTTAGAAGAGGTCCCTCAGGCGGTATCAGATTTGTTGGAACAAATGATACAGGGGTTACAGTTTGTGTGTGATGCGGCGTTAGACGCCACTCCATTATTGGCGCGAGCATCAGTTTCAGCAGTGGTTCTCAGGCGTACACTGTGGCTAAAAGGTTGGTTAGCCGACCAAGGTTCCAAAAAAGCATTGGCTAATATCCCCTTTTTAGGAGAGCGGCTATTTGGAGCCAACTTAGATGAGATCATTAAGGATCTCACGGGTGGAAAGAGCACCTTTTTACCGCAAAATGTTAAGGGTAAAGGAACTCGTCAAAGACGAGGGCCTTCTTTCTCTGCTCACAAAAAGTTTTTTCGTCCCGCGGGTGAAAAAATTAAGTCCTCCAAAGCTCCTTCAGGAGGCTTCAGGGGACGTTGGTTGGGCAAGCAAAAGCCCGCCCCCTCCAGAGCTGAAGATAAATCGTCCAAAGCCTGAAGGTGCGCCCCCACCCATAATTGGGGTGGGGGGACGTCTTCGCCGGTTCCCGGATCCATGGCTTTCCAGAATCCCGGACAAGTGGGTTTGCGAAGTCATAAGGTCAGGGTACAAGATCGAGTTTCGATCTCTCCCACCGGCACGATTCTTCCCTTCCAATATCCGACTATCCCCGGATCGTTTAGAAGATCTGCGGAGAGCAGTCACGGATTTACTACAACAAGGAGTGGCAGTCCACGTTCCTTGGACAGAACGTTTTCAAGGGTTTTATTCAAACCTATTTACAATACCCAGGAAAGAGGGCAAAGTGCGTCCAATTCTGGACTTAAGGGCACTCAATTCCTTTCTCAACATAAGAAAATTCAAGATGGAATCCATTCGCACAGTAGCAGCCTTCCTGCATCCAGGGGATGTCCTAGCGTCCATAGACATCAAGGACGCCTATCTTCACATTCCCATTTTCGCAGGACATCAGCGGTTTCTACGCTTTTCCGTAGAAGAGAACCACTATCAGTTTGTGGCGTTACCTTTCGGTCTCGCCACGGCTCCTCGGGTCTTCACGAAGGTGTTGGCCCCAATGTTGGCACTACTGCGCCAAAGAGGCATATCGATTCTAGGTTACCTAGACGATCTCCTGCTTCATGCAGAGTCTCCTCAGACCCTGCTACAAAACATAGAAATTACTATAATTTCTTTACAGGAATTCGGGTGGCTGGTGAACCAGCAAAAGTCATTTCTGGTTCCCACCCAGAGGCTCGAATATCTGGGTCTAATTCTAGACACAGTCAGGTCAAGAGTTTTCCTTCCGGTAGGGAAACTCCGGAAGATTCAATCAGCAGTCCAGTTGTTACTATCCAACAGCTGGTCTTCTCTTCGAACTTGCATGAGGGTTCTGGGGTTGATGGTGGCTTCCTTCGAAGCAGTCCCATTTGCCCAGTCCCATACCCGAATTCTTCAGCAAGAGATTCTTCATAGATGGAATCGGAATCCGGAATCCCTGGACAATCGGATCCGATTGAGCAAACAGACCAGAGAGTCTCTGGTCTGGTGGCTTCGGTCTCCGATGCTCAGCCAGGGAAAGTCATTTCTGCCAATATATTGGACGATAGTGACCACGGATGCCAGTCTATCCGGATGGGGAGGAATTCTCGGTCAGTTATCTGTCCAGGGACTTTGGTCCCTGGAAGAATCCAGGTTGCCGATAAATGTATAGGAACTGAGAGCGATCAGACTTTGTCTGATTCACTGGACCGAGCAGCTCCAGGGCAGCCCGGTTCGGATCCAGTCGGACAACGCCACGGCCGTGGCTTATGTCAATCACCAGGGGGGCACCAAGAGTGTCCGAGCGGCCAAAGAAGTGGCTTGCATTCTTCGCTGGGCGGAACGATTTGTTCCAGCTATCTCTGCGGTGTTCATTCCGGGGGTGGAGAATTGGCAGGCAGATTATCTCAGCCGTCAGACTCTGGATCAGGGGGAATGGTCCCTCCATCCAGAAGTTTTCCACCAGTTGTGCCTACGGTGGGGCACCCGGATGTGGATCTGTTGGCATCACGATTCAACAGGAAAGTACAGAGATTCATGGCTCGCTCCCGCGATCCTCTAGCAGAGACCGCAGACGCACTGATCGCCCCGTGGGGGCAATACCAGCTAATGTATGCCTTCCCTCCTCTCGGGTTACTGCCAAGACTTCTTCGCAGGATAGAGGAGGAAGGAATTCCAGTAATCCTGGTAGCTCCGGACTGGCCTCGCCGAGCGTGGTACGCCGACTTGGTCAGACTGGTGGCGGACGTCCCGTGGAGACTTCCTCTCAGGGAGGACCTACTGTCTCAGGGACCGATCTTCCATCCTGCTTTACGATCGCTGGCTTTAACGGCCTGGCTATTGAGACCCAGGTGCTGAAGGACAAGGGATTGTCAGCTTCAGTTATTCCTACTCTAGTTAAAGCAAGGAAAGCGACTTCCAGAAAGATTTATCATCGTACATGGAAGTCCTACATTGCATGGTGTGAACCTCTGGGGTTCCGTCCACGGTCTTATTCGGTTAGTCGAATATTAGCTTTTCTGCAACAGGGGGTTGAGCAGAAACTGGCCTTGAGCACTATCAAGGGTCAGGTCTCAGCATTAGCTATCTTCTTTCAGAAGCCTTTGGCTACTCATTCCTTGGTGCGGAATTTCATCCAGGGGGTGCGACATCTGGCTCCGCCAGTGCGCGCACCGTTACCACCCTGGGATCTTAATTTAGTATTGTCGGTTCTTCAGAAACCTCCCTTTGAAGATATTAGGGAGATTCCTCTACCTACGTTGTCCCAGAAGGTGGCCTTCTTGGTGGCTATCACTTCTGCACGCAGGGTGTCAGAACTGGCCGCTTTATCTTGTCGTTCCCCCATATCTGGTGGTTCATAGAGATAAGGTGGTTCTTCGTCCGAATCCATCCTTCCTACCAAAAGTGGTTTCAGAATTTCATCTGAATGAAGAAATTGTATTACCTTCCCTGTGTCCTAAGCCCAGTCATCCTCGGGAGTTTGCTTTGCACTCCTTGGATGTGGTCCGGGCGATCAGGGGATACTTGAAAACGACAGACTCGTTTCGCAAGACGGATTCACTTTTTGTGGTCCCGGATGGACCCAAAAAGGGGTTGCCTGCATCTGCCGCGACTATTTCCAAATGGATCAGACAGACGGTGGTACAGGCTTATTCTATTAAGGGTCGGGAGCCCCCGTTCCCTGTTAAGGCGCACTCCACTCGGGCACTTAGTGCGTCATGGGCCTTTCGCCATCAGGCGTCAGTGGTCCAGGTGTGCAAGGCGGCTACCTGGTCGTCGGTGCATACCTTTACAAAACATTATAAAGTTGATGTAATGGCATCGTCTGATGCCTCGTTTGGCCGCAAGGTTTTGCAGGCCGCCATTTGAGGAGACCAGTGGTCTACCTCGAGGGTTTTTTTCCGTTGGAAATTTTCATTTGAGTCTCCTTCTTTGTTTATAATGAGCCTTTAAAACTTCTAGTTTGGCACCGGTTGGGCCTTCTAGATTGGATTTTGATTTCGGTCAATCCCACCCCTCATTTGTGGCACTGCTTCTGGATGTCCCAGTTCTTGTGAATCAAGAAGACTACATCTGTCAATGAGCGACAGAGAAAATCGGATTTTTGTAAGATCTTACCGTAAAATCCTTTTCTCTTAGCTCATTGACAGACGTAGTACCCGCCCCTCTATCATTGAGTTGGGTTGGGTTAAATTCTCTGTTGCTGCTTTGTGACAGAACTGATGCCTTGTAGCAGAGAGAGGGAGGATATACCCTCAGGGACTGCCCCTAAGGTGGAGCCAGAACGTTTTTTCTTTCTGCCTAGTCCTGCTCCTGCGGAGACAACATAACCCAGTTCTTGTGAATCAAGAAGACTACGTCTGTCAATGAGCTAAGAGAAAAGGATTTTACGGTAAGATCTTACAAAAATCCGATTTTTTTGCTTTATGAAATAAAGTTTGCACTTTTTTATTGAGAAACATGCGTGGCTTAAACAAGATGCCTGCAGTAAAGGTCATCCTACGACTTCAACAAAATAGACAAGCCATTCTATGATCCCAGAGAATCCAGAATATACTGAATAAATGCTGTGAAAAATATGCCCTTTTAAAAAAAAGTAGAGGAGTTTTAAAAGCTTTGCAAATACTGTTTGGTATGCTTCAGGGGTCAAATCTAGTTTATCTTAAACATATACTGCATAATTTATAATGAATGTTGAATGTTCATGAATGTACTCACAACTGCCTGTCTGCATCCAGACAACATATGAATAATATGGTGCGCCTAGAGTTTATTCTGCTCATTGTTTATATAGTGAAAATAAGTACAGTAACCATCACATTTATACATGCGGTAGAGCATACATTAGTTTCCTTCTAGATGTCATGTGCCGCTTCAGTGATTTAGGGATCATATGCAAAACACTTTAAACTTATGAACAAAATCTTTGAATGAACTACAACTCTCCTGGGTGGACATACCCTTGTGGGCTGTAAAAATGGCTAATTAGTGAGTGCTGGGCGATATTGATATCTATGGTTGTTTTTAGTGCAGTTATTTTTCATATCAACATATTGTTGTTGTAGAAAGTTTTTTTTTTTTTTTTTCTTTTTGCTTTCATTTTTATTAAAGTGATTTTAAAGGTTTGTTTTAAAAAAAAATAACAAACATGTTATACTTACCTGCTCTGTGCAATAGTTTTGCACAGAGCAGCCCCGATCTTCTTCACGGAGCCGGCGCTCCTGGCTCCTCTCTTTTGACCAGTGCTCCCAAAAGCAAGTTGCTTGCTATGGGGGCACTGATGCATGCTTACTCCCAAGTCCCGCTCTATGCGTCCATAAAACGCATAGTGCCGTGAGTCAACGCCAACCCCCTCCTCTCTCTCCTCATTGGCTCACTGGCTGTGAGTAACAGCAGTGAGAGCCAATATCTCCCGCTGCTGTCTCAGCCAGTGAGTAGACAGAGAGAGACCCGGGACAACTGAGTTTACAGCGTACATCGCTGGATCGAGGGGGAGCTCAGGTGAGTATTGGGGGAACTGTGGGGGGAGCAGCACACATAAGTTTTTTTTTTACCTTTATACATAAACCTTCAGCCTTTACAACCACTTTAAAAATTGTTTTCTCTTAGGTCCTCTGACAGTCGCCGCCCACTCATACAATCTGCACGTCTGGGTATTGGCCTTCTACACAGGAGTAAGCTTGGCAGAAGATTTTGTTAGAATATTCACAAAAAATTTGTTTAGACACACCTACAGGGGGCTGTCCCTCTGGTCAATACCCCCAGCTAGCTTCATTCCCAATTCAGTTTGCTGCTGCCTAGCTTAGGAGTAGGCTGGCTTTTCCCTGGCTGGAAATAAACCAAAGTCCATAAAGTCCGTCTGAGGAAAATTATTCAGGTGTAGAAAGATATGCTCGTATGTTCCAACACCAATCGTACAAAAAAAATTCCTGACGATCACCACGTGAAAAGAAATGAATGGTTGTGTCCTTACCAGAAATTTAGACCCCCTGTTAAGGAAGGTCCACCAAGCATGAAGTGTAAGTGGTCATCAGGAAAAAATGCACCAAATCTTCCTCCAGTCCTCCACGGGATATCCAGACAGGACCATGGACTCGGTCAGCTTCATATACCCCAAGTGAAAGACATTGGTGTTCCTCCAAGAATACAAATGGGGGTGCACATAGTGGAGTATGTACAGGTTTATTGGTAAAAAAATGGTAAAAGCACTCACATGTTAGCTGCTTGAAACAGGCATGTAAAAAGTAGAGATGAAGGCTATAAGCGTGTCTGCATGGGGGCAGGCGTGACTGACGCGTTTCGTCCTGCTAAGGCGTTGTCAAAGGCAAAGCCCCCCCATATGCAGCACGCTCTTAAATAATGTCCCCTTTAGCTCGAGGTGCAATCACGCGCCTCCGCTTCTAGTGCGCGATGACGAAAGCGATGACGATGACGAAACGCGTCAGCCATGCCAGCCCCCATGCAGACACGCTTATAGCCGTGGCCTTCATCTCTACTTTTTACATGCCTGTATCAAGCAGCTAACATGTGAGTGCTTTTACCATTTTTTACCAATAAACCTGTACATACTTCACTATGTGCGCCCCCATTTGTATTCTTGGAGGAACACCAATGTCTTTCACTTGGGGTATATGAAGCTGACCGAGTCCATGGTCCTGACTGGATATCCCGTGGAGGACTGGAGGAAGATTTGGTGCGTTTTTTCCTGATGACCACTTACACTTCATGCTTGGTGGACCTTCCTTAACAGGGGGTCAAAATTTCTGGTAAGGAGACAACCATTAATTTCTTTTCACGTGGTGATCGTCAGGAATTTTTTTTGTACGTTTGGTGTTGGAACATACGAGCATATCTTTCTACACCTGAATAATTTTCCTCAGACGGACTTTATGGACTTTGTTTTTTTTCCTTTACATTTAGGGTTTCTTTTTTAGGTGGCGCTGTACCTGAACAATATTGCTTTATGGTCTGATATACTATTGTACCGGCAGCCTTTATACTAGTTTATGCATCAAGCGCAGCTTTCTTCCCTTTGTTTTTCCCTGGCTGGGGCTGCAGTCTCAGCTTTTTTCTTCTTTTTATGTTTTCTCTCTAGAAAAGTATTTTTTCTTTTAAAAGATAGCTTTTTATTTGTTCCGTTGCTTAATTAATCGGACTTCGGAAGACTACAGCGTTTGCGGAGCTGGGAATCACACTGCTTATTCTAGAGCCTTACGGAATCCCAGCCTGCCATCGAGCGTTAGCGGGTTATTGGTATGCCCAGGCCTCGCAAACTACTATGTCCCTGACCTCAGGGTCGATCCTGCGAAGTTGCTATCTTCGCCGGGATGTCTCAACTGCGGTATGCCCGCGTGTTGCTAGCGTCCCCTTCGGCTGACGGCACCCCCACTCAGGGTGGGAGGCTTCCTGTCACAGAGCGGTGCCCACGTTTTTGCTGGACCGGTGAGTACCATGCTACCCCTCTGTCGGGGTGTGTATGTGGGCCCTCTGTTTTATGGGGATGGCAGTTCGGTATGGGTTCTGTGATGTCCCCCTCATGTCTGTAGGTGCGGTCCCTGTGTGTCCCTTCCCGGTCCCTGCGTGGGCGCTGTGGCGGTTCCACCGCTGTGTGGGGATTTACGGGGGTCTCCTATGTCCCTGAGGTGCTTATGCAACTATTTGGGGAACAGTGCATGGCGTGTGGGGGCCGTTTTTGGTGCAAAACCGCGCACCCGCCATTTAAGGTGTGGGCAGGCTGTTTGGCCTCATAGTGAGGGCAGCAGCCATTTTCTACTATGCTTTTAGCACCATCTTTAGTGTTGGCAAAATGTCTTTGTGTGGACAGCGGCCATTTTCTCAGAGCTTTTCACATAGACTTGTATTGGCAACCATTTTTTTGTGGCACAGGACTGTTTCTGCCTCTAGGGGCGTGAGGTCACTTCCTTTTTTCTTCCCTTCAGATCGTTCAGCAGCGTGGGGCAAGTGTAGCACACTGTGGGGGGCTTTTATTGTATTTCCTGGCCTGCATTCCTGCTAGCATTCATTTTTTGCAGTTTCCTGTAGCACATGACTTGCTTTCCATTTGCGGTGGGGACCGCGGGAATCGCCGATTTAAAGGGCCAGCGTCATTTAAAATTGAGATTGCTATTATGGAGTCCCAGGATAGCATATTCCCCCCCAGATCTGGTAGAGAGTTCAGGTACTCCTGAATCCTCTGCTATAGTCTCACTTACTGCTGCACTTACGACTTTAGCGTCAAAAGTGGATTTGTTGATGTCTGACCAGGCTTCTAAGAAAAAGGCCTATGCCCTCTCAGTCTTCTGATTCAGAGCCAGATTTGGTTGCCACGGACAGCGTACCCCCTAAGGGGTCTCAGTCCTCTCAGTCGGATGCGGAGGAGAAGGATTCCTCCTCCGGATCAGCACGGGACCGCGCTGCGGTGTTCGCGCTTATTAGCTCTGTTAAAGACACTTTAAATTTGGTTGATGAGCCCCACCTGTCGGGTAAGCAGTCTTCCTTTGGGACCCGCAAAGCCCAAAAATCAGGTCAGGTTTTTCCTTGTCCCGAAGAGTTTCATGAAACCGTGAATTAACAATGGCGCCATATAAAACTCAATTTTGTGGTGCCAAAGAGATTTCAGTACCGTTATCACTTTGCGGATCCGGTGGATTCTTGCTGGACTGCAGCTCCTAAGGTGGATCACACTGTGTCCAGGTTAAATATGGCCACTTTAATGCCCGCGGAGGATTCTCCAGTGTTTAAAGACCCGGCGAAAACACTTTCCCGCCACATCTATCTGGTAGCGGGTTCCTTGCTGAAACCCGTGTTCACTTCGGTAATGGTCTCTCAGGCTGTTGTGGAGTGGGCCAAGGCGCTTAAGCGCACTCTGATTGCTGACTCTGCCTCTCCTGCTGCTCTGGAGATGGTGGATCAAATGGGTCAGGCTGTTTTATACCTGTGTGACGCGGCCTTAGATGAGGCCCCTTTAGTCGCACGACTTTCGGTGGTCGCAGTTGCGATTTGTTGCATCGTTTGGTTAAAAAGCTGGTCGGCCGTGTCTGACATCCCTTATGCGGGAGATCGTCTTTTTGGGGATGAACTGGTCAAGGGGATCACTGGGGGCAAGAGCACTCTGTTGCCCCAGGTGCCCAGGGGAAAATCATTCCGCGGCAAGCGGGGTCCCTCCTTTAAACCTAACCAGGGGTCCTTTCGTGCCTTCAAGGCACAAGACAAGGGTAAGTCCTTCAAGGCCTCTAGTGGCCAGAAGAAGCCTTGGGCGGTCAAGTAAAAGCCGCCCACACTGGCACAGCAGCTCAGTCCGCCTCGGCCTGAAGATGCGCCCTCACCCGTTTCAGGGGTGGAGGGACGTCTGCGCTGTTTTCCCGAATCTTGGCTGGCCAAGATTCAGGACAGGTGGGTTCAAGAACTA
This sequence comes from Pelophylax lessonae, assembly GCF_965119305.1. Classification (NCBI taxonomy): domain Eukaryota; kingdom Metazoa; phylum Chordata; class Amphibia; order Anura; family Ranidae; genus Pelophylax; species Pelophylax lessonae. The sequence continues at coordinate 325,293,689 of NC_138772.1, forward strand.
ATTCGGTCAGGGAACAAGGACGAGTTTCGATCTCGCCCAGCAGACAGATTCTTTCCCTCAAATCTTCATTTAACCCCTGGTCGTTTCCGAGATCTCCATCAGGCGGCTCAGGATCTCCTCGCCCAAGGGGTGTTTGTCCCAGTTCCACAGCGGGACAGGTTTCGGGGTTTTTACTCAAATCTGTTCACAGTGCCCAGAAAGGAGGGCAAGGTGCGTCTGATTCTGGACTTAAAGTTTCTAAACCGCTTTGTGCGGGTTCAGAGGTTTCCGAATGGAGTCCCTCCAGTTGGTGGTGGCATCCCTCAGTCCAGGGGATTTCCTGGCTTCCATCAACCTCAAGGATGCGTATCTACACATCCCTATTTACGAGGGTAATCAGAGGTACCTCCGATTTGCAATAGCGGAGGAGCACTATCAGTTCGTGGCGTTGCCTTTCGGTCTCGCTTCGGCTCCAAGGGTTTTTACCAAAGTGTTGGTGCCTGTTCTGGCCCTGTTGCAGGCACAGGGCGGGGCATTGCGGTCTTGGGATATCTGGACGATCTTCTGTTAAGATCGAGTGCCAGTCAGAGCCTGTTGCGCGATCTGTCCACTACAGTCCAGACACTCCAGGAGTTCGGATGGACCATCAACGTTCAGAAGTCGACCTTGTCTCCATCTGTTCGTCTCCCATATTTGGGAATGGTTCTGGACTCTGCTCAAGCAAAGGTGTTCTTACCGAGCTCCGGACCCAGCAGTCCGAGGTCAGGTCCCTCAGGGACAACGAATCCTCGTCACTTAGGACCTGTATGCGGTCCCTGGGGTTGATGGTGTCAGCCTTCGAGGCGATACCATTTGCACAGTTTCACACGCAATCTCTCCAAGCGAATTGGCCAGATGGTACAGACTACCTCAGTCCTTGGACCTGAGAGTGTCTCTGGGTCGCCAAACCAGAATGGATCTCTTGTGGTGGCTTCAGTCCCCGGCTGTGTCGGAAGGAAAATCCTTCCGGCCATTACTGTGGACGGTGATTACCACAGATGCCAGCCTGTCGGGCTGGGGTGGCGTACTGGGCAACCTGTCTGCCCAGGGCACTTGGTCGGAGGAGGAATCCTCCCTTCCGATAAACATATTGGAATTGAGAGCGATCAGGCTGTGCCTGCTCCACTGGTCGGATCGTCTTCAGGGCCGTCCTGTACGGGTGCAGACGGACAATGCCACTGCGGTGGCGTACATCAACCACCAAGGGGGCACCAGGAGTGCCCGGGCGGCCCAGGGAGTGACCAGTATTCGGTCTTGGGCCGAGACATGTCCCGGCGATATCGGCAGTTCACATTCCAGGTGTAGAGAATTGGCAGGCCGATTATTTGAGCCGCCAGACCCTGGACCAGGGGGAATGGTCCCTGCACCCGGAGGTTTTTCAAATGCTGTGTGCGAAGTGGGGATCCCCGGATGTGGATCTGTTCGCATCTCGGCTAAACCACAAGGTGGAAAGGTTCGTGGCAAGAACGGGCAATCCTCTGGCAGACGCCTCGGATGTGCTGGTTGTGCCTTGGCATCAGTATCATCTGATATATGCCTTTTCTCTGATTCAGTTGTTGTCCAGGTTCCTTCGCAGGTTGGCCTCGGAACAAACACTGGTGATTCTGGTGGCGCCGGACTGGCCACGCCGGTCCTGGTACGCGGACATCGTTCACCTGGCCGTCGAGCCTCTATGGCGGCTACCAATGCGAGAGGATCTGCTGTATCAGGGACCGATCTTCCATCCTGCTTTACAGTCGCTGGCTTTAACGGCATGGCTGTTGAAAGCCAGGTCCTGAGAGACAGGGGTCCCTCCTTGGAGGTCATTCCTACTTTATCAAGGCTAGAAAAGCCTCATCTGGTAAGATTTATTACCGTACATGGAAAGCTTATTTTGCCTGGTGTGAGTCCAGGGGCTTCTCTCCTCGTTCATACTCGGTGGCGAGAGTGTTGGCTTTCCTCCAGTCTGGTGTGGATCAGCGCCTTGCGTTGGCCGGGATTAAGGGCCAGGTGTCTGCACTGGCTGTTCTTTTCCAGCGCCCTGTGGCGTCTAATTCTTTAAATTCACACCTTCATTCAAGGTGTGCGTCACTTGGCCCCTCCTAGAAGGGAGCCCTTACCTCAATGGGACTTGAACTTGGTTCTGTCCGTGTTACAACGTTCCCCGTTTGAAAACATCAGGGAAATTTGATTACCTCTGCTGTCTAGAAAGGTTGCCTTTCTGGTGACAATCACTTCGGCTCGCAGAGGGTCGGAGTTGGCGGCGTTGTCTTGCCGCTCCCCTTACCTGGTGGTTCATAGGGATAAGGTGGTCTTGCGACCTAACCCGTCCTTTCTTCCAAAGGTGGTTTCGGATTTCCACCAATGAGGACATTGTTTTACCTTCGCTTTGTGCGAATCCAAAGCATCCTAAGGAGGTTGCCTTACATTCTTTGGATGTTGTCAGGGCGATCAGGGTTTACCTGTCGTCGACTGAATCCTTTCGAAAGTCGGATTCTCTCTTTGTCCTTCCTGAGGGACCTCGGAAGGGTATGGCTGCGTCTGCGGCGACCATTTCAAAATGGATCAGACAGACAATTGTACAGGCCTATTCGTTGAAGGAACGGGTACCGCCCTTCCCTGTCAAGGCGCACTCTACCATATCGGTGAGTGCGTCCTGGGCCTTCCGGCATCAGGCCTCAGTGGTCCAGGTGTGCAAGGCTGCGACTTGGTCATCAGTGCACACCTTTTCCAAATTCTACAAAATTGATGTTCTGACATCAGCTGATGCCTCCTTTGGCCGTAAAGTTCTCTGTGCGGCAGTACTGTAGGGGACCCTGATTTTGTTGCGGTTCCTGACTGTTGGGGTTGTTTACCCCCTTGGTTATTTGCTTTCCTGGGTTGTTGCTCCTGTTGAGCTTTCTTGTTGCCCAGAAGGTTCCCTTGCTGTTCATGTAAGGTTCCTTTCTCTGATGTGGGTGCTGCGTTGCCTTTTCTACGGTTGCGTTTCCCACCCTTCATGTCTACACTGCTTTGGGACATCCCCATTGGTGAAGACTGTATGAGTGGGCGGCGACTGTCGGAGGACGTAAGAGAAAACTGAATTTTTGTAAAATCTTACCGTAAAATTCCTTTCTCTGAGTCCTCTGACAGTCGCCGCCCCCGCCCCTCTTTTGGGGTTCTTATACACTTAACTGCTTGCTACCAAACTGAGCTGGGATGGCTGATTGCAGGGGGGTATTGGAGCAGTGGGACAGCCCCCATGGGTGTGTCTATGTAAATGCTTTGTTTCTAAAAAGTCTTATGCCTAGCTACTCCTGTGGAGAGGAAGTCAATACCCCATTGGTGAAGACTGTATGAGTGGGCGGCGACTGTTGGAGGACTCAGAGAAAGGAATTTTACGGTAAGATTTTACAAAAATTCAGTTTTTTTGTGAAGAATCAACAACAAGTGCGACACAATCATGAAGTGGAATGAAATTTATTGGATATTTCAAACCTTGTTAACAAATAAAAAACTGAAAAATTGGGCGTGCAAAATTATTCAGCCCCTTTACTTTCAGTGCAGCAAACTCTCTCCAGAAGTTCAGTGAGGATCTCTGAATGATCCAATGTTGACCTAAATGACTAATGATGATAAATAGAATCCACCTGTGTGTAATCAAGTCTCTGTATAAATGCACCTGCACTGTGATAGTCTCAGAGGTCCGTTTAAAGCGCAGAGAGCATCATGAAGAACACACCAGGCAGGTCCGAGATACTGTTGTGGAGAAGTTTAAAGCCGGATTTGGATACAAAAAGATTTCCCAAGCTTTAAACATCCCAAGGAGCACTGTGCAAGCGATAGTATTGAATTGGAAGGAGTATCAGACCACTGCAAATCTACGAAGACCTGGCCGTCCCTCTAAACTTTCAGCTCATACAAGGAAAAGACTGATCAGAGATGCAGCCAAGAGGCCCATGATCACTCTGGATGAACTGCAGAGATCTACAGCTGAGGTGGGAGACTCTGTCCATAGGACAACAATCAGTCGTATACTGCACAAATCTGGCCTTTATGGAAGAGTGGCAAGAAGAAAGCCATTTCTTAAAGATATCCATAAAAAGTGTAGTTTAAAGTTTGCCACAAGCCACCTGGGAGACACACCAAACATGTGGAAGAAGGTGCTCTGGTCAGATGAAACCAAAATTAAACTTTTTGGCAACAATGCAAAACGTTTGGTTTGGCATAAAAGCAACACAGCTCATCACCCTGAACACACCATCCCCACTGTCAAACATGGTGGTGGCAGCATCATGGTTTGGGCCTGCTTTTCTTCAGCAGGGACAGGGAAGATGGTTAAAATTGATGGGAAGATGGATGGAGCCAAATACAGGACCATTCTGGAAGAAAACCTGATGGAGTCTGCAAAAGACCTGAGACTGGGACGGAAATGTGTCTTGCAACAAGACAATGATCCAAAACATAAAGCCAAATCTACAATGGAATGGCTCACAAGTAAACATATCCAGGTGTTAGAATGGCCAAGTCAAAGTCCAGACCTGAATCCAATCGAGAATCTGTGAAATGAACTGAAAACTGCTGTTCACAAACACTCTCCATCCAACCTCCCTGAGCTCGAGCTGTTTTGCAATGAGGAATGGGCAAAAATTTCAGTCTCTCGATGTGCAAAACTGATAGAGACATACCCCATGCGACTTAAAGCTGTAATCCCAGCAAAAGGTGGCGCTACAAAGTATTAATTTAAAGGGGCTGAACAATATTGCACGCCCAATTTTTCAGTTTTTTATTTGTTAAAAAAGTTTGAAATATCCAGTAAATTTCGTTCCACTTCATGACTGTGTCCCACTTGTTGATTCTTCACAAAAAATGACAGTTTTATATCTTTATGTTTGAAGCCTGAAATGTGGCAAAAGGTCGAAAAGTTCAAGGGGGCCGAATACTTTCGCAATGCACTGTATATGCTTGCTTAGCCTTGGAAGAGAGACTTCTACAGAACAGAAGTAGATATGTGGGCACCTGGTAGACCCCACTCTCATGTTAGAGTCAGGCCAACTGTTTCGATGGTAGCCCAGCAGACAACTACCGTATTTTTCGCCGTATAAGACGCACTTTTTCTTTCCCAAAACTGGGGGGGGGGGGAGTTGGTGCGTCTTATAGGACAAATACACATTTTGCCTGCATTAAAACTGCCCCTAACTTTGTGTGGTGCTTGCTCGCATGTACTGCGGGCTGTGGAGACTTCTCTGACCCTCCCTGCACGGCCAGGCTGTGTGTGTTCGGGCTTCCCTCTCCCTCCTATAGCGTGCCTTGTCCCCCCCTCCCGACAGTTTAACCACATGCTGCCCGGGCACCATGTCAACACTCTGCTGAGCTTACCAGTACCTTTTCCTCCATCAGTGCGGGCTGTGCCTCCTCATGTCTCCCCGGGCAGTCTCACTCCTTGCAGGTCAGTGTGGGCCGCTTCTGTGCATATCTCCCAGGCACTGTATCAATCTATGCTGCCCTGAAATATCCGCACGTCTGCCCCTCCTGCTCCACACGTTCTGCCTCCTCCAGCCAATGTTTACTGTGTGCTGTCCGTGCTCTGCTCCGCCGCGCTCCTACTTGATTTAATGCCCGTGTTACTTTCACTGTTTACTGACTTTATATGTTACGTGGTTGACATAAAATTGTTCTTAAACTGCTGTTAACTTTATACAGTTGATATAAAATATTTCACTACAGTATTTGGTTCAGAATCTTTTTTTTTTCTAGATTTTCCTCCTTTAAAATTGGGTGTGTCTTATATTCCGGAGTGTCTTATACGGCGAAAAATACGGTATTTGTGGAAAACAGCTGGGAGCACATTTTAAAGCTGGTATCAGGCTAATAGATGATTTCTAAAGGGTCTGAATCTTTCCAAGTATTTTTTTTATTTTTAGTTGGGATGTTCAGGTCCTCCTCTTTTTGTAGCAGAAAATGTGCTTGCAACAACTAAACAAGCATGCTGCAACAAATATTTGTATAGTGAGAAACCTTCCTGATTTAGAAATCAAAAATGTTCTGGTTCTGTTACTTATTGAAGGATTGACCTGCTATATTAACCAAAACAATGCTTACCTCGGGTGAGATTAGTTAAGAAAAACAGCAGAGAGAGCAGGCATACAATTCCTTTTTTTATTCTACTTGTCAAAACTGCTAGTCCTCTTGAGCATGATTGCACAGTTTTATCACAGAGAGACTTCTGTTCAAGAGATAAAGAGCTCTGTTTTCACTGCACTTTTGGGAAATAAGAATGGCTGTTGGCAATTTCACTGTTGAAAAGCTAATGAATATAATGTGCACCACTCCTCTTCCGAATGGCTGAAGGCCAAAGCCATTTTGTTAAGAAATAATTAGCAGTCGACATTTGCTGAACCAGAGAGTTCTAAGTGTTAAATTCCAATGACTTACCGTAGGCCAACCGCTTGAGTCTTTTTAATACCTACAATAAGAAAATATACACCATCTAAAAAATATTCAGACAGGTGGCTTCTATACTGACAAACCTAATAATCATGCTGTCAAGATGTAAGGAATTTGCCATTGGCTCTAAGGTGGCATGTTTGTGTTTGGTCACTGCAAATGGGCGTATAGATTTTTTTGTGTGATTGGATTGTTTCCTAACAATTGACCAAACTTGTATGTCTATAGAAAATACCAGCTGCTTCAAATTGTTAAATTTGCTTTTTGAAAAACATATATATGCATTTTTTGCTTGCCAAAAACATTTGTAAAGTATTTAATACACTTTTGGGACCTCCCAATTTTGTAGAACCTGCAGTTCTGGGTATTCAGTGCCCCTGTCTGACCTCCTTCCTACTCTGGAAGCTATTAATGGATTCATAGCAGAAATAAACTCTCTCAGGCAACAGTAACTATTTTAATCCTTATGCTGCTAGCATTAGTAAATTGATAGGCATGTATATTATATTTACTTATTTGAACTTTTTTTTTTTTTCTTAATTTCTTAAGTTGCCTCTTGGTTTCTGACCTAGGCACATGGATGTCATACATCCCTGGAGTCTTCATGGGCTTTTTTTTTTTTTTTTCTTTCATTAGGAAGGGAGACACTTTCTCAGCTAAACATACCCACCTGCCTGCATGCCAGAGCTAAGGACAGATGGATTTCAGGACGGAAATGCTACATGAATCATCTGCCCTTACTCAAGATGGCTTCAGCTAGAAATGCTAGGGGGTGTTTTTTAAAGTGATTCCTCAATAAAAATAAAGTATGAAGACATGGATTGATGAGTTTGTTATGAATATTAAAAACAAATTAAATAACATTTTCAATTTGTGGTGCTCAGATACACTTTACTTCTGCTTTAACTCTAATGACAGCTTTACTAAGCTTTCTTGTTGTAAAAAGTCATATTTTGTACCTCACACTCACATCCACTTATATTGTAGGCACTTCCACTGCAACTTAGATTTCATCATTCAGTTGTTATTTACTGACCAAGTGTGAAGATAGTGTACAGGAAAAAGTGCACTACCAGAAGCGGTTCACTGGGTGCATAGAATCTATATAGACGTGTCACATCCTAATATCTAGACTGGAAAATGAGATAAAAAAATGCAAAAAAATTTAAAAAGTCATATTTTGTACCTCACACTCACATCCGCTTATATTGTAGGCACTTCCACTGCAACTTAGATTTCATCATTCAGTTGTTATTTACTGACCAAGTGTGAAGATAGTGTACAGGAAAAAGTGCACTACCAGAAGCCGTTCACTGGGTGCATAGAATCTATATAGACGTGTCACATCCTAATATCTAGACTGGAAAATGAGATAAAAAAATGCATAAACTTTGTAGGCACAAAAAGTATCATAAAAGGTTCTGTTTATTAATTTTAAACTTTAAAAGAACAAACATATATTGCAACTATAATGCCATAGTATGCTAGAGGTTATGTAATAGGTATAATACAGGGCATATCACATAATACATAGAAAAATACACAATTAAAGTTATCTAATATCTATGATTCAAACCACAGCAGATGGGAACAGATAATGGAAGCTGTCCTCCGAGAGGATCACTGTGTGGTCGTAGCAGGTATATTCACTTCATAGGATCGGAGCTAGAACACTCAACATGTTTCGCATATACGCTTCGCCTGGAGTTTAAGTTCGTTGCTTTGTATTCTGCTTATAAAAAATGTAGAACAGCAAAGGGGGTGAGCAGCCAGAGGAACCAGAGGGAGCATAAAGCTCACCTAGTATACGTTTAGATTAATGGATGGAAATGGTCCACCTAGGTCTTAAACTGTGGGAACTGTCATCATATTATGAGCTCATGAATGTCCACTGCTGATAAGCTGAACAAGCCATCTGGTCCACAAAGGGCTGGTAAATATATACAGCAGTAGGGATATATGTATAAATATATCACAGAGTGATATATAGTGTTTCAAAGAAATATCCACACCCGTAGCCTGGCTTCTGAATGCGCCTCACCCCCCATGGATGGGGAATGGCCACCAAGTGTAAAGATAGATTTTAGTAAAATAAATTAGCTCTGTTGAAAATACCTTTTTATTTTTTTTTACTTTGGAATGGATTATGAAATGAACAGTCATTTTATATTTTCTTGCATTATTCTTAAAAGTGTTAGTGCACCTGGAACTTTATACTTTAGTTTCTGGTACATTCTAGGGAATTAAACCTGATAGTATCTCTCATCTCTTGGAGAATCTGCTGGTAAGATTTCTCCACTTGAAATCCTGAGTTTGCATACCAGCTTCGGACCTTTTGAGAAGTCTTCTTGTTCCTCCATCTGAATTTTTGTAATTATTTAGCATTGTGCAAAAATGCAAACAGGTGATGCAGGAACATCCAAAAGTAGCTGGGAACACCCCAAACCTGAAAACAATGGTAAATAAGGAAAAAGAAGATCTTAGTTACTTAGAGATTAGGTGCTTTCTTAGCTCACCAGGCTCAACTTGAAATGAAATTTCATTGTTATGTAGACTGACCTTTTAAACAAAGTTAATGCAGTTTTGTTTTGTTTTTTTTGTTTTTTTTTGATTTGCAAAGTTTCCAAACCTAATTTTTTTAGATGACATTTACTTCATTATATCCAAGAGAGTGAGCGTTTCCTTTCCCATAGCAGATGGAAGGATCCCAGCATGATGGAACATCTCATATTTGGTTTCCTCAAAACCCATTAACACATTTTAAACTTATTGTGATGGGAACCATGTACAAGGTCTTTTCTATGGCTGGTTGACAAGTAACTGAGATTAATTTACTAAAGGCAAATAGGCTTTTCACTTTGCAAGGGAGTTTTCCTTCACTTAGTAAAGTAGGAGAAGCGCTGCTGACTTCCATCATCCAATCATGTGCAAGAAAAAAAAATCCATTTTTTTTTCTCTTTGCATAGTATTGGGTCTTCTTTGCAAAGTGAATTTTCAGCACAGTCACTGTGTTGTTTTACAAATACTGAAATCTGCTCACAGGTAGCGATGGGAAGGCCCAGAAAAAAAAAACGAAAACATTTGGGGAAAACAAATGTTTTTCCTCTGTGTTTTTTCAAAAGCGATTTTTGTTTTTTTACAGAAAAATTGAAAAAAAAAATTTACGTGAAATATGTTTTTTTCCAATGATAACTAATATATCTATGACATGGTATTTAAACTATATAATATGAAGACCTTAATGAAAGATTTTATGTAAAGTCTTAAATTATTGCAAGTTCCCTCAGCTGAAGACAAGCAAATCCTGGAATACAGTTCTAGTAACATGTACTTCTCAAAGCAGTTCTCAAACAAGAGAGATATGCATTTCTGCCACTAGGGGGCACTGAAGGGGAAATGCTGCAGTTTAGTTAGCTTGTGGGCACCATGTTACTCCTCCTATAGTTGGGTGATTGTTGGGATACAGTAGATGATATTTTCTGTCCTCTTAGGCCTTTATTGACAGGTAAGAGGGTCAATTTGTCTGACAAAATTGTTTTTATAACCTTTAAATAGTTCCTATTAATGTTCTCCACCATCACAACATAATGTTAACTATAGCCTGGCCAGTACATTGGTTTTTCTTTTCCTCCTCTCAGTAAAATTTGAGTAGGGATAGACCGATATGTTTTTTTCAGGGCCGATACCGATATTTTGGTCACAATGTATCGGTATCTGCCGATATATTGTACATTTAAAGTTTTGAAAAATAAAGACAATTTTTGACACAAATCTGGTACTGAACATGTTAAATTTTTGTTTAATGCTTAATGGCTGGCTTGCTGGCACCCTGTGGTGGGTGGCTGGCTGGCTGACACCCTGTGGTGGGTGGCTAGCTGGCACCCTGTGGTGGGTGGCTGGCCAGCTGGCACCCTGTGGTAGGTGGGTGGCTGGCATAGGGGCTGTGGGTGGCTGGCTGGTACAGGGCCCGTGGGCGGCTGGCTGGTACAGGGCCTGTGGGCGGCTGGCTGATACAGTGCCTGTGGCTGGCTGGTACAGTGCATGTGGCTGGCTGGCTGTCTGGCACCCTGTCTGTGGCTGGCTGGCTGTCTGGCACCCTGTCTGTGGGTGGCTGGCTGTCTGGCACCCTGTCTGTGGGTGGCTGGCTTTCTGGCACCCTGTGGTGGGTGGCTGGCACAGGGGCTGTGGCTGGCTGGCTGGTACAGGGCCTGTGGCTGGCAGGTACAGGGCCTGTGGGTGGATGGCTGGCTGGTACAGGGCCTGTTTGTGAGTGGCTGGCTGGCTCGCTGGTACAGTGCCTGTGGCTGGCTGGCACAGGGCCTGTGGATGTGGGTGGCTGGCTGGCACCGGGCTGCTGTGGGTGGGTGGGTGGGTGTATGGCTGTGATGCACTCCCGAGAGACTAGTCTCGACTCCAGACGAGGCTGTCCAAGGTGAGGGAGGCGGCCTAAGAAGGCAGAATGATGTAACAAAAATATTGGCAATATCCGCCAGTTCCGGGGCCGATACCAATTTACCGGGGAAAGTGCATATCGGCCCCTGATAATATCGGCCTTGCCGATAATGGGTCCATCCCTAAAATGGAGAGACCAGCATCTAGAGTTTGGAAACATTTCCACAGTTCAATTTATGCTGAGAGCAAAGCTGTAATTTGCAAATATTGTGAGAAGAAATATTTTTCAAATCAGCATTGTCTACAGTAGAACTGAAAAAACATATTAGTAGGAAGCTTTTTTCATTAATATGAGGGGAAGGGGGATGGTTACCTGTTCTCGTGTATAGTTGAAATGCTCTAAACACACAGGGGATATAGAAAATAATCACCCCCTTAAAATAATCACATGTTGTTACTTTGCAGCCTGAAATGAAGACATGCACAGTTTTTGTTTTATCCCAGTGCAACTTATGGCATCGAAGGGAAAGATATAACACCAACATGTCAGAAACAAATCACCTTCTCAATGGCACACAAATGCATTTGACTTTCAACTGTGATCAGCTGTGGTCATTTTGATTAGCTCAGCATGGAAATAGCTTTCCTGGAGCCTTTCACTCCCTGGTAGTATAGCTGAAGGAAACAATGAACTATGGGTGGCAAGGCACTTTCAAAAGATCTCCAGAATAAAGTTGTGGACAGGCACAAGTCAGGAGATGGTACAAAAAATATTTCAAATCAATGCCTAGAAGCACAGTGAAATCTATTATAAACAAGTGGAAGGTATTTGGTACAACACAGACCCTCCCTGGATCAGAATATCACTCCAAACTGGATGCAGGAGCCAGGAGGAAACTGGTCAGAGAGGCTACCAGAAGGCCTACAGCAACTCTTAAGTCATTGCAGGAATCTATGACAGAGTGATTATTGTGTGCATGTGACAACAATATCACAAATTCTCCACAAATGTGGTTTGTACGGGAGGGTTGCAAGAAAAAAGCCACTTTTCAAGAAAGGCCACATGCAGTCACAACTGAACTTTGCTTTGCCAATACCTTAAAGATTCTAAAGCCACATGGGAAAAAGTTGTTATGGTCGGATGAGACTAAAATTGAACTATTTGGCCTCAACACCAAATCATATGTCTGGCGGATATTCAACACAGATCTTTGGATCTCATATTGAGAGTTGACAGCAACAGATTCCAAATGCAAATAAGACACTTGAAATTAACTCTGGACCTTTTATCTGCTCCTTGTAAATGGGATAATGAGGGAATAACACACACCTGGCCATGGAACAGCTGAGCAGCCAATTGTCGGATTACTTTTGGTCCCTTAAAAAGTGGGAGGCACATATACAAACTGTTGTAATTCCTACACCGTTCACCTGCTTTGGCTGTAAATACCCTCAAATTAATGCTGAAAGTCTGCAGTTAAAGCACATCTTGTTTGTTTCATTTCAAATCAATTGTGGTGGTGTATAGAGCCAAAATGATTAGAATTGTGTCGATGTCCCAATATTTATGGACCTGACTGTATACCTTCTAAGCAACAAGAAAAGGAAACAGTGCAGCGCTGATAAATACTCAAATCATATATAACCATATGTATGCTATAAAGTCCAATACGTATGTCACAGTATAGGAGAAATGAAGATAAGGTGGAAGACAGGAGGGCCTTAGATGTCACAAATCAGTGCAAAATTCACATAAAAAGTCCACAGGGTGATAGACCATCCAAAACGGTGCGATACACAACACAGTGATCCTCCACCAGGTACATCTAAATGCACACCAGATTTCCCAGGGAGCCAAGTCTTGAATTAAACTCCTGTGGGCAAAGGGAATACCACCTTACAGGTATCGGGACATCCTTATCTTTTGAGTAGATGCACTAAATAGATTGCTCATCACATGAAGCCAGAAAGATTTTTCATAGTGTAGTATGATTTATTCAGGTATATAGTAAAAACATGTACATGTTCATAGATAAAATCAAGAGCTAAAACTCACATCAGAAAGTCAGCTGCTCCTCAGCACGGATGCGGCGGACGGACGCCAGTGTGTAGGCCCAGTCCTGGACGCGTTTCGTGTCAGTACATGTTTTCAACAGGAGTATGCCTATCCAACACAGCTCACCATCCAAATAACACCATTCCTACAGTAAAGCATGGAGGTGGTAATATCCTGATATGGGGGTGTTTCTCTGCATCAGGGACTGGAGCACTTGTCAGTATAGAAGGAAAATCGGATGAGGCAAAATACCTTCAAATTCTTGATTAACATCTGCTCCCCTCTGCCAGAAAGTTGTCAGTGGGAAGAAGGTTTATCTGCCAACATGATAATGAACCAAAGCACACAGCAAAAATGACCACACAGTGGTTAAAGTCGAAATAGGTGAATGTCAATGCATGGCCTAGTCAGAGCCCAGATGTTCTAAATTTGTAGAGACGTATCCCAACAGACTAAAGGCTATAATTAAAGCAAACATTCAACAAAAAATGACACAAGGGGTGATCCTTTTTAATACCCACTGTAAACAGTCCTTGTTATTTGATTTGTATTAAAAAAAAAAAAAAAAAAAAAAGAAAACATTTTAACGGATATGTTTAATTTTTGGTGGGAAAAAAATAATAAATGGCTTTTTTTTGGCAGCTAAAAAAATGTTTATTTATTTCTATTTTTTAGCAGATCGCTGGTGCTATGTGGGTCTCCAGCAGATCTGCCAGTGTATCTTATTTCCTGTACATCCCAGGTAAGCAGATACAATCTGATAGGAAGCATGGATTAACTACCACAGCGCTCCACAGCAAAGGCTGCTGGACCTTGTAGTTTTCCATGCCCAGAGCCCTTGTCAATCAGTGACGTGGCCAGGCGGGTCGAGCCCTGCTCAGCCACATTTTCTTAAAATTGTGACAGCTAGCGGGGTGCGAGAAGAGCCCTGCTAGCTGTCACAGCAGGGATAGGGGAGGTCCGGGGTTGTAACATGTTATGAAAGGTGAACTTATCCTTTAAAAAGCAAGTTTAGTTTGATTACTGAATAAGCTGTACTTTTATTTCAAGCACAATGCTTATATACACTGTATTTCACATTTCCAGTGTATTAAAATGACTTTCAATTGGTAAAACTACTCCACACTGAATTTTTCTAAAATTTTCATTCTTTTTTTACATAAAAAAAAACAAGGGGACAAAGGATTTTTTTTCCCCATGGCTTCAACATTTCCAGAAATTTTACATCTTTACTCTATGAATTGCAAAAATCAACAAACAAAAATTCCCAGCTCACTTACCAGCCAGCCTGCAACAAACCAAATTGACCTTGTCCAACATTTCACCTTAAAACCAAGGGGTTTTGTTTGCACACATTTGCAAATACATGCTTAAAGCGGAGTTCCGGCCACAAAAAAAAAATTCAATGAAAATACCCTCGGGACAGTCAGGGGCTAGTACATTCCACAATGGATAGCCTCTGATCTGTCCCGGTTCGCACTTTGACTTTTAAAATAAATACTTACCTTGGAAATTTATTCTCCAGCGCTGCCATCTCGGATGTGGGCAGCTGAAGCCAGCGCGTCCTCTTCTGCGTCCTCTTCCGTGTCCTCTTCTCCCAGAATGCACCTGCACCGGCCCCGGTCGTCACTTCTGGTGCTGCGCGTCATCCCTCCACAGCTTCTGGGCATGCCCAGAAGCTGTTTAGCAGGGGATGAGGCGCCGCATCGGAAGTGACGAGCGGGGCCGGTGCAGGCGCATTGATTCCTGGGAGCGATGACGTTCAGCTCCCAGGAATCAATGCAAAGAGGAAGTGCAGAGGGAGGAAGTGGAAGAAAGGTGAGTATATTTTTCTGCAATAACAAGGTAAGTAAAAAAAAAAAAAAAAAAATTGTAATTATCCATTTCTTTTTCAGGTGACTAGAAGCAAGCGGATGGCCCAAAATCAACTATGTCGATTTTGTGTCCGGAACTCCGCTTTAAGCTGTAACGGCCACGTCACAGCACCCCCGTCTACTGCAGCCCTAACTTTATCATTTTGAGAGTCTCCTGGGTTGGAGCACATATATGTACAATATAATAATGGATACATTAACGGCAGGTATGCCTGAAGGGAGTTCACCCCTCCTTAAAAGTATGGGGACATCCCCTCACTCAGGGGTACCTACATATTCTTACGGCAGTTCAGTGTCTGCTGCTTAGCCTAAATGTCCTGCTTTTCTGCCTGAGCTAAACTCCAGTCCAACATATTCCTATTGGTCCATTACTTTGATTGACTGCCTCACTGGCCAATATGAGTTGGTGCAGGAGGTTATATATAATCTTCAACAGCTGGAGCTTTGCCCAATACAAATTGCCTGACGCTTGGGGAATCAAAAGATACTGAAAGTTACTGCAGGTAAGTACAAGCACCTCTGGGTGCCTGTACGTCCTACTTGTCAGAAGCTTTTAATATTTTTTAAAGTAACAGCATATCTTAAATTCTTCTTTTATTTTTCCGAACTCCCGTAATGTGGAATTGCTGTTATAATATGCTCCCATAAATATAGAAAGCAAACAGTAATGATCACAAATCTCTAATCTCATTTTGCATTGAATCCCGATTAAGTTACTTCATCAGTTTTATATTTGTTTTAGATGGCTACATTTCATTTATAAGATAGTTGTTTATTATCATCAGGTAATGTGTGCAGACATAGTTAATGTAATTTAGAATAATTTACAACTTATATCATAAAGATATGCATGCGTACATTTACTTGTTAATGTGAAAAACGAAATTAGTCAACATATTTGCTTAGAAATTAGACACTACATTAATTCTAGCTTTACATTAATTATTTGTAAATCACCAGTTACTTAACTTTGCTTATTAAAATAACATATTTGTTTTGAAGTGTACATCTCTGTGGTAGGTTTCCAGCCTGCAATTAATGTGACTCATTGGAGTAATACATCTTAGCAATAGGGCTGTGTGATGTTTTGAATTAATTATAAAATAGAAAATCATGTCTTTTCTTTTTAACCCTGAGCACTGACCACAAACTGTGTTAGCTTATTATAGGAGGACTACAATCAAAATGAAAAAATAAAAAAATATATCTGCGATATACTGCATCTTTGCATAAGTTTTACGCATTGATGTGCACTTTCATTGGGTTTCAATGCTGGACTCTAGGGTAAAGTTTCTTTCACCGTGTGCTAAATGCTGACAAATATGGATGCAAGCATGTGGTTTTGTCTGCTTACACGTATTCCTGTGGGCCCTGACTTGTACTAAAATATGCACCTGCATACAAAAAAATACAAAATTGCAAATGTGTAAGTACATGGTTAGGGCATTGATTAAACTGGGTTTTCAGCTGTACAGTAGAACACATGTGTTGTGCTGCACAGATATAAAAAGGACCTATGAAGCATCTAATACTCCTCTTTAACTAAAACGCACACTTTTCTGTATCAGTTTTCCTTATTACCTCAAAATGATTGTGCTGGGGTATGGGTTCTTAAGAGCACGCTAATTTGCATTGCATAGCATTGCATTTTTTTCCTTGGGAATATTAAATTACTAAAGAATGTGCATTCACTCACTCATTCCTTGAAAAGTTATTTTGGATTATTAAAGTGGTTGTAAACTCTGGTTACATCACTTGTACCTACAGGTAAGACTAAAACAAGGCTTACCTGTAGGTAAGACAAAACCAGAAAAATCCCCAGCTCAAGTTACCAATTAGTTTTCTTACCAACCAAATTAACCTTTCTAACAGTATGCATTAAAAACAGGGGTTCAGTTAGCACACATTTGCAAACACATGCATGTGTTGCCCTTCCACGTGCCAATTATAGGTGGGGGTAGGGGCCATTTTGTTTTTTATTGTTGTATACTGGTGAGGGGACATACTGGATGCCTTTTCTGCCATGGTGCTATGTCTTGGGTGTTTATTGTGCCCCTGTGCCTTTAAGGAGGCTTGGGGTCCCTCCAGGCCCACCTGCCCCCTATCTGTCCATTAGAATGCATGTGCTTCCACTGTGGAGACTCTCATAGGTTTACAGGAGTTAGGACTGCAGGTAATACAGGGTGCCGTGAAATGGCCCTGCAGCTTACGCATGCGTTTGCAAATGTGTGCTGACTAAACCCCTGTTTTTAACGCATACTGTTAGACAGGTTAATTCAGTTGGTAAGCAGACTAGTTGGCGATTTGACCCGGGAATTTTTTTTGGTTTTGTCTTGCATGCGTTGCTGTGAAGGCCAGATATAGGTGGGGACAGGGGCCATTTTGTTTGCTACCTGTAGGTACTGTGAATATCTCCTAAACTTGCAGTTTAGGAGATATTCAGAGTGCATGCAGCCAATGACGTCATTGGCACATGCGCTCTGAAGGTCCGGTTTACTGTCCCGGACCTTCAGAGCACGTGCCGGAAACAGCGGCTCTCACGCACATGCACAGGACTGACGTCATTACGGCTAGGGCCACTCACAGCGCCGGAATCTGCAAGCCCAGGAAAAACACCAGGGAAAATGTCACCTGTCTCAGTGGTGAGCGGGCGCTCCTGGAAGGGCTTCATTCTAAGGTAAGTATTTCATAATGAGCTAGTATGTGATGCATACTAGCTCATTATGCTGTTGTCTTACAGGTTTTTTTATTTTTTGTTTTTTTTCTTCCGGGGTTTACAACCTCTTTAAATGATGATACGTTTTCCTCGATTTCCACTTCCTGTGAAAGAGAAGATGAAGGGGACAGACAAAATAGAGCAGAAAACTGATGATGTACAGTAACCCAAAGCAACCAACAGTCATGTGTTAGCTGGCTCCAGTAAGCCTAAATCTGGTAGCTATGGGTTATTGCCCTACTGAGCGGTCTGTACGTTTCTATGGAAAACAGGAAGTCTGCAGTAAAATAGCAGTTTCCAGAAGTGGACAAAGGAGGGGGCAGATTATGCACAAATAAATAATTAAAAATGTAACAGCGCTGTCTCTCTAAATAATCTTTTTTCAATGTGGGCTGCTGCTGTTCCCCAAGCCCCCATGAATTGGTCCTTATATTAAACGTTTCTACTATTCACAGCACTGTCCTAAAATCATATCAATTTTTCTATTTCAGCAAGAGAAGGTGCAGTATACTCATTCAAAAAAAATCATGCAGCAAATAAAGTGTACCATCATACAATACTGCTGTTATAGACCTATGGAGACTTTGTAGCTGAAAAGCACAAGGTCGAAAAGATCTGGTGAGTGTTATAAGACACAGAGTGGTGTATGAGGCATGGAAAGCTTATAAACTGCATCAAGGGACTTTGTATAAGCACATAGGAAGGAATTGCACTGAAGCCCTTTGTATATGGAGCACTATAAGAAGAATTTTTGAAGCACTTAAATATACTTTTTGATGTATGAAGACATCAGCTACAAAGTCTTCATAGGCTTGTGGATATTACCTTCCCTGTTCTTTGCAGGAATCAGACAGCTCCTCCAGCACTCTCCTTACACCGCTGTGTATTCACTCCTCAGATCCCATACAAGGGGACACATATGGGCATTTATTATTTGGACTTTAACAGAAGTATTGTATGATGGTACACTTTACTTGCTGCAAGGTTTTTTTTTTTTTTTTTTTTTTTTTATGACTATACTGCATCTTCATTTGCTAAAACAGTATGAGTAGAAAGGTAAAACTTTTTTTTTTTTATAAACTTTATTTTATTATGTTTTTCAAATTACATAGAACAAAGCTAAATAATCATCAAGTAAACAATCAATTAAAGAACAAAATTAAATTAAAGAACAAGATAATTAATCAACAAAGGGTGTACATAGGTCATTAGAATGCGCTTAGGTGTTTCTAGAGTGTGCTTAGTATATATAAACAATCACAGTTAATACACAGTAATTAGTTAGAGCATTATCAAAGGGGATGGTAGGTTGAGTATGGATAGAGCGTTAAGCTGGATACACACTATACAATTTTCTGAAGACTTTTTCCTTTAGATTTACCAAAACCATATAATATTAGGTAAGACCTAAACACTTTCAAATTGTATGCAATCAGGCAGGCTCTTGCACTACATAGTAAAGGTAAATCTAAAGGAAATCTAACAACAAAAGTTGTATAGTGTGTATCCAGCTTTAGGCTGTCAGGGGATTGGTAATGCTATCATGGGAGAGGTATGCATTTGAGGTGTTTGAGCCAAAGGTCCCAGTGTTTTTGAAAGACAGAAATTTGTAGGTTAGGTTTTGGCGTACATATATTCCATTAGGCAATTGTTGTTCAAAATGGATAATAATTAAGAGTTAGGTGAAGGATGGGGGGCTTTCCAGTTTCCTGCGATGGCCAGGCTGGCAGATATGAATACATGGGAGATGACTGTGTGTGGGGACCGGGCCAGTTGACCATGTCCATACCCAGTAGTACCATTTGAGGTGAGAGGGGTACATGAATCGGTAAGATGGAAAAAAGTAGTGTGGAGAGCTTAATCCAAAATTTAGTAAGGGTTGGACAGTTCCACCAGATGTACAGTGAGTTCCCTGGGTTTCCACATTGTCTCTAACATAGGTTGGTGGAGGAAGGGTAAATGCGGGCAATTTTTGTTGGGGTAAGGTACCAGTTGTGATATAATTTCTGAACAGTTTCCCAGTGTTTTATGCACCGTGAGATTTTTAATGGTGCCTGGAGCAAGCGGTGCCACTTTTGAGGCGTAGGTTAAACTTTTTTAAATGCCTTAACATACAATACCTAATGCTTACCAGGTCTGGTAACAATCAGTATACACATGAAGGTGCACAATTGCATTGCACAATATATACATTTTAGCTATAACTCTTAAATTGTTATTTGAGAAATATTTAATGTGTTCATGTGGGATTGAATGCATCGCTAAAACTAAAATAAGATTAAATAACACAGTTATTGGATGCATTGGGGCAATTTTTAAATATAGAACAGTATAGTGGTTTGGTGTCAATTTTAGTTTTTCAATGTTAATACCCTTTAAACTACATACACATAATGGTCGCTGAAGAAGAGTTACCAGAAGGGAAAACAAATCAGCAAGACTTTGTGCACATATCATTAAAGCTTATTACATGTGTTTACATTCTAATTTTTAAGCTTCCATTGGCCTTTAACCACTTGACCTCCAGACGATTTACCCCCCTTTATGACCAGGCCATTTTTTGCGATACGGCACTGCACTACTTTAACTGACAATTGCGCCCTGTACCCAAATAAAATTCTTGTTCTTTTTTTCCCCACAATTATAGCTTTCTTTTGGTAGTATTTGATCACCTCTGCGTTTTTATTTTTTTGCGCTATAAAAAAAAAGAACTGAATTGTGGAAAAAAAAAAACAATATTGTTCACTTTCTACTATAAAACCTATCCCATTAAAAAAATTTAAAAATACATCTTTCTTCATAAATTTAGGCCAATATATATATTCTTCTCCATATTTTTGTTAAAAAAAATCCCAATAAACATATATTGATTGGTTTGTACAAAAGTTATAGTGTCTACAAACTATGGAATATTTTATTTATTTATTTATTTTTACTAGTAATTACGCCGATCAGCAACTTATAGCATGACTAGGATATTGCAGCGGACATTCTGACACTAACTGACCAGTGACACTGATACAGTGATCAGTGCTAAAAATATGCACTGACACTGGCTGGGAAGGGGGTAACATCACGGGCGAATAAAGGGTTAACTGTGTGCCTAGCCTGTCTTTTACTATACTGTGTAAGGTGCTTTTACTAGGGGAAGAGACCATTTTTTCCCCCTGCTTTGCAGGGACACATACTCCCTCCTGTCAGAATGGTGATCTGTCTTGTTTACAGATCACAGTTCTGTCTCTCTGCTTGACGATTGGCAGGTGCCAGAGGACATCAAGTACTCTGCACCCACCGATCGACTTCCTTTGTGTGTAATCACAGTGGAAGCAAGCCGCTGGCTGCATGTATGTGCGTCCCCCACCCGGAAGTGACATGATCTGGTGCACAGGTGCCGCCCTGTATCAGTAGAACTGCGATCCAGGAACCCTAGATGTGATCAAACTGACCTCATTTGCAGACCGAAGTTCATCCCTTTGATCTAAAAGAACCAAATGATACAATGTTTCTCTTTATCTCTCAGTGCTAAGCAATGTTGTGATAAACTTTGCCAGCTGTTTTCTTTTCTTTGACAGCTGTGAGCACAGAACTGCTCTGCACTGCTACATGAATCTTGGAAATTCCTGATTAAGATCGTGTGGGAAGTTGAATCTAGATCATGATTCTTTCATGATTAATCGTGCAGCTCTAGCCCCTGGTCATAATTCAGCTTGATACGTGTTAACTTTTATTTGAGAAGTAAAAAACATTATTGTCAATAAAATGTTGGGACCTTGTTAAAGATCTGTGAAAAAGTTACCTGAACAAAATATTTTTCCCTGAAATGCAAAATTTATATTAAAGTACAGTAATTGCCGTAAATATTTATAACACTTTCCTCTTTTTACAAGCTGTTCCATATTTTAGTCTTAGGATTACACATAGAATTGTAGATAAGCTGCATGACACTTTACTGTGTCAGCTGCTTTCAAGTAAATTGTTTTCAATGAGCTGGCCAACTGATAGAAAAGTAGCAGTATAGCAAGAGAATTGTACAGCACTGCAAAGCAAGAAGCAGAGTCTGCATTTGTAGCTCTCAAATGATTGCTTCCATATACATAAATAATTACAAATTATATAATTAACCAAAGCTTTTAAAACCTATACACATGATGACTTTTTACATCAAGCTGATCTGTTTACATAAGTTTTGATATTTTTCATTTAGCACTATTAAATATATATGACATACAGTGCATTGCGAAAGTATTCACCCCCCTTGAACTTTTCGACCTTTTGCCACATTTCAGGCTTCAAACATAAAGATATAAAACTGTATTTTTTTGTGAAGAATCAACAACAAAAGGGAGACAATCATGAAGTGGAACGAAATTTATTGGATATTTCAAACTTTTTTGACAAATAAAAAACTGAAAAATTGGGCGTGCAAAATTATTCAGCCCCCTTAAGTTAATACTTTGTAGCGCCACCTTTTGCTGCGATTACAGCTGTAAGTCGCTTGGGGTATGTCGCTATCAGTTTTGCACATCGAGAAACTGAAATTTTTGCCTATTCCTCCTTGCTAAACAGCTCGAGCTCAGTGAGGTTGGATGGAGAGCGTTTGTGAACAGCAGTTTTCAGTTCTTTCCACAGATTCTCGATTGGATTCAGGTCTGGACTTTGGCTTGGCCATTCTAACACCTGGATATGTTTATTTGTGAACCATTCCATTGTAGATTTTGCTCTATGTTTTGGATCATTGTCTTGTTGGAAGACAAATCTCTGTCCCAGTCTCAAGTCTTTTGCAGACTCCATCAGATTTTCTTCCAGAATGGTCCTGTATTTGGCTCCATCCATCTTCCCATCAATTTTAACCATCTTCCCTGTCCCTGTTGAAGAAAAGCAGGCCCAAACTATGATGCTGCCACCACCATGTTTGACAGTGGGGATGGTGTGTTCAGGGTGATGAGCTGTGTTGCTTTTACGCCAAACATAACGTTTTGCATTGTTGCCAAAAAGTTCGATTTTGGTTTCATCTGACCAGAGCACCTTCTTCCACATGTTTGGTGTGTCTCCCAGGTGGCTTGTGGCAAACTTTAAACAACACTTTTCATGGATATCTTTAAGAAATGGCTTTCTTCTTGCCACTCTTCCATAAAGGCCAGATTTGTGCAGTATACGACTGATTGTTGTCCTATGGACAGAGTCTCCCACCTCAGCTGTAGATCTCTGCAGTTCATCCAGAGTGATCATGGGCCTCTTGGCTGCATCTCTGATCAGTCTTCTCCTTGTATGAGCTGAAAGTTTAGAGGGACGGCCAGGTCTTTGTAGATTTGCAGTGGTCTAATACTCCTTCCATTTCAATATTATCGCTTGCACAGTGCTCCTTGGGATGTTTAAAGCTTGGGAAATCTTTTTGTATCCAAATCCAGCTTTAAACTTCTTCACAACAGTATTTCGGACCTGCCTGGTGTGTTCCTTGTTCTTCATGATACTCTCTGTGCTTTAAATGGACCTCTGAGACTATTACAGTGCAGGTGCATTTATACGGAGACTTGATTACACACAGGTGGATTCTATTTATCATCATTAGTCATTTAGGTCAACATTGGATCATTCAGAGATCCTCACTGAACTTCTGGAGAGAGTTTGCTGCACTGAATGTAAAGGGGCTGAATAATTTTGCACGCCCAATTTTTCAGTTTTTTATTTGTTAACAAAGTTTGAAATATCCAATAAATTTCGTTCCACTTTATGATTGTGTCCCACTTGTTGTTGATTCTTCACAAAAAATTACAGTTTTATATCTTTATGTTTGAAGCCTGAAATGTGGCAAAAGGTCGAAAAGTTCAAGGGGGCCAAATACTTTAGCAATGCACTGTATATGATAGTGCATACAAAGTGTAGTGTATCAGCCCATTAATAGCTTTATGGGCTACCTGTTCATATCTGTAAATAGTTGATTGCTCTGTGAAGGTATGTGAACATCAGTATTTATACCTTCACAAAAACGTTAAGCTGGGTTTATACGTTGATTTCTTTTTTTTTGTTCAACTAGATTCCCACAGATTCCCACAACCACACAAGTAATGTGGATGCAGGAATTTCCCCAGCCGTGCTGTTGTATTATGAACTACACCCTTTCTCCCCTCTTCCCCGTCAGAATACACTGAACAGCATTGTAGCAGCTTATCTAATTCTGGTTGTCCAGAAGGACTGTTCGATAGAAGCCGGTCTAACTGCCTTCTATTGAACAGAGCCAGATACACATTGATCGAAATTCGTCTGGTTCCTGCTGAACTGGCTGAATTTTAATATGCGTATACCCAGCTTTAGAATGAAGATTGGGAGATATTGATCTAAGACCTAGAGACGTCAGCTTACATTTATATTTCAACATTTGAAGGCATTCTTAGATTTCAAATGTTTTTGTTGTCTTATCTAGGTATTAGTGTGGTTACAGTATATTTATTATCTGCATCTTTTGTATACCTTACCTTGTAATGATGGGCTCATGTTGTGGCTTCAGTTTGTGGTGTCATGGAGTATCAATTCCTCTATGTCTATTCATTAATTCACTTAACTTGTCCCTATTTACCAGAGGGAAAAGAAACTTCTAGTTTTGAGTCACATAGCATCCATTGCATGCCTAGTCATTTTGCATCACAAATGTGCATGCGCTAATGGCATGAAACAAACTAGGGATGCACCGAAATGAAATTCTTGGCCGAAGCCGAATAATAATAAAATGTTTGGCCGAAGGCCGAATACCGAACGCGGTGTTTCGCATTTTTTCCATTTATTTTGCCAATTTTTTGTCCTCTCTCTTGTCCTCTCGTGTCTCTCTCTCTCTCTCTCTCTCTCTCTCTCTCTCTTGTCCTCTCTCTCTCTCTCTCTCTCTCTCTTGTCCTCTCACTCTCTCTCTCTTGTCCTCTCATGTCTCTCTCTCTCTCTCTCTCTTGTCCTCTCTCTCTCTTGTCCTCTCATGTCTCTCTCTCTCCCTAAATGTTACTGTAGGGAATGGGATTCAGTGCACACTGCAGCCTTGTACCATAGGGTTAATGTTAGTGACACTGTAGGGATTGGGAAGGATGCTGGGAATGGAAATCAGGAAGCATGCAGGCAGCCTTGTAAATTTTAATTGCAGATACAGGGCACTGGGCAGGTCAGGGTTAATGTGGTAACATCAATTACTCAGTGACAGTCAGTCCGTGTCAGTGTGGACTCGATCAGATTATACAGTGACACAGTCTCTCATAGTGGTGGTAGTAGGAGGCTGGAGGTGGACTAGTAGGAGCCTGGAAAGGAGCACAGCCGCATACATACATTACTCACTCGTGCACTGTAGCCCGCCCCACACATTCAGTGAGTCTTACTCTCCTCCCTAGTTTTTTCAATTGCACATTCAGGAAGCCAATCACGCCGCGAGTAGCGGCACAGCGGAACCAATCAGGTGTGCAGGCACGCGTGATTGGTTCGCTGTGCAGCTAATCACGGCGTGATTGGCTTCCTAAATGTGCCATTGAAAAAACTAGGGAGGAGAGTAAGACTCACTGAATGTGTGGGGCGGGCTGCAGTGCACGAGTGAGTAATGTAATGTATGCTCACCGCTGAAGTGTCCCGGCTTCACGGAAGTCTGAGAGTCCTCCTGTCCTCCTCCGAGTCCCTTCCCCCTGTAAATATCGTGACCTCGGCGATATGAATATCGCCTACGGCCACAGAACGATAGTCGATATCATATCGACTATCGTTCAGCCCTATTATTCGGCACAAAATTATTCGGCCTTTTGACTTATTTGGCCGAACACCGAAAGTGCTATTTTTTCTATTTTCGGCCGAATAATGTTCGGCCGCCGAACATTCGGTGCATCCCTAAAACAAACACATCTCTTCCATGTGTAAATAGCTCTCACCTTCACCAGCACTTGACTGAGAGACCCAGGATTTTTGGGATATGTTGTGTTTGGAGAAAGAAAAATGCTGACTATGACCCTAAGAACACTATCCCCACAGTCAAGAGCGGAGGTGGAAAAATTATGCTTTTGGGCTGTTTCTCTGCTAAATGTACAGGCCAACTTTGCTGCATTGAGGGGCCAATGGACGGGGCCATGTATTGTAAAATTCTGGATGAGAACCTTCTTCCCTCAGCCAGAACATTGAAGATGGGTCATGGATGGGTCTTCCAGCATGACAATAACCGAAAACCTACAGCCAAAGCAACCAAGGTGTGACTCAAGAAGAAGCACAATAAGGTCACGGAGTAGACATATGCGTTGCCTTTCCAATGCTCCTTGCTGCAGTGCCCAATTACAGGTGAGGGCAGTAACCACTCTCTCATACTGGTCACTGGAAGTTCAGCATGACACCTCATGGCAAAGAAATCCCTGAGGATCTGAAAAAAAAGAATTGTTGCTCTACATAAAGATGGTCTAGGCCAGTAATGGCAAACCTTGGCACCCCAGATGTTTTGGAACTACATTTCCCATGATGCTCATGCACCCTGCAGTGTAGTTGAGCATTATGGGAAGTGTAGTTCCAAAACATCTGGGGTGCCAAGGTTCTCCATATCACTGGTCTACGCTAAAAGAAGATCGCCAAGACCCTAAAACTGAGCTGCAGCATGGTGGCCAAGACCATACAGCGGTTTAACAGGACAGGCTCCACTCAGAACAGGCCTCGCCATGGTCAATCAAAGAAGTTGAGTGCACGTGCTCAGCGTCATATCCAGAGGTTATCTTTGGGAAATAGACATATGAGTGCTGCCAACATTGCTACAGAGGTTGAAGGGGTAGGGGGTTAGCCTGTCAGTGCTAAGACCATATGCCACACACTGCATCAAATTGGTCTGCATGGCTGTCATCCCAGAAGGAAGCCTCTTCTAAAGATGATGCACAAGAAAGCCCATCAACAGTTTGCTGAAGACAGCAAACTAAGGACATGGATTACTGGAACCATGTCCTGTGGTCTGATAAGACCAAGATAAACTTATTTGGTTTAGATGGTGTCAAGTGTGTGTTGCGGCAACCAGGTGAGGAGTACAAAGACAAGTGTGTCTTGCCTACAGTCAAGCATGGTGGTGGGAGTGTCATGGTCTGGGGGGGCCGGCACTGGGGAGCTACAATTCATTGAGGGAACCATAAATGCCAACATGTACTGTGACATACTTAAGCAGAGCATGATCCTCTCCCTTCAGGGACTCGACCACAGGGCAGCATTCCAACATAATAAAGACCCCAAACACACCTCCAAGACGACTACTGCCTCGCTAAAGAAGCTGAGGGTAAACGTGGTGGACCGGCCAAGCATGTCTCCAGACCTAAACCCTATTAAGCATCTGTTAGGCATCCTCAAACGGAAGGTGGAGGAGCCCAAGGTCTCTAACATCCACCAGCTCCTTGATTTTGTCATGGAGGAGTGGAAGAGGACTCCAGTGGCAACTTGTGAAGCTCTGGTGAACTCCATGCCCAAGAGGGATAAGGCAGTGCTGGAAAATAATGGTGGCTACACAAAATATTGACACTTTGAGCCCAATTTGGACATTTTCACTTAGGGGTGTACTCACTTTTGTTGCCAGCGGTTTAGACATTAATGGCTGTGTGTTGAGTTATTTTGAGGGGACAGCAAATTTACACTGTTATACAAGCTGTGCACTCACTACTTTACATTGTAGAAAATTTCTTCAGTGTTGTCCCATGAAAAGATATAATAAAATATTTACAAAAAATGTGAGGGTTGTACTCACTTTTGTGAGATACTGTATATTGCAGCTTACCAATTCTTGGATGTGATGGCCACATTAGTGTTCTTTTTTGGGCTTTCTTTCCCTTTTTTTCACCTGGTGATCTAGGCAATAAGTCTGTTGTTTTTTAAAAGAACAAGCTGCCCGGCAGATGTAGCAGTTAGAGAGATGAGACAAATTGTTTACCACTGACAGGGGTGCTTAGAATGATCATTTATTATTTATGTAAAACTTGTATCCCAAAATAAATTGTTGCTGTAACTGCTAAGAGTCGGTTCACACTGGGGCGACCCGACTCAGTACTACTTCGGGGGCGACTTGTGCATTCCCATGCACCACGACTTTGGAGCGACTTGCATGGACTTCACATAATGGAAGTCTATGCAAGTCGCTCCAGGTCGCCCCGAAGTAATACAGGACCCTTTTTCTAAGTCGGAGCGACTTGTGTCGCTCCTATTAGAACGGGTCCTGTAGCAGTCAATGGACTGCGAGGGACCACGACTTGTCATGCTGACAAGTCGCCTGACAAGTCGCGCTAGTGTGGACCGTTTGAGCTGTAGTTTGGCTTCAATTTGTTAGTTATATGTAAAGATGGCCATAGATGAGGCGATTTTCTTTCTTGCAACCCTTGGTTGTACCCAAGTCGATCGATGGATTGACTTGGGTACAATCAGCTTGCCCATAGATGGTTTGAGTCTAAGCCGGTCCCTGCTATACCAGCCAAGATTTGAACCATTTATGGCCAGCTTTTCTAAATCTGCTAATACATCTAAGTCTCCCCTCCCCCGAGACTGACAATGCTGCTGCCCAAAGGTGCCCCCTGTGCTCATTCATCTAGAGTAGGGATACTCTAAGGCTGGCCATACATTATACAATTTTCTTCTACAAATTTCCTTTAGATTTACCATATAACCAGGTCAGACCTAAACACTTTGAATTTGGATGCAATCAGGCAGGCCCTAGCACTACATAGTTGAAGGTAAATCCAAAGAAAATTGAACAAGAAAAATGGTATGTATGGCCAGCTTAATACAGGAGGTGTGTTACTGCCCAGATCACCAGGTGGATACCGAGGGAAAAGAGACTAAAAAAGAAAAGTAATGCAGCCATCACATCTAATGATTGGTAAGCTGCAAACATTTTTGCTTTGTGGTTTTTGCTTTGCACTTAGCATTCTAGAAAATTATATCTTTCTATCCCAAGTGGGGGTTGACCTCTGTAGTTAAAGTGATTGTAAACGATCACCTTGTAAACAACCCATTCAGTTTAAAATATAAATGAAAAGCAAAACATATTTTTATAGATAGAAAAATACATTTTAAATCCCTTTTTTCCCTTTTTTATACGGGAACACATTCCCTTTGTTCTTAGCTGCATAAGAGGTGGGGGAGGAAAAGCAGCAGCACACTGAGCTTCCTAGTGAATGGATGTGCAGGGAGAGTGTGTCAGTACAAGTCTGATCATTGGAGAAGAGCAGGCTGAGTTTCCAGCATAGCTGGGGAACTGACCCTGGTGTGTTCTCCTGCTTAGTGTGGTCAGTTTTTAATAGGAAAGCAGGGGGACTAGCATTAACATCAGGGGTTTCAAATAAAGGAGGCAATACAAAGAGAACAGGATACTTTCTCATACAAATACATGATACAGCTTGGCACATATCAGGGGCATGAAGTTTTGGGGTAACAAACGCTTTAAGCAATTCTAGGGTTCCAAAATTGTTTTCACCATTTTATGACTGCAAATTATATCACATTCATTTTTAACCACTTCAGCCCCGGAAGATTTTACCCCCTTCCTGACCAGGCCCTATTTTGCAATTCGGCACTGCGTTACTTTAACGGACAATTGCGCGGTCGTGCAACACTGTACCCAAATGAACTTTACATGCTTTTTTTTTCCCCCACAAATAGAGCTTTTTTTTGGTGGTATTTGATCACCTGTGAGATTTTTATTTTTTTGCGCTATAAACAAAAAAGAGCAACAATTTTGAAAAAAAAAACAATATTTTTCACATTCTGCTATATGACATTCCCCCCCAAAAAATTATAAAAATCAAAATTTTTTAACAATTTAGGCCAATTTGTTTTCTGCTACATATTTTTGGTAAAAAAAATTGTAATAAACGTATTTTGATTGGTTTGCGCAAAAGTTATCGCGTCTACTAACTACGGGAAAGAGTAATGGCGGCGATCTGTGATTTTTTGCGGGTCTACTACTTTGCGGCGGACAGATCGGACCTCTAGCTGACATTTTTGACACTTTTGGGGGTACCAGTGAGATTACTACAGTAATCAGTGCTAAAAAATATGCACTGTTACTGTAATAATGCCATTGGCAGGGAAGGGGTTAACCCTGTGGGTGATCAAGAGGTTAAATGTGAGCCTAGGGGAGTGATTCTAACTGTGGGGGGGCGTGGCTTCTGAAATGACCTTAGAGACATATGATCCTATATAGAACGATCACATGGGCTCTGTGATCATCCCAGAGAGAAGGACGGTCGGCTGTGTTTACAAGAGCTGACTGTCCTCTCTCAGCGGGGAACGATCGTGGGTGTCAGCAGCTGCCTGACACATGCATCGGCTTCCCTGCTGACGAGCGGGGTCGGGAGCACGCCGCGGGGGGCGCGCTCACCCCCTAGAATCCCGAGAGCGAGCACCGTACATGTACAGCGATTTGCCTGGGAGCCGCTGCCTGCCGCAGTACATCTGTGGCGGGCGGGCGGTCGGAAAGGAGTTAAAGCGGTTGTAAACCCTAAAAAAAAAAAAAAAAACCTGCAAGACAAAGGCATAATGAGCTAGTATGCATCGCATACTAGCCCATTATGTGTAACTTACCTTAGAACGAAGCCCCGACACGGACCCCCGGACATCGCTGCGGGCGCTGCCATGATCCCTCGCTGTTTCTTCCGGGTTCGGCAGCTCCGGCGCGGTGATTGGCCGGAAGAGACGGCTCCGGCGCGATGATTGGCCGGAGCCGCAATGGCGTCACTCCCGCGCTTGCTCGCGGGAGTGATTTTCCGGCAAGCTCCCGGCAAATAAATTGAAGGTCTCCCTGGACCTTCAGAGCGCATGCGCCGCTCGCGCGAGCGGCTGCATGCACTGTAAATATCTCCTAAACCATGCCGGTTTTGGAGATATTATTTGTACCTACAGGTAAGCCTTATTATAGGCTTACCTGTAGGTAAAAGTGTCAAAAAGCGGGATACTACCGCTTTAATGCATTAGAGACATTTTGAAAAAAAACATTTTTTTTTTCACTTTCATCACTCTTTCACTGCTAATTTTATATTCTACTAAGCTTTATGGTTCAATATCTTCTCCATTTAATATGGATTTGCAGTTATGAGGGAAAAATGCCTCTGTAAATTTAGTAGCAATTGCTTTATTGTTGTCACATAAAGTGATAAAATACAGACAACATCAGACATTTCGTCTTTTAGAGAATATCTATTTGGTACATGTGATATACAGTTAGCTGTTTTTACTTTTACAGAAAAAGTATGCTCAGCAATTTATTCATACTCTTCAAATAATTCTCTATAGAATACATCTTTCTCCAGATAATATAAGAAAAGCAGGTAAAGGGTAAGTTGAAATTAAAATTTTGGTAGCTTTTTTTTTTTCAAGTAACTGAACTACATCTACCTCAGGGATTTTTTAAATCTTAGATCACTAGATTTTCTTCAATGAGCAGTGGCTTCAGGCCACTTGAAATTGATGTTATGCGAGAAAGCTGTCAGCTTTATTAGCTTCTAGGCAATCAAGTTCTGGATTTGATCTTTCTGGGGGTTTTCTAAGTTACTTAATGTTTTCAACCTACTGCAATGTACTGTAGCGTATCTGTTTAAAAACCACTTGCCGACCAGCCGTCATAGTTTTACTGCGGCAGGTCGACTCTATTGCGTGAAACGACATACCTGTATACCTTCGTGCAGTAGCCAGTGGGGGCGCGCGCGCATGCTGATTGGCCAGAGGGGAAGCCAATCAGCGGGTCCGCCGGCCATCTGCGATCGCTCCCCAAAGAGACAGAACGGCGATCTGCCTATGTAAACAAGACAGACCACCGTTCTGTCACAGATGAACACAGGGATCCTATGTTCCTGCTATTCAGAAACACAGGTCTCTGTGTTCATCTAGTAAGCCCATCCCCCCCTCAGTTAGAAAGCATCCCTAGGGATACACTTAACCCTTTGATCGCCTCTGGTGTTAACCCCTTCCCTGACAGTGTCATTAGTACAGTATCAGTGCATATTTTTAGCACTGATTACTATAGTAATGTCACTGGTCCCCTCAAAAGTGTCAGTTAGGTGTCTAATCTGTCCACCGCAATGTCACAGTCCCGCTAAAAATCGCTGATCGCCGCCATTACTACAGTAGTAAAAAATAAATAAATAAATAGAAAGGACATACAGCTTTTTCCTAGTTTGTAGGCGTGAGAACTTTTGCACAAACCAATCAATATACACTTATTGGGATTTTCTTTTACCAAAAATATGTTGCAGAATACATATTGGCCTAAAATGATAAAAGCATTTGATTTTAATTTTTTTTAATTGGCTGTGTTTTATAGCAGAAAGTAAAAAATATTGTTTTTTTATTTCAGAATTGTCGCTCTTTTTTTGTTTATAGCGCTAAAAATAAAAACCTCAGAGGTGATCAAATTCCACCAAAAGAAAGCTCTATTTGTGGGAAAAACAGAACATCAATTTTATTTGTGTACAGCTTTGCACTACTGCGCAATTGTCAGTTAAAGTAATGCAGTACCGTATTGCAAAAAAATGGCCTGGTCATTAAGGGGGTAAGACCTTTCGGTCCAGAAGTGGTTAATAGGTAGGTCTATTTTTTAGTTTATCAACAGCCAGTGTAGGGGAATCCTTGGTAATTCATCTCAATGGTAAATTATTTTATTATTTACACCCAGTCTGCACAGGATTTAATCATTTCCGTTTTTTTTTTTTTTTATTGCATATATAAACTTTATTAAAGCACGAAGTGTGTACCGCAAATTAACATACAACGTTTGCACAATCAGTGTATTTGGCTTCCGCAAACCTCGTATACAGCATATCATATGATAGTGCCAATTCTACACTGATTGTGTGGTCTGTTGGATAGTAATTTTGACCCGAGTAAAGCTACACCTTCCCCTGAGAAGACAAAGAGATTCCACAAACCCCACATTTTGGAGTATTGTTCGCGTTTGTGTTGGGCAGCGGAGATCCTCCATCCTATTTATCTCTTCCACCTTTCGCATCCAGTGCACTATAGCCGGGGATGTTGGTTTTTCCCAATAGAGGGGTATACATGATTTCTCTATCGCTCATTGACAGACGTAGTCTTCTTGATTCTCAAGAGCTGGGTTATGTTGTCTCCGCAGGAGTAGGACTAGGCAGAATGACAAAACGTTCTGGCTCCACCTTAGGGGCAGTCCCTGAGGGTATATCCTCCCTCTCTCTGCTACAGGGAATCAGTCAGTATCTCTGTAGATCCATATGTCACCTCTTAGCAGAGTGCAGGTGGATGTGCTGGGAAGACGATATCGGCGGTCCGCCGCCATTTTGCCGTAGACCGAATGCATGTATGTCCTCAGGTCACGCCGGCCGCCATGTTTTTGGAGTCTTATGTCTCTTCTATGGGAGCGGCCATGTTTTGTGAGCCCAGCTACCTCGTGGAGGGCTGGGAACGCCGGAAGGCGTACACAGGGGGCGGAGCCACGCCTTCTGCCCGGGAAAAAGCAAACAGCTCCTTCCAGTCTGTGTAAGACAGACGCTGACTGCAGTTTGTTGGAAACTGCACTGCATCGGTTGGTGAGCCTTGGGGGTCCCTCTCTCTCTCTCTGGGATCGAGAAGCAGGTACTCTGAGGGGCGCTATTGCGCTAGGGGGAGACACACAAAAAAAAAAAAAGTTTTTTTTTGTTTTGCTGGCAAAGGTGTCCTGTATTAACATGGACCCTGCCACTCATGTATCTCCTCCGGATCCCCTCGAGGGGTCTGCGGGATCCTCCAGCACCCCATTGACAATTGAATCTTTGTCAGCTATTATGGAAACTTTTGTGTCCCGGGTGGAAGTGGCTTGTCAGGGACAGGGCGCAAGAAAGCGACCCCCGCCTAACCCCTTATTATCTGAAACCTCGGATTCAGACTCTGAGCCTATTTCTGCAGTTGCAGGTACGTCATCTGGTATTGGTGTCTCGGGTCCTGTCTCTTCAGACAGTGAGGAGGATGTTTCGGCATCCGCCATAGCCCGAGAGGAAGCGTTGGTAAACGCACTCATTGTATCTGTTCAAGAGACTTTAAGGTTACAGGGTATTCCATCAGAAATAGCTGAAACTGAGATCCCTTTTGGGACTAAAAAGCGCATCAAAGTGGCGAAGGTTTTTCCATTGCCCAAATGTTTTGGCAATCCAATCGAAGAAGAATGGCGTCTGCCAAAACGCACTTTTAATATTTCTAAACGCATTGACAGGCGTTATCCGTTTGAGGAAACCCTTATTAAGAAATGGACAGAACCACCTGTGGTGGATTCACCTATTGCTAGATTGAATAAAGCCACGGTTATTCCTTTAGAAGACGCTCCGTCTTTTAAAGATCCAGTGGATCGCAAGATAGAAGCTATGTCTCGCACCATGTTTTCCTTGATTGGATCAGCTTTCAGACCAATAATTGCTATTGGTCTGGTTTCGCAGGCTGTAACTGAATGGACAAGTGGTTACGCCGGGACTTAGAAGAAGTCCCTCAGGCGGTATCAGATTTGTTGGAACAAATGATACAGGGGTTACAGTTTGTATGTGATGCGGCGTTAGACGCCACTCCATTAATGGCGCGAGCATCAGTCTCAGCAGTGGTTCTCAGGCGTACACTGTGGCTAAAAGGTTGGTTAGCCGACCAAGGTTCCAAAAAAGCATTGGCTAATATCCCCTTTTCAGGAGAGCGTCTATTTGGAGCCAACTTAGATGAGATCATTAAGGATCTCACCGGTGGAAAAAGCACCTTTTTACCGCAAAATTTTAAAGGTAGAGGAACTCGTCAAAGACGAGGGCCTTCTTTTTCTGCTCACAAGAGGTTTTTTCGTCCAGCGGGTGAAAAAACTAAGTCCTCCAAAGCTCCTGCAGGAGGCGTCAGGGGTCGTTGGTCGGGCAAGCAAAAGCCCGCCCCCTCCAGACCTGAAGATAAACCATCCAAAGCCTGAAGGTGCGCCCCCACCCATAACTGGGGTGGGGGGACGTCTTCGCCGGTTCCCGGATCCATGGCTTTCCAGAATCCCGGACAAATGGGTTTGCGAAGTCATAAGGTCAGGGTACAAGATCGAGTTTCGATCTCTCCCACCGGCGCGATTCTTCCCTTCCAATATCCGACTATCCGCAGATCGTTTAGAAGATCTGCGGAGAGCAGTCACAGATTTACTACAACAAGGAGTGGTAGTCCACGTTCCTTGGACAGAACGGTTTCAAGGGTTTTATTCAAACCTGTTTACAATACCCAGGAAAGAGGGCAAAGTGCGTCCAATTCTGGACTTAAGAGCACTCAATTCTTTCGTCAACATAAGAAGATTCAGAATAGAGTCCATTCGCACGGTAGCAGCCTTCCTGCATCCAGGGGATGTCCTAGCGTCCATAGACATCAAGGACGCCTATCTTCACATTCCCATTTTCGCAGGACATCAGCGTTTTCTACGCTTTTCCGTAGAGGAGAACCACTATCAGTTTGTGGCGTTACCTTTCGGTCTCGCCACGGCTCCGCGGGTCTTCACAAAGGTGTTGGCCCCAATGTTGGCACTTCTGCGCCAAAGAGGTATATCGATTCTAGGTTACCTAGACGATCTTCTGCTTCATGCAGAGTCTCCTCAGACCTTGCTACAAAACATAGAAATTACTATGATTTCTTTACAGGAATTCGGGTGGCTGGTGAACCAGCAAAAGTCATTTCTGGTTCCCACCCAGAGGCTCGAATATCTGGGTCTAATTCTAGACACAGTCAGGACAAGAGTTTTTCTTCCGGTAGGGAAACTCCGAAAGATTCAATCTGCAGTCCAGTTGTTACTGTCCAACAGCTGGTCTTCCCTTCGGACTTGCATGAGGGTTCTGGGGTTGATGGTGGCTTCGTTTGAAGCAGTCCCATTTGCCCAGTCCCATACCCGAGTTCTTCAGCAAGAGATCCTTCTCAGATGGAATCGGAATCCGGAATCCCTGGACAATCAGATCCGATTGAGCAAACAGACCAGAGAGTCTCTGGTATGGTGGCTTCGGTCTCCGATGCTCAGCCAGGGAAAGTCATTTCTGCCAATATATTGGACGACAGTGACCACGGATGCCAGTCTATCCGGATGGGGAGGAATTCTTGGTCAGTTATCTGTCCAGGGACTTTGGTCCCCGGAAGAATCCAGGTTACCGATAAATGTATTGGAACTGAGAGCGATCAGACTTTGTCTGATTCACTGGACCGAGCAGCTCCAGGGCAGCTCGGTTCGGATCCAGTCGGACAATGCCACGGCCGTGGCTTATGTCAATCACCAGGGGGGCACCAAGAGTGTCCGAGCGGCCAAAGAAGTGGCTTGCATTCTTCACTGGGCGGAACGATTTGTTCCAGCAATCTCTGCGGTGTTCATTCCGGGGGTGGAGAATTGGCAGGCAGATTATCTCAGCCGTCAGACCCTGGATCAGGGGGAATGGTCCCTCCATCCAGACGTTTTCCACCAGTTGTGTCTACGGTGGGGCACCCCGGATGTGGATCTGTTGGCATCACGATTCAACAGGAAAGTTCAGAGATTCGTGGCTCGCTCCCGCGATCCTCTAGCAGAAACCGCAGACGCACTGATCGCCCCGTGGGGGCAATACCAGCTAATATATGCCTTCCCTCCTCTCGCGTTACTGCCAAGACTTCTTCGCAGAATAGAGGAGGAAGGAATCCCAGTAATCCTGGTAGCTCCGGACTGGCCTCGTCGAGCTTGGTACGCCGACATGGTCAGACTGGTGGCGGACGTCCCGTGGAGACTTCCTCTCAGGGAGGATCTACTGTCTCAGGGACCGATCTTCCATCCTGCTTTACGATCGCTGGCTTTAACGGCCTGGCTATTGAGACCCAGGTGCTGAAGGACAAAGGTTTGTCAGCTTCAGTTATTCCTACTCTAGTTGAAGCAAGGAAAGCGACTTCCAGAAAGATTTATCATCGCACATGGAAGTCCTACATTGCATGGTGTGAACCTTTGGGGTTCCGTCCTCGGTCTTATTCGATTAGTCGAATATTGGCTTTTCTGCAACAAGGGGTTGAGCAGAAACTGGCCTTGAGTACTATCAAGGGTCAGGTCTCAGCATTAGCCATCTTCTTTCAGAAGCCTTTGGCTACTCATTCCTTGGTGTGGAATTTCATCCAGGGGGTGCGACATCTGGCTCCGCCAGTGCACGCGCCGTTACCCCCCTGGGATCTTAATTTAGTGTTGTCGGTTCTTCAGAAACCTCCCTTTGAAGATATTAGGGAGATTCCTCTACCCACGTTGTCCCAGAAGGTGGCCTTCTTGGTGGCTATTACTTCTGCACGCAGGGTGTCAGAACTGGCCGCATTATCTTGTCGTTCACCATATCTGGTGGTTCATAGAGATAAGGTGGTTCTTCGTCCGAATCCATCCTTCCTACCAAAAGTGGTTTCAGAATTTCATCTGAATGAAGAAATTGTATTACCTTCCCTGTGTCCTAAGCCCAGTCATCCTCGGGAGTTTGCGTTACACTCCTTGGATGTGGTCCGGGCGATCAGGGTATACTTGAAAACGACAGACTCGTTTCGCAAGACGGATTCACTTTTTGTGATCCCAGATGGACCCAAAAAGGGGTTGCCTGCATCTGCCGCGACCATTTCCAGATGGATCAGACAGACGGTAGTACAGGCTTATTCTATTAAGGGTCGGGAGCCCCCGTTCCCTGTTAAGGCGCACTCCACTTGGGCTCTTAGTGCGTCATGGGCCTTTCGCCATCAGGCGTCAGTGGTCCAGGTGTGCAAGGCGGCTACCTGGTCGTCGGTGCATACCTTTACTAAACATTATAAAGTTGATGTAATGGCATCGTCTGATGCCTCGTTTGGCCGCAAGGTTTTGCAGGCCGCAATTTGAGGGTTTTTTCCGTTGGAAAATTTTTCTTTAGTCTCATTCTTTGTTTATAATGAGCCTTTAAAACTTCTAGTTTGGCACCGGTTGGGCCTTCTAGATTGGATTTGATTTTGTCAATCCCACCCCTCATTTGTGGCACTGCTTCTGGATGTCCCAGCTCTTGAGAATCAAGAAGACTACGTCTGTCAATGAGCGATAGAGAAAAATGGATTTTTGTAAGAACTTACCGTAAAATCCTTTTCTCTTAAGCTCATTGACAGACGTAGTACCCGCCCCTCTATCATTGAGTTGGGTTGGGTTAAATTCTCTGTACTGCTTTAAACAGAACTGATTCCCTGTAGCAGAGAGAGGGAGGATATATCCTCAGGGACTGCCCCTAAGGTGGAGCCAGAACGTTTTGTCATTCTGCCTAGTCCTACTCCTGCGGAGACAACATAACCCAGCTCTTGAGAATCAAGAAGACTACGTCTGTCAATGAGCTTAAGAGAAAAGGATTTTACGGTAAGTTCTTACAAAAATCCATTTTTTGCTGCGTTTAACAGGTGTCTGATGATTGAATTTTTCTACGTCGATGTTGGGATGTCAGATAGATGCAGAAGAAAGAAAGCGGGATCATTTGGTATGATGTGTTCTGTAAATTGTTGTGTTATCCTACGGACTTCTGGCCAAATGTGAGAAAGCTCAGGACAGGTCCAAAAAATATGTAACAGAGTGCCCACATCCCCCTGACAATGCCAGCACCGGTCTGAAGTGTCAGGAAAGCATCTGTGGAGTCTAGCAGGGGTGAAGTAGCACCTTGTCAAGATTTTAAAGTTGGTTTCCTGAATTTTAGTGCAAATCGAGGACCGGTGTTCCGTGAGAATTACCTACCCGTGAGAAAAACCTACCCCTCGTCACTTCCGGGGCTCGGCACTGTATGTAACGCAGCGGTTACATTAAAACAGCTGTGCTTAAATACGAGTCATCTCCGCTCCTGTCCCTGTCACTTCCCTGATCTCGGATAGTAAATATAAAAGCGGCGGCGGGTGTATGAAAACATAAATCATGGAGCCGAGAGCCACTTTTATATTTACTTGCCAAGATCAGGGAAGTGACAGGGACAGGAGCGGAGATGACTCGTATTTCAGCACAGCTGTTTTATGTAACCGCGGCGTGGGTAGGTTTTTTTCATGGTACACCGTGATCGTTTCATCCTAGTGCGCATGCGCACTAGTAAGCTCCTCAGTTCTTCCATTAGGTAGCCGGGGCTCTGAGCATGCGCACTGCTGCGCTGCTCAGCTGTTTCTGGCCGGAAGTGACGAGGGTAGGTTTTTCTCACGGGGTAGGTAATTCTCACGTTACACCGGAGCGCAAAATTAATCTTACATTATTTTTGGTTTGTGGAGAAAGACTGGTTCCATCCAGGAAATCCGGGGCTGTTCTGGTGGATTGATTAGCAAATTATACATTTTGGAAAGGACCCTTGGCAGAATCCCTTTTTCTGAGCAAAATTCCTTAAACAGTATCCGCTGGCAATTAAAGCGCCGAGGGTTAGGAGTGAAATGCAGGAAGTGGTGTATATATGTATGATATATTGTATATATGTATGATATATTGTTTTCATTTTTTTCCTAGCTCTATTTTGATTACATTTTAGAAGGCAATACCACCAATGCCCTTTTTGTCATTCTAAAAAACAATACAGTATATGCGTAACTCCTGAAATATAAACTGTAACTGGGCTATTGCTGAATTATCAGGCCTATAGCCGAAAAATGAAAGTATCTCTTGAGCAGAACCTTTTAATAAGAAGGAGTTTCCTTTGCTATAGGATTTGTACATTTTTTATAATACATAAAGCTATTTGTTGTAATAAAATTGAAAATAATTATTATGGTGAAATCTCAAATTTGTGCCCATTTTTCGTTTGTTTTTCAAACTTCTTTGAACCTAATGTGACAGTAAATTATTGTTAGATTTTTTTCTCTTTTTAATGAAAGCTAGTGTTGGAAAGCCAAAACAAGCTACAAACCTTAGTAATTTTTCTTTCACACTGGTAGACTTATACAGTATGTCACAAAAGTGAGTACACCCCTCAAATTTTTGTAAATATTTTATTATATCTTTTCATGTGATAACACTGAAGAAATAACACTTTGCTTCAATACAAAGTAGGGAGTGTACGGCTTGTATAACAGTGTACATTTGCTGTCCCCTCAAAATAACTCAACACACAGCCATTAATGTCTAAACCGCTGGCAACAAAAGTAAGTACATCCCTAAGTGAACATGTGCAAATTGGGCCCAATTAGCCATTTTGAGTCCCCAGTGTCATGTGACTTGTTAGTGTTACAAGATCTCAGGTGTGAATGGGGAGCAGGTATGTTAAATTTGCTGTTATCGCTCTCACTCTCTCATACTGGTCACTGGAAGTTCAATATGGCACCTCATGACAAATAACTCTCTGAGGATCTGAAAAAAAGGACAGGACAGGTTCCATTCAGAACAGGCCTAGCCATGGTCAACTAAAAAAGTTTCAGGCTCAGCGTCATGTCCAGAGGTTGTCTTTAGGAAATAGACATATGAGTGCTGCCAGCATTGCTGCAGAGGTTGAAGGGGTGGGGGGTCAGCCTGTCAGTGCTCAGACCATACGCTGCACACTGAATCAAGTGAGTCTGCATGGCTGCTGTCCCAGAAGGAAGCCTCTTCTAAAGATGATGCACAAGAAAGCCTGTAAACAGTTTGCTGAAGACAAGCACACTAAGGACATGGATTACTGGAACCATGTCCTGTGGTCTAATGAGACCAAGATATACCTATTTTGTTCAGATGGTGTCAAGCATGTGTGGCAGCAGCCAGGTGAGGAGTACAAAGACAATCATGTCTTGCCTACAGTCAAGCATGGTGTTGGGAGTGTCATGGTCTGGGGCTGGATAAGTGCTGCTGACACTGGTGAGTTACAGTTCGTTGAGGAAACCATGAATGCCAACATGTACTGTGACATCCTGAAGCAGAGCTTGATCCCCTTCCTTCGGAGACTGGGCAGCAGGCCAGTATTCCCATGTGATAACAACCCGAAACACACCTCCAAGTTGACCACTGCCTTGCTATGGAAGCTGAAGGTAAAGGTGATGGACCAGCCAAGCATGTCTCCAGACCTAAACCCAGAGATGTATAGTAACTAAGTAGAACTACTTCACTACTGTACTTAAGTACCGAAAGGCGGTATCTGTACTTTCCTGGAGTAGATTTTTTTTTCTCCTACTTCCACTTTTACTTCACTACATTTTTTCGATGATTTCAATACTTCTACTCCAATATTTTTTTTTTTGTGCTGCATAGTTACTCGTTACAATTATAAAAATTACCACTGCCAGAACAGTAGATGGCAGGTTTCATGAAGTACTTGTACTTTTACTTTCAGTACTTGAGTTGCATTTTTTTTAAAAAAACTACTGGTACTTTTACTTTCAGTACTTGAGTAGCAAAATTTTTAAAAAAACTACTTGCAATACTTAAGTACAAAAAATGTTAGTACGTCTACTCAAGTCACTTTTTGATAGAGCACTTCCACTTCTACTCAAGTCACTTTTTGATCAAGCACTTGTACTTTTACTCAAGTATTGGTTTCGAGTACTTTATACAAGTGTGCCTAAACCCTATTGAGCATCTGTGGGGCATCTTCAAATAGAAGGTGAGGAGCGCAAGTTCTCTAACATTTATCAGCTCCATGATGTTGTCATGGAGGAGTGGAAGAGGACTCCAGTGGCAATCTGTGAAGCTCTGGTGAACTCCATGCTCAAGAGGATTAAGGCAGTGCTGGAAAATAATGGTTGCCACACAAAATATTGACACTTTGGGCCCAATTTGGAAATGTTTCACTTAGGGGTGTACTCACTTTTGTTGCCAGCGGTTTAGACATTAATGGCTGTGTGGTGAGTTATTTTGAGGGAACAGTAAATTTACACTGTTATACAAGCTGTACACTCACTACTTTACATTCTAGCAAAGTGTAATTTCTTCAGTGTTGTCACATGAAAAGATATAATAAAATATTTACAAAAATGTGAGGGGTGTACTCACTTTTGTGAGATACTGTACGTCTGGCAATTCTAGTTTTATTGGAATGCTTGTTTTTTTGGTATATTTTAATCTTAGGAAACACAGAATAAACCACTCCCAACAGAATAAATGGAGAACTCTAGATTGGGAAGGAATTGCTTCTTACCAGGATGGAGTAACGCAGGAGTGGAATCAGGAAGTATTCGTGTCCCGATAATATTGAAGCCTATGCGGAAGATTTTGTTCCAGTATGAGTGAAGAGACTTATTTTTCTAATACAAGCAGCCCAGATCCCCACATTGCCTTCAGCCTTTGGGGGTGTCTGTGGGGATAGAATTTGGAAAGCTTATAGGGAGTGAGATAGTTTGTAGTAGAAAACACAGTTGAAACCAGTAATGATAAACTGCATATCACAGAGGTAAGTAAGAGGATTGGTAATCATCAGCACTACATCGTCTGCAAACATAATTTTATGGGTAAGAC
The DNA here is from genome assembly GCF_965119305.1 of Pelophylax lessonae. Taxonomy (NCBI): domain Eukaryota; kingdom Metazoa; phylum Chordata; class Amphibia; order Anura; family Ranidae; genus Pelophylax; species Pelophylax lessonae. The sequence continues at coordinate 325,335,481 of NC_138772.1, forward strand.
CTTGAGCAGTGATTCCTGTTATTTCTGGATTACATTGTATACGTTTGCCGAATGGCTACATTACTAATTCAAAAATAATGACTGAGATGGGACAGCCTTGTCTGGTGCCATTCAATACATTAAAGGATCTATAAAGCATCCCCACGATGAGAACCCCTGCCAAGGGTGAAGAGTAGAGGGACATAATGGCACCTGTGATGCCAAATTTGCAGAGCACTGCTTTAAGAATGTCCCAGTCAAACACCTTCTCCACGTCCAAAGAAAAATGCAGATAAGGCGTTTTTGGAATTAACCACTTCCCGCCCACCCTATTACAAAATGACAGCGGGAATGTGGTTGTGTTATCCTGACCGGACGTCATATGACGGCGGCAGGATAACACAGCTCTGGGCGCCCCCCGGGGGTGCGCAGAGTGGCGATCGGTGATGCGAGGTGTCAGTCTGACACCCTGCATCTCCGATCTCAGTAAAGAGCCTCTGACGGAGGCTCTTTACCATGTGATCAGCCGTGTCCAATCACGGCTGGTCACATAGTAAATAGGAACAGCCGTTGATCGGCTTTCCTTAGTTCGTGCCTGACAGGCACGAGTAAAGGAGCGCCGATCGGCGGCTCCCCTGACAGGGGGGGGGGGTCGGCACTGGTAATCAGATCATTGATTACCAGTGCAGACCCTCGGGGGGGGGGATGCCACTAGATCCACCAGGGATGCCCACTATGACCCCAGGGATGCCCGCTATGACCCCAGGGATGCCCACTATGGCCACCAGAGATGGCAATCAGGGCTCAGGGAGCCCCCCATTGCCCTCCCCATCAGTGCTGCCCACCAGTGCCCTCCCTGTCAGTGCTGCCCACAAGTGCCCATCATTGCCATCCTTTAGTGTCGCCCACCAGTGCCCATTATTGCCCACCAGTGCCGCCTATCAGTGCCCATCAGTGCCGCCCGTCAGTGCCGATCAGTGCCGCTCATCAGTGCCCACCAGTGCCGCCTATCAGTGCCCATTAGTGCCCATCAGTGCCACCTATCAGTGCCCATCAGTGCCACCTATCAGTGCCCATCAATGCCGCCTATCAGTGCCTAGCAGTGCCGCCTATCAGTGCCCACCAATGCTGCATATCTGTGCTACATATCAGTGCCTATCAGTGCCGCCTATCAGTGCCACCCCATCAGTGCCTCCTCATCAGTGCCTGTCAGTGCAGTCTCATCAGTGCAGGAAAAAACGTATTTATTTACAAAATTGTATAACATAAACAAAAAAACTTTTTTTTTTTTTTCAAACTTTTCGGTCTTTTTTTATTATTATTATTTTTAGCAAAAAGGAAAAAACCCAGAGGTGATCAAATACCACCAAAAGAAAGCTTTATTTGTGGGGGGAAAATGACATAAATTTGGTGTAGGTACAGTGTTGCATGACCGCGCAATTGTCATTCAATATGCAACAGCGCTAAAAGGGGAAAATTGGCCTGGGCAGGAAGGGAGGGAAGTGCCCTGTATTAAAGTGGTTAATTAAGTTAATCAGATGTCTAGTCCCATCTGGGGTCTGTCTCCCTATAATAAAGCCCACCTGGTCAGAGTTCAAAGAAGAGGCAATAGGAACACTAGTCTCTGGGCAATAACTTTAGTGAAAAGCTTAGTGTCAGACTTGAGTATGGAGATTTGTAAGGTTTGGGGATAGTTTTACTATTACCGCTTGTAATATTTCATATGGCATAGAAGCAAAGGACATGGCCCAGTCAAACATTCGTAGTGCGGGAATAATAATTCCTTCTTTTCCTTAAAATATTCATTGAGAAATCCATCAATGCCAGAGATTTATGGTTTGGAAGAGACTCAATATCTGTGTAAATTTCTTGTAAGGTGAAAGGCTGTGAGATCATGGCAAGTTGAATTTGCAAGTCTCGATCATCGAAGTAGACAGTTGTGGGGTGGAATTATCATTACATAGGTAATATCACGATTGGTAATAGTCACTGAATGTGTCTGCTATGTCCCGTGGATTAGGCATCAATCATTTAATAATGGTGTGGGGGATTTGCAATTCTCTGATTAAGGCAATGTGTCTTAACTTTTCTAGCTAGCATGGCCCCAGCCTTATTACTGAGTCCACACAATTTTGCTCTATTATACTTCAACTTCAAATGTAGCTCATTTTTTTTTATAAGAGTAAACTATGTAAACAATTTTTGTCCTCCAATATGAAAGCAGAAAGCTGGGGGGTTGGGGCTTTTTTGTTTACTGATTCCTTATGTCTTATTGCTTTCAAAAGCTCTTCAACCTGCCACAGGTCCTTTGCTCCTTTACATGTGATGCAGTTTAAATTAGGATATGAATATAGGATTTATAGGTAGACCAAAGGGTAAATCGAACAACATCAGAAGAGTCGTTAGTGTAAAAAAAAAACATTGATGTGCTTGAATGATCTGTTAACGAATACCCTAATCAGCTAAGAGAGAAATAGTATGTCTCCGTAGGTTGTTCGCAGGGGTCTGGGTACGTGGTCTGACCTTAATATGGTGCTGATATCCAAACGTGATAACTTTTGTAGTGTCAACTTGTCAGTGATAAAACAATCAGTTTCAGAGTAAGATGTATAAGCGGAGGAAAAAATTGTATAGTCTTTATTTGAACTGTGGTGAGAATACCAGATGCTCATGTTTTGGAGGAACTTACTGTCAAGGTCTTACCTTGCCCTCCTGTTGTCAGCCATCTTGGACATGTGCAGACTGCTGCTTCTTATAGACTCTGATTGCATCATCACTTGCCTGCTGCCTGGGCATCGCACAGTGATGATGCTGCACACCTGACTATATATATCACCTGATGGGTTGCAGTCCTTGCCCTTGTGTTTGTGCTCCAAGGTGCATCTCTGCTAGCAGTCTTCTGTTGTCCGTGTTCCTCCATGTATGACCTGGCTTGCCTGACAACTTTCCAGGCTCTTGACCTGGCATCGGTAGACAACCCGGCATTGGCAAACTACCTGCTTTTGGACTCGACCCTGGCTTGGATGACTACCTGCTTCTGGACTTAACCCCCGGCTTGTTCCTGCTCCCACTTCCTCACTCTTGCTGTGCGTTTATTGTTGTTTGCTCTAATAAACTAAAAGTGCAGCGCTGTCAAATATGGATTATGAAGATGATATCGAGGAGAGCAGTCCACAGGTGCAAATTATGGTGAAGCATGCACAAGATATAAACATTCAGTGCTCTTCAATATGCTGGTAATCCTCCACCCAGTCTCATTAGCCTCTCACCTCACACTTAGCCCCTGTGTCACCAGACGGGCTAGTAAGACAAACTTTCTCCAAGGATATCTCCAATATAGATCAGATCAGTATTCCTCTTCATCAGAAAATAACAGTGGTTGCTCACAGGTAACAGATCACATGTCCATAAACCGGGTCACAGGTCCATAGGAAAACAAAGGTCCGGACATAATGCATTACCGCAATAAATTACTTTATTGAACATAGCATAAAATCATAAAATTACCTTGTAAAGCACTATACAAGTGCCTGTGATGAGCAGATCGTATTACACACAGCGGTCTCGACCACAATGGATGGCGGGTGACGTTACCGGCCCCTTTCCCTTCGCAAGGTGATGTCCCCCGCCATCCATTGCGGTCGAGACCGCTGTGTGTAATACGATCAGCTCATCACATGCATGTATTTCATCAGTATGGTCAGTGTATCCATCTACAAGATCATTACGCGCTACAAACATCTCCTCCATTTTAGTTTCAATATGGTGAGGTCTCTATGCATGTCTATGGACAGAATGAGTGACATTAGCTAGCTTAGTTTGGCAATCACTGTGTTAGGGAATGGAGCATGTTTTTCATATTGTGCTCTGAAATGGTTTGATCAGCTGCATGGAGGAGGAGGGAGGCTTAACCTTCAGGTGATCTCGCCACATAAACCAGGTCTCAAAACCAGGTACCTGCCCCCCCCCCCCCCCCCCCGAAAGGTGCCAAACATGGAATCAGAGGAGCTCCACCCCTTTTGGGTGGAGCTCCGCTTTAGGAAATTTTGAAAAAAAGTTTAAAACAAGTAAATATGAAATACATTTCTATCCATTTACTAGCATTGTCAATGATATTAAGAACTAATTTGAAGAAAAGAAAATCGGACGCTTGGGCTCAATATATGCATATCCATCCCTGTTTAATATTGTTTGGGTCTTGAGGCTTCTGGAGGCCCCCAGGTCTAGAACTCCTATTTTTCTTCTTTCCTTTTTCCCCCTGTTCCCTCTCTTTACTATTTTTCTCCTATTTGTGATTGGTTGTATGGTTACATATACCATAAATAATTATTTGATTTTCAGTCTTTCTAATACGTTTTTGCCTCTAATCGTGTGGTTCAAACTTTAAGCGTTTTTCCTATATTAATGCCTTTTCATGTCTTTTAAAATTATGCATTTGGAATTGAAACTTTATATCTCATGTGTCTCTCTACAAACTATGAAAAATTATATTCTTGTGAGTTTCTGTTCCCAAAAAAGTTAAGAACATTAAACTGGAAATATTCCTGTTGAAAATAAATATATATATATATATATATATATATATATATATATATATATATTTAAAGAGTGTTATAATGATCTGTAATAAACTTCCTTTGTTTTATCATGAAGCAAGTTATGGGTTATTATGCAGTGTGATCTGTTTGGCACCCATTTCAACAGTCTACTGTGTTGTCTAAAGCTGAATACACACTATACAATTTTCTTTAGATTTTTTTTCCTTCAGATTTACCAAAACCATATAATATGAGGTCAAACCTAAAGACTTTCAATTTGTATGCATTTAGGCCCTTGCACTACATAGGTGAAGGTAAATCTCAAGGAAATCTAACAACAAAAGTTGTATAGTGTGACTGTGTATCCAGCTTAACTCTGATAAAACTTAGAGTATTCTATTCAAAGTCTTTTTCCTGAAACCACAGTGTTGGCTGCTAACCCTTAGGAAGGAGTCTATTAAGCAGCAGAATTGACAGGCGAGGGAGCAGCCTCTAGTTCAGGGGTAATGAATTAAAATTCAAGGAGGTCCGGTCGCCAAAATTTTCTTTGGGCCGAGGTCCGAATCTGAAGTCTGTGCTTTGACTCAGAAAGATGGGCAAAACAAAACTTGTCCATCAGCGTTGCTCTTAACATAAAATATGCCCATTAGAGTGCTCCTTAACATAAAATGTGTCCATCAGCGTGCCCCTTAACATAAAATGTGTCCATCAGCGTGACCCTTAACATAAAATAAGGGGCACTCTGATGGGCACATTTTGTTAGGGGGCACTCTGATGGGCACATTTTATGTTAAGGGGCACTCTGATGGGCACATTTTACACATTTTTTGTTAGGGGGCACTCTGATGGGCATATTTTATGTTAGGGGGCACTCTGATGGGCAAAACAAAACGTGTCCATCAGCGTTGCTCTTAATATAAAATATGCCCATTAGAGTGCACCCTAACATAAAATGTGTAAAATGTGCCCCCTAACATAAAATGTGCCCATCAGCGTGCCCCTTAGCATAAAATTTGCCCATCAGCGTGACGCTTAGCATAAAATAAGGGGCACGCTGATGGGCACATTTTATGTTAGGGGGCACTCTGATGGGCATTTTATGTTAAGGGGCACTCTGATGGGCACATTTTATGTTAGGGGGCACTCTGATGGTCAAAACAAAACATGTAAATCAGCTTTGCTCTTAACATAAAATATGCCCATTAAAGTGCCCCTTAACATAAAATATGCCCATCAGCGTGACCCTTGACATAAAATATGCCCATTAGAGTGCCCCTTAACATAAAATATGCCCATCAGTGTGACCCTTAACATAAAATATGCCCATTAGAGTGCCCCTTAACATAAAAAATGCCCATCAGCGTAAAATAAGGGGCACACTGATGGGCACATTTTATGTTAGGGGGCACTCTGATGGGCACATTTTTTTTTTATGGGGCACTCCAATGAACACTACAAAATATGCCCATCACTTTAAAAACCTCTCATCAGCTTTAAGTGCAGCTTTAAAATTGGGGACCACATTGCTTTTTCCCCTTGTGCTCCACATACCTGAAGCCAGTAGTCGAGCCAGGAGCCACGAGCAGCAGGGGGCGGGGCGCGCACATAATGTTACGCCCCAACTCGCTGCCGGGCTGAATGGAAGCCGCAGTAAGGAGCAGGGGGCGGGGCGCGCACGTGACGTCACGCCCCTACTCGCGGCCCGGCAGGACACCGGCTGGGAGTGAGCCGGTGTAAGGAGGGGGCGTGGAGCACACACAGCACGTCACTGGTTGCTGGGACACCCGCGGTCCCAGCAAACCAGTGACTGATAACAGGAGGCAGCCTCGCGGTCCGGGCGGAAGCATCGTGCGGGCCGCCAATGGACCGCGGGCCGCCATTTAGTGACGGCCGCTCTAGTTCATTCTACTAAAGTCCTAGAGCTGCTCATTTAGATTAAGGCTGCTTGCTTGTCAGTTTTGGTTCTTCACAAGTTTACAGATTTTTTGCTGAACGGGTACCTGGAGAAATATGGAGTTAGCTGTGGAATGTTAGTCTGCGCCCACATAGTCCTCTTTTTGAAATTATTATGAATTTTAAAAAAGCAATAAAAAACATTTACAGAAATATTGACTTGTTTATTGTTCCATATAGAAAATATCAGATTTGTTTTCCTTCAGTGTTTACTATAAAAATGACTGTCTCAGTTACAAACTTTAAGACCGCATTCACACTAGTACGACTTGGACCGCGACTTGTCAGCCTGACAAGTCGCGGTCCGTCACGCTCCCATTGTGCGGTACAGGAGCTGTTCTAATAGGAGCGACACAAGTCGCTCCGACTTAGAAAAAGGGTCCTGTACTACTTTGGGGCGGCCTGGAGGCGACTTGCATAGACATTAATTTTATGAAGTCCATGCAAGTCGCGCCGAAAGTCGCGCTGCACGCGACATCACAGGTCGCCCCCTAAGTCGGAGCAACGTAGTGTGAACCGAGTCTAAAAGTAAACATTTTAGCAGAAACAAATATATTTGTTTCTCACTTGACTTGTTCACTTGACTAGAGGTCATACATTTTCAAGCAAACAATTCTTTTTTCTCATTTCTACAATGGACTTGTTATTTTACCACTAACTGTATTAGTCATTATAGATCCAAGATATGCATTTTTGAGATCATTTTTTATTTTTTTTTTCTTGGAAGGGGCTGTTATTGTCTTCAAAGTTTTATTTAGCTGTGTATATATTCAAAGCAAAAAAAAAAAAAAAATTCTAAACGTATTAAAATAACCCCCCTAACTAAGGTCTTTCTCTACATATAAAATGCTCATTCTATTATAACGTGTCCTAATTTTCATTATATCAGTTTTATATTTCTGGTACAAAATGTTGCAAAGTTATTTACAAAAGAAAGTAAGGTATTTCTGTAGAATTTACCTTTTTTTAATACTTATGCCATAAAATGTGAAAAAAAAAAAATAAACATAATAAATATACAGTGGGTACGGAAAGTATTCAGACCCCCTTAAATTTTTCACTCTTTGTTATATTGCAGCCATTTGCTAAAATCATTTAAGTTCATTCTTCTTCCTCATGAATGTACACATAACACCCCATACTGACAGAAAAACACAGAATTGTTGACATTGTTGCAGATTTATTAAAAAAGAAAAACTGAAATATCACATGGTCCTAAGTATTCAGACCCTTTGCTGTGACACTCATATATTTAACTCAGGTGCTTTCCATTTCTTCTGATCATCCTTGAGATGGTTCTACACCTTCATTTGAGTCCAGCTGTGTTTGATTATACTGATTGGACTTGATTAGGAAAGCCACACACCTGTCTATATAAGACCTTCCAGATCACAATGCATGTCAGAGCAAATGAGAATCATGATGTCAAAGGAACTGCCTGAAGAGCTCAGAGACAGAATTGTGGCAAGGCACAGATCTGGCCAAGGTTACAAAAAGATTTCTGCTGCAGTTAAGGTTCCTAAGAGCACAGTGGCCTCCATAATCCTCAAATGGAAGACGTTTGGGACGACCAGAACCCTTCCTAGAGCTGGCCGTCCGGCCAAACTGAGCTATCGGGGGAGAAGAGCCTTGGTGAGAGAGGTAAAGAAGAACCCAAAGATCACTGTGGCTGAGCTCCAGAGATGCAGTCAGGAGATGGGAGAAAGTTGTAGAAAGTCAACCATCACTGCAGCCCTCCACCAGTCTGGGCTTTATGGCAGAGTGGCCCGACGGAAGCCTCTCCTCAGTGTAAGACACATGAAAGCCCGCATGGAGTTTGCTAAAAAAACACCTGAAGGACTCCAAGATGGTGAGAAATAAGATTCTCTGGTCTGATGAGACCAAAATAGAACTTTTTGGCCTTAATTCTAAGTGGTATGTGTGGAGAAAACCAGGCACTGCTCATCACCTGTCCAATACAGTCCCAACAGTGAAGCATGGTGGTGGCAGCATCATGCTGTGGGGGTGTTTTTCAGCTGCAGGGACAGGACGACTGGTTGCAATCGAGGGAAAGATGAATTCGGCCAAGTACAGGGATATCCTGGACAAAAACCTTCTCCAGAGTGCTCTGGACCTCAGACTGGGCCGAAGGTTTACCTTCCAACAAGACAATGACCCTAAGCACACAGCTAAAATAACGAAGGAGTGGCTTCACAACAACTCCGTGACTGTTCTTGAATGGCCCAGCCAGAGCCCTGACTTAAACCCAATTGAGCATCTCTGGAGAGACCTAAAAATGGCTGTCCACCAACGTTTACCATCCAACCTGACAGAACTGGAGAGGATCTGCAAGGCGGAATGGCAGAGGATCCCCAAATCCAGGTGTGAAAGACTTGTTGCATCTTTCCCAAAAAGACTCCTGGCTGTATTAGATTAAAAGGGGCTTCTACTAAATACTGAGCAAAGGGTCTGAATACTTAGGACCATGTGATATTTCAGTTTTTCTTTTTTAATAAATCTGCAACAATGTCAACAATTCTGTGTTTTTCTGTCAGTATGGGGTGCTATGTGTACATTCATGAGGAAGAAGAATGAACTTAAATGATTTTAGCAAATGGCTGCAATATAACAAAGAGTGAAAAATTTAAGGGGGTCTGAATACTTTCCGTACCAACTGTATATATATATATATATATATATATGGGTAGTGTTAACAAATAAAGAAATGGGTAAAAAAAAAAACTGTTAGGGCCTTTTCACACAGGCTTTCCGATCGGGTCTGTCAGTTTTTCAGGCGGACCTGATCGGACGCTCCATGCACCTGTATGGAGCAGCGGATGTCAGCGGTGACATGTCCACTGACACCCACTGCTATCCGATCCGATCCTGTCTGTGAAATCCAGACAGAGGGAACCCCTATTTTCCATTTGTCTGGAGGATCGGACCGGATAAAAAACGGACACACGGCCTGTTTTCATCCGATCTCCCATAGAGGAGGCTCTGACAGGTCTGTCTCTGCAAAGTAAGCGGGGATCGGCGGATCGATCCCCGCTAAGCAAAACAGAGTCCGCCGGGCAGAAAGCCCATGTGAAAGGACCCTTAAAGGAGTTCCATGGTCACAGCATAAACTTTCATTTTTTAACAGCAATGTAATAGCAATCCAGCCTGTCGGCTGGTGCTCTTTCCACTTTTTCCTGGATTTTCTAAATGTGGCTTCTTCTCTGCTGTTTACTTTCAGTTTCTAATGACTATATATCCCATAGTGCATTGCTGCCAGCTAGCTGTGATTCCTGTACTGACTGTGTTTTCTAAAACTCCTCTTTTTTGCACCTTTGTAGTTCAGAAGGCAAGGCAGGCTTTGTGAATTCTGTGACACAGCAATGCCTACTCACAGGGCATAGTGAATGCATACAAATTTCAAGATTGTTCAGAGTTATATTAGTAGGAAAGAATACTGTACAATGTTACTTTTTGGTCATATATACACTTTAAGGAGAGGAGAGAGATGAGTGAGTTTATTATAGCTAGTTAGAAAAAAACTGGTAAAGTGATATTAAAACCTCAGTTTTTTAGTTACTTAACCACTTGCCGACTGCCGCACGACTATTTACGTCGGCAGTCAGCCCCTCACAGGCAGAGTGACGTAGATCTACGTCGCTAGCCTGTAAGGGTCTAGGAAGCGAGCGCGCGCCCCCGCTCCCGCGTGGTCACGGACCCCCCCGCGCGTGTCCTACTATGTAGGACCATTGATCACTGTTCCTACACCTCAAGCCACAGCCAATCACAGTTAGAATCACGCCCCTAGGGACACACACCACCCCTCCCTCTCAAAAAAAGTTAACCCCTTCACTGCTAGTGTAATTTTACAGTAACAATGCATATGTATAGCACTGATTACTGTAGAAATGTTACTGGTAACAGCAAAAGTGTCAAAAATATCAGTCAAGGGTCCGATCTGTCCGCCGCAATGTCGCAGTACCGCAAAAAAAAAATCGCAGATCGCCGCCATTACGCGTTAAAAAAATACAACAACAAAAATGACAAAAATCTTTCCCTTTGTTAGTAAACGCGATAACTTTTGCGCAAACCAATCAAAATACGCTTTTTGCAATTTTTTTTACCAAACATATGTAGCATAAAACAAATTGGCTGAAAATGTTAAAAAATTTTGATTTTTACATTTTTTTTTGGGGAATTTCATTTAAAAAACTGTGAAAAATATTGCTATTTTTGCAAAATTGACGCTCTTTTTTGTTTATAGCGCATGATCAAAAAATCGCACAGGTGATCAAATTCCACCAAAAGAAAGCTCTGTTTGTGGGAAAAAAACTTCTTCAAATTCGTTTAGGTACAGCGTCGCACGACTGCGCAATTGTCCGTTAAAGTCACGCAGTGCTGAATCGCAAAATAGGCCCTGGTCAGGAAGGGGGTAAAATCTTCCGGGGCTTAAGTGGTTAAGAAGCTGATTTAATCACTTACTGAGCATGCAGCTTCTTTATTTTTAATCCTTATCTGTGTTCCTATTTAGAAAAGAATTTCTGTCGCTGCCCTGATCTTTTTTTTTTTTTTTTAAAGTCACTTACCTGTGATGCTGCATTGTCCTGGATTCAAATACTCACCTGCTCAGCGGATCTAGCATTGTCCTGTTAATTGGGGCAGCAGCCTGAGTTTCGTGACACCATCTTGGTGCTGCTCAGTCATTGGAAGCTGGCTGGCTCTTCTGGGTCCAGGCAGCCAGCCTTCTATGATGAACACAGCTCTGCCCACCAGCTGGTATTATGCCTTGCTCCTGCAGCCTCCTGGGATATGTGATGTGGAATCTCAGGAGGCTAAGCCAGCAGGGACATGTGATTATCGCCTAAGCCAGAATAGTGGCTAGTGGGCGTAAAAATAAAATCAAAGAGCTAAAAATTCACAATGCACAGCATAACGGTTTTGCACAGAGCCTCAGATGCTCTGGACGTGTAGGTCTGCTTTCATTTAATGCCATGACTGGTGTAGGTCTGCTTTAAGCTAATACAATGACCAGGTTTTCTGTTAAAGAGTGGCCCCTTTCTTTTGCAGCATCCTAAGGAGCCACCTTTGCATTCAAGGACTAGAGCTGCATCTCCCTATGCTATGTGCAACAGTAAAAAGGTTGCGCCCCCCCCTGTAGCCTATAATGGCAAGGCACTGCTCCACCCTCATCCTCTCGCTTTCCTTCTTCAAATTTAACAGACTCAAGACTGCAGTGTCCATTCCTGTAACAATTGGAAGTTCAGGGAAGCAGCACTGAGAGAGCAGGAGCCAGAAGCATTAAAAGTTGTAAACTGCAAGTGCTTGCGTAAGAATTTTAACAAATAGTTTACTGGGGAATGCTTATTTTATTGCGCTGAATGTGCTAACCCCCCCCCCCCTCCCCAGCCCAGTAGTCCCTTCAACAGAGCCTGTACGCCCAGGGGGCTGGAAGGGTTGGCGGTCATATGATTACTGTAATTGGCTGTCACAGTGATCGTATGAATCTGGGCCGGTCCTGCCAGCTACTAATTGTTAGTGGGGACAGGGTGCTGTCCTTGGCAGCTTGGTTTCTGAATTGAGAGTGTGTAGTGAGCACACTCTAGCACAGAAACCTCAGCTGCCCATTGACGCATATGTGTGATGTGTAGGCGCTAAAGCCCACCCTTTTACTGTCATAAATGCAGAGTATATGTTATGTGTCTAGCAAGAGGTAAGCTAACAAACTCTTAGGGTTTAATAATACTTTAGGCTTCATGCACACAGTAAATGTTTACACAGTCTTGTAGCGTAAAATGCTCTGGGCTTTCCTGTGCTCAGGGAGCCATGGTGTTGTGTAAACAATGATTGCTTTTGCATTAGTGTTTGTATGTGCGTAATGGTATGCCTAATTGTAAGATTGGAGCATTTTTTAAATTTTAGAAGTATTTTAGAAGGCAGCAGAGAAAATGTGGCTGCAGATAAACAGGTACAATTTATTTAGATGGTTTTGCTTTATCTCTGTGTATCAATTGAGGCTGGCCACCTTTTTAACCACTTGCCGACCAGTCACGTTGACTGTACTGCGGCAAAGTGGCTCGTTATCGTCTGGCGACGTAAACCTACGTCACCAGACATTCCCTCTCTCGGCGGCGCGCGCGCTGCCGGAGGCTCGCTCCCGCTGTATTCAGTTACAGCGGGAGTCGGGCCAGGGGAGGAGCGGCGGGGATCTAGTGTGGAAATCCGCCCGCTTGTGTAAACAAAGTGGGCGGATCTCCTCAGTGACAGACAGGGTTCATCATAGCTGAACCTGCGATCTGTCCCTGTGTCACTCAGTCACCTCCCCCCACACACGTTAGTAAGCACCAGGCATACATTAACCCCTCCCTCTCCAATAAAAATTAACCCCTTCCCTGCCAGTGTCATTTTTACAGTAACAGTGCATATGTATAGCACTGATTACTGTAGTAATGTCACTGGTACCCCCAAAAGTGTAAAAAATGTCAGTCAAGGGTCCGATCTGTCCGCCGCAATGTCGCAGTCCCGCAAAAAAAATCGCAGATCGCCGCCCTTACTTGTTAAATAAAAAAACACCAAAATTACATAAATCTTTCCCTTAGTTAGTAAACGCAATAACTTTTGCGCAAACCAATGAAAATACGCTTATTGCGATTTTTTTTACCAACAATATGTAGCAGAAAACAAATTGGCCTAAAATTATAAAAAATTTAGATTTTTACTTTTTTTGGGGGGGAAATTTCATATAAAAAAAATTGAAAAATATTGTTATTTTTTCAAAATTGTCGCTCTTTTTTTGTTTATAGCGCAAAAAGTAAAAATCGCACAGGTGATCAAATACCACCAAAAGAAAGCTCTATTTGTGGGGGAAAAAAAGGACATAATTTTAGGGTACAGCGTTGCACGACCGCGCAATTGTCCGTTAAAGTAACGCAGAGCCGAATCGCAAAATATGGCCTGGTCAGGAATGGGGTAAAACCTTCCGGTCATAAAGCTGTTAAAAATACACTCATTGAGAATTTTTTTGTCAAAGAAATGTAGCTAAATACATTTTGGCCTAAATATATGACAAAAAATGAATATATTGGATATTTTTTAACTGTCAAAGTAGAAAAATATTGGTATTTTTTCAAAATTGTCGCATTTTTTAATTAATATTGCATAAAATGAAAATCGCACAGGTGATCAAATACCACCAAAAGAAAGCTCTATTTGTGGGAAAAAAAGGACGTAAATTCTGTTTGGGTACGGCGTTGCATGACCGTGCAATTGTCAGTTAAAGCCACACAGTGTCGAATCGCAAAAAGTGGCCTGGACGTAAGACAGCAAAATCCTCCGGTGGTAAAGTGGTTAAGCTGAGCCTGTTCACACTGCTACAACCCCAAAGTCGTGCTTTGCATCTTGATTTGATTGCAACTTGATGCAAATTCAATGCGACTTTCATACAACTTTGGATTTGGCCATTCATAAAAATAGTATGTGTTACACAATTATTTTTCTCCTATACTGCTTTTTTTGTGTTGTATGATGTATAATAAGCCTTTTTGAACTTGTCATTTTTTTCCAAAATGTTTTGGAAAATGTGGAAAGAAAAATGTACAAAGTTGTCAATTTTGAAGATATTTGTAACACACAGCATGTGAATACCAACCATTACACCCCAAACTATAGTGCATTCTGCTACTCTCACATGCGTCAGACTTTTCCACAGCCTGGACCAACATCCAATTAACACATTCAGGCGTTCTAGGGGCATAAACTACACATCTAATTTCCTGACAACCTATCATATTTTTGAAGACTCTAGAGCTCCAGGAATGTGAAAACACACACAAAATGACCCCATTTTGTAAAGCAAACACCCCAATGTATTTTTTGAGGCATAATGAGTATTTTGAACATGTCATTTTTTCCACAAGCTTTTGAAAAAAGTGGAAAATACAGTTATTTTTATTTATTTTTTTTTTACACATAATTGTCAATTTAGATATTTCTAACACCCCCAAAACGCTTACCTAATGGAAATGATCTTGAATTACAGAGATCAAGGGCGTACAGACTTCATCTCCAGGTAACCTACTGGCAACAGACTCCCTATGGTATATTTTCATCAATGGACTACAAAATCCAGCTCTTTTGCCATCGGACAACCACTCTCTGCAAAGTCATGTATGAGATATATGTAGGGAGAAGCTTCATAGTGCAATGCAGCCAGGATATCTTTATTAATAAAAAGACACTTACATTTAGTCCGTGTCAGAAGCAGCACTTGTAAAAACAAGCCAGCCGCGATGTCTCCTGACCTGCACGTGATGACGTCACAGTCACACACAAACACCGCCCGACACATTTGGATTGTATTGGAGATTTTGAATAGTCCCTTTGATAACGTTCAATAAAATGTATTTTTTTCCACGCAATAGTGTAGATGTAAGAGTCAAAATCCAGCCTTCTGGTCCATTTATGCTAATAAAGCAGCTGGTTCCACGTCTATCCCTTGTAGTCATAATTTACATACCTCCTTTTTTCCTGGATACTGAACAGCCCAATACCCAGGAGTTCAGTGCAAACTCATCCTGTCACACATCGCCCATCATATAACAACCAACCGGATCAACGAAAGGCCCGTCTGGCCATCATTTTGCTATAGGCTGGACAGGAACTGGTTAAAAAAGCCTTTATAATCATTTTAAAAAAACAATTAAAACAGCAACTTTCCTCCTGAGATTTTGGAATATTGCTTTGAATAGTTCAATCATGTGTTCATTTTCAGACTGGTTGAAAGTAGTTAAAATTGTTCAAAAATTGCAGTGTGTTTGGTTAGTATTACTTTAAAGGGGACCTTTACCTGTAATGGGAAGTTCTTCTTTATCTCCTCCTTCCCCCCTCCTCTCCCACGTTTTGGAGTTTTTTTTTAGGGAGCAGGTACCCAGTTTTGAATAAAACAAATTTATGCAGCGCTAGCAACAAATTAGTGAAAATATAAAATTATAAAATTATGATAAAACCAATCTATATCATACAAGAAATCATAATATAATGTATCAATCACATTAAGTGCATGAAATAACTGCAATAATTATATAAAGTGCATGATAAACTAAAGAGTTGAGTATAGTTTTCAAGTGAGAAGATTAAGGTGCATAAATAAATAAATTGGTGAAAAAAGTCCTTATTGATGATCCAATAGGTGCCAAAGTGCCAAGTGAATAAAGGTGCTTATAAGGTGAAGGTGCCCTCTTGGTTCCCCGGATTGCGATTGTAAAAAAGCCCTTGGTATTATTGCACATTTGCCCAGGATCTGATGTGGGGTTCCTCCGATGTGACCTCCAAATTGAAATCGTCTCCGATATCACCATTAAAAGAAAAAAGGGCCATATATCGTGAAGTACGTAGGTATATTTTATTTCCCCAAAAAGCGATTCAATACTTACAGGATAAAAAGGTTAAAAAAGCATGTATCAAACAAAGCGAGTGGTGCCGCTCGTAGCGTGCGTTCCACATACAGGAAGTTCCCAACCGGAAATGACGTTACGTCCGCAACCGGAAGTGCGTCAACGCGTTTCGCCGTCACACACAGCGTCTTCAAAGGACATCCAGCATTCCAGGTGGCTTAGCAAGTAGAGTCATTGCCAGACACACTGGAGGTCCCAGGTTCAAGTCCGGGTCCTGACAGGTTGCCTTAAACATGACCCTCTTACAAGTACGAACAATTGACAAAGATGTTCTAGGATGTCCTTTGAAGACGCTGTGTGTGACGGCGAAACGCGTTGACGCACTTCCGGTTGCGGACGTAACGTCATTTCCGGTTGGGAACTTCCTGTATGTGGAACGCACGCTACGAGCGGCGCCACTCGCTTGGTTTGATACATGCTTTTTTAACCTTTTTATCCTGTAAGTATTGAATCGCTTTTTGGGGAAATAAAATATACCTACGTACTTCACGATGTATGGCCCTTTTTTCTTTTAATGGTGATATCGGAGACGATTTCAATTTGGAGGTCACATCGGAGGAACCCCACATCATATCCTGGGCAAATGTGCAATAATACCAAGGGCTTTTTTTACAATTGCAATCCGGTGAGTGGGGAACCAAGAGGGCACCTTCACCTTATAAGCACCTTTATTCACTTGGCACTTTGGCACCTATTGGATCATCAATAAGGACTTTTTTCACCAATTTATTTATTTATGCACCTTAATCTTCTCACTTGAAAACTATACTCAACTCTTTAGTTTATCATGCACTTTATATAATTATTGCAGTTATTTCATGCACTTAATGTGATTGATACATTATATTATGATTTCTTGTATGATATAGATTGGTTTTATCATAATTTTATAATTTTATATTTTCACTAATTTGTTGCTAGCGCTGCATAAATTTGTTTTATTCATTTATTCTAAGATTTTTCTTAGTGTTTGCAGCAGCTGCACACTTTCACAGTTTATCACCATAATTTATCACTATTGTGCAGCGCGGGTTTAAATTTGTTTTTTCAGGTACCCAGTTTTGGCAGGTACCAGCTCTCACCTAGGAGATTTAGACCCGGTTCACACTTCTGCGAGTGCCGGGTTCGCATGTAATGTCGGAGCGCACTGCTCCGACATTACATGCGATCAGCTGTGCGGTGCGAGTTTAGCCATACAGTTTGTATGGCTAAATTCGCATCGCACCCGGTGCAAACACGCACAGGAGCCATTTTTGCAGCCGCATCAGGATCGGATCGCACAGCGGTTCACACTTGTGCGATCCCATCCTGTGCGAACTGCACGATCGCACTGCGATATGCGATCAAACTGGGGGTGTCGTTAAGATTACATTGACACCCCCAGCGTATCGCATATGGCAGTGTGAACTGCCGGGGGTGCGTGTGAACCGAGCCTTAAGCTGAAGTTAAACCCCCTCCCCCTGCTCGCAACCGCTTAGGACTTGTCCTAGGAGGCTGTGGGTTGATTTACAAACTTGCGCATGTGCAGTGGGAAGCCAGCTGTGAAGCCGCAGGAAGTCAGAGACACACAAAGAGCCAGCCTGGGTGAGGACAGCGCTGGATCCCTGGACAGGTAAGTGTCTTTTTATTAAAAGTCAGTAGCTATAATATTTGTAGCTGCTAACTTTAAATTATTTTTTTTTTTTTTAGACTAAGGAACTGTAGTTGAGGTTTTAACAGAACTCAACTACATTTCTTCCCTAAATTGTTTTTTCTTAATTTTTTTTATTTTAGTTTATTTTTTAAAACATTTCTTAATTTTTTTTTTTCTTTATTGTTTCCCACTTTTGGACCGGAAGGTTTTACCCCCTTAACCACTTAAGCCCCGGAAGATTTTACCCCCTTGCTGACCAGGGCCTATTGCGTGGTCGTGCGACGCTGTACCTAAACAAATTTAACGTCCTTTTTTTTCCCACAAACAGAGCTTTCTTTTGGTGGTATTTGATCACCTGTGCGATTTTTTTGATCATGCGCTATAAACAAAAAAATATAGCGTCAATTTTGCAAAAATAACAATATTTTTTCAAATTTTTTTATATGAAATTCCCCCCAAAAAATGTAAAAAATCAAAATTTTTTAACATTTTAGGCCAATTTTTTTTTACCATATGTTTGGTAAAAAAAATTGCAAAAAGTGTATTTTGATTGGTTTGCGTAAAAGTTATTGCGTTTACTAACAAAGGGAAAGATTTTTGTCATTTTTGTTGTTTTTTTTTTAACGCGTAATGGCGGCGATCTGCAATTTTTTTTTTTTGCGGGACTGCGACATTGCGGCAGACAGATCGGACCCCTGACTGACATTTTTGACACTTTTGGGGTTACCAGTGACATTACTACAGTAATCAGTGCTATACATATGCACTGTTACTGTAAAAATGACACTGGCAGTGAACTTTATTGGAGAGGGAGGGGTTAAGTGTGTCCCTAGGGGCGTGTTTCTAACTGTGATTGGCTGTGGCTACTAGTGTAAGAACAGAGATCAACGGTCCTGCATAGTAGAACCGTGTGATCTCCATTCTTACACAGGGAAGAATGACAGGCGGCTTTGTTTACATTAGCCGCCTGCCTTTCTTCCGGTGTAACAGAAGATCGCGAGTGCCCGGCGGACATCTGGTCCGCCAGGCACACGCGCGGGGGAGGGGGTCTGTTACCGCACGGGAGCGGGAGCGCGCCTCCGGCGGTGCGCGCTCGCTCCCTAGAGCCTCACAGGCTAGCGACGTAGCCCTACGTCGCTTTGCCTGTGAGGGGCTGACTGCCGACGTAAATCGTCGTGCGGCGGTCGGCAAGCGGTTAATGACCAGGCCATTTTTTGCAATACGGCACTGCGTTATTTTAACTGACAATTACGCAGTCGTGCAATGCTGTATCCAAATTAAATTGATGTCTTTTTTTTTCCTCACAAATAGAGCTTTCTTTTGGTGGTATTTGATCACCTCTGCAATTTATATGAACAAAAAAAGAGCGACAAATTAAAAAAAAAAAACAATATTTTTTACTTTCTACAATATAAGATTCCCAATAAAAAAAATTAAAATATATTTTTTTTCATTTTAGGCCAATATGTATTCTGCTACATACTTTTTAAAAAAACCCCAATGAGTGTATATTGATTGGTTTGTGCAAAAGTTATCGTGTCTACAAACTAGGGGAAATATTTATGTAATTTTTATTGAATTATTTATTTTTTTACTAGTAATGGCGGCGATCAGCGATTTTTAGCGGGACTGCAAAATTGCGGCAGACAGATCGGATACCTAACTGAAAATTGTTGACCCTTTTGGGGGGACCAGTGACATTACTACAGTAATCATTGCTAAAAAATATGCACTGTTACTGTACTAATGACACTGGCAGGGAAGGGGTTAACACCAGGGGCGATCAACGGTTAAATGTTTCCCTAGGGGGTGCTTTCTAACTGTGTGGGGGTTGGGCTTGCTGAATGAAAACAGAGACCTGTGTTCCAAAATAACTGACAGAGCAGCTGTCTGCCGTGCTTACAATGGCAGACCGCCGTTCTGTCTCCGCGGGGAGCGATCGCGGGTGCCCGGCGGCAATCGCGGCCACCAGAGCTGCTAAATAGCTTCCCCTGTGGCCAATCGCTGTCCCGTGAAGCGACCTACATGTACGTCGTTTCGTGGGACAGAGCCGACCTGCCGCAGTAAAACAAGTGGTTAAACAGTGTATATATATTTTCTCTCCTCCTTTTCTCTTCCCTAGTGTAGCAAGAATTGTTTTCTCCCAGTCATTATGTGTAAACCTGACAGTTATTGAAGCAGGGCTGTGTGAGAAATAATCTCAGAATTGAAACCTTTAACAAGGCTGAAGCTCTGTGAGCCTGTTCACATCACATCTTTGCAAATGTTCAGCGTCCTAAAACAACTTTGAAACGTGAGGTTTATGGTAAATTGTATTAAAGTGGTGTCTTCATTTAAGCTTTTGTTAAATATGTCTGTAATTGCAGAAAATATAGAAAGTTTTTCAAGACCTTTTGTTTTATGTTTCTGTAGACAAATTCTGTATACTTCTGTTCCAGATTAAATATTTAGAGTTAGAAATGTAGCTACAGTTACACAGGCAAAATGTTATCCCTTGCAGGACTTATTGATTAAATGTCACTGTGATGCTTTGCCCTTCCTGTCAGCTCAACCAATATAGAGCAATTTATTTAGCAGGTGTTACGTAACACAAGTAATATCCACATGGTTAAAGCTGAACTCCAGAAAAACAGCTAATCACACAGTTGAAATGACATATAACGAGTTTAAACTTCCATACCTGTTTATTCATTCTTGTGATTCATGCTCTCCTATCAGAGAGCAGACACCGGTCCTTCAGTTCTTTAGACTAGCCTTTTGCCACCAGGGTTCTATTGAACCCTATGCCTCGTACACACGCATCGATAGTTGACCGTGATTTTTCGGCCAACGTCCGATCGGCCGGTTTTCGGCTTGTTAGTATGATGCTTTCGACAACCGACTCCGACTTTTCGGCCGAACAAAATCTGGTGTGCAGGCTATAAAATTTTTGTTGGCCGTCAACAGAACGGCCAATTTTCCGTCAGTCAGTACAGATTTCGGCAGACAAAAATCAGATGCGCAGGACTGGGCATGCTCAGAGAAGAAAAAACACGCTGAAAGTAAACCAGCACATGACATCACTTCTGAAGTTGGTTTTTGTTGGCCGAGAAAATTCATGTGCAGTCTAGAGCACATTCCAACCAACACAACAACACTGGACAAAAGACGGCCGATCGGGCGGCCGATAATCGTTGCGTGTGTACGAGGCTTTAGTGTTCCTCCAGAGGCTGCTAGCAGCTTCCTAAACACTAAGCAACATCTGCCTTGAGAAAGGCTTCCTAAGACATTTACAGTATACAGACTATACTGTGTTAGTGCTATAACGCCCCATTCACACTTGTGCGACCCAAAAGTTGCTTGACAAATCGCACTCCATGTTTCCCTATGATAACCGCTCATATCTGTGTGACTTCAAAGTAGTTTCTGCACTACTTGGTCTGCCTTTTATGCAATTTGAGTTCCATAGACCTCAATGTAAACCCTCAAAAGTCACATGAAACTTGCACCTGCATTATCTAGATGCAATTTGGGTGTGACTTGTGAAAAGAATGCTGGCAATGAAGAAAAAAAAAAAAAAAAACGGCATGGAGATCTCCCCCCGATCCATGTCAGGCCCTTCGGTTTGCAAAATTAAAAAAATAACGGCGTGGGGATCCCCCCCAAAATCCATATCAGACCCTTATCTGAGCATGCAGCCCGGCAGGTCAAGAAAGAGGGGTGGAGCGATCGAGCACCCTCCCCCTCCTGAACCATACCAGACCACATGCCCTAAACAGGGTGGAGTGGGTGCTTTGGTACAGGGCAGCTCTGTCCCCCCCCCCCCCAAAGCACCTTGTCTCCATGTTGATAAGGGCCTTTTCACCACCGGCCGGGGTTGTGGGGGTTTTCAGGGGGGCTTATCAGAATCTGGAAGCCCTCTTTAACAAGGGGCCCCCCCCCCCATGTGAATGACTACTAGTAGTGCCCCTACTCATTCACCCAAAAAAAAGTTTAGTATAAAAAATGACAGTAGGCAGTTTTTGACAATTCCTTTTTTTTTATTTAAAAAATGTCCCATGATGTAGATCCATCGTCAATCATGCTGCTCGCTGTCACCGCCGACCCGAAAAAAGTAAAACAAAAAACCTCCGGCCCCGACGAAGGCTCCTACCGTCTGCCTGCTCTGCTGACAGCTCTTAAATAACTAATTGGCGGGGCCACCCATTGACATTGTTGGGTGGCAAAGTCACGTTGTGACATTGCCCCTTAGTTATTTAAGAGCTATCAGGGTATTTTTTTTCTTCTTTTTTTGGGCCAGCGGTGGCGGCTGGCAGCATGATTGCTGATGGATCTACAGCGGAGGACTTATTTAACATTTTTTAATAAAAGAATTGTAAAAAATTTGTGTTGTGTTTGAATTTACTTTTTACACTTTTTTGATGAATAGGGGTACTATGTACACCATACTCATTCTCTTGTTAAAGAGGGTTTCCCAATTTCGATAAGCCTACAGACCCCCACAACCACCTGCCAGGGATGTGGGGAAGAGGCCTTTGTCCCCATCAACATGGGGACAAGGTGTTTAGGGGAGGGGGCAGGGGGCCACACCATTTTTTTAAATTTATTTTTCATCGTCATCATTCTTTTTTACATTCAACTGTTAGTGGGGAAACCCTGTAACAGCTGATAAGTCATCAGTTGTTAAGGGCGCGACGGCCAGTTTCCTGGCCTGCTCCCTAACAACCAGCAATTCTTCACACAGAATTCAAATTGGTCAATCAATTTTCAACTGATGTGAATTCAAATTGTTCTGAAACTTTGGAATTCATTAGAAACTAAATGAAACAAAACAAATTTTTCTGTTCTACACACGTGCAATGACTTTGTAGAGCACAAACAAAATGATCACATTGGTCAAAGCCAAAGTCGTAACAAAGTTGCACTCATCCAAAGTCACATCAAAATGGCATCAAATTGGCATTAAAGCGGTAGTATCCCGCTTTTTGACACTTTTAACTACAGGTAAGCCTATAATAAGGCTTACCTGTAGGTACAATTAATTAGGAGATATTTGCAGTGCATGCAGCCGCTCACGCGAGCGGCACGTGCGCTGGCTTTCCTTGCCGGGAGCTTGCCGGAAAATCACTCCTGCGCGCATGCGCAAGAGTGACATAATCGCGGCTCCGGCCAATCACAGCGCCGGGGCCGCCGAACCCGGAAGAGACGCCGAGGGATCATGGCAGCGCCCGCAGCGGTGTCCGCGGGTCCGTGTCGGGGCTTCGTTCTAAGGTAAGTAATACATAATGAGCTAGTATGCGATGCATACTAGCTCATTATGCCTTTGTCTTGCAGTTTTTTTTTGTTTTTTTTTGTTTTCGAGTTTACAACCGCCTTAAGTCACATGGTAAACATGCTTTTTGAGACCCTGCTGGGGAGATGTAATTTTCTATTTGTAATGTGGCCACTGTCACAGAGTCAGAAAGAAAAGAGAAATCTAAAAAAATGTGAGTTGTCATCAGAGCAAGAAGTGAGGAAAAATCCTCCAGTGGGGACACCTGCTCCTATGTCAACTCTATAAAATGGGAATTCTGTTCACTTTGGAGAGATTTCTTCTCATGTCCTGTTGCATCACCAGGGCAAAAAGTGAAATAAAATCTCATCAGCAGGACACAGAAAGCAACAAACAACTTCCTTACTATATTAGGGATCAACCGATTATCGGCAAAGCCGATATATCAAGGGCCGATGTGCACTTTCCCCAATATATCGGGGAAAGGTGGCCGATATTTCGGAAAGTGCTTGTACCGGAGTGATGACTGCAGCTAGAGGCATCACCCTGGTACCGGCGTCCATAGCCGACAGTCAGCTGTCTTGTAATGACAACCGATGCGGCTGAGAAGCCGCTTGGCTGTCATTACAAAGAGCGGGAGGGGATGCGGCTGAGAAGCCGCTTGGCTGTCATTACAAAGAGCGGGAGGGGATGTCCTCCCACCGCCTTCCGCAGTCTTCCATCCCGGGCAACCAGCCTGTGCGGCCGCCGAAGACCCGATCAAAGCCGCATTTGGCTCTGTTCGGGTCTCCATGCAGATCCATAGCGCCAGATTAAAAAAAAATGACAGCATTCAAAACAGCCAAACTTGCCGTTTTGAAAACTTTTAAGTGCAGAGGAGGGGTTTGGGGCCTTTTAAACCCCCAGATCCCTCCACAAGAGTACCTGTCAAATAAAAAAAGAAAATAAACTTTTTTTCTAAATGTACGAAAATATCGGCCTATACTGATATGCGATGGCCAAAATATCGGTGTCGGCAATGAAAAAACGATATTGGTCGATCACTACTCTATATACACCTAAATTAAGACTAAACTCCGGGTTGAAAACAAAAGTTTTCTTAACTCAGACAAGTACTTTCCATTGCTCTCAGCCTCCTCTAGATCTCCAAATTCTTTGTTTTTGCCGCTGTGACCTGACTTTCAATTAGAGGGTGGCTATATCTGTTCTACTTGGTCCCACTGTCTTTCCCTGCACAAGGTTTCCAAGGTGACACATATACACTGCTCAAAAAATTAAAGGAACACTTTGAAAGCACATCAGATCTCAATGGGGAAAATTATCATGCTGGATATCTACACTGATATGGACTGGGTAATGTGTTAGGAATGAAAGGATGCCAGATGGTTTGATGGAAATTAAAATTCTCCTCCAGAGGGTTGAATTCAAAGACACACCAAAAATCAAAGTGAAAAAATTATGCAGCAGGCTAGTCCATTTTGCTGAAATTTCATTGCAACAAATCAAAATGATACTCAGTATCCACGTGCTTGTATGTATGCCTGACAATGTCTGGGCATGCTCCTAATGAGAAGAGGGATGGTGTCCTGGGGTATTTGCTGCCAGATCTGGACCAGGGCATCACTGAGCTCCTGAACAGACTGAAGTGCAACCTGGCAGCATCGGATGGACCGGAAAATAATGGTCTCAGAGGTGTTCTATTGGATTTAGGTCAGGCAAGTGGGGGGCCATGCAGTGTTATTAATTCCTTCATCCATTTGGCAACATAAGGCCGGGCATTAATGTGCACCAGGAGAAACCCAGGATCCACTGCACCAGCATAGGGTCTGACAGTGGGTCCAAGGATTTCATCCTGATACCTAATGGTAGTCAAGGTGTCATTCTGTAGCCTGTAGAGGTCTGTGCGTCCCTCAATGGATATGCCTCCTCAGACCATTACTGACCCACCACCAAACCGGTCATGCTGAATGATGTTACAGGCAGCATAACATTCTCCATTGCTTCTCAAGACCCTTTCATGTCTGTCACATGTGCTGAGGCTGAACCTGCTGTCATCTGTAAAAGACACAGGGCGCCAGTGGCGGACCTGCCAATTCTGGTGTTCAATGGCAAATGCCAATTGAGCTTCATGATGCTGGGCAGTGAGCACAGGGCTCACTAGAGGATGGTGGGCCCTCAGGCACCCCTCATGAAATCTGTTTCTGATTGTTTAGTCAGAGACATTCACACCAGTGGCCCGCTAGAGGTCCTTTTGTATGGCTCTGGCAGTGCTCATCCTGTTCCTCCTTGCACAAAGGAGCAGATACCGGTCCTGCTAATGGGTTAAGCTCTCCTAGAGTAACTGCATGTCTCCTGGAATTTCCTCCATGCTCTTGAGTCTGTGCTGGGAGACACAGCAAACCTTCTGGCAATGGCACATCAATATGTGCCATTGCCAGAAGGTTTGTCCTGGAGGAGTTGGACTGCCTGTGCAACCTCTATAGGGTCCAGGTATCATCTCATCCTACTAGTAGTGACATTGACCCTAGCCAAATGCAAAACTAGTAAAAACACTGTCAGAAAAGATGAGTAGGAAATAAAATGTCAGTGGCCTCCACCTGTAAAA
Organism: Pelophylax lessonae; assembly: GCF_965119305.1. Taxonomy (NCBI): domain Eukaryota; kingdom Metazoa; phylum Chordata; class Amphibia; order Anura; family Ranidae; genus Pelophylax; species Pelophylax lessonae. The sequence continues at coordinate 325,360,865 of NC_138772.1, forward strand.
CCATTCCTTTACAGGTTGTTTCATTGTTACCTGTCTAGTTCACCTGTTGTTAATTTCATTAACACCAAAGCAACTGAAACTGATTAACAACCCCCTCTGCTACTTAACTGACCAGATCAAATGCCAGGAATTTAATGGACTTGGTGCTATACTCTGATTAAAAAGTGTTCCTTTAATATTTTTTTGAGCAGTGTATTTAACAAGACAGCCATGATGTGTTCATATGTGAAAATACAGCAAGTGTGTATTTTGCTGGTTTGGTTGCTGTTTCTAAGGATGACAACATTGACATTTTGTTGTTATATAGTACTACCGCTTTTGTTACACGTTGTGTATAATTCTCCATTTTTGTTCTTTGTATGTAACTCTAAAGCAGAACTACTTTTTATCTTCTGTATGTTAGGTATAATTTTTAGTATTTGTTTTTATTCTGTATGTTTGGATGCCGAACAATACCATTTTTCTTGCCGTCTATGCTGTGTGTAAATCTGTTCCAATTCTGCATGTATGGATGCTGCACATTGGCACTTCTTTTGACCTGTATTCTGGTTAATTCTCACATCTGTTTATTGTTATTATTATTATTATGCAAGATTTATCTAGCGCCAACAGCTCTTTACAATGTGATGGCAGACAGTACAGTTACAATACAATTCGGTTTGGTTGGTATTTTGAGACTAGGTTGATGATGTAGCTGGAGGTAGTTGTGGGTGACTTATTGTTAGTATTTTGAGCTTAATTTGGTTTGGTGAGTGCCAGCCAATGGAGGGATTGGCAGAGAGGTTTAGCAGACACTGAATGGCTGGTAAGGTGTATGAGTATGGCAGCAGCATTCATGATGGACTGAAGGGGGAATAGCCAATGTAAAGGTAAGCCTGTGAGGATGGAGTTGCAGTAGTCTAGGCCAGTGGTCCTCAACCCTGGCCTACAGGGCCCACTAACAGGCCAGGTTTGCAAGATAACTGAAATACATCCCAGGTGATATAATTTGCTGCTCAGTGATTGCAGTACTCTAGTCTGCATCTCCCCAAGGTAATACTTAAAGTCTGGCCTGTTAGTGGGCCCTGAGGACCGGAGTTGAGGACCACTGGTCTAGGCGACAGATGATCAGGGATTGAACTAGGAGCTTTGTGTTATAATTGGTTAGGAAGGGGTTTGTTTTGGAGACGTTGCAGAGGTTGAGGCAGCAAGCTTTGGAAAGTAATTGAATGTGGGGCCGAAAGGTTAATTCAAAATCTGGGATTACACCTAGCACCTTGGCATGCAGGAACGGGTTGATAGTTAAGCCATTGATCTTGAGTCAGGAGGAAAGGCATGTAGGGGAGGAAATATTATGAGTTCAGTTTTGATAGATTGAGTTTGAGGGAGTGATGTGACATGTCGGTCAATAAATTAGTGATGCATGAGGAGATTTATGTGAGCTGAGGGGTAACGATAGATTTGGGTGTCATCAGCGTAGGGGTGATATTGAAAAGCCATGGGAGGTGATGTAGATGGAGATTAGGAGAAGTCCAAGCACAGACCCTTGGGGGACCCCGACAGTAAAAAGAAGAGGAGAGGAGGAAGTAGAATTGCAAGTGACACTGAAGGTGTGGAGGTATAAGTAGGAGGAGAACCATTTGAAAAGCAGACAGAGACCAAAGGAGTACAGTAAATCCCCCTCCATTGCGGGGGTTACGTTCCGGACCCAGCCGCGAAAAGTGAAATTCCGTGAAATAGAAAAACCCTATTAAAATGCATTGTAGGCATGTTTATTTTACTGTCACTGTACGTGTAGAAGCATTTTAAGGTCTTTAAACACACTTTTAAAACAATAGAAACTCATTTAAACACATAAAAGATACTAAGAGACATAGCAAGAGCTATGGAAAACACAAAAATATTTCATTTTTAATGATTTATATAGTAAAATAACATTACAAAAAAAAACGCAAATTACCGGGACCGCAAAAACTGAACCGCGATGGAGCGGGGGATTACTAAGATTTTTGTGTTCTGTTTTAATTCTGTATGTATGAACATTGCAGTGCAGCACTTCTCTTGTCCTGTATGTTAGGTACAATTCTCAATACCTCTTTTTATTTTTTATGTATACACGGATGCTGCACACTAGCATATTTCTTGATCAGTTTGCTGGATGAATTTCTTAGCATTGGGGTGCTTTCACTGCTTCGTTGAAAAAATGCAATAAACACAAATATGCACTTTTTATGCATTTCCGGTGGGTTTTCTAGGTGCTGTACTCCCAGCATGCACCTGTAAAACAATGGCATGTGACTCAAAACGGCGGTGCATTTTTGATGCATTTTCCATTCATTTTAATGGGGATCTGTGTTTTTGGTGTGGTTTTGAAAAGCGCACCAAAAATGCAGCATTCAGGACTTTTTCAAATGCACTACATCCACAGAGCAGTGGTGTGAAGAGTTCCATATGATTAAAGGGAAATATCTTTATTGCATTTTCATGCTAAAAATTCAGCTAGCTGTTTGGCCCTTTACAATGGTCTTTGCCAGATTCAAAAAGGTCTGCTGCTCGTTTTGGTGGCTTTACTGATATGTTTGGAAGATTCAGGTACTGTAATTCTTAAAGTAGAACTATAGGCAAACTTTTTTTTTTATAATATTAGATAGACTAAGGGAGGGTCATAACCCTTGTCAGATTTTTTTCGCCTACTGTGTCTGATTGCCGAGATGTCCCTTCCCTTCCTGTCCCATAGCCAAACAGAAAATGGGAGAAAATCCCTCTAAAATATGAGAATTTCTTGGGGACCCCCAGGTCACCAGAACTAGAGTCCCCATTGGAAGATTTTCCTGTTATTACTTTTCTGGGGACAACCCAAAATTTGGGATCTTCTTTTAATTTCACTTTCAATGATCATGGTAAACAGGACAAATAGAGAGGATGAATCTCCGTACTGAGGTCACAGACAGCAATATAAAACTGACTGTTGTTCTCATCCCTCTCCACTCTATCCAAAACTAAAAAAAAGTTTTGCTTTTAATTATACTTTAAAGCATAAGTTTAACAAAAATAAAAAGTCAGCACAAGAGACATTACTTACATTCAGAGAGATGCATCTTATGTGCTGCCTTGTCCTCCTTTCTCCAAATCTTCCATTTTCCTCCTCTAATGCCCCTGCCTCCACAACCTACCCCCGTCGCTGTAAACATCTAGTGCAGTGGGGGTTAATAGAACTAATGTCTCGTACACACATACCGATTGTCGGCCGACCGATCGGCCGTCTTTTGTCCAGTGTTGTTGTGTTGGTTGAAATGTGCTCTAGACTGCACACAAATTTTGTCGGCCAACAACATCCAACTGCAGAAGTGATGTCATGTTCTGGTCTACTTTTCGTGTGTTTTTTCTTCTCTGAGCATGCCCAGTCTTGCTCATCTGACTTTTGTCGGCCGAAATCTGTACTGACTGACGAACAATCGGCCGTTCTGGTGATGGCCAACAAAAATTTTATAGCATGCACACCAGATTTTGTTCGGCCGAAAAAGTCGCAGTCGGTTGTCGGAATCATCATACTAACAAGCCAATAATCGGCCGATCGGGCGGCGGCCGGAAATTCACAGCCAACAATCGGTACGTGTGTACGGGGCTTAAGGGATTTTGACAAGCACTCATCAAGAGTGCTCAACTATGCACTCCCTTTCCGGCAGACTGCTCCTTTCATATAAGCTGCATTGCAGCATTCGATGAATAAAATGGAAAATATGGATGAGGGGATGGACCTATTAATCATTCACAGGCAATCGCTGGCTGTGCTAACGGGCAAAAATGGCTGCGCATGCTAAAAGCCTGTCATTGCAGTGTAGGGGCTTGGCAACCGCTGCTAAATGCACACAGGTGTCAATCCCAGCAGCAAGAATCTGTAGATTCTTTCCTCTTGGATTCCCCTTAGGGCTCTTTCACACAGGCAGACCGTTCAGATCCGCCTGTCTGTTTTTTTGGCGGATCTGAACGGTCCCCCCATGCATCCCTATGGGGCATCGGATGTCAGCGGAGACATGTCCGCTGACATCCGAACCGTCAAATCTGGACGGATGGAAACCCTATTTTCCATCCGTCCAGCGGATCGACGGTCCGTTCCCATCCGAATTCCCCCATAGAGATGCATGGGGAACTGGCAGCTGTGTCTCCGCACACAGCGTGGAGACACAGCTGTCATCCTCCTGCTCAGCGGGGGATCGGCGGATCGATCCCCCCGCTGAGAAAAACGGACTCCATCCAACGGACAGAGTGTGTGAAAGGGGCCTTATGGAAAAAGGCCCATGCAAATCTTGCCTTATGAGTGTCGTATGCGCTTATTAGGAATTCACATGATTATGTCTGTGTGGACACTGAATGTCACCCCTTCTCCTGCATCCTGTAAGTGATTCTGTTCTTGTTGGCTAAATGTAATACAGAACTTCCAGCGTCTGCTAAGCATCTCATTTTTACAGTGTATATTTAAATGTTCCCCTTTTTAGCTATACACCCTTAGGTGCTATGTAAATTGATGGCACTATATAAGTCCCTTTAATAAAAAAAAAAAATAGCCACACCTATTTTTTTGCACGCCACTTCCTCATCACTTATTACAAATGATTCTCCTTAGGTTCACATTTAAGTTAAGCTGGTTCACACTGCAGTATTTCCTACGTTAACATGCATTACAAAAAAGGTGCCCAATTATTTTGATTGAGCTGCCGAAGGCCTCATGCACACTGGACGTTTTTACATCTGCGGTTTTTTGCGTCAGAGGTTTTTTTCTGCAGCCAGTAAACTCCCCAGCATGTTATTCTATGTGTCCATGCGCACACAGGCCGTTATCAGCATTTTTTGGCAGAGGCGTTTTCTGGCTGGAAACTCTCCCCCCCCCCCCCCCCCCAGAACTAGTGGGTTTTTGGAGGCGTCTTTCAGCTGATAAATGCTAAAAAATGCAGCTATTTAGCGTTTATCAATTTTTTTGAGCCATGAGCTTTTGTGGGAGTATCGTTTTGCTAAAAAAAGCTTAAAAACTCCTTCTAAAGCTACAGCTTTCTACTGACGTTTTGGTAACTTCCAGTGTGCATAAGGCCTAATGGTTGAAAATGCACCAAAAAAAGTGCACTTACTATTTTTGTAACAAAGCATGATGCAACGAATGGTAGTGCGTTATTGTGCCTTGTGGTGCTACAATGCAGGTCCATTGGCAAGGCACGTTAAGGTACCCATGAGAATGAATGGTAACGCAGCAAACCAATGTGAAAAGTACCTATCTTTCCACTTTATGCGGTATGTAGTGTGGACTCAGCCTACCTTTATTGCTGTGAAATCCACTCCTACAAAATACAGTTTAGTTGTAGTTACATTGTTATGTGTGTGTTAATGTGTCATAATAACACAAAGAGCTCCTGGCAGGTGATTTTGTAATTGACTGCCTCTGTTATCCTATCCATATACTGTATATGTTAATGCTTACTGCAGTAGAACATTTATCCGACTGCTTCTGTGCTTTAGCTGAGTTATAAACCAGTGGAGGTCAGTGTTGCAGAACTTTTACAATAACAATTTAGAACAAAGTAGCTGCAGAGGTAAGTATTAAATGCACAGATCAACTAACCCTTCACATCCCAGTTAAATACAATGTTGTGTTTAGTGTAGAGCTAACCTTTAATTGAGCCTATTTTTTTTTTTTTTTTTTTTTTATATTTTCATATTTGGGAATAGCACCAAATAGCTGGCCTATATACTGTATATTTAAGTGTGTGTGTGTAGGAAGTGCATGTTTACCCTAGGTATCTGTTGTTTTTGATTGCTGTACAAACAGATTCAGGCAGTCTTATCCAGGCTATTGATCATTATTTAGCAAACCTTCCTTCTCCAGGGTCAAGGAATGAACTTTAAATGGAAAGAAATCAGCAACTGCTAAAATCAATGTAATTATTTTATTCTGCTTCCAAACAAAAGACCGATTGAAGAATAAAAAGAAAAGAAGGTATACTCTTGAGAAAGCACTTAGAATGCACACTCTGAAATGCAGTAAATTAAATGTCAAAAAGAAATGACATCACCTTTTAGGTTTGGGTTGTCGTTTTAACAGTCTGCCTTCCTCATAGTATGTTCCACTCAAATGTGTTATAATTATGTAATGAAAATTGGAATGCAGCCATCGAGGGTCATTTTTTTCAATTGGTTTAATAAATGTCACAGTCATAGTTGTTTTGCAGCTTGTTAACATTTTGTTTTCATTGTTAATTTTTTAATTTTTCCTACAGAACAAAAAAAAAACACCATGCTTAGGCTTCCTTTCAAATGGGTGGCCAGGGGGTGGTAAAAAAAAGACATCTGAGCTATGTTTTTATTCCCACCCACCTACAAGCAGACATGATGCCGCTCAGATGAGTACACATTGGTGCTGTATTTTTAATGCTACTTGCAGAGTTTGACAGGCAGCTCACCCTGTTAAACTCTCCCAGGAGCTGCTCTGCAACCATGAGCCAAATGCATCCCTTGCTGCTGCACCACAATTGGCAATAAATAAAGTAAAACAGGTATTAGTAGGCGGAAGTATTGCCTTCTAAACACCTGCAAGCCTCTTTTCCCTATCCTCTGAAAAGTGAAAAGTGTAAAGCATTACGATTAGTGTGAAAGGAGCCTCAGAGGCAAAGATGATCTTCTGTATATGCATTAACATGCAGCATAACAATGGTACTTGTGAACTCAACTGGTTGTTGAACTATTATTATACCTACTGGCCATCACCAATATACAGTGCCTTGCGAAAGTATTCGGCCCCCTTGAACTTTGCGACCTTTTTCCACATTTCAGGCTTCAAACCTAAAGATATAAAACTGTAATTTTTTGTGAAGAATCAACAACAAGTGGGACACAATCATGAAGTGGAACAAAATTTATTGGATATTTCAAACTTTTTTAACAAATAAAAAACTGAAAAATTGGGCGTGCAAAATTATTCAGCCCCCTTAAGTTAATACTTTGTAGCGCCACCTTTTGCTGCGATTACAGCTGTAAGTCGCTTGGGGTATGTCTCTATCAGTTTTGCACATCGAGAGACTGAAATTTTTGCCCCTTCCTCCTTGCAAAACAGCTCGAGCTCAGTGAGGTTGGATGGAGAGCGTTTGTGAACAACAGTTTAAAGTTCTCGATTGGATTCAGGTCTGGACTTTGACTTGGCCATTCTAACACCTGGATATGTTTATTTGTGAATCATTCCATTGTAGATTTTGCTTTATGTTTTGGATCATTGTCTTGTTGGAAGACAAATCTCCATCCCAGTCTCAGGTCTTTTGCAGACTCCATCAGGTTTTCTTCCAGAATGGTCCTGTATTTGGCTTCTTCCATCTTCCCATCAATTTTAACCATCTTCCCTGTCCCTGCTGAAGAAAAGCAGGCCCAAACCATGATGCTGCCACCACCATGTTTGACAGTGGGGATGGTTTGTTCAGGGGGATGAGCTGTGTTGCTTTTACGCCAAACATAACGTTTTGCATTGTTGCCTAAAAGTTTGATTTTGGTTTCATCTGACCACAGCACCTTCTTCCACATGTTTGGTGTGTCTCCCAGGTGGCTTGTGGCAAACTTTAAACAACACTTTTTATGGATATCTTTATCCTATGGATTAGGATTGTTGTCCTATGGACAGAGTCTCCCACCTCAGCTGTAGATCTCTGCAGTTCATCCAGAGTGATCATGGGCCTCTTGGCTGCATCTCTGATCAGTCTTCTCCTTGTATGAGCTGAAAGTTTAGTGGGATGGCCAGGTCTTCGTAGATTTGCAGTGGTCTGATACTCCTTCCATTTCAATATTATCGCTTGCACAGTGCTCCTTGGGATGTTTAAAGCTTGGGAAATCTTTTTGTATCCCAATCCGGCTTTAAACTTCTCCACAACAGTATCTCGGACCTGCCTGGTGTGTTCCTTGTTCTTCATGATGCTCTCTGCGCATTAAACGGACCTCTGAGACTATCACAGTGCAGGTGCATTTATACGGAGACTTGATTGCACACAGGTGGATTCTATTTATCATCATTAGTCATTTGGGTCAACATTGGATCATTCAGAGATCCTCACTGAACTTCTGGAGAGAGTTTGCTGCACTGAAAGTAAAGGGGCTGAATAATTTTGCACGCCCAATTTTTCAGTTTTTTATTTGTTAAAAAAGTTTAAAATATCCAATAAATTTCGTTCCACTTCATGATTGTGTCCCACTTGTTGATTCTTCACAAAAAAATACAGTTTTATATCTTTATGTTTGGAGCCTGAAATGTGGCAAAAGGTCGAAAAGTTCAAGGGGGCCGAATACTTTCGCAAGGCACTGTATCTTGATTGTTAGTTTTACAGTTAGGTGCGTGATAGCTAGGCATGTACAATGCTCAAAAAAATGAAAGGAACACTTTTTAATCAGAGTATAGCTTCAAGTAAAATTAACCCATGGGATGTTGATCTGGTCAGTTAAGAAGCAGAGGGGTTGTTGATCAGTTTCAGCTGCTTTGCTGTAGTTGAAATTAAGAACAGGTGCACTAGATGGGCAACGATAAGATGACCCCCAAGACAGGAATGCTTTACAGGTTGAGGCCACTTACATTTTATTTCCCTACTCATCTTTTCTGACTGTTTTTCACTAATTTTGCATTTGGCTAGAGTCAGTGTCACTACAGGTAGCATGAGGCAATACCTTGACCCTATAGAGCAGGCATGTCCAAGCCGCAGGCCGCATGTGGCCCGTAACCGCAGGCAATGCCGCCCACTCCAGATCAGGAGTGGATCCAGGGGGGGGGGGCAATGGGGCAGTTGCTCCCCCGAGAAGATTTTGGTGACTCTACCTCCTTCTCTGGGATGGCGGGTTGGTAAGCCTAGATTGCGGGTTTCCGATCCTCCATCCCCGAGCATCATACCACTGTAAATAATGGAGCCGGCACTAGAGGAAGTAGAGCTGATGCTTCCTGTATAGCACCTGCTCCTGTCACAGACGGAGTGATACCAAATGCACTCCGCCTCCACCTGTGTCATGACTGTCACGCTGATCCTCAGGAATGGTGGCTCGGGAACCCACCAACATTTCCCGCTAGCACCAGCCAGCAATAACCACCAACAGTACTTGCCAGCACCAGCCAGCAATACCCGCCAACATTACCCGCCAGCACCAGCCAGCAATATTGACCAACAGTACCAGCCTGCACCAGCCAGCAATACCCGTCAGCACCAGCCAGCAATACCCACCAACAGTACCCGCCAGCACCAGCCAGCAATACCCACTAACAGTACCCGCCAGCACCAGCCAGCAATACCCACCAACACGCACCAGCAATACCTGCCAACAGTGCCCACCAGCACCAGCCAGCAATATCGGCCAACAGTACCCGCCAGCACCAGCCAGCAATACCCGCCAGCAATACCTGCCAACAGTACCCACCAGCACCAGCCAGCAATATCCGCCAACAATACCCACCAGCACCAGCCAGGAATACCCAGCAACAGTACCAGCCAGCAATACCTGCCAACAGTACCTGCTAGCACCAGCCAGCAGTACCTGCCAACAGTACCCGCCAGCACCAGCCAGCAATACCCGCCAACAATACCAGCCATCAGTACCCGCCAGTACCAGCCAGCAGTACCCACCAGCAGTACCCGCTAGTACCAGCCAGCAGTACCCGCCAGTAGTACCCACCAGTACCAGCCAGCAGTATCTGCCAGCAATACCCACCAGCACCAGCCAGCAGTAACCACCAGCATTACTCACCAGCAGTAACCACCAGCATTACCCACCAACATTAACTGCCAGAAGTAACCGAACCAGCAATACCTGCCAGCAGTAACCGCCAACAGTCTGCAAAATAAGTAGAAAAGGTATGTGCATTAGCGTGTGTAAATTGTTGCAATATGTCTTTTAATAACTAGTTGTGTTGTGTCATAATATGTCTTGTCCTTGTTCATACATGTATGAATAAGGACATGACATTTTCTGGCTGACTAAGTCATATGTGCTAGGGGTGCAACTAGCCCCCAGCATATAACTGTAAATATCCCAGCATGTACAGTGTTTCTGACTCCTACCACCATGACGTTGATATTTTATATGTGGCCCAAGAAAATTTATCTACACTCAATGTGGCCCAGAGAAGGTTGAACACCCATGCTATAGAGGTTGCACAGGCATTCCAACTTCTCCAGGATGGCACATCAATACGTGCCATTGCCAGAAGGCTTGCTGTGTCTCCCAGCATAGTCTCCAAAGCATGGAGGAATTTCCAGGAGACAGGCAGTTACTCTAGGAGAGCTGGACAGGGCCGTAGAAGGTCTTTAACCCACCAGTAGGACCGGTATCTGCTCCTTTGTGCAAGAAGGGACAGGATGAGCACTGCCAGAGCCATAGAAAATGACCTCTAGCAGGCCACCAGTGTGAATGTCTCTGACCAAACAGTCATAAACAGACTTCATTAGGGTGGCCTGAGTGCCCGACGTCCTCTAGTGGGCCCTGTGCTCACTGCCCAGCACCGTAGAGCTCGATTGGCATTTGCCAATAAACACCAGAATTGGCAGGTCTGCCACTGGCATCCTGTGCTTTTCACAGATGAGAGTAGGTTTACCCTCAGCACATGTGACAAACATGAAAGGGTCTGGAGAAGCCATGGAGATTGTAATGCTGCCTGTAACATCGCTCAGCAATACCGATTTGGTCATTGGTCAGTGATGGTCTGAGGAGGCATATCCATGGAGGGATGCACAGACCTCTACAGGCTAGACAATGGCACCCTGACTGCCATTAGGTATTGGGATGAAATCCTTGGACCCATTGTCAGACCCTATGCTGGTGCAGTGGATCCTTGGTTCCTCCTGGTACTCGACAATGCCTGGCCTCATGTGGTGAGAGTATGCAGCCAGTTCCTGGAGGATGAAGGTATTGATACCATTGAATGGCCCCCACGCTTGCCTGAACTTAATCCAATAGAACACCTCTGTAACATTGTGTATTATTATTAATTACCATATTATTTTGGTCCATCTGACACCACCAGGTTGCACCTCAGTCTGTTCAGGAGCTCAGTAATGCCCTGGTACAGATCTGGTAGGAAATACCCCAGGATACCATCCTTCGTCTCAAAAGGAGCATGCCCCGATGTTGTTAGGCATGCATACAGGCACCATACAAACTACTGAGTACCATTTTGAGTTGCTGAAATGACATTTCAGCAAAATGGACTAGCCTGCTGCTTCATTTTTTCACTTTGATTTTTGGGGTGTCTTTGAATTCAGCCCTCAGTAGGTTGATCATTTTCATTTCCATTAAACGATGTGGCATCCTTTCGTTCCTAACACATTACTCAGTCAATATCAGTAAAGATATCCAGCAGGATATTTTTTCCCATTGAGATCTGATGTGTTTTCAAAGTGTTCGTTCAATTTTTTTGAGCATTGTATTTAAATGTTGAAGAAAATACTGAATGGATCAAGATCACCCATAACCGGTTATCGTATACAGAAGGTAAGCTAACTACCTTCTACCTCCTGGGTGACAGTTCTGTCTGAGTAATATCATATTTAGTATCTCTGGAATAGAAATTGCATACTGTACAATAAAATGTGGCTTACCAGATCATGACATGGGGTACACATGAAATAATATATTTAAAAAACTATGTCTAAGTGCCTGACAGCTAAATGATAGTAAACACCTGTCTGGAACCAGAGGGCGCTGTTACTCTATGTCTCCATGCTTGGTGTCTTGATGGGACATCTCTGATCATCTGGGAGTGCTTTAGTGACTATCTTATTTTCATCTATTTTTGTAACAACCTACCCAACTTTGAATGAACACCTTTAGGTTTCCTACTGCGTTCCCTACATTTGGGAATGTTTAATGGGTATGTTCATTAAAGACACAAACACTTCTAATTGTTTGCGTGTTATCCGCTTAATAGGGAAGTATGGAATTTTTTTTTTTTTTTTTTTTTACTTTAGAACCATAGTTACCTAGGTGGATGCAGCATCGGTCCCCCGTCGGCTCTAAGGGTGAGAATCGAGGGAGCGAGGGAGCAGGAACGGCCAGATCAGGCTCTCAAATGCTCACTGAGAGGCTGAGCCAGGTGCTGGTCCAGGCATGTGGTTGGATCCTGACCATATGGTCATGATCTTTCCCGAGCCTAGGCTGGCTCTGTGGCTTCTGCGTGCTGTGTGCTGAAAACGGGTCACAGGATTGCAGAACCAATTGCACTCCTGTGATCCACAGGAGAAGTACAAGCTTTGGCTGTACTTCTCCTTTAAGCACATTGTGTTTGTCTATTGTTGGGACTTCGATGAGAATCAGATTACATTTTATGGAAAAATACCTCAGAAAGCCAGTTAATTCCAAAGGGCTCACACACTTTTTATTGCCACTGTATATAAGACATATTTCACAAAAACTACTTTAAATCCAATGCAGTTTATATTTAAAAAGAGAAAAAAAAGTTCACAAAAAAGTGTAGACATCTTAAAACCTGAAGGAGTTTTGTAGAGAGGTGGAGGAATTTTTTAAATGCTACGGAGGAAGTGAAGATAAGAAAAATGAAGGTAATTTGGAAACATAGAAGAGTTTATAGAAAACTGTAGGAGTTCTCTATAAACTCCTGCCCTATAAAAACTAGAGAAGCTTGTACTGTAGATCATATTTTTGCATTTGTTGACCTATTCTTCCTGTCATTCTGCTAATGGTATATATTTTATTAGTCCACGATAAAAAAAGAAAAATGGGTACAAATAAAAGAAGTTTCCTAGCTGCTGTATAGATATACTGATATAATTATACTGTAAATAGATATACTACAGTGATAAAAAAAAACTTTCAATAAAACCCCTGTGCAAAATATATGTGATAAATAAATCTGTGCTAAAAATCTCCAAACATAAAGTGCATAGTAATTAAATGAAACAAAAGTCCTAGAAGAGTAAAAGAGTCTCAGTGCACATCCTTACAACATCACAATAGGCGGTTGAGGTGAGCTCATAAAGTCTCCTTTTCAAATGAGTACTCCACACCAGACAAGAAGGTGTAAACTCCTCCATAGGCACACTTTCCCCATAGACAGAGACTCACCCATCCAAAATGACCTCTTAAAATAAGGCTGACCATAGATGCCTCTTTTTTTGATTAATCAGATTGCTAATAGAGAAAAAAAAAAAAAAAAAAAGGAACGGATTCTTCTATCCCCACACGCGAGGTGGATAAAATAATCCTCCCTGCTGGGTCCTTGTATTCTGACAGTTGGACTCCTAGACTGTCCGACTACATTGATCAGTGGCTGTAGCCTGCTAATTGGCAATTGTTTTCCAACAATCCTGTTCAAAAGAATTTGATCAAGTACAGTATCTCACAAAAGTGAGTACATCCCTCTCATTTTTATTAATAAATGTATTATTTATTTTCATGTGACAACACTGAGGAAATAACACTTTGCTACAATGTAAAGTAGTGAGTGTACAGCTTGTAGAACAGTGTAAATTTGCTGTCCCCTCAATATAAGTCAAGACACAGCCATTAATATCTAAACCGCTGGCAACAAAAGGGAGTACACTCCTAAGTGACAATGTCCAAATTGGGCCCAAAGCTTCAATATTTTGTGTGGCCACCATTATTTTCCAGCACTGCCTTAATCCTCTTAGGTATGGAGTTCACCAGAGCTTCACAGGTAGCCACTGGAGCCCTCTTCCACTCCTGGTGGATGTTAGAGACCATGCGCTCCTCCACCTTCCGTTTCAGGGAGGCCCCACAGATGCTCAGTAGCATTTAGGTCTGGAGACATGTTTGGCCTGTCCATCACCTTTACCCTCAGCTTGTTTAGCAAGGCAGTGGTTGTCTTGGAGTTGTGTTTGGGGCCGTTATCATGTTGGAATACTGCCCTGCTGCCCAGTCCCCAAAGGGAGAGGATCATGCTCTGCTTCAGTATGCCACAGTACATGTTGGCATTCATGGTTCCCTCAATGAACTGTAGCTCCCCAGTGCCGGCAGCACTCATGCAGCCCCAGACCATGACACTCCCACCACCATGCTTCACTCTAGGCAAGACACACTTGTCTTTATACTCCTCATCTGGTTAACGCCACACACGATTGACACCATCTGAACCAAATAAGTTTATTTTGGTCTCATGAGACCACAGGACATGGTTCCAGTAATCTATGTCCTTAGTCTGCTTGTCGTCGGCAAACTGTTTGCGGGCTTCCTTGTGCATAATCTTTAGAAGATAGCGACCAGGAAGTGGTATTGGCAACATGATCCCGTGATTTAATCAAACTGAACAACAATTGAGGGCTCTTTCACACAGGCGGACCGTTCAGATCCGCCTGTCCGTTTTTTTTTTTGGCGGATCTGAACGGTCCCCCCATGCATCTCTATAGGGCATTGGATGTCAGCGGAGACATGTCCGCTGACACCGGATCCGATCCAATCCGTCAAATCTGGACGGATGGAAACCTTATTTTCCATCCGTCCAGCGGATCGGATGGGATCGGATGAGAACGGACCGACGGTCCGTTCCCATCTGATTTCCCCCATAGAGATGCATGGGTAACTGACAGCTGTGTCTCCGCACACAGCACGGAGACACAGCTGTCCTCCTGCTGCTCAGCGGGGGATCGTCGGATCGATCCCCCGCTGAGAAAAACGGAATCCGTCCGACGGACGGATAGTGTGAAAGGAGCCTAATAAATAAATAGCAGGATGCAAATTTGATAATAGATAATATATTAGAATAGTATATCAAACCACCACCTCACTTCCTATTCACAATTAGTAATTTGCAAGATAAAAAATTATATTTTATTATAAAATATTTAAAACCATTTATGTTTAAAAATATATTTAAAAATATTATATAAGTTAAAAATGGAGAAGCTATAATGCATAAATGTTAAAATGATGTGCATAACAATATTGTAAAAAATAAGTATTATAAAATAAATGAAAAAAATATATACATGAAAAAAATATATATGAAAAAATAATAAAATAATATAAATAAAATAATATAAATAAAATAAAATAAAAATAAGAATAAAAATAAAATTAAAAATAAAAATAAAAAAATAAATAAAAACTAAAAAATAAATAAAAAATAAAATATAAAATAAAGAAATAATAAAAATAAAAATAAAATTAGAAATAAAAAAATAAAATTAAAATTGAAAATAAAATAAAAAATTAAAAGTGAAAATGAATTACATTAAATTGAAAAATAAAAATAAACGAACATAATAATAAAAATATGTGAGGTGAAATTAAAACAGCGCTAGCATTTCATATAAATGTGTAAACAATGTTGCTGGTGAATATATAAATATATAAAAAAAACACACATATAATGCAAACAATTAATAATAAAATTCTTATTCGTGATGTGTCCAATAAAGTGCAAAGTGATTGATATAAATATAGAAATAAAAACCAGCAATATAATGCAACAAATTGATAAAACAGTCCTTAAATATTAATGTGTCCAAATAAAGTGCTCAGGTGCAGAAACCGATCGTTCAAACGGTGCTCAAGTGAGTGGCCAGACCCTCTAGGTTCCCTACTCACCACAGATATGAGTCTCAAATGTTTGATTAGATCATGGATGGTTTTGGCAACCCAGCTTTTGGTGAGGATAGTTCCAGGATAAGAGATGCCTTGTTTGGGATCGCTCCGATAAGCCTCTGTTATTCCCAGATGAAAGAAAAAAGGGGACCAATAGTGTAGTATGTTTTGACTAATTTATTCCCCCAAAGCATACAAAACATACTTACAATGTGAAATGAAAAGAAACCGCATTGAATAGACATCAAACAATCGTGGTGGACGCCGCTATTGGCGTGTGTTCCACTGAGATCCAGGAAGAAAACTGGAAGTGACGATGCGTTCCAGCGTACCGGAAATTATGTCAACTCGTTTCACCCGCCTATTGGGCGTTTTCAAAAAAAGGAATAATAAATAAAAATTCTAACAGTCTATTCAGTAGGACTATCAGCTGTGTATCCACCTGACTTCTGCACAACACAACTGATGGTCCCAACCCCATTTATAAGGCAAGAAATCACACTTATTAAACCTGACAGGGCACACCTGTGAAGTGAAAACCATTTCAGGTGACTACCTCTTGAAGTGTGACTCTACAATTTTCATAGTCATGAAAATAAAGAAAACTCTTTGAATGAGAAGGTGTGTCCAAACTTTTGGTCTGTACTGTATGTGTGCCTTTGTGTGTTTGTATAAATCCAGGAAGTGAACAGGCAGCAGCTTCAGCTGCCCACAGTTAAAGTGTCTGCAGCTAGACTTAGTGGAGGGAGATTTCTGCAGCATATTTGGCAAGTACAGAATCATAGTATATATAAAATAATATGCAGAGTGTTTGGAGGGAAGCTTCCTAATGGCAAATATGTTTTTATTACAAATTAAGCAAGCTGTAGTTCCTCTTTAAGTAAACTACAGTATAGTAAAAAATTTAAAAATACATTGTCTTGCAGTTGTAGAAATGATTTACTGACGCCTGCAGACTCACTAATCTGCAATCCCGAACCTTCTTGGTTGAATGACGTGTTCAGCCTACTTACTATAAGCCCAGGCATTATGGATCAATCCCATAGAGTTCTGAGTAAATAAGATTTGGAGTATTTTAGGGTTGTTACTCATCTGTAGGGTCAACGTGGATATGGAATCCTTTGCATCCAGTTAGATACTGGTATTTCATTTTCTAAATTACACAAAAAAAATGATAGAAGGAATCTGTCAAACACACATATGTGCGTTTTTGACCACTGTTTACTATAATAGTGATTCAATTTATGGGCATATTCACATTAAAGGGATCTGTTGTGGTGTGCAGGCACCCTAATGTACAATATTGCACATGTTAATTTGCATTATTGTAGGGCCTCCCAGCACAATGGACGATAAAACGTGAATGACCCTTTTTTTTTGAAGATCATAGCTCTGGTGGCTGTGCTGTGTTACACTCTACTTTACAGTGCATTGGGATGCCATTCACAATGAGTTGAATTGACACCCACATAGAGTAAGTGCATTGGCATGCGCAGAAGAAATTCACTAAAACAATTACATTGCTTACATTGCTGCAGCACACAAGTGCACATAGGTCCACAAAAACAATCAGTACAGTATAAATTATAAATATTCACAATATATGGATGTTCTACAGGTAACTGATAACAGTTTCTGCTTGTGTTTTATTTACGATTAGTTTTTACTGGGTGTATTTTATTTTATTTTTTTTAAATCTTTGTTTATAAAAAAAAAAAAAAGTATGGAGTGCACCCCCAGTGTCAAAGATCATTGTGGGTGTTTTAAAGAGAGAACAGTGCTGAACCTGTTTATGTTCAGACTCTCTCTCTCCGATTCAAACTCTATGAAGTCCTTTTGGATTGGCTCATTTGGTAGACTCATTTGTGTAGAAATTGAACCTTGAGCTGTTGAACTTTGTAAATATAAAGATTTTTTACAGAAGTGGGTTAGAATAGCCTTGCAAAGATGTATAAAGAAGGATAGACCTCATCTACTATTTACCTGAAATAAAAATGAAAAAAACATCAATAAAATGTTTTAGAGCCAGTTCACACTAGCGCGATTTGTCAGGCGACTTGTCAGCCTGACAAGTCGCGCTCCCTCGCGGTCCATTGACCGCTACAGGACCCGTTCTAATAGGAGCGACACAAGTCGCTCCGATTTAGAAAAAGGGTCCTGTACTATTTCGGGGGGCGACCTCGGGGCGACTTGCATAGACTTCCATTATGTGAAGTCCCTGCAAGTCGCTCCGAAGTCGTTGTGCATGGTAATGCACAAGTCTCCCCCGAAGTAGTAAGGAGTCGTGTCGCCTCAGTGTGAACCGGCTCTTAGTCCTGTTCAAAATAAAACAGAAAATACATATAACTTGTTATATTTCCTTTAATTATACTTTTGATTTTCATAAAGGTACAGAGTAATCCTATTATCAGAAAGTGTTGCTTAATATTATTAGGCAAGGATTATTATCTTGTAAATATTTGTGCCTATCTCACTGCTTAGAAAGACAAACGGAAGAAATACTGGGTTTTAGGAACCAGGCAGAATCCTATTACCTCTGAGCAAATCCAATTAACCTCCATCATCTTCAATAATTCCTCCTTTACTTTTGATTTATTTAAGGTCAGCATGAACTTGCAGAGATAAATTGCTAACATAATGAGTGATTGTTGTCTTTTTTGACAAAATGCACTTGAGTAGGTCTACAAATTTGCATGTTTAAGAAGAATAAGATAATTTATGCACTTGCATGGTTTGCATAGTAAAATGTGTACCTAGAAGGTCTTTTCTTACTGTACTAATCCACAGCTACATAAACATGAATGATGGGATACCATTAATGAAAACTGGAATGTTGAAATTAAGCTCAGGACCATTTTAAAAGGATGTATGGCCTAGGCTTGGCAACCCTAATAGCCTAGCATAATGACTAACCTGAAACGCGTATTCCACTTTTTGGGTGGACACTGGTTAATTGATGTCTATCAGAGATTCTGGCAACTTGATTTCTCTACGCTGGACAGTGCCTCCACCACCTTGCGCACAACAATAATGAAAGTATTTCTCTAATACAACTGGACAACCAGTTAGTTTACTTTATATTGTAAATTATTATTAAGGTAATGTGCTGGCAAAAAAATAAAAAAATATTCCTTTTTGAGGATGTGTGATTTTATTGATTCAAGTAGAACTAGAGCTTTATTCTGATTGCTTTTCCACTATTAGTAACTGGGTGACAATGTTGTTTATTTTGCAGTGATATCACTGCATTGTTGTCACCCTGTGAACAGGGAAGTTGGGTTAATGTGCTTTAGCAATGCATTTCTATACTACTTATGTGTGTGACCTTATACTTTAATATTCTGGACCCAATAATGCACTAAGAACTACTTGCATTCCAGGCAAACATTTATCTCATGCTAAGTTAGCTAAGTTGTAGTTCAGCCTAATCACCTCTGCTCCCATTCATTCTTTGCATTTTTTGCTAAAGAGATACAATTTAGGGTCATAAAATAAAAAATCTACAGAAATCTGGCAACTTACAGTATCTTCCCTTTAGACTCACAATCTTCTCCTCTCTCCCTTCCTGATTACCACTTACTATTTACTACTCCCCCCCCCCCCCCTAAAATACAGTAGAATTGTGGACAAAGCCATTGAGAAAAATTTGTTTTTTTGTGTTTCACACAAGTTAAACTTTATGAGGTTACAAACAAATATCAGAGTGAAAATATAGGTATATAGACCGAAAGGTATTATTGAGTATATGAATACTGGTGAGAGATGAAGTAATACGTCTAGTACTATACATTCAATTTATGACTGATACATTTTTTTTTCTTTTACCTGTAGATCTAAATAAATGGTACGTATATCTATAATAATAGGTTTACATATCCTTGGTAAAATTTGAAAGAAAGAAAATATGAGCAATTGGACCAAACACATTTCTTTTATTTTTAATGTGATTCAACTTAAACTATTAGGCATCGCAGAAAAGCTGTAAGGATATGCATTGGCCAGGGACCTAAGCTCCCTACCTAGTTAGAATCTGAGTACCTGTTGGTCTTCACCAGAGTTCCTAAAGGTGGAGATTGGGCAGAAACCCTAGTGGTCCCCAAAACTCGTTCATGCAAATGGAACCAGGTTCTGGCCATGAGTGTGCCCTACTATGTGGTAGCAGATACAGGAGTGCTGTGACACAGAGAAAGGAGAAAAGGAAGCAGTAAAGGTCAAGCAGGGGTCTTTCCTAGTGAAAAGCAGGTGAAACAAACAGTACGGGTTGACAACTAGTGGCCAGTAAACTCGTCGGGAAACTTGAGAGTAGGCAAGTTCAAGCCGATGTCTTAACAGGCAGAAAGCAAACAGCAAGAAGAAGGCAGAATAAGAGAGGCTAGTCAGGCAATCTGCGTCAGCAACAACAAGTAACAGGCTTCAGTATTATAGCTCTTGCTCATGAGTAGTTGATTTGTAGACACAGCACTGGCTACTTCGAAAGCTGGAGCTTAAACACTTTTTTTTTGTCAGGGGACACACCCTGGAAATATTTCAGGAATTTTGTGAGTACCATTGGAAGTACTAGCAGGGATTCTGTGAGTGCCGTTGGACGTACTGTTAGGGATTCTGCGAGTCCCAGCAGGTATTCTGTAACTAGCAATAGAAGTATTGGCACAGATTCTGGATAGCCTGTAAGGAATTATGAGTATCATTGGAAGCACTGGCGGAAATTCTGAAACACCTGGCAGAGATTCTGGAAGTGTCTTAACATGGCTCACCCCTCCCCCCCCCCCCCCACAGAAAGCCCCTGGATGTCCCCAGGCACAGGTTTCTCAGAATGTGCACAATAAAAAGCACTGATTAATCAAGTGACATAGGCATGACTTGCTAGGTCTCAATCATTTTCTTCAATTCCAAACCCCTTCCACTTAATCGGGTACTGAAGGCACCCAGTGACTTGTTAAGAATCCACAAAGGCTCCAATCTCAAAGTCTTTGGCACCATCCACAATAACAGGCTGGGGTCATCTTCAGTTCCTTCAGACTAAAAACCAACTCAGCCAGAGGGAGTAACAAGGCCCAATTGTCTTGTGTAGCGGAGCCATGCTGTTCTAGGGGTTTCAGGGATCCCTCCACTATGGAGCTTCGGGGGAGGAATCACTAATTGCCCAATGGGAGTTTGAGACCTTCAGGAGAGCATGCCCCTATTGATGCTACAGTATTTAGCCATCTTCCAGTTTTATAAGACATCATGCCTTTTTGAGATTCCAATCCTATGAATTTATCTTAGTTTGATTGCACCATAAAAGGGACCTGTCCAAAATAATGCAGGTTACTGCAGAAATGAGTATGTCAGAGGACATCGGGAAAGAGTGCAGAGAATGTTGAATTCTCGGCCACCACAACAACAAGGCCGAGAATATTATAACGGACCATATACTCCGGTACGTGGTGGGGGGATACCAACTTCCAACAGATATGCCCCATTGGAAGATGATGGTTGGGAATCTCCGAATATTGATAGGGTTATTACTCGACACCCCCAGGATAACCACTGAGGATGGAATGATGGTAGAGAATCCTATCAACAGAATTATTCCTACTACGATTCCCCACAAAATCCTCGTTTTTTTCAACAACCTCGTAACAATGCCCAATACTCAGGGGATTTTCCCAGGGGCAACAAAAGGAGTATGGAACAAAGAGAGGGACCAGAGGGGGGAGGCATGCAAGGGCAAAAAAGAAGGAGAGTATAAATGATGCCGGCATCTTTAATCTTTCTAAAGCCACATTTTCCAAAGAAGAACAATCCGTCCTAAATCGCGGATTAAAGTTTGCACCTCCTAAGGTGTTGAGTAAATTCGATGCCTTTATTGACGTGCAAAAATATATTAGAAAGCTTAACATTCAAAGATATATTATATCTAACCCCTCTCGTAATATGTTAAATAACAGTAATACATTTTCACATACCTCTCTCACTAACGCCTCTCTATTTAACCCTCCGGGGAAAATGTCCCCATCAATTCAGGTCTTTAGAGAGTTTGTTTTTGAGTGATATTGAACAAATTAAAATAAAAAAAAACCCTAATAATAATGCCTTGCAAATAGGCTTACAGGCACTATGTGAACACAAGGACATAGTCATCCGTCCGGCAGACAAAGGGGGTGGCATTGTCGTCATGGACAAGGATGACGATGTCCTTGAAATGAATAACATTCTGGGAGATAGGGATACCTATAAAATCCTCAAGTGCAATCCCACCATAAAATATAAGAAGGAATTACAACTCCTAGTGAACAAAGCATTTGGAGATGGTATCCTTAACACTAAAGAAAAAACATTTCTTATTCCTTTAGCCCCCTGTTTACCGATGATTTATTTTCTCCCTAAAGTACATAAAAATCCTGTGAAACCACCGGGACGCCCCATAATCAGTGGGATTGATTCCCTATGTTTCCGTGTTGGAAAATATGTGGACGAGTTTTTTCAACCGCTTGTGTCTAAAATGCCATCTTATTTAAAAGACACAACCCACGTCCTTATCATACAAGACGTAGTGTGGAAAGAGGGTTTCATCATGGCCACAGCGGACGTAATGTAATGGAAGCGGCTAAATATTATTTAGATAACAATAGTCACCTTGAAAGGGAACAGAAATCCTTCATTTTAGATATACTTAATTTTGCCATGACCCATAATTTCTTTTGGTTTAATGGTGTTTATTATTTACAGGATCGTGGCGTGGCCATTGGAGGAAAATCTGCTCTAAGTTTAGCTAACTTGTTCATGGCCAGATGGGAGGAGGATGTCATCTATGGTGACCGGCCCGCCGCAGCTTATTCTGTGGCGGAGGTATATAGATGATATCCTCCTCCTCTGGGATGGTGACCAGACATCCTTTGATTCCTTTATGTCTAAACTAAATGTGAATGACAGAGGAATCAAGTTGGATTGTACCAGTAGCACCACACTCAATTTTCTTGATCTGAATCTGATGGTGGATAGTGTTAGGCTAGTCACTACAATCTTTTTCAAAAAAACTGACCGCAACGGGTTCATTCCCATGGACAGCTATCACCATAGCTCATGGCTAAAAGCAGTCCCCAAGGGGCAGTTTATGAGGTTGCGGCGTAACTGCACCCATTTGGGGGATTTTTTGACACAAGCTTCAGATCTAAGAATGAAGTTTCTGGACAAGGGTTACACACAGGACACTCTGGATAAAACCACCAGGGAAGTCACCAATTTGGATAAAGCCACTCTACTGGTTTCCAACACCCGGAAGGATTTGGATAACAAGTCTTTCAAAAATTGCTTTGTTACATCCTTTTCTAGATAACAACTGAGCAAAGCAGTCCTTAAGTGTCCACTTCAAAAAGAAGAAGTTGTAGAAAGCCGCAGGCCCGG
Organism: Pelophylax lessonae; assembly: GCF_965119305.1. NCBI lineage: Eukaryota > Metazoa > Chordata > Amphibia > Anura > Ranidae > Pelophylax > Pelophylax lessonae. The sequence continues at coordinate 325,383,791 of NC_138772.1, forward strand.
ACAACCGCCACCAAGCACACTAATCACACCGCCTCTTACCGAATGAAAATGACCCCCATTATAGAGATCCGGTATGGCCAAATGTATGAGAGCCAGATGGCCGCCACGTCTCCTCCACGTATTGGCATGCGTCACCGTGAGCGCCACCCATGACGTGAGCGTCGCGATGACGCACGCCAATACGTGGCGGAGACGTGGCGGCCATCTTCTTGGCGGTTTTCGGGACACATCGCTGCACGGAGAGGAACGCTCATTATCAGTTAAGATGCTTAATTTGATTTATATCTCTGTAAGTGTTTTTAACTGTGCGCGCAATTAAAAATTTATAAGCAATCTGCGCTATGAGAAGTGTCTTGCTTTCTATTTTTATGAGCCATTCACGGTTGAACCTGTGAGCCCTGTATCATCTGAAGGAGGATCGCTCTCTGCTCTCATACATTTGGCCGTACCGGATCTCTGTAATGGGGCTCATTTTCATTCTGTAAGAGGCGGTGTGATTAGTGTGCTTGGTGGCGGTTCTCCGGGCCTGCGGCTTTCTACACCTTCTTCTTTTTGAAATGGACACTTAAGGACTGCTTTGCTCAGTTGTTATCTGGGACATTATTTGTAGGATTAGCGCCACATTATTATTACTATCGGTTTGGATCTGTTTTTTATTCCAGATTTGTGTGGCTGCTTTCCGCTTTTATGCTATTTTATACTATATATATATATATATATATTTTAATATATTTTATGAGTTTTAGCGCAGCAACTCCCATATACATCCTTTTCTACACAACATAGTTTGATCAAAGGGATAATACGTAAACACTGGCCAGTGGTCAAAAACGACCGCATATTGGGTCCAGCACTTCCAGAGCAACCTAATGTCGTCTTTAGGGGAACTCCTTCTTTGAGAAATCAAGTGGCTCGTAATGTGATAGAAAAACCCGTTAGACCCTTATTCTTTCCAGAATTTAAGGGCTTCTGTCCGTGTAAAAAATGTAACATCTGCACTCTTAATTCCTTTAAAGGTAGGAAGATAGAAAAGATTAAATCTAACAATACTGGTAGGGAATACTCTATTAATTCCTTCATCACTTGTTCCACACCGAATGTTGTCTACATGCTCCAATGCAGTTGCGGCAAACAGTACATTGGCCGTACTTTGCGCACCATGCAAATACGCATGGGAGAGCATGTAGCCAACATTTGTAAGGGATTCCCGGGCCATAGTGTTTCAAAACATTTCGACACATGCCACCGTAGGAATCCTAAAAATACTCTTTTTGTAGCCTTTGACCGCTATGTTCCCAACTGGCGAGGAGCTAATATAAAAAGAGAATTATCCCGTGCTGAAACACGGTGGATATACATTCTCAAAATGTATGTCCCCTATGGATTAAACGTTGAATGGGACATTAATTGTTTCATTAATAACAGCTAAAATATATCCTTTGTATTGGTCTTGTAATTTTATGTACTTTTTTTTATATATCTTCTCCTGTAATTTTAGTTTTAGGGGCTATACTGATGCATATGTATATCCTACACCCAAATTTTATATACTATATAGATTTTTATTATCACAGCATTTACCTTTTACATATATATATAAACTTTTTACAATTGCATTTTGTCAAAATGGTGACAGAATTTGATATAGAGTCACTACACACAATTCACCACTAGATGGAGCACAACAGTTTGAAGATATACTATGGTTTTGTTCATTATAAACTATAGTTTCATTTTTTCTAATTTGAATCTGGCAATACATATATATCCGGAAACGGAAAGTGCAGATTCAATCTATTAATTTTATTCTTTTCATCAGTGGTAATGTTTTTCCCATATACATCGGCGTAATACCGACGGATTTGATCATTCAAATTTGTCCGTACGCCTTTTTAATAATTGAAAGGCACTTCCTCTTTTGTCTTCTCTGCGGACTGTACCTCTTTCTTTTCTCTTTTTTATCCCCAGCTGGGCTTGCCCTCAATGTAGTTGGTGCCGCTGTGACACTTCCGCTCTTACATGTTGAGATTGGCCTAAAGATGTGGAGGCGTTATTGCTTCTGGGGGATATAAAGGCGTGTTGGTAGCGTCCGGTAACCACGCCCCGGACGACGTCACGTATGACGAAACCGGTCGGGCGGTACCTGACGCTCAACCACCACGCCCCCTAGACACCTGGCTTACTACACGCGGGACGCCACAGATTTTAAAGGACCCATTGATGTGATTGTTTCACTTCCCCAATGTAAGTGCAATATGGAATAAATCTGTTATGTTTTTAATATACTGGATTACGCTATGGGTCTTTTCATTTCTTCCCTATACTTCTGATGTTTACAGCCTACTTACATATTCGTCACGGGTGTATTCCTACTACAACATCCCCTTGGGATTCAAGCCTGCTCTCTATTTTTTGCCCACTCTGAGACCTGTGTATTCAGTTTGGACTTTTTATTGGACTTTTTTGTTCACTTTATATGCACGTTTGATGTTCACTATATGGTTTACACTTTATTATGTTAAAGTTGCACCATTTTTTTGTGTATTAATCAACTTTTTGCACGATTTATGATCTTCATTTATGCTTATAATTTTTCATGATAGCGCTGCACTATTTTGCTTTCCACGAATGTTGAATTCTGGAAGAAAGCAGGATGATAGCTAGATTCAACTAGTGTTGGTAACGTTCTGATGGAAATTATTGTTTTCCCCCCTCTTTAGGCCCACAGGGAGAAAGATGGGTGGTCATTTGCTGTCTGCAAGCTGGAGTAGTTCTAGTTGAGCACTGATAAGCCTTATTCTCAGTGAGGTACTGTCTGTCATCTTGCCATTGAGCAGTGATTGTGCAGGGCATCTCAAGTTGTTTTGTGGAGAATCCCACTCTGCACTACAAAAGAGAAGAAAGGCCTCTTTCTCTTCCCCGTTAGCTGATCCTTCTTTATAACAAAAGCACATGTCAAGAAAGATGCTAGGTTGGTCACTAAAAAAATCATGAACTAGTTTCCATGAGATAATGTCGCTAGTTCTCTTTTCAGCAAGATCAGAAAATTATCTCAAGTCCCAATTTAGGCAGATATCCTGCCATATGACCCCTTTTGGACAGGTTTAGAACATCTGGCCTGATGCCTTTTGTTACCTGGTGAGATACCTCCCATCTCTTCTATCTACCCTCTTTTCGTCATAGGAAAAAATATGAATTTTGAGTAAAATTTGTATTGACAGAGGTTGCTGTCAGAGGTTCTGAAGGGCGTCCAGATTGTACTTCCACAGTTGACTGCGCAATACACGGAAAGCGTTGGCAGAAGGACCTTTTAGTGTTTCAAATACTGCCTGCTTATATTTCAGTCATGTAGAGTTATTATATGAATTTGGTATCTGGGACCCTGATCTAGCAATGTTAAAAAATGTTAAAGTGTGAGATTTTATTTTGAACTCCAGACAGAGAAGTAGGGGGTGCAATGCAAAAGGGCTGCACTATCTTTCCTAGTAAAATGTGCTGCTGAAGTGTTGCTGTACTATTTCTGCATTTCTACATATCAAAATGTAAACCCAGTATCGAAGGACAGGGGTCTGACTATATAAAGCTAATAAACCAATGCGCTACCAAAAAATAAAGGTAAGGCAGGGGTATGATTATGACACCACATGTACAGGCTTGCCAGGGTGGCATAATATGCTGCAGAGAATACATTTTACTTGGTCAAAGGTACAACTAGTAAATACTGCCACGAATATAACTGTGCTGTTTAATGGCAATTATTTATTCTGCTGACGACCTTGCTGAGCTGCCCCACCTGCACGTGGTAATTTCTGGTTGTTGCATGGGCTTGCACTCCTTTTGTGATCGATCAATCTTGCATGTGCTAAACCCCGCGGTAATTGATGTACGTTTACATGTATTGCTTGAATACTTTGTATTCTCCATTGCTATGGCACTTCCTTATAAAAATACATTCAAGTTGCTTATAATAAAAGCCATTCTTCTAAAAAAGGAGTCCTCTAAGCATATTTTTGCAAAGGAATGCAAACATGGAGGCAGGTTTATTCATACAACTAGCCTGATGAACAGATGAGGTGTATGTGTAAATAATGGTTTCCCTTACTTTTCTTGCTAAGACTTGGGAAATGTCAGTTGTGTTGAACTGAAAAATCTCCATAAGGTACAAGTACTTCCAATGTAGGAAGCACTTGGTTTTGCTAACTAGGGGTATTTCTCATTGGCCTAGGATTCTCACCCCCAGCTTTTTATTGGGTTGGGAGATTGAGCCACTTATTGCAAGCCATAAACGTGTGGTTGATTTTTGTAGAAAGCTTTAAATCTTTACATGACTCCTTGGCATTAAACTGTAACTAATATTGTCTGTTCACTGAAATGTATTGTTTTTATTTTCCTCAATTTGGTTTATCAGAAAGCCTACTGTGTTGATGAGGTTTTGTGCTTTATTTAATGTGCACATTTGAACTGACTATGCATTTTCACCCTGAAATCAATGATCACCATGACTACGTCTATTCAGGCTCATCTTTCTAATCTTTGTATGCAATGTCTGTCTTTGTGTTTTACTACAGTAGCTGTGTATGCACAGTTTATTTTTTATTTAAAAGAACAACTGCAAGAAAATACATGAAAATGCATTTTATTTTTTATTATGTATTCTTTTTAAAGTCCATTTTTTAACTCTACCTATAATATTATAATCTATACCATCTGGAAGTAGTCAGCTAGATAGGGATATTGAAAAGGTATATGGTATTAAACAAGATAGATGACAATTGTCAATTATGCTTCAGATACATTGCCTAAGGTGTATCTGAAGCCATTTTTTTAGTTTTAGATAGATCCGTCAAACGTTTATTGCTGTCAGTGACCTTTTTGGGGAGATCCACCCTCTTTATTTTTCCTGCAGACCTGGATTGTTCTGCATTGAAGCTGGATTAGATAAGTGCAAGAAACCAAAAATGTTAAAGTGGAGTTCCACCCTATTTTTATACTTTCCTCCATCTTCTCGCTCCGGGTCACCTGAAAAAGAAATGGATAATCGCATATTTTTTTTTTTTTTACTTACCTCGTAGCGAAGAAAAAATACTTACCTTACTCCCTTCTTCCTCCTTCCTCGGCCGCGGCCCGTCGTCACTTCCTGGCTCTGCAATGATTCCTGGGAGCTGAACGTCATAGCTCCCAGGAATCATTGCGCCTGCACCGGCCCCGACGTCAGTTCCGGGTCGCGCGCGTCATCCCCTTCTAAACAGCTTCTGGGCATGCCCAGAAGCTGTAGAGGGATGATGCGCGCGACCCGGAAGTGACGTCGGGGCCGGCGCAGAGCATCGTGGGACCAAAGAAGGCGGAAGAAGACGCAGAAGGGGATCTCGCTGGCTTCAAGCTGCCCACATCTGAGATGGCAGCGCTGGACAAGACGTTTGCAAGGTAAGTATTTGTCCTAACAGGTAAGTGCAACCCGGGACAGATCAGAGGCTAGCCATTGTGGAATGTACTAGCCCTGACTGTCCCGGGGGTATTAAAAAAAAAAAAAAAAAAAATCCAGGGTGGAACTCCGCTTTAAGTCGTTACCAGAACAGTAAGGGGGGAAAATGCTCCAATGAGGACACTTATTGAACAATAATTGTATATGTTGGGGTTGCTTAACAGAGAAGTATGTGGAGTCAAATGCATAAGGTCCTACAAGGTAATCCTAAAGTAATTGTAAACTAAACTTTTTTTTTTTTCCAAATAACAAAAAGGCTTATACTTACCTGCTCTGTGCAATGGAAGTGGCCCACACCTCCTTTTTTTGGGTTCATGGCTGGTGCTCTATATTCTCAGAGTGACATCATAGAAAGGCGCTTCATATCATGGCACACCTGCAGGCTCTATCCTGAGTGGGGCTACATGTGTCCATAAACACAGATAGTGTGGTCTCCCCCCACTCCTTCATAACTGGCTTTAATTGACAACAGTGGAAGCCAGTGAGACCAGGAAGTGAGACGAGAGAGCCACTGCAGATGGGCTCAGTGCTGGATTGAAAAAAATGTATATTAGGGGAGTGAGGGGGGAATACTTTTTCCTAATTTTTTTTTCCCTCAATGCAAAGAATTTGTTAAGGTAAAAAGTGTTCAGGCTTTTGAATCACTTTATATTTTCCATGAAACACAATACATACTCAAACTGTCATCAGGGTTAGGATGTCTTGCTAAAACCTCACTCTGAAAGCGACTGAAGTTTGCTCCTCATGAATTACCTCGTAGTGATGTGTGCTGAATCACTAATATTTAATTCACATCTATACCTGATCCTATCAACAACTCTTCTTGATATTAAACAAAAACCAAACCAATAGGGAAACCGGAACCTCTGAGTAATTGCCACTTCACGCATGCAGTGCATCGGGAAAGTATTCACAGCCGTTCACTTTTTCCACATTTTGTTATGTTACAGCCTTATTCCAAAATGGATTATATCCATTGTTTTCCTCAAAATTCTACAAACATTACCCCATAATGAAAACATGAAAGAAGTTTATTTGAAATCTGCAAATTTCTTAAAAATAAAAAATGAAAAAAATCCCATGTACATAAGTATTCACAGCCTTTGTTCAATACTTTGTTGAAGCACCTTTGGCACCAATTACAGCCTCAAGACTTTTTGAGTATGATGCTACAAGCTTCGCACACCTATTTTTGAGCAGTTTCTCCCATTTTTCTTTGCAGGACCTCTCAAGCTCCATCAGGTTGGATGGGGAGCGTCGATACACAGCCATTTTCAGATCTCTCCAGAGTTTTTCAATCGGGTTCAAGTCTGGGCTCTGGCTGGGCCACTCAAGGACATTCACAGAGTTGTCTCCATAGCTACTCCTTTGTTATCTTGGCTGTATGGTTAGGGTCAATGTCCTGTTTGAAGATGAACCTTCTCCCCGTTCTCAGGTACAGAGCGCCCTGGAGCAGGTTTTCATCAAGAATATCTCTGTACATTGCTGCATTCATCTTTCCCTCGATCCTGACTAGTCTCACAGTTCCTCCCACTGAAAAAAATTCCCACAGCAAGATGCTGCCACCACCATGCTTCACTGTAGGGTTGGTATTGGCCCCGGTGATGAATGGTTCCTTGGTTTCCTCCTGACATGGCGCTTGCAATTCAGAACAAAGAGGTCAATCTGTTTCATCAGACTAGAGATTTTTGTTTCTCATTGTCTGAGAGTCCTTCAGGTGCCTTTTGGCAAACTTTAGGTGGGGTGTCATGTGCCTTTTACTGGGGAGTGGCTTCTGTCTGGCCACTCTACCATACAGGCCTGATTGGTGGAGTGCGGCACAGATTGATGTTCTTCTGTAAGGTTCTCCTCTCTCCACAGAAAAACGCTGGAACTCCGTCAGAGTGGCTATCGGCGTCTTGGCCACCTCCCTGACTAAGGCCCTTCTCTCCCGATCGCTCAGTTTGGCTGTGTGGCTCCCTCTAGGAAGAGTCCTGGTAGTTCCAAACTTCTTCCATTTATGGATGATGGAGGCCATTGTGCTCATTTGGTCTTCAATGCTGCATAAATTTTTCTGTATCCTTCCCTAGATTTGTGCTTCAATACAATCCTGTGTCGGAGGTCTACAGACAATTCCTTTGACTTCAGTGACATGCACTGTTAACAGTGGGACCTTATATAGACAGGTGTTAGAAAAAGACAACGCATAATATGGAGAGGCTGCACACCCCAATGTAACTGAGAAAAGAGAAAAGTGGGGGTTTTAGCAGCAAAAATTGGTGAGACTATAAGTATATAAAAAAAATTAATCTTTATTAAAAAATTGTTAATAAAATTGATTTAAAATTCAGAAGCGTAAGTTATGAGCTCTGGTTACAGAAAAACATATCAATTGTCACACATTGCTAAAAAGCAAGGATCACAATCACAGATCATCACATTCAGTGGAGAGGACCCAGATGCGTTTCAACCTGTACAGTAAGGTCTTCTTCAATTTACCCTATCGGTGATAGATGGCTGATAACCAGAGAACATTTCCATGGCGAAAGGATCTTCCCATGGAAAAGGCGGGGTTTCTCCCATGTTTCTGCAAAGGGCGAGCAGGACGTGCATTGGACTACAAGGAGTCACATATATGGCACACCATGCCGGAACAAAGCCCCCGTCTGTGGAAAAAATCAAATTATTTAATAAGTAAAGCTTGTATCATAGTAGCTAAGAATATGTGCTGTATGGATTGAATATCGGAATGTTGGTAAGGGGAAAAAGGGGAGGGGTGGGAAGGGAAAGAAGGGAAGAAAAGAGGAGGGGAGAGGGGTAGAGGAACCCAAAATAAACCTCTAAATAATATCTCCAGAGTGTGTGATAGGGAGGCTTGAGGAAGAGTGTGTGTGAAAAAATTCATTCATTTTTTTTTTCACACTCTCCCTCAAGCCTCCCTATCACCCACTCTGGACATATTATTTAGGTTTCTTTTGAGTTCTTCTCCCCCTCTTTCCCTCTCCCCCCTCCGTTCCTCTCCTTTTTTCCCCCCTTTTCCCCTCCCCTCTTTCTTCCATTTTTTCCTTTTTTTCCCTCCCCCTTTTGTTTCCTCCTTCTTTCCCTTCCCCCCTCCCCCTTTTTCTCTTTTCCCCCTTACCAGCATTCCGATATTCCAAAGATACAGCACATATTCTTAGCTACTATGCTACAAGCTTTACTTATTAAATAATTCATTTTTTTCCACAGACGGGTGCTTTTGTCCCGGCATGGTGTGCCATATGTGTGACTCCTTGTAGTCCAATGCACGTCCTGCTAGCCCTTTGCAGGAACATGGGAGAACCCCCCCCCCCTTCTTTTCCTTGGGAAGATTCTTTAGCCATGGAAATGTTCTCTGGTTATTAGCCATCTATCACCGATAGGGTAAAGTTTTACATTCATGTGATTACTTAAACTTGAATTATTTCAGCATATTGGATGTAATATTATGTTCCTAAGGCTCCATGTACACGGGACGTTAGAAAAAACGTCCTGCAAAGCTATTTCTGACGTCGGGAAAAAGCAGCTGTTAAACGTGCTTTCAGTAGCTTTTTCCATTTGCGTTATTGCACGTTTGGCCACGTTGCTTTTAGCAGCGTTTTTCTGCCTCCATTCAAAATCAATGGTTCCCTATGGGAGCCTATTGATTTGAATGGAAGGCGCACCGCAAGTCAGATCAGGATGATCCGACTTGCGGCGCGACCTGCACTGTGAGAATCTTGAGGGGGAACTCCACTCAAAAATGGGAAAAAAATTGCGTGGGGTTCCCCCCCAGGTTCCAAACCAGGCCCTTCGGGTCCGGCATGGAATTTGAGGGTAGCCCCATGCCGAAAAAACGGCGTGGGGTCCCCCCCAAAATCCATACCAGACCCTTATCCGAGCATGCAGCCCGGCAGGCCAGGAAAGGGGAGGGGACGAGCGAGCGGCCCCACCCCCCCTGGACCACACCAGGCCACATGCCCTCAACATGGGGGGGGTGTTGGTGCTTTGGGGCAGGGGGAGCTCTGCACCCCCCACCTCAAAGCACCCTGCCCCCATGTTGATGAGGACAAGGGCCTCATCCCCACAACCCTGGCCGGTGGTTGTGGGGGTCTGCGGGCAGGGGGCTGATCGGAATCTGGAAGCCCCCTTTAACAAGGGGGGCCCCCAGATCCCGGACCCCCTCCCTGTGTGAATGGGTATTGGGGTACACTGTACCCCTACCCATTCACCCCATAAAAGATAGTGTATGTAAATAATGACAGGAGACGTTTTGGAAAGTTTATTAAAAATCTTCATCCGGCTCTTCGGGGTCTTCTCCTCTCCGGGGGTCTTCTGCTCTTTTGCTGTCCGCCCTTCTGCTATCCTCTCTTCTTGTTTTCTCCTCTCCGGGGGTCTTCTGCTCTTTTGCTGTCCGCCCTCTCCGGGGGTCTTCTGCTGTCTTCTCTCCGTGGGGTCTCCTGCTCTTTTGCTGTCCGCCCTTCTGATGTCCTCTCTTCTTGTCTTCTCCTCTCCGGTCTTCTGCTCTTGTGCTGTCGGCTGTCGGCTCTCCTTCTTCCTCCGGTCCTCCTCCGACGACGTCTCCAGCGATTATGCCGGCCTCTGGTCTCTGCAGCTTATTATATAGCCATTAGGGGCGTGGCCGCCAGATGACGTCATCGGGAGACCACGCCCCTTGTGTCACATGTGACGTCATCTGGCGGCCACGCCCCTAATGGCTATATAATAAGCTGCAGAGACCAGAGGCCGGCATAATCGCTGGAGACGTCGTCGGAGGAGGACCGGAGGAAGAAGGAGAGCCGACAGCCGACAGCACAAGAGCAGAAGACCGGAGAGGAGAAGACAAGAAGAGAGGACATCAGAAGGGCGGACAGCAAAAGAGCAGGAGACCCCACGGAGAGAAGACAGCAGAAGACCCCCGGAGAGGAGAAAACAAGAAGAGAGGATAGCAGAAGGGCGGACAGCAAAAGAGCAGAAGACCCCCGGAGAGGAGAAGACCCCGAAGAGCCGGATGAAGATTTTTAATAAACTTTCCAAAACGTCTCCTGTCATTATTTACATACACTATCTTTTATGGGGTGAATGGGTAGGGGTACAGTGTACCCCAATACCCATTCACACAGGGAGGGGGTCCGGGATCTGGGAGCCCCCCTTGTTAAAGGGGGCTTCCAGATTCCGATCAGCCCCCTGCCCGCAGACCCCCACAACCACCGGCCAGGGTTGTGGGGATGAGGCCCTTGTCCTCATCAACATGGGGGCAGGGTGCTTTGAGGTGGGGGGTGCAGAGCTCCCCCTGCCCCAAAGCACCAACACCCCCCCATGTTGAGGGCATGTGGCCTGGTGTGGTCCAGGGGGGGTGGGGCCGCTCGCTCGTCCCCTCCCCTTTCCTGGCCTGCCGGGCTGCATGCTCGGATAAGGGTCTGGTATGGATTTTGGGGGGGACCCCACGCCGTTTTTTCGGCGTGGGGCTACCCTCAAATTTCATGCCGGACCCGAAGGGCCTGGTTTGGAACCTGGGGGGGAACCCCACGCAGTTTTTTTTCCCATTTTTGGCGTGGAGTTCCCCCTCAAGATTCTCACAGTGCAGGTCGCGCCGCAAGTCGGATCCGACTTGCGGTGCGGCTTCCATTCAAATCAATAGGCTCCCATAGGGAACCATTGATTTTGAATGGAAGAAAAAAAACGTATAACGTGGCTGAACGTAGGTTCATCACGTTCAGTCACGTTTAGTCACGTTCGGCCGCGTTTCTGCGTTTGAAACGTCGGGAAACACACGTTCGAGCGCAATATAATTGCGTTCTAAAAAAAGTCCCTGAACGCAACTGCCTGCAAATGACTGTAAACTACCATGTGTACATGGACAGATAAGATAACATGGAGCTGCGTTCAGGGACTTCTGAAAAAAACGCCCAACTGCTCCTAAACGTCCATTTCCAGCGTCCCGTGTACATGGAGCCTTACTGTATAACATTCTCCGTAGACATCACATACCTCATGAAGAAGACCTTACTGTACAGGTCGAAACGTGTCAGTGTCCTCTCCACTGAATGTGATGATCTGTGATCAGTGCAGGGAACAGATAATCCAGGTTAACCTGGATTATCTGTTCCCTGCACTGTCTGTATATCCATGAATTTGAAGAATAAACCACATCATTTGCTTTCATCTACCTGAGTGCGGTTTCACTACTTCTACTTGCAATTTTCCGGATTACGGGTCTTACCAGCACCAGGTCGGACTGACACACCTGAGCGGCTTGTTCCTTTCTTTCTCTACGCTTTTCTGTAACCAGAGCTCATAGCTTACGCTTCTGAATTTTAAATCAATTTTATTAACAATTTTTCAATAAAGATTAATTTTTTTATATACTTATAGTCTCACCAATTTTTGCTGCTAATAAACCCCTGGAGGCCCCACCTTTCTCTTTTCTCATATAGACAGGTGTTTCCCTTACCAAATAATGTCCAATCAACTGAATTGACCACAGGTTGCTCCGATCAAGTTGTAGAAACATCTCAAGGATGATCAGTGGAAACAGGATGTACCTGAGCTCAATTTTGAGTGTCATGGCAAAGGCTGTGAATACTTACGTACATGGGATTTTTTTGTTTTTATTAAATTTGCAAAAATTGCAAACAAACTTCTTTCACGTTGTCATTATGGGGTATATTGTTTGTAGAATTGTGAAGAAAATAATGGATTTAATCCACTTTGGAATAAGGCTGTAACATAACAAAATGTGGAAAAAGTGAAGAGCTGTGAATACTTTCGGGATGCACTGTATGGCCCTGGAAACTGAAGCACAAGCTCAGGTGATCCCTGATGCCCCACTTTTGAGAACGCCTATGGAGGTGAATAGAGTGGCAACCTCAGCCTGGACTCTGGCTAGGCCACATCCTTAACACATCTCTCTCTGCCCCCCTGGAGCTTAGTCATGAAGAGGCACTCTCAGCAGCAGATGTGGAGGAACTCACCTGTATACCCCTTATCCACCGAGCCTGAGCAGCACACAAAAAAAATAACAGGAAACTGAAGCACAAACTAGGGTTTTTTTAGCATCATAATATACTGTTTGGTAATTTAACTACCCAATATTTACAAAAAAATGAAATAGCAGTTTGATTGTTTTGGGTTGTCTGATTCTTTAAAGCCCAATTAAAAGTCTCACACCTTGTTATCTCTATAGTCCTGTAAACGTCAAAGTTATCATTTGTAACTTACTTTTGCTTGGAAATACAATGCATTCTGGTACTGTCAAGTAACAGCCATATTCCATTGCCTTGTGTTGTGAAGATGAGGAGGGTGTGTGTCAGACTCTGGTGACCACTGGACCGCACAATCATATTTAGATATCCTGCCCAACTGCTGTAATAGGAATGTGGTGATAAGCTTGTTAGTGACATGTCTATCTGACTACATATACATTATATGTATCCATATATTGAAAGAGTAATTCCACTTTAGTTGGGAAAAAAAACATTACCCTCTGGGTGATCTATGTACATTGCAGGGAGTTTAACAACCTTTGTTGCAGATTCCTACCTTTTGTTATTTTGTAGAAATAATTTTTTTTGTCAGTGTCAATGTGCAAAGTTAATGAGGGTGATTTTATAATTATCAATCAGCTGCTGCACCTGCAAGGCTCTGAGGAAAGTGGCAGGATGTGCATCCCTTTAGACATAATTTCCCTTTGGGAGTATCTTGCCAAATATGACATTTTTGTTGTGTTCCATGTTTGTACAGAACTCCTAAAGAATGCCATATTGCATTTTTACAGAAAATTACAGAGCTGCAGATTGAAAAGGAAAGGCAATTGTTGATAACATCCAAATACAATATGACTTGTGTAACAATTGTACAACATATATGCTATATATATATATATATATATATAACGTATATATACACTCACCAGCCACTTTATTAGGTACACCTTGCTAGTACCGGGTTGGACCCCCCTATTGCCTATAGAACTGCCTTAATTCTTTGTGGCATAGATTCAACAAGGTGTTGGAAACATTCCTCAGAGATTTTGGTCCATATTGATATGATAGTATCACGTAGTTTCTGCAGATTTGTCAGATGCACATCTATGATGCCAATCTCCCTTTCCATGACATCCTAAAGGTGCTCTATTGGATTGAGATCTGATGACTGTGGAGACCATTGGAGTACAGTGACCTCATTGTCATGTTAAAGAAACCAGTTTGATATGATTTGAGCTTTGTGACATGGTGCATTATACAGCTGGAAGTAGCCATCAGAAGATGGGTAAATTGTAGTCGTAAAGGGATGGACATGGTCAGCAACAATACTCAGGTAGGCCGTGGCATTTAAACGATGTTCAATTAGTACTAAGGGGCTGAAAGTGTTCTAAGAAAATATCCCCAACACCATTAAACCATCACAAACCGAAACCGTTGAAACAAAGCAGGATGGATCCATGCTTTCATGTTGTTTACGCCAAATTCTGACCCTTCCATATAAACGTCACAGCTGAAATCGAGACTCCTCAGACCAGGCAACGTTTTTCCAATCTTCTATTTTCCATTTTCTATTTTTTTGGTGAGCCTGTGTGAATTGTAGCCTTAGTTTCCTGTTCGTACCTGACAGGAGTGGCACTCTGTGTGGTCTTCTGCTGCTGTAGCCCATCAATGTTGGAAGTGTTGTGGGTTCAGAGATGGTATTCTGCATACCTCAGTTGTAACGAGTGGTTATTTGAATTACTGTTGCCGTTCTATCATCTTAAACCAGTCTGAACATTCTCCTCTGACCTCTGACATCAACAAGGCATTTTCTTCCACACAACACCCGCTCACTGGATATTTTCTCTTTTTCGGACCATTTTCTTTAAACTCTAGAGGTGGTTGTGCTTAAAAATCCCAGTTGATCAGCAGTTTTTAAAATACTCAGACCAGCCCATCTGGCACCAACAACCATGCCACATTTAAAGTCACTTAAATGCCTATTTTCCCCATTCTGATGCCTGGATTGAACTTCAGGAAGTCATCTAGATGCCTAAATGCTGCTATGTGATTGGCGATTGGCTGATTAGCAATTTGTGTTATCAAGCAATTGAACAGGTGTACCTAATAAAGTGGCTGTGGATATATATATATATATAAATATATATATTTTTTTTTTTTTTTGCTTTTTTCCACCACAAAAGTGGAGCCACCCTTTAACCGTATGTCTGTCTTCTAGCTGTTTCTGTGAGTTCTAAAGGGCCTTGATTTATCTGGAACTATTGAACCATTACCAGGGATCTGTCTGTCTCTATCTATCTATCTATCTATCTATCTATCTATCTATCTATCTATCTATCTATCTATCTATCTATCTATCTATCTATCTTTTTTTTTTTTTATATTTCTTTATTAAATTTTCCAGGTAAAAAATTATTTACAACACTCCAATCGCTGGAGAATTTTTTCATATACATTTTACACATATTACCTTTTATCCCTTTTTTTTTTCCCCCCTCCCTTCCTTATCCCCCTCCCCCCCCGTCTCTTCTTATCATTCGACTCCTATTATTTCTCTGTATTCCCTTGTGTCCTTAAACTCTTGCCACTCATCCCAAATCTCCTCTTCATTCCCCTGTTCCTCCTCCTCCCAGGTCCTCAGCTGCTCCAACTTTCTTATTTTCTCTACTTTTAACAGCCAATCTTTCCTGGAGGGGGCCTCTTCTTTTTGCCAATTAAAGGGAATCAAGCTCTTAGCTGAGTTTAATAAGTGAGGGAGTAATGTTTTTTTATATTGCTTCACTGACATATGGGTTCCATGAAACATGCATTTCCAAGGATCCAAGGGAATATCTATTTTAGTAATTTTACTTATTAATTCTATAACTTCGCTCCAGAATACTTTAATTTTTGGGCACTCCCACCATATATGGGCTATAGTCCCTACCATCTGACATCCCCTCCAGCAAAGTCTTGAACTCTCCACCTGAATTCTTCCCATCTTATCAGGAGTGTTGTACCACCTTGTGATCAATTTATAGTTCATCTCCTGCGTGTTGGTGTCTATTGCGGATTTATGTACTAATTGAAGGCTCTTATCCCACTGTTTGTTGTTACTACACGGGCCGAGGTCTCTTTCCCATTTTTCTTTTAATGATATTCCTCTCTCTTTTGTTATTGTTAACAGTATTTTATACACATTCAAAATATTATTTATTATCTTATCCTTAAGACATAATTGCTCAAAAGGGCGGAGGTCGTTTATATCTCTCAATGGCTGCGGTAGTGACAATGTGAAGTGCTTTAGTTGGATATACCTCCACTCATTTATCTTCCAGTTTTCTTTCCTTTGTTTCAGCTCCGCCAAGGTTATAATTTTCCCCTTCTCTACTATATCCCCTAATTGTGCTTCTCCTTCTTCTATCCATTTACCTACTGTATTTTCTGGCGTATAAGACTACTTTTGAACCTCAAAAAAGTTGCCCAAAAATGGGGGGTTGTCTTATACGCCGAGTATAATATCTCCAAGGTAACCTAAGTATAAGTATTACGGGTAGATGAAAATTAGGGGGGTCGTCTTATACGCCCAGTCGTCTTATACACCGGAAAATACGGTAATTCCTTCTCTTCCCCTGGTGCAAAAAATTTTGTGCCCTGTAGCGGGATCAGTGGTGAATTGTGTTTCCAATTTTCTTTTTCATGTATATTATCCCAAACCTTAATAGCATGTCTTGTGATTATATGCGTGTTAGTGTCCAGATTTCTAAACCTCTCAGGTATCCATATAACTTTTGCTAGGTGTGTACCACTCATCGTGCTTTCTATTACCACCCAATTTCTATCATTATTTTTTTTTGTCCATTCTATCACCCTTGTGAGTATTGCTGCAAAATAATAATTTTTAAAGTCGGGTAGGGCTAGTCCCCCTTGTCCCTTACCTTTACATAGTGTAGTGTACTTTACCCTTGGCTTTTTGTATTTCCAAATAAAGCGGGATATTAATCTTTTAAGTGTTTTAAAAAATACTTGAGGTAATGAAATCGGAATCATCTGGAATTTATATATAATTTTGGGCAGGATTATCATTTTTATCGTATTTATTCTCCCTATCCAGGAAAAGATTCTCGGGGATAATCTATTTAATTCTGATCTTACTTCATTCAGAAGTTCTAGAAAATTTGTTTTGTAGAGTTTTTCTGGAGTTGGGGTTAATTTTATCCCTAAATATTTAATCTCATCTTTTCTCCAGTTGAACTGAAATTATTTTTTTAACATCTCCTCTTCTTGTTTAGGGATATTAATATTTAATATTTCTGATTTTTTTTGATTAATTTTTAAATTGGATAGTTCTCCATATTGTTTCATTATTTTAATTATGTTGGGCAAAGTGATCCTCGGATTACTTATGTAAAGCAGGATATCATCTGCAAAGGCAGATACCTTATGCTCCACTTGTCCCACCTTTATGCCCCCGATGTCCACACTATTTCTAATAGTTGCCAGTAGTGATTCCAAAGATAAGACGAATAACATCGGAGACAAGGGACATCCTTGTCTTGTTCCATTGAGCATTTTAAACGAGTCTGACAAAGTTCCATTGACCTTTACCTTTGCAGTTGTTTGATTATACAAAGTTTTGATCCAGGCCAACATTCTAGGTTTTATTCCCAACTCAACTAGGGTGTTTATCATGAACTCCCAGTCTACCCTGTCAAATGCTTTTTCCGCATCTATTGACAGGAGTAGACTGGGAGCTCTGCTTTTTACCATATGGTCTATCAACAGTATAGTTTTTATCCCATTGTCCCGTCCCTGTCTCCCCGGGATGAATCCTACTTGATCATTGTGTATCCACTCCCCCCATTAGGTTCTTCATTCTAGTGGCCAAAATTTTTGTGAATAATTTAGTATCAACATTAAGTAGGGAGATGGGTCTAAAGCTAGAACATAGTAACGGGTCTTTTCCCTCTTTCCGTATAACTGTGATTGATGCTGACAGGGCCTCTCTACTCATCTCGTACTGAGTCCCTATTCCGTTTATATATTCTTTAAATCTTGGGATTAAAATGTCCTTAAATTTTTTATAATAACCTATGGTAAACCCATCCGGTCCTGGGCTTTTACCCAGGCTCGTTTCTTTAATGGCTCTCTCTATTTCTTGTTCTGAGATTGGTCTTTCTAAGAATGTTAACTTTTCCTCATCTATCTTTGTCAGTCCTGCGTCTACAAGGTATTTTTTGATTTTCTCCCTCCTTTCTGTTTCATTCCCCTGTATCTCACCTTTCTTTACTGCATAAAGATTTGCATAGTAGTTTTGGAATTCTTTGGCTATTCCTGTCGTTGTTTGAATTATTTCCCCATTTTTATTTTTAATTTTATCTACAAAATTTTTTCCTTTCTTCTTTTTCAGGATTTTTGCTAGGTTTTTCCCAACCTTATTACTTTCAATGTATTTTTCTTTAATGCATCTTTTCATTTCCTGCTTTATTTCCTGTTCTAGCAGATCTTTCAATTCTTCTCTCTTCACCTCAAGTAAATTATTTATTAATATATCTTGTGTATTTTTATGTTTTTGCTCTAATTGATGTACAGGCATACCCCACTTTTAAGTACGCAATGGGACCGGAGCATGTATGTAAAACGAAAATGTACTTAAAGTGAAGCAATACCTTTTTTCACTTCTCAATGCATGTACTACATTCCAATAGTCATTTAGAGGCATAACTGATATAAATAATGCATTGATAACTAAAATAAACATAATACAGAACAGTATTAAAAAAAAAAATTGTAAGCTTGCCTTGCCCTTGCTTGTGACAGGGACCCACAGTGCACACCTTGGCCTGCACTCCCATCCCAGAGCAAAGTAGGCTTAGGTGTTATCAAACTATACCTATTTAAGCCCCTTCCAGTTTGGCCACACCCAACTGTTGGCGTGGTGCACTTCACATGCTGCCATTAAAGAAGCCCCTCTGCTCAAACCTACCCCACCCCCCCCAAAAAAAAAACTGGGTGCAGTCAGTAGGGTCTCCCTGAATTTGATTTTCAAAAAGTGGTCACCTTATCATAGCACAGCCTAGAACATAGAGCCACAAATACACACAGCTGTTTCCAACTTCTTAACATTGGCACAAGTAATGGAGGTAAAGGCTTCTATGGGCTCGGCTTATGTAACCTGGCAGGCAACTCACGGATGGCTGGTGGTCAACTCCAAGCTGTCTGTGGGCATATCTCGCAACACCAGGGTATACTGCGGCTGCGCGGCGAGCTGTCTGTGGGCGTATTCTGGGCAGGAACCTGGCCTCTCGCACCTCCAGGGTATACTGCGGCTGCGCGGCGAGCTGTCTGTGGGCGTATTCTGGGCAGGAACCTGGCCTCTCGCACCTCCAGGGTATACTGCGGCTGCGCGGCGCGGGAATGTCGGAACGTCCGTACTTGCGAGGCACTTTACGTACACTCTCGGGGCATGTCCGTACTCGCGAGTGTACGTAAAGTGAGTGTACGTAAAACGGGGTATGCCTGTACTTCTGTCATTAGCCTAATCTTATCTTTTATTCTTTCTTTTTTCCTTTGGGTCCCCTTTGAGATAAATATGCCCCTCATATAAGCCTTATGAGCTTCCCATACTATGTCTTTTAGTGCATCTTTTGTATCGTTTATTTGAAAATAGAATTCCAACTCTTTCACTATTTCTTTTTCCCACTTTTTATCTCCAAAAATCTCCTCATTTATTTTCCAAGCATCCATCCTAGGTCGCTCTTTCGCCATTTTTATTTTTACCATAATGGGGGTATGGTCCGACCAAGTCTTGACCCCAATCTCTGCCTCGCTTACCCTTTCGATCCACCTATGTTCGATTAGTATATAATCCAATCTTGAGTATGTTCCATGTACACTTGAGTAACATGTATAATCTCTATCTTTCGGATGGAGAATTCTCCAAATATCTGCCAGTTGATTTGTAAATAATTTTTCCTTTATTTTCTTTGCCTGTACTTTATTTATTCGTAGGGTTTTTGATGTGGTATCTACTTTAGGGTCAAGGCAGAGATTGAGGTCCCCTGCCAGTATGACTCCTCCTTTTTTAAACTCCATTAATTTTCCCAGTACTTTACCTAGGAAGTCTACTTGTCTCTCATTAGGGCTATATATATTTACTAGGGTCAAATCTTCATCTCCTATTTTTCCTCTTAAAAAGAGGTATCTTCCCTCTGGGTCTACCTTTCTCGACTCTAGAACAAATCCAAGGCCCCTAGAAATGCCAATGGCTACTCCCTTGGACTTCCTCCCGGGTGAGTCCGCGTAATACCAGGTAGGATGGCTCTTAGAATACAATCTGATATTAGATGCATGAGATAAATGAGTCTCCTGTAAGAATGTCAAATCTGCTTTCAAATAACTAATTTCTTTTAAAATTGTTTTCCTTTTTTCTGGAGAGTTTAAACCTCGGACATTGTAAGATAATATGTTAACTATAACCATTGTTTCTTAATCTTCATTACTGTCTTTCTCTATCATCTCTTCAACTCTAAAGTGGCCATAAAAACTGTTCAACCAACACCAGGGATCCCTAAGAGATGGCATTAATCCCTCTGATTTTTCTTGTCTTGTGAGTTCTCTTAATTCTTGTATTTTCTTATAGGAGACGTTTTGATCTATTGACTTCTTTTTCCCTCTTTCTTCCCCTTTCCTCTTCCCACCCCTACCCTCCCCTCCCCCAACTATTCCCGGTCCCTCCATCAGGGTTGTCGATTCTCCTTCCTCCCTTTCCAATCGACTTGTGGCCGAGGTCGAGCTCTGCTAGTGGTCACCGTTCCCTCCCATCTTCCCTACCGTAGGGTCTAATGGTGATGGCCCGCTGATCTCCATAGGGCCACCCGTTTTTTATTCTTACTTGCTCCTCCTCCCCTCCTCCCCTTCTCCCGCCAGCCCTCCCCCCTCCCCCAATCCCCCCGGTCCCCCCAGTCCTTTTTCATCCTTTTGTTTTCATCTTTTTCTTCTGTTTCCACTGATTCAATTCTCCTTCATCAACTTCTTCCTCTGGGCACTCCTGGTCTGTCCAGCCTGGAATATCCATAAGTGGGATTTTTACTGCTTCACAAAAGTCTTTGGTTTCCTCTGGGTATTTAAGGAGTACTGTCCTCCCATCTCCTCTCACTCCTAGGCCTGCTGGGAAGTTCCAAAAGTATTGTATATCTTTTTTCTTTAATATTTCTACCATTGGTCTAAGAATGCGTTTTCTGTTAATTGTCTCTTTTGCCAGGTCTAGGAAAATCTGAATGTCCTCCCCGTCATATTTTAATTCCGGTCTACTTCTCATTTTCTCCCAGATCTGGGCCCTTGTCTCGTATTTATGGAATCTTACAATCACATCTCTTGTTTTCTCTTTTGGTAGATTGGTTGGTTTACGCAACCTATGAATTCTCTCAAACTCAATTTTATCTGTGGTCGCCTTTCCCAGCAGAGGGTTAAATAACTTCTCCAGGGTTTCTTCTAATTTTTCTGTTGGCCCTTTCTCTGGTAATCCTCTTATTCTCAGATTTTTTCTTCGATTTCTATTCTCCTGATCTTCGATTTTGTATAATATATTTCTCTGCTCCATTTTCATTTTTTTCATTTGTTCTTTTAGATTTTTTAGTTCTTTTCCTTGGGACTCAACCTTTTCTTCTGTTTCTTCTACTCTGCCCAGAATATGCCCAAAGTTGACGTGTAAGGTAGCCATCTCGGCTTTGATGGATCTTTCAAGGCTGGCAAACATTTCCCGCATTTCTGATTTTGATGGTGGATAATCTTTTTCATTGAATTCATCTTCTCTATTCATGTCTCCATCCTCTATTGTTATACTGCTTTCTCTTGACACTTGTAGGCTTTCTTCTCCACTTACTCCTATATGCTTTTGATTCTTAGTTTTCTTGGTTCCCTCTGTATTTTTTTTGGATCTAACAACCGGTTGGTCCTCTGGCTGTGTGTTTTGACCTTTTCCCTCAGGTGTCATGTATTTTTTAATTGTTCCTGGGCTTGCTGTAGTTTTTGGAGGCTTCCCTGCCACTTCCTTTGCCGGTTTACCTCTCATTGTGGATTCGGCTCTGGGGAATAAACCCTCAGTATAGCTTCCTCTTATGTCTCTATTTTCAGTATGAACTAAATATCATATACATTTATTCAGTGATTCAAGTAAGAGAGGTCCCACACTTTTTGCACGACAGTCTCACTAGTTCTTAAGCTATACACTCACGCATGATAATATAGCTGTGCTACCAGGGGAAGCTGTTGTTGAAGTCAAACGTATGAAAATTTTGGTGGTTTCCCCTCTCACTTAAGTACTCAGATTCCCGCACATTTCTCAATGCGCGTAAGTAAGATCTGGGGGGTTTCCGCCCTCACCTAAGTGAGTAGAGTCCCGCACTTTTTCCAGAACCGTTCAACTAGCTCTTAAGCATACACTTGTAAATAAATACTGTAGCAGTGCTTTCTAAGAAAGCTAGTATTTGAAATTGGTCATATAAGGATTCTGGGGGGTTTCCCCTCTCATTCAAACAGGCAGAGTCCCAAACCTTTTCAACACAAACCCACCTTCTCTTAGACCTTATACTCATAGATGACAATATGTCTTTGCTTTCAGAGAGGGCCGGTATATTATATCCAATAAAGGAGGATTCTGGGGGGTTTCCCCCCTCCCTAAGTAAGCAGAGTCCCGCACATTTTTTCTCAAAAGTCTCGTTGACTCTTAAGCTATATACTCCTGGGTGATAATTTAGCAGTGCTTCAAGGAAGGCTGATTTTAGGATCCAACGCAGGGGGGTTCTAGGGGATTTCCCCTCTCGCTTAAGTAAGCATAGTCCCGCACTTTCTTCAGATTAGTCCCTCTGTTCTATTAAGCTGCATACTCATAGATGATAATAAGACAATGCTTTTTAAGAAGAGCTGATGTTAAGAAATAAACGTACAACCTCTCTGGGGGGTTTCCCTCGCACTCAAGCAAGCAGGGTCCCACACCACTTTTCCATCACAGTCACATTAGCTCTTAAGTTATATAAGTAAGCAGAGTCCCACACATTTTTTCCAAACAGTCCCGACAATTCTTAAGCTATACACTCATGAAAGATAATCCAGCAGTACTTTCAAGGAGGGCTGATATTGAGACCATGTGAAATAAAATCCTGGGGGGTTTCCCCTCTACCATAAGTAAGCAGCGTCCCGCACAATTTTCAGAACCATCCCTCTGACTCATTAAACTATAAACTCATAGATGAAAATATACTGATACTTTCACGAAGGGCTAGGAATGAGATCAAATGTAGTGCAATTCTATAGGGGTTTCCCCTCATACTTTGGTAAACAGAGTCCCGCACATTTTTTCTCAACAGTCTCATTGACTCTTAAGCTATATACTCCTGGGTGATAATTTAACAGTGCTTCAAGGAAGGCTGATTTTATGATCCAACGCAGGGGGGTTCTAGGGGATTTCCCCTCTCGCTTAAGTAAGCATAGTCCCGCAATTTTTTCAGATTAGTCCCTCTGTTCTATTAAGCTGTATACTTATAGATGATAATAAGACAGTGCTTTTCAAGAAGATCTGATGTTGAGAAATAAACGTACAACCTCTCTGGGGGTTTCCCTCGCACTCAAGCAAGCAAGGTCCCACACCACTTTTCCATCACAGTCACATTAGCTCTTAAGTTATACACTCCAAAATGATGATAGTATTTTTAAGAAAGACTGTTTTGATATCGTTCATATGAAAATTCTGGGGGGTTTCCCCTCTCACCAGTCCCCTTCGGCTAATCTGTGGCGTTCCTTATAGAGTGGTATGGTGGGGATGATTACGATGTCCAATGTTGCTGGGTCTCTCCAAACTGGATCCCTCCAGCACTGGCCCCTCGGCGGTGTTCACTCCAATCAGACCTTCTCTCCTGATCCTGGACGCCGGCTCTCCCAGCGTCTCAGCAGCCCCTGCGCTCGGCGGCCACCTCTCCAATACACAGCCGATTCCAGTCTCCAGGAGGGACCCAGGGTACTCGTCCTCCCTCCTCCAAGCCCCAGGGAGGGTCAGCAACCAGGACCGGGTCGGGGCCTCCGGGTAGCGGGGAGGGGGGGCAGCGGGATCCAGCTAGGCAGGCATCGAGGCTAGGTGAGAGAGCATTCCCTCACATCTCTCTGGGCGGTGGCTCAGAGACTCAGCAGGCCGTCGGGATCAGCTCCATTAGCAGGCTCCTCCCTCCATGATGATCACACACCCGGGTCCTATCTATCTATCTATCTATCTATCTATCTATCTATCTATCTATCTATCTATCTATCTATCTATCTATCTATCTATCTATCTATCTATCTATCTATCTATCTATCTATCTATCTATCTATCTATCTCAGGATATACAGTAATTCTGAATAGGATTTACTGTATATTGCAACCAGATTTAGGAATTTCCTGAATTGAAGAATTCCATCTGTGTTTCTGGTACGTGACTGGTGGACTAAAGGTAATTGATTGGAAGTGGGTTCTTTCAGCATCTAATTTGCTAAGCTAGCCGATGTGCACATGCAAAAACCTGGCTGGTTGAACACAGCACACCCTTGGAACATTGTTTATGTGTTCCACACCTTTTATGTTTGCCTTTTGATTTACTTTATTAGGGAAAATGTTCTTCTATTACTATTTGTGTTATTACCACAGTTGTAAGAAACTCTTGAACAAACCAACAAATTGCCCGTGAACTTATCTCACTGTTCCTGTCTTTACATTGGGCTTGGACTGTTATCAGGACTGCTGCAATCTGATGCATATTACACTATATACAAATATTTTAAATATTTGTATGCTGTATTAGAATATAAACTATTCTAATATTTCATTGTAAACAATACATGCGTGAGAATTTAACGCTAAAGATGTAGCTGTGTTAGATGTTCTGTGCTGTAGTGTGTTGGGATATTGGCATCTTAAATATATATATATATATATATATATTTGTATTTTTTTTTTATTTTTATTTTTAGTGTGTCTTCTAAATTTAGTAATTTAAATCAAAATGTATGAGCATATTACAAATCACTGCTCTGTCACCCCAAATAAGATGTATAGCAGTATTCCTATTTTGGGAGACAAATTCTTTTTGACATAGCACCTTCTTGGCATTCCTCTCACAGTGTTCTTTTATCAATGAATGGATTCTTTCATGTTTTCTCTCCTTTTAAATAATGAAACACACAGTGGCAGACAGACTCCCTCCTGATTCATAAACAAGATAGTATTTTTACCATCTCAAAATGACTATTGATGATATTCTTGGCCTCATTAGACCACAGAATCAAAAGCTGACTCAGAGTGTCAGAGAGAATAGCTTAACTCCAGTTAATTTCGTGAAATTCTTCATGTTGCATATAACTGGTTTATAAATAAATAAAGTGGATATGAAATATCTTCAAAAGTCTTAGCTGACTACCAGGCCCAGCAAGTCAAGCTGCTTTTTACATCTTCCTTTTCTGCTCAGATCAGAATTGCCTTGGCATTGTATGTTCTGTTGCTGATCCCTTTGTGCAACTACTAAACTCTTCTGCATAATCTTCCTGACAAATATTTCTCTCATTAATATTAAAGCCGTGCTCTCATATGCCGTGGACTCTAGGCAGGGCGTTAGAGTTCCATTTAGATGAGAATGTTCTTAACTTTTAAATGCTTTGTCAGGACTGATGACTTCTCAAGTTCACTTCCATAAGTAATTGCGGAGCGGAATCCTGAATACAGACCATGTAGTATGCATTAGGATCTCTGTTTTCAATTTCTTCTGAGCAAAAGTAATTTGTTTTTACTTAAAGAAGAACCCAGGAAGCATTGTTAATATCTAGACTGCCCTTGACTAAGGTTACATGGAAACAGCCACTGTATGGAAGTATTTACTGTTTATGGGATCTACATGTCTTCAACGACATCAGTGAGACGTAATCTTATTAGAAATCTAGCCTTTATTTGTGGTTTCCCCTCCTTTTTGTTAAAAGTGTTACTTTTTTTTTTTTTTTAAATCCCTTTCCCAACCCCTAAACTCCCTTTTTAACCACTTGCCTTCTGTACACTTAAACCCCCTTCCCATCCAGACCAATATTTAGCTTTCAGTGCTCTCACACTTTGAATGACAATTGCTTGGTCATGCAACACTGAACTCATATGATTTTTTTGTCCTTTTTTTCACACAAATAGAGCTTTCTTTTGGTGGTATTTAATCATCTCTGGGTTTTTTATTTTTTACAAAAAAAAAAAAGAAAAAAAGACAGGACATTTTGGAAAAAAAAAAAAAGTTTTTCTTATTTTCTGCAAGTAAATTTTGAAAATAAATAAATTTTTCTCCTTCACTGATGTGCGCTGATGAGGCGGCACTGATGGGCACTGATAGGCTGCACTGATGGGCACTGATGAGGTGGCACTTAGGGGCACTGATGAGGTGGCACTGATGAGGAGGTACTAATATGCCGCACTGATGAGCACTGATAGTCGGCACTGATGAGCACTGATAGTCGGCACTGATGAGCACTGAGAGGTGGCACTGCTGGGCACTGAGAGGTGGCACTGCTGGGCACTGAGAGGTGGCACTGATGGGCGGCACTGATGGGCACTGATAGACGGCACTGATGGGCACTGGCGGGTGGCACTGATGGACACTGACGGGTAGCACTGATGAGCACTGATGGGCGGCACTGATGGGCTGCACCATCAGTGCCCACACTCAGTGCCCATAGTGCTGCCAGTCAGTGCTCATCAGTGCCTAGATGAGCAGGCACTGACTGGCAGCACTATGGGCACTGATTGTGGGCACTGATGGGGGGCACTGATGGGGGGCACTGTGGGCACTGATGGTGGGCACTTAGTGTGTTTTATTTACCTTGTGTAATCAGGGCACTGGTGATCAGTGCCCTGATTACATTCCTCTGTGTCCCCGACGGCTGATCGGCTCTGCTCCTTCCTCACACTGCAGTCTCTGTGTGAGGAAGGAGCGCTGGCGATGAGAGATGATCTCATATGTTTACATATGAGATCATCTCTCATTGCATGGGCCGATCACGTGGTAAATGGCCGCTGTGATTGGCCATTTACCACGATCTGTGATTGTTCTGTGTCCAAGGGACATGGCCGACACAGATTTTCCCCGATGCACGCTCGCGGGAGCGCACGAGGAGCCTGTCTCTGGGAGGCCGTTTAAAGACGGCCAACCGGAAATTCGAGTCCGCGCTGTAGCCATACTTCGGCTATAGCGCGGATGTGAAGGAGTGAAATATCACTAACTTCCGATATGTCCTACTTCTACTTTATACTTCCTAAACATCCTACTTGTAATAATTTTCCTAATTTTTCCAGATTCATATATAGACACTAGTTATTTTAAAGTCTTTCCACGTTTTCCACTTTTTTGAGAAATTATCCACACATTCTTTGTCTCTGCTGCACATATATTCCATATCATATATGTAGTTGACGCTCCTACACCATTCCCTAACTGTGGGGGGCTTCAGATTCTAGCCATCTTTTTAATGTGTTACTGAACCCAGGACCCTGCATTCACTAGATCTGGTCTCCCACACTACACAGAACACGGAAATACAATTATTTTAGTAAATATAAACTGCTAAATACCTTTTCTCAGCAGTATATAGCAGTCATATGACTTTTATCAGTGTCTGGTTAAAGCTTGCAGGAGGAGTTTTCATTCTACTCTGATTTTCATATGAGGCTGCAGGAGCCCTGACCCTCTATCTGGACTGTGCGGATTGGCCCGGTGCTAATAACATGTACCCTCCCTAAAAAAAAAAAAAACTCTAGAAATACGCAATCTGAGCATGTGTAGA
Organism: Pelophylax lessonae; assembly: GCF_965119305.1. Lineage (NCBI taxonomy): Eukaryota > Metazoa > Chordata > Amphibia > Anura > Ranidae > Pelophylax > Pelophylax lessonae. Next base: position 325,411,052 of record NC_138772.1, read on the forward strand.
GTGCACCTAAGGCTCTGTACTGTCAGGAGATGGATTGGGGACAGGGTCAAACAGCCTTTTTACACAATACACATGATTAACCCTTTAGGTTCCACAGTGAGTATAACAAGCATGCTTTACTGCATATACAGAATCATTTTACTGTTGTGGGTTTAGTAACACTTTAACTACTTGCCGACCAGCCACCGCACTTTTACTGCAGCAGGTCGGCTCTATTATGCGAAATTACATAATTGTACGCCGTCTCATGTAAAAGCCAGTGGGGGTGCTCGCACGCTGTTTGACCAGGCGTTTCCGGTTCCGGGGCATGCCGGGAATCGTAGTCCGGGGGACGCTGCTTCCAGTGCATTCCCGACATGCCCCGGAACCGGAAACGCCTGTGATGTTATGATGCTATAGGAAACAGAGAAGCCCAAACACCACATGTGAAGGGAGGCAAACAGAAGCACTGCAGCAAGGAGCGGTACTACTCTATGTGAGCCTTCTTCCCCCATATATCGGTACACCTTCGGACCCTAACACCACGGAACCGGGTTTACAAGATTCGGGCAGATAATTGGACCACCCAACCACTTTGATGGTCAGTGGAGGAGATCCAGGATTATAGATTCAAGGCCTGATACCCCTGCAGGGGTACATCGTTCTGGTGAGTGCGGTCCAAGGGGTGCGGGGAGCACTGAATGGTCACCATATACCTGAGCACCTTTAATATTTATCATCAGAACACCTGCACTCAAGTCACCTTTTTTTGCCCTGTTTTTTAGGAAAAGTTTTTTTAGCATTGTGGGACTATTCGTTCTTTCTTAGGTGTAACGGACTTATTTATTCTTGTATTATTGCTGCCATAATATTTATATACCTATTGTGCACCTCATTTAAGTCATACTTGATGTTTTGTATTTTACGGCTGTAGATTTAAGTGGATTCATTTTATATATTTATTTTTATATTTTGTATATTTCACACCTTTCATATAGTTTTTATATTTTGTATAATTCATACATTTCATATATTTTTCTTATCATACCAATTTTCACCTATTTTGTATCCACTTTTTTTCACAATATTTATCATTTACATAGTTGAATTATCCTTTAGTATGCACATTTATTAGGAAGACACATACGATGCACTGGACACTTTATTCATAGTGGTGATTTATATTGTATATACCCTTAACACCTATTTTTTGGACATCTAGAAACATCAGCACTTTTTGGCAGCGCCATACACCTTCCCCCTCCTTTTCCTTCATTCTCACTATATTCTTAGCAATATAGTATAAAGGTGGGCTGCAGCCAACATTAAATACTAGAAATCTAGAATTATCCTAAGCGCGGATTTTTTACGTTTCATGTACCCTCCCTAAAAAAAAAAAAAACTCTAGAAATACGCAATCTGAGCATGTGTAGAGTGCACCTAAGGCTCTGTACTGTCAGGAGATGGATTGGGGACAGGGTCAAACAGCCTTTTTACACAATACACATGATTAACCCTTTAGGTTCCACAGTGAGTATAACAAGCATGCTTTACTGCATATACAGAATCATTTTACTGTTGTGGGTTTAGTAACTACTTGCCGACCAGCCACCGCACTTTTACTGCAGCAGGTCGGCTCTATTATGCGAAATTACATAATTGTACGCCGTCTCATGTAAAAGCCAGTGGGGGTGCTCGCACGCTGTTTGACCAGGCGTTTCCGGTTCCGGGGCATGCCGGGAATCGTAGTCCGGGGGACGCTGCTTCCAGTGCATTCCCGACATGCCCCGGAACCGGAAACGCCTGTGATGTTATGATGCTCTAGGAGGGCTGCCGATCGGGAAGAGAGCAAGATGGATATCTGGAAGGGTGCAGAATATTACTCACAGTGGTATAACAGCCTACGAAGGATGACTGACGGTGGAAACTTTCTTGGGTGATGATCGGCTCCCCATTGATTGGTATCATCTGTTATATACTGCCTATATGATCTTTTGATCTGGTAAGGGTATATATAATACCTCTGTTGGTGGCGGTTCGGTCTCACCCTGTTCTTCTCACGAGTGTTGGTGTGGGTCATCCTTAATTTCACGTGGAGATCAACCATTACATATGTGGATTTTATAAGGACGTGTTTTATATCTACATTTATGTCTACTTTTACTTATGGTTATTATTAGCACTACAAATTTCTCCTTTACATGCAATTTTGATTACTTCAGAATCTGTTTGTGTAGCTGCTTTTAAATAAATATATATTTATTATATATTATACTTTCATTTGTGGTGCATAGCGCAGCTATTTTGTATATTTTTATTGTAATCCTATATAGCAGGATCACATAGCCTCTGTGATCACTTCAGGGAGAATGACAGATGACTGTGTTTACATCAGCCGCCTGTCCTTCTCTCTCAGCTGCGGGAGATCGCGAGTGGCCGCGGCCATCACCTGTCACACGCACTTGCTCCCCGGTTTACGAGCAGGAGCGGGAGCGCACCGCCAGTTGTGCGCGCTCGCCCCCTAGAGTCTTCTGAGCAAGCAATGTAGTACTACGTTGGTTTGCCCAGGAGTGTTTGCCTGCCGCAGTAAATCTGTGGTGGGCGGTCCTTAAGTGGTTAATGTAGTAATGTCAGTGGTCCCCTCAAAAGTGTCAAAAATGTCAGTCAGGTGTCCGATCTGTCCGCCGCAATGTCGCAGTCCTCGCTGAGCGCTGCCATTACTAGTAAAAATAAATAAATAAATAAAAATGACATAAATCTTTCCCCTAGTTTGTAGACACAATAACTTTTGCACAAACCATACAATATACACTTATTGGGATTTTTTTTTTTACAAAAAAATATGTGGCAGAATACAAATTGGCCTAAATTGTTAAAAGTGTTTATTTATTTTTTATTGACTGTGTTTTATACCAGAAAGTAAAAAATATAGTTTTTTTTTGTCATTTTGGTTTTTAGCGCAAAAAATAAAACCCGCAGAGCTGATCAAATGCCTCCAAAAGTACGCTCTATTTGTGGGAAAAAAAGGACATCAATTGTTTTGGGTACAGCATCGCACAATTACCAGTTAAAGTAACGCAGTGCGCAGTGCCGTATCGCAAAAAATTGCCTGGTCATTATAGGGGGGGGGGGGTAAAACCTTACAGTCCAGAAGTGGTTGATATTATTGCTGGCAATTAAAAAAAATTAAAATACGAACCCCTGCATCGCAGTCTACATGGCCTACCTGAATACCTACAATTCTCCCCTGCAAGGATACTATAATGTTTACAAAATCAATTTTCTGCTTTCTGAGGGGACCGGTGAGTCATATAAGATATGGAATTATTGTGTGGTGAGTTACAGTATATAAGAGAAATTATTGTGGTTGTGCCAAGGGAACTAATTTCATTTCAGGATGTAGCCTTTTAAACTTTTTGAGCAGTAACCAAAAAATGTATGTATTGCAGTTTACTTATTCTTAATGAAGTTCTATGGACACAGCATACACTTTCATTTTATAACATCAGAATTGTAATGAATAGTTTATTATTAATTATAAAGAAGGGAATAAATACGTTTGTACTTCTTCCCACTCCTTTTCAGATAGGTAAATGAAATTATCTTTTTATAGTTTTTTTTTTTTTTTGTCTTTTCTTGTAACTAGTTGTTTTGTGTATGTCTACAACTGAGTGATTACTTCTTTTATTTTTATGTTATTATTTTTTTGTTTATATTTTTGTTTACATGTTCGAAGTGAACCAAAGTAATAGCAATATAAATAGCTATTTTTGACAGTCCACTATAAGCTTGCTTGAAAAACCTTTTTATATGTTGTGATACTGCCTGTCTGCTGGTCATCTCTTTCCACAACTTCTTGAATTCCCTGCATGCTCTGCAGCTTTATAAATCATAAAAAGGGCAGTGCTTGCAACAAATATAACTCCTATAGCTGCTAGCCTGATAGTCTCGTAAAACAAAGACAGCATCCAAACAAACTATTAAAGGCAGTGCTAAATCCCCCACATATACAATGAATGTTCAGTAACCTATCATACTGGTGGTATGACAATAATAAAGGGGAACACATAATAGTAAATATTTCCGCTTGCCGACATCCCACAGTAATATTACTGCGGCAGAGCGGCTCCCCTGCGTCCAGTCACGTAGTATTACGTGACTGGAGTGCATTTGATTCCAGTGGCGGGCCACGGGAGGAGAGGCAGCGATTACCGCCTTCCTCCCACGATCGTCCAGGAAACGGAGAGAAGACCCGCCTGCTCATGTAAACAAAGCAGGCGGATCTTCTGTGAGACAGGCAGGGACAGATCAGCAGTTTCAGCTAAACTAAAGCTGCCATCTGTCTGTGCCTGTCACAGAACCCCCCCCCCCCCACACACACACAGTTAGTAAGCATATAGGCATACATTAACCCCTTTGATCACCCCCTGGGTTAACCCCTTCCCTGCCAGTGGCATTTTTACAGTAACAGTGCATATTTTTAGCACTGATTACTGTATTAATGTCACTGATACCCCCAAAAGTGTCAAAAATGTCAGTTAGGGGTCCGATCTGTCCGCCGCAATGTCGCAGTCCTGCTAAAAATAGCAGATCACCGCCATTACTAATAAAAAAAAAAAACAATAGAAATTACATAAATCTTTCCCATAGTTAGTAGAAGCGATAACTTTTGTGCAAACCAATCAAAAAACACTTATTGCGATTTTTTTTACCAAAAATATGTAGCAGAAAACAAATTGGCCTAAAATGTTAAAACATTTTGATTTTTAAACATTTTTTTTTTTGGGGGGGGGGGGGGGATGTCCTATAGCAAAATGTGAAAAAAAAAATATTTTTTTTTCACAATTGTCGCTATTTTTTTGTTTATAACGCAAAAAATAAAAATTGCACAGGTGATCAAATACCACCAAAAGAAAGCTCAATTTGTAGGCAAAAAAGGACGTACATTTTGTTTGGGTATAGCGTCGCACGACCGCTCAATTGTCCGTTAAAATAACGCAGTGCCGAATCGCAAAATAGGGCCTGGTCAGGAAGGGGGTAAAACCTTCTGGGGCTGAAGTGGATATAAACCTAAAATCTATAATAATGTACATAAATTAAAGTGCATGTGCCTTTACATTCCAATACTATTTCAATAAGTGAACAGAGAAATACACCAATCCAAAAGTCCAATGTGATTATATTGTGAACCACTTATTAATTGCACACTCTTCCCTGCAATCTTCCACCATTTCACCATGCCCAAATAATAGATAAAAGGCTTGCCAAAATACCATGGCCCTTGTAAATTTTTTTTATCATAGATACTCTTTAAAGTGGTTGTAAAGTCTCAAGGCTTTTCACCTTCATGTATTCTATGTATTAGGGGGGAAAAACCTTCTGTGCTGCAGCCCCCCCAGCCATCGCTTTTTCTTACATGAGCCTGATCCGATGCAGCAATGTGCATGAGCGCAGCGGCTCCAGCCTCATTGGACAGATTGATAGCAGCAGGAGCTATTGTCAATCAAATTCAGTGATACGGGAGCAGGGGGCGAGGCCGAGGCTGTGTCAATGAATGGCAATGGGACTCGGGAGCGAGCCCGCACAGGTGCCCCCAGGCAAAACAGCTTTCTGTGGGGGCTTTGATGTAGAGGAGGGGCCTGGAGCACCGGCGGAGCATCCCTGAAGAAGAGGTTTGGGGCTGCTCTGTGTAAAACTATTGCACAGAGCAGGTAAATATAGGCATGTTTGTTATTAAAAAAAAAGAAGAAAATGAAGGTTTACAACCCCTTTAATTGTGGTATTTGCAATTACTTTTTGTGATGATCTGGCCAGTAACACACTTCCTGTTGTAGGGTGTCAACACTCCACTGCAGAAGAGAAATTATCTGATGGGGCAAGCACAAACTTTTTTCTCATACGATACCAAATCGTACAATTTTTGTTTATTCAGTACAGTCTTTGTCCGAAAATACTATACAAATACAATACATTACATCACTTCTGAATTTTTATTCTATCATACGAGAATTTTCATAACTTTAGTAACCTTCGATATGGAGACCAGCATGGATGTGACATACCCTCTGACTTTGGGAGCACATGTTTCATGACGTGTATAAATAAATGGTTCCCTATGAGAGTTGTCTTAACTGGTCCGACTCAAAGTACATAGTATGAATCTGAGGGGGGGCTGCATGCTATTTTGTGTTTTTTTTTTATTGGGGTGTTTATTGAAGTCACATGGCAAAGTCAGATCAACAGTCTTACGACTGTCGTGTCGTACTGGTGTGAACCCGGCCTGAAGGCAAAACTTTTTTTCATTATGGATAGAGTAAGGGAGGGTTTTAACTAGGGCGCAACCGATTATCAGCACCAATGATATATCGGGGGCCGATATGCACTTTCCCCGATATATCGGAATCGGCCCCTGAGGTTACCGATATTGCCGATATTTCAGGAAAGTGCTGTACCGGAGTGATGCCTGCAGCTAAAGGCATCACCCCGGTACTGGTGTCCATAGCCAATGGTCAGCTGTCTTGTACTGACAACCGATGAAGCTGAATCCGCTCAGCTGTCATTACAAGGAGCGGAGGAGACGTCCCCCTCTCCCGCCGCCTTCCGCGGCTCGCCCAGATCGTTCGTCCCACTGGGAGACCCAGGCATCCTATCTGCATGGCCGCCGAACAGAAGACCTGATCAAAGCCACATTCGGCTCTGAACGGGTTTCCATGTAAACAACCTGGAAGTGATGTCATGACATCACTTCTGGGTACTCGGCGCCACATTCAAAAAACTGACAGCATTCAAAACAGCCAAACTTGGCGTTTTGAATGCTTTTCAGTGCCAAGGAGGGGTTTGGGGTCTTTTAGACCCCCAGATCCCTCCTCAAGAGTACCTGGAAAAATAAAATAAATTTTACATGCCTTAAAATATCGACCAATACTGATATCAGATTACCAAAATATCAGTATCGGTATTAAAAAAAACGATATCGGTCGATCACTAGTTTTAACCACTGTCAAGTTTTTTTTTTGTGCCATCTATGTCCCATTGGGAAGCTTACACTTCCTGTGATATTGTCAAAAAGGAAGTGAGAGTAAAGCCTTGTCACCAGAACTAGTATTCACTTTGGAAGATTTATTCTCTATTCCTGATCTGGTGACCACTCAAAATTTAAGATTGTCTTTCATTTTTGGTATGATGGTAAACAGGATAAACACAGAGGGGGAATCTCCCCAACAGAGGAACAGACAGTAATAAAAACCTGACTGGTTCTAATCTCTCATCATGCTATCCAAAACGAAAAGAAAAAAAGTTATACTTTAACCACTTGCTGACCGCCCGCCGCAGATATACTGTGGCAGGCTGGCTCAGGCCCGCTCCCATTGGGAAGTGGGGAAGCCGATCCACGGGACCAGTGGCCGCGATTGCCGCGGGGCATCCGCAATTGCTCTCCGGTGAGAGAGAACAACGGTCTGCTGTTGTAAACACAGCAGACCGTTGTTCTCTTTGGAATGAACACAGAGAGCCTGCAATCCTTCTATTTAGGCTCACAGGTCTCTGTGTTGATTCCACAAGTCCCTCCCCCATACAGTTAGAAAACACTCCCGTAGGCTCACATTTAACCCTTTGATCACCCCTGGGTTAACCCCTTCCCTGCACAGTGTCATTATTACAGTAACAGTTCATATTTTTAGCACTGATCACTGTAGTAATGTCACTGGTCCCCCCAAAAGTGTCAAAAATGTCAGTTAGGGGTCAGATCTGTCTGCCACAATGTCGCAGTCCCAATAAAAATCGCAAATCGCCACCATTACTAGTAAAAAAATAAATAAATAAAAATGGCATAAATCTTTCCCCTAGTTTGTAGACGCAATAACTTTTGGGCAAACCAATCAAAATACGCTCATTGCGTTTTCTTTTTTACCAAAAATATGTAGTAGAATACAAATTGGCCTAAAATTATGAAAACATTTGATGTTAAAAATTTACGGGAATGTTATATAGCAGAAAGTAAAAAAATATTTTTTATTTTTTTTTTTTGTTTAAAGCGCAATAAATAAAAACTGCACAGGTGATCAAATACCACCAAAATAAATATTTGTATCTATTTGGGGGGAAAAAAAGGACATCAATTTTATTTGGGCACAGCGTCGCAAGAGTGCAAAAAGTGCAATTGTCAGTTAACCTATCGCAGTGCTGAATCACAAAAAATGGCCTGGTTATTAAGGGGGCAAAACCTTCCTGTCTAGAAGTGGTTAAAGTGTCACTAAACCCACATCATAAAAAACTATCGATAAATGGTGTATTACATGCTGTTCATACTCACTCTAACTATGGGATTTGTTTTCTGTATTCTGCTAAAACCCTGCTGCTCTCTGTCTCCACCTTCTGTCCAAGTTACCAATGCAGTTAGGGATTTTGCAGTGTTGGCAGCTCTGCACATGCTCAGTTTTCAGTGTGTTTCTATGAAGAGCATTTTCTCCCTATCACATCTGAGCAGCCCATGTGACTGTAGAGTCACACATGTGGGTGTATACACAGCAGTAAATAACAGCCCACTCCCTCCCTCCCCCTCTATGCTCACTAATCAGCTAAACACTATGGAGGCCGGGTATTACGTATAGAGTGATGGAGGCTTCACCTCCCTGTTATTCTAAGACACAGGTTTGAACATGTGACTAGCAGCAGAGGACTTAAAGCTCCTCCTGCCTATATTTCCCTGCAGGCAAGCTATAAAAGAGCTGGGTCATGTGACAGTTGTATATTGATTAGAAAAAAAGGTACTTTGATGTTTGTTTTTTTTGTTTTTTTTTATTATTAAAATAATTACAGTGCCATCATCCACATACAGAAAGAGAAGGAACAATGTAAATTAAACAGTTTGTGTTTAGTATCACTTTAACATCACTTTGTACATTACTTTCTTATTTAATATTTTTTTGGAATAGTTACCCCATGGAAATATGCTCAGTAATTGCAAGCAATAAAGAAAATTATTAGATATGTAAAATATTTGAAGTCCGTTTTGTTCAGTGCTTTTTGTCTTTTTTCTTCCAGTATTGTTTGATAAAATTAGATATTACATTACTGAATGGTAATGCCCACATTATGGCCATCCTGTGCCATTCTTGGCAGAGTTCACCAAGGGTGTACGTAACAGTTTAGTACTCTTTACAGTGGTAATAGTGCAGTAGGGTGAACACACCGGGGTTGATTTACTAAAACTGGAAAGTGCAAAATCTGGTACAGCTGCGCATGGTAACCAATCAGTTACAATCGAAACCAATCTGAAAAAAGAAAACCTGTAAGCTGATTCCAGACAAACTAAGATTAGTGCCAAATCCATACGAGACCAGAACATAGCATAAAAAAACAGACATGGGTAATCAATAAACAGTCCTGGACAAGTCAGGGAAAAGGTTTGCTGCCTCAGCATGCACTTGAGCTTATAAAAGTTGCCTTCCTATTATAGAAAATTATTCAATGCACAGGTTTTATTCCATTCCTATACTTGAACAAGGTTTGTGTGGGCATAGAGGAACCAAAGACCAAGGGTAAGAAAATCAGGAGATTGAATATGCTGAAACAATAAGGACAAACACCTGAGCACAAATGACAAAGAAATAAACATACAAATATAAAATGACAGTAAGGCTCCTGCTGCTGTCAGTAAAATCCTGAGAGAAGGGAGCTGGGGGCATGGCCAAGTCATGCTGTGTTTGTCTACGGACACAAACAGCCCGGCTCAGGAATGCGCCTGCATGGAGGGGGACTCCAGAAGAGGACGTAAGGAACCACTCTGTGCAATACCATTTCACAGAGCAGGTAACGACAAGATCTTTTTTATTTGAGCTAAAAATAAAAAGCTTTACAATCAATCACTTTACCCAAACAAACTAAAAAAAGGTGCTAATTGGTCGCCATGCGTACCTTAAGATTCTGTCCCAGTTCTTTTTTTTTTTTTTAAATATTCCTGGAATGTTCTTCGCTAATGTTTTGTTACATTGTTTATTCTAACATGTTTATCCTTATATGTTTCTTAGGTAATTTCCTCAGAGTTTGTCACTAATGAGTGTAATAGCATTGTGCTGGTTAAAAGTAATTATAATAATATGAATTTTCAAGTATCAATATCCAGATTACTCCATTTTATGCGGTCTCATCCTTTTCCAACAAAGGACATTGTGTTCCTATTTCTAGGTCAGTGTAGTGACATTGGCAGTACCTTATGAATTGGCTTAAGGGTGCTATTTCTGTGATGTGCAGACCTGTATAATACCATTTACACAGAGCTTCATTTACATACTATTTTAAGCTTAAGTTTTGCAAGAAGTGTCGCACATCATGTACAGCTGAATTAATCAGACGTGCTGCTTTTCAGAATCTCTTAAAGCCCAGAGGAGTCAGCATTTTCTGAACAAACCATACACCTAAAATAAACATATACATTAAACGCAAAGTATATTCATTTAACATTCATGCACTGTATGTTGTAAGAATATGTTGACGTAAATGTTTTTTTTAGTGTTACCTTCTTAAAACAGAAGGATAGCATCTCTTCCTTACAAATAAAAAAGACGTGCACCACTGACAATAGTATATAGTAATTCTAGTTTTATATTGTGTGCCGAACACTGAAAAGTTGAAAATGTATGTACTCACTAAGCATTGGGATGCTTATGAGGTGACTTGAATGTCAGCATAGACGTTTTACTTATTAAACAAGACTAACCTTAATAGAGCCAAACTAACACTGCTAAAGCAGGCACTCTTGTCTCTAAATTACTATCATAGCTAGATATTTTGACAATAATAGCCCTTGCAGACTAAGACTACAATTTGTTTCCCAAGCATATCGAACCTTCTTGTGCATTGATTGCTTAATATTTCCCTCCTATTTTTAGTGAGCATAACAGAATCCAAAAAAGACCACCCTATGTTTAGACCATTACCTAGTTTTAGGGGCAATGGACTTGTTTTGAGGCAAGCTTTCAAGATTCCAATGGAGACTGGATCAATTACTGTTGAGTCATACCACAGTTCTAAAACTTTTATAGGTGTTACCCCTGGCACATGACGTGGCCTTCCTCAATACACAGAGTCTAAGTGTCAGCTGGTCTTCACCAGAGCTCCTAATGGTGAAGATGGGCTAGGAGACCTATGCCTCGTTTCCACTGAGCTGATCGGTTCGGGTCGGTTCGGTACGGTACGCTAATTTGAGTGTTTCCATTATGAAAGTGGCCCATACAACCGAACCAAACCGCACCATTCCTGGTCCTGCTTCAGATGTAGGGCCATAGGAAATGGTACGGTACGGTTAGGGCGGAGCTACTGGCGTCACACGATAGAGTCCACTGATTGGCGGACAGAAAACCATCAATGCTCACGTCAAATGAAAGAGCAAAACAAACACCTCATTTGGTGTAAACCCCGCATGGTCCCTGGTGGCCTGACTTGCAGTGGAAACGCTCACCTGAATAGACCGGACCATTCTAACCCTTCCAAACTGTACCGACCCGAACTGTTCCGCTCAGTGGAATCGAGGCATTAGTGGCCCTGGGCTACTTTGCTGGGAGCTTACATCAAGTAGTCGTCTGGGGATTTGCCACACCAAGGTTACAATGTGGAGACAGAGGACTTGAATTTAGTCAGGATCAAGTTAGGGGTCTTGGCAGGTGGAGAGCAGGGGGAAGTGATATAGTCTGGGTCAGCAATAACTAGCAGTAAACTAGGTTGGAAATGAGATAGTAGTCGAGTTTAGGCAGGGGCTTTGGCAGGCAACGAGCAGAGAGTAAGCTGATAGTCGGCAGTAAAGGAGACCTTAAAAAAATGCAGAAGACAAGAGAATGGTGAGAAAATCTGGGTCAGCAACACAGGTAACCGTCTTCAGTACTATAGCTCTTGCTCACAGGTAGAGGACAGAGGACACACCCAGCATAATTTCTAGGAACTCTTGAAGTCCTGGCAAGGATTCTGTGAGTAATATGTGTCCTGCCAGGGATTCTGGAAGTGTCGGCAGGGATTCTGAAAGTGTTGTAACACCAACAGATTGCAAACAGCAACACAGGTGACCCGTCTTCAGTACTATAGCTCTTGCTCAGAGGTAGAAGACAGAGGACACACCCAGCATAATTTTGAGGAACTCTGAAAGTCCTGGCAAGGGTTCTGTGAGTAATATTTGTCCTGCCAGGGATTCTGGAAGTCTTGGCAGGGATTCTTAAAGTGTTGTAACACCAACAGATTGCAAAGAATTAAAAAAAAAAAAAAAATAAGACTTTTCCTCAAAACTATATGGAATGCATCCAATAGTTCTACTTTAACAATCACAAAACCCATCAAACTTCTGAAATAAACACATTATCAAATTCTTTAGTAAAGAATTTTCTAAAGGGAAATAAACTGCATTTAAACAAATAATTAAGACCACTAAGGTCACAGGCCTACATAAAGTTCTGGAATTCAACTTCAGAAATTTTGTGGACATCTTTGTACCACTCTAGTCAGCCTTTTTTTTCCATTAGTAAAATATTTTTTGATAAATAGACAAAGGCATGCAGCATATGCTCAAGAGCTCCAGGTGTAGTCATGTTACGTTAAGACATCATACTTAAAAACTTGTAATGCCAAGTTGTATGTCATGAATAGAAATGTGTAATGATTGAACCCAATCTTTTGATACACAGTGTGAGATGCTGTCATAGCAGAATAAATGCACCTTTAAGATCCAGTTTGAAAATACACACCACAAAATAGTTTCCAGAGGTTTTTTTTTTTTTTTTTATTTAAAGGGTCAAAGATAGTGAGTTCTGCATTTCTAAATCCAAGGGTCAGGAGTTATAAGTGTGGGTCTGAAGAGAGTGAAGAAATTAGAGAAGAAAAGAAAGAGAACGAGAAAGAAAGGATGACAGGAGAATGACAGAGGGGATTGTAAGGGAGGGAAAAGGGGATGGTTTGGACCTAAGACAGGGTTTGACAATCCCCGGGGCGCCAGGTCGCATTTGCGACTAGAATTAGCGACCTGGCGCCTGGGGTGCACTGCAGGAGATGTCCTGCCGCTTTGCGCCCCCCCCCCCCCGAGCGCTCGAACTAATGCATCATCCGAAAATTTAGTCCCCGGCTTTTGGGCCTTCTTCATGGAGATGCTGCCAATGGGGAACTGGCGGCCTCTTGTGGTGGCCGGGAGTATTACAACAAGCAGTAACTAACCGTGCTGCAAGGAATTTCCACTGCTTGTTCTGAATGCCCGCCTTTCTCCTTCCCTAGAGGTGGAGAGACGGAAGTTTTTGCAGTCTTCATCTGGCGCCCTTTGATTAAAGGTAAGTGTGCAGGGGAGTGTGGTTATTATTTTATTTTATTTTTATTTTTATTTTTAAATCCCATTTTACACTGCTCTCTCCTGGAAGTTCAAGGATAATGTGTTCTACATATTTATGCACTTCTGCAAAAGAGTGTTAGTTCTTTCACACGGGCGTTCCGATCAGATCCGCCTGTCAGTTTTTTAGGCGGATCTGATTGGATGCCGCATTCAGCCCTATGGAGCAGCGGATGTCAGCGGTGACATGTCCGCTGACACCCGCTGCCATCTGCATCCGATCCTGTCCGTGAAATCCGGACGAATGGAAACCCTATTTTCCATCCGTCCTGGGGATCGGATGGGAGCGGATGAGAGCGGACAGGCGGTCCGCTCTCATCCGATTCCCCATAAAGAGCAGCGGGGCTCTGACACCTCCCAGTGCGGAGACGGAGCTGTCATCCGCCGGCTCAGCGGGGATCGGCGGATCGATCCCCGCTGAGCAGAGCACGGTCCACAACGGAATGCGAACCGTGTGAAAGGGGCCTTACTTTAAAAATTGCATTTTGTAATCTCCTTGCAATGTGTGTGTTGATCTTTTGTTTTGCTTTATAATTCCTTATTCACAATAAGAATCTTTTATGGAAAAAAAAAAAAGGCGGACCTGATCGGACCCTTCAGTCTCTATGGAGTGGCAAGCCGCTGCCATCCGATCCTGTCCGCCAAAATAGACGGATGGTGGTTCTATTTACCATCCGTCCAGTGAATCGAATCACAAAAAGCCAAGTGAAAAAAAATGACATTGCATTAAACAGCTGGTGTGTCACATCAGAATATATTCATTATCTACACAAGTTAAATGCCTATGATGTTTGGTTCTAGTCGTCTTTATGTTTAAATTTATGATCGGTTATTTTCGTCATTGAAAATAAAGCTTTGTTGTTTAAAAAAAAAAAAAACTGGCTCCTAACTTTTTTAGCTGGCTCATAGATTCCAAACAAATTTGTCAAGCCCTGGCCTAAGAAGTTGCCGTTCCAGCTATTTTTTGAATATGGCTAGTAAAGCATTACAAATGCCTGTTAAACAGATCAAATATCCTCCTACTCCTTGGGTGCTGTCAGTCTCTTTGTATGTCTCCACTCCCTGATATGACCTCTATGTATTCTTGGATCTCTAAACCTATGCTTTTTGCCCAGAACATATTTGCATTGGACTTTGCTCCATTTCCATCCTGACTCCAAAACCCTGGTTTTATGTGCTTAGCTTCTGATTTGTGACCTGTTTCCAGCCTGTAGATACCCCAAAACAAGCATTCATATACTGTATAAATTGTCCTCAAATAGTTGCTGCAATAGATAAACTGCACTGTAGAGTGATTACTGAATCAGAGCTAGCTGAGACCCTTACAACATGCCTACAAAATAATTGATCATGTGGAATGAGGTAGAGTTCATCAAAAGTCCTTCTTTATGCACAAGTTATATCAGGAACCAGGTCCCAGTGCAAATCACACTGCTTTAGGTGCTGAATTTAACGTCTTAAAAAAAGAAACCCACAATGGATAAGAAAAGAATCTAAGAAAAAAAAAAAAAAAACCTTCCAAACAAGATATGTTTCATGCCCCCACTTTACCTCTCATTATCACTATTGGATAACCCTGTTGGAAAACAGCCCATTGGCCCCAATATGTGTAATATTTAACAATTTACTATAGGCTTCCACCTGCTTCTCTTTTTACAAGGAGGGACCTACAAAGGTTTTATTAGTACAAGAGAAATGATTTACTATGAACCAGTAACCAGAGGTATATGTGCCCATTGCTCTTTTCCTATATGAGATGAAGTAGCAAAGGCTTTACGTTAATCACTTGAGTCCCAGCACCTGTAAACCCTCTTGAGTCCCAGGGCTCTTTCCAGGTTTTGGGCATGTGATAGATTGTTTTACAATTGATTTTTTTATTTTATTTTTTGTAATCAACCTAGCTAATTTTAATGTTGTTTTATGGGAGCAGATAGTGGTTTCCTTTGGTATCATACTTTAAATGAATTTTAGAAAGAGGAAAAATGGCAAAAATTATGAAAAAAAAAAAGAAAATGTTCTGCTTATTTTGATCACATAAAAATGTAAAAGATATGGTGTTTTTTTTTTTTTTAACAATTTTTAATCAAATAATGCCAAATTTGCCTGTTTTTATCCAATTTATCTGGAAATTATAAGGTGTAGAAACAATGGTGCATTGGTGTATTCGATTTTTTTTTACATAGCTTTTTTCTCACACTATAACTTGACAACAAAGGCCGTGTCTTTGAAAATATATTGGAAGACTCCAAAAGTTGTACCATTTTGAACAGAAGACAGTTTGATGTGTTTGATTAATGTTTTGAACATTCGTTTAATAATAGTTTCATATTAGGGTTGCTTAAAATGAAAGCAAATAATGAATATAACTTAAAAAATAGTTTCTAGCAGTATTCTTCAATATCTTATATATAGAAGAAGGTTATGTAGGTAATAATGCTGTAAAATACTTTACTACTTCTATACATGAGAACACCACATAAGTATGCCTTAATCCAGTGTTTCTCATCTTTGTTCCTCAGGGCACACTAACAGGCCAGATTTTAAGTATTACTTTGGGGAGATGATGCAGACTAGAATACTGCAATCACTGAGCAGCAAATGATATCACATGGGATGTATTTCAGTTTTCTTGCAAATCTGGCCTGTTAGTGTGCCCTGAGGACTGGAGTTGAGAAATACTGCCTTAATTCATTGGTAGGAACATGGCAGAGCCCAGAAACAAGGAAACCCATTCTGGCTCTCAATGGCTGAAAATTGGCATGTCTGTTTTTTCGCTCTGAACTGCATTTACAGGAATTGCAGGATTTCAGAAACTGCCCCAAATTTGAAATACAACATTTTTAACAAAAGTGTAAATTTAGTGACAGGTTTAACAAACACAGAGATGACATGGTAAAAACGGTATCTAACAATATGTTCAGCTACCTGTCCTGTGCACAAGGATACCATATAAGTATGCCTTAGTCACTTGGTGGGAACATGGCAGGGCCCAGAGGGAAGCACATTATGACTGTCAATGACTGAAAACTGCCATGTCAGTGTTTTGGTGGCAGGGCACCTTTTTGGCGATGTTTCAGTGCCACAAATTTTATATTTTAGGTTTGATAGTCTACTGTAAAGTATTATATATCACTTTTTGGGACAATTAGGGCTTTATTTGGTAGCAAATTTGGATACATATGTTTATGAGTATTAATTGAGAAAAAATAATAAATAGTAAAACTATAATCAATAAAGTCTGCTAATTGAATTAATATCACATTCGTGCATCTTTTATGTAACGTACAATTCCCAGAGTGTTTTTTTGTGTTGTTGATGTTGAATTATACACCATTCATTTAGGACAGAAATCGGTAGCAAATTTGGATTCATATATTTTTACTTCCTTGGGTTTTATTGGGTTATTTCCCAACACACCATTTACCTAATTTGCGCACCCCCATGAACTTACCCTGAAATATAATCATCACATTCTACTGATTAAAATATTACATTAGTACAACTTGTATCTAGCCTTGTGGAGTGGCAAAACTCAAAATTAATGTATATGGTTTACTTTAGGAGAACTTTGCAATGCATTCAGGTTAAAAATAAATGTTTTGTATAAATTGTTAGCCTAACATTAGGATAATATTAAAATGTATTGATGAGTGCACAAATTAGCATGAGTATGACTTTTTCACAGGTATGCAAGATTTTTAGTGTGCAGGTGTATGCTCTGAGAAATGATTGGCTGTGGTTGGCTGTTTGTTACGGTGGTACTCCCATAAACATACTCACGGGTGCTCAATCCCAGAAGAAGGTAATCTAGAAAGATGATCGCGCAACCAATTGTTGCTCTTCTAAAATCTGCATTTTCAGAAACCACAGTGTACAACGCAGAAAAGATCAGTTGACGCATTTAAGCCTGCAAAGTCATAACTAAGGCATTGTTGTCTGAAATTCGTCAACTGATCTTATCTGCATTTGTACATTGTGGTCTCTGAATAAATATAAAGATAAATATTCAGTATCTTGATGTGCAAAACTGATAGAGACATACCCCAAGCGACTTACAGCTGTATTTGCAGCAAAAGGTGGCGCTACAAAGTATTAACTTAAGGGGGGTAAATAATTTTGCACGCCCAATTTTTCAGTTTTTTATTTGTTAACAAAGTTTGAAATATCCAATAAATTTCTTTCCACTTAATGATTGTGTCCCACTTGTTGTTGATTCTTTACAAAAAAATTACAATTTTATATCTTTATGTTTGAAGCCTGATATGTGGCAAAAGGTCCCAAAGTTCAAGGGGGCCGAATACTTTCACAAGGCACTGTATGTATATATATATATATATATATATATATATAAAATGAATAATTTACTTAAATCTATGTAATTGATCCTTAAAGCTTAATAACCTCCATCCCCTTTATTCATTTTAGTTCCATCTGTTAAACTCTTTCTAATTCTAATTTCTAATTCAACAACGGTTTTTCCTGAGAACGGGACACAAAAACTGAACTTTATGTTCAAGATGATGTTGAAACAGTGTTTATAAATAGGTAAAATTATTGATTTACCTCTTGAATGTATGCTGTTTTTAATGCATGTCAATATTTTCCAAGCTTTGTTAGTTATAGCTTGGCATCGATTTCAAGCACCCCCAGATCTTTTTCCATCACTGATTTTTCCAGGGGCCCCCTCCTAATGTGTATTTTTGCATGTGTTTTTCTTGGCACCCAGCTGCATAACCTTACACTTCTCAGTATTGAACCACATCTGCCATGTAGCTGCCAATCCCCCTTTTTTGTCAAGGTCTTCCTGTAACGATGCTGTGCCATAGGTATTTCTCTTCATAATTTAGTATCATCAGCAGATGCTGAAACTGAGCTTTTGATTCTAAACTCTTTATCATTAATAAACAAATTTAACAGCATTTACCCCAAGATAGAACCCTGTGACACACCACTCACAACTTTAGACTATTTAGAGAATGAGTCATTTATCACTACTCTCTGGACCGGTTCATGTAACCATTTTCCTATGAACATACAATTTAATCAACTCCAACAGATTTTAATAAATTAAATATGAATAAATTACAGTATGAAATGTCTTAGCAAAATCCAAATGAACTATGTCCATTGGACTTCCATTATCCAAATTCTCTTTTACTTCCTTATGGAACAATAACAGGTTGGTCGGACAAGAACAGTTTTTCATAAACCATTCTGGTTGTCACCTATGATACCATTATCTCAGACAAATTTCTGAATAGAGTCTCTTACCATTCCCTCAAATACCTTACATACTATTGTCGTTAGGCTGACTGGTCTGTAGTTTCATGGTGTATCGCGATCCTTTTTTGTAAATTGGTACCATATTTGCTCTACACCAATTAGTGGTTACTGTTCCAGTCAGTAAGATGTCTTTAAAAGATTTACATCTTAAATTGTAAAACATAGATTGTAATCGCTGGCCTGCTTTGGAAAATTCTATGTTCCTGGCTATTTATCCTCTGGCATGAATTCATTCTGGGTCCCTAACCCAGGACAAGCACCCCGCTAATGTACCAGGACTTCTGATCTACATGCGCCCACACACAAATAATTGGGATTTTGAGAAGGTATTTTGCAATAACAGCCTATATATTTTTCTTTGTACACATTTTCTTTCTAATTATGTGTGTGTGTGTGTGTGTGTATATATATATATATATATATATATATATATATATATATATATATATATATATATATATACATATATATATATATATATATATACATATATATATATATATATAGTGACAATCAAATTCTGTTTGTTAATCTAATTTCTTGCAGTGATTGCACTTTAGGCACTTTATCTCATTTTTATGCTAGCTCACCAATTTATTTTCAGTCGTGTGTTTTTACAGAAGTTATTGTAGATGGATGTGAAGAAACAAGTTTTAGGAACCGTTCCTGTAATAGATCTATACACTACACAACTAATTAAACAATGTGATGGTGTCATATTGTATAAATGGGTTGCTGTAGTTTTGCAACGTGACAGTAAATAACTAAATAAAAGTGCCATAAATAGTGCAATTTAGTTTGCAAATAAAACAACAGTTTTGTATGAGTACAGCCCTTTAATCTTGATACCTAAACAAATAGATTTTTTCTGCAAGGTCTGATGATTTTTTACAGTAAAAAATCAAGTGAAACAAGTAAGGTTATCTGGAATTGTTATTAAAGTATCATAATTCATATGATACAAAATGTCAACATTGTTGATATTTTTTAACGGTAAACCATTTTGTAATCATCGTCTCCAATGTAGCTGGCTTTCAGATTCTGTTCCTGGTATCATTGTGATTAATGGTTCTTATTGGAGTGAAAAAAACTCTGTCTGGAAAATCCTTGAGCTACTTTGATAATCTTGTGAAACAACTTACTCTTTGAACTACACTGTAGCCTATATTAGCTAAGTTTTAATTAAGTAGTGAGTAATAAATCATATTAATATTTTATTTTATATATCAGAGTCAGCTAGTCCACCTTTATTGACAGAATAGAGTAATGTTAGAATAAGTATTTTAGCACTGCTTCTGTAGATCTAGCAAGGTAGTTTGTACCCGTCCACTGCCCAGTAATGTCACAAGTGCTATTTACATTGCTTGTAACACCAATAAAAGTGATCAGATTTTTTTTTTTAAAGGGACAGTGAAAAAATAAAATAAATAGGAAAAAATGTTTAAAGTGCCCCAGTCCCGGCATGCTCGCACACCAAAGAAAACAGTGTTCAAATTACACATGTGAGGTATTGCCCTGATCGTCAGAGCAAAAGCAATACTTTGAGCAAAGAACCTCCTCTGTAACTCTAAACTGTTAACCATTAAAAAATTTTAAAGCGTCGTCTATGGAGATTTTTAAGTACCATAGGTTGTCGCCATTCCACGAGTGTGTGCAATTTTAAACCGTAAAATGATAGGTATCTTTTAACTTGGTGTGACATAATCTATCACAATATGCAAAAAAATTGGGCTAGCTTTACTTTTTTTTTTTAATTCAGTGAGGTGTATTTTTTCCCAAAAAAATTGTGTTATAAAGACCCCTGCACAAATACCGTGTGACATAAAATATTGCAATGGCCTCCATTTTTTTCTCCAGAGTCTGTGCTAATATATATATATATATATATATATATATATATATATATATATATATATATATATATAACTTTGGGGGTTCTAAGTAATTTTCTAGCTAAAATACTGCATTTAACTTGTGGGCAACAAGTGTCAGAAATGGGCTTGGCCCTTAAGTAGTTAAAGTGGGCTATTATCCACTATCAGCTGATGGGGCATAGCTGAGCCAGGCTATGGAAGGATTTTGACAATATTGTTGAGATCCAGCCAACTCCCTGACTGACAGTTGGCTCCTCCTTTCAGCACAAGGTTGAGAATCAGAGTCAGCTGCTCTTGCACCCTCCCCAACAAATTACTCCAGTGAGTGCTGGAGGAGCAGAGAGTGGCGACTGACAGTCACTGCTCTCTGCTTAGAGCAGACTGAGAACTGAGCTATCAATCTTAGAGTCTTAGAGGCAGGATGGATCAGCTGCATCTTGACATTGATGCTGCAATATAGAGGTAAATAAGAAGGTTTTATTTTTTCTTACTTATCCCATACTTTTTGCATGTAAAACACAATTCTCAAAGATTACTGCATTGGTTGCCCAGAGATAATTTGATCTATAAATTGTCTGTTGTGAGCTTTTACCATGTCATGATGCTTACAGTGCTGCTGCTAATTGCATGGCAGTGGCTTTGCATTATCAGTCTGCAACAAGAAGTTCTGTTACCTGCAGGATCTCCAAATAAAGTCTGCATCAGATGAATAAAACATTTTATATTTAAAATATTTAAATAGATATTAAACCCTTATTATTATTATTATTATTATTATTATTATTATTATTATTATTATTATTTCTTTTGTAATAACAAACATGTTATACTTATTTGCTCTGTGCAATGGTTTTGCACAGAGCAGCCCCGATCATCCTTTTCTCAGGTCCCCTTCTGGCGCTCTTTGCTCCTCCTCTCTTCTAAGTAGCCCCTCCCCCCAGCAAGCTGCTCCCTGAACCTCACTTCCTGTGTCCGTTGACACAGACAGTGGGGATTTGCCCCGCTGCCTGCTTCTGTGTCACAGGATTTGATTGATAGCAGCAGGAGCCAGTGGCTCCTGCTGCTGTCAATCTGCCCTGTGAGGAGGGAGAGAGCAGAGAAAAACTCTTCTCTTGTGCACATTGCTGGATCGATATCGGCATCAGGTGACTAAAATAGGGGTGAGGAGGGGATTCTGCAGCACAGAATGTTTTACCTTAATGCAGAGAATGTCTTAAGGTAAAAAAAAAAAAAAAACTCAAGTCTTTTGAACTACTTAAAAAAAAAAAAAAAATCTATATGGTTTGTAAGGCAAACTTACTGAAAAATTGTTTTAAGGTTTATATATACTTTATGTTACTAAATAACTATTTCATCCCAAAAAAAAGATTCCAAATATTCCTTGATATGTTTTTTTTTTTTAAAGAGTATTGAGTTATATGAAAACAGATTTGTTATGGGTTTATAATTTATTTCCCGATATGGAACCAACCAAAACATTGATTTTAATTTTAGTTTGATTGGGGAAACTTTTTGTTTGTGTCCCTGTTGGGGAGATTTGTTTTAATTTCTGTACCAGTTACCCCACAGGTAATGAGGAATCGTTCTATTAGGGACACAGATCTCATTGAAAACACACCAAAGGTTTTAATCCTTTCCCAATTTACTTAAGCTGCATTAACACCTCCCTCTTTTTTTAGGCAGATGTTTTCCATTGTATTCAACACATTAAAGCGAAAGTTGTAGCCTGCTTTGCAAAGCACTTTGAAATGTACATCAGCGCATAAAAATAAAAACTTGTCAATGCACATGCTTGTTACAGCATATTGCATATTGCATTTCCAATTATCTCAGTAGAAACACGTACAATAAAAGAAGGTGTTAAGGGGTCCCTAAAAAATAAAGGGGCTTTAATTGAATTGCCTTATACTCCATTTCTTGTTACCTATCCCAGCAACTAAACAGGAAGTACGAGGACATTTTCCACATGTGTGGTAATAAAGATTTGATTGTTTATATTGGCTGCAAATATACGTATTTAGATTAGACTGTTTCTTATATCTTGTGAGGGAAGTGGGTAGTTTGACTATTCTAAGCATCATATTACTGAATAAGACCAGCAACTGCAATGCTATAATATACATACAGTAGGTATATGCAAATTTTAACTGCTGAGCCCTGAAACTTTTCCCACTTTCACCTTTTGTGTCCTTTTAATGAATGCACATTCATTTCTAAAATGTGTTATTTTAACCCAGTCAATACAGAAAAGCACCCTATTGAGTGACCTCAATTGGATAGATGAACTAATGTTAATTTAATGCCTCCAAAGGTGAAGGATGAAACTGTTTCAACTGATGAGTTTTCTTCCATTATGTTCATTACAGCTCTTAATATGTTAGTATTTGTTACTTACGGTATTGCAGTTTCTAATCTGTTAGTGGCAGTAGATTATTTCCTTTTTACCTGTTTTCGGAAATTAAATATCTAATATGTATTTGATAAGTTTCATGTTTTAGTAGGTTTAAAACACAAATAAATAATTTCATTCTATAGCAGGGACGAAGTCCTTTTTTGTGAACACTAGTGAGCTAAGTGTGTGTCTAGAAATGTTGGTCTATTAGTACAGATATAATCACATATGTAAAGCCATAAGACTTAGTTCATACTAGGGCAATTTTTTATGCGACTTGAGTTGCACATACAAATTCTGGATGGACCCTCTGCACACTGCTACACCCTTTCCAGCAAACTATGCAATGAAAAACAGGGATATTTATTTGACATAAATTACAATACATATTTAAGCTGACCAACTTCATCAAAGTAATCCCTCTTCTGAAAATGTATTACTCTAGGAGTGTGGTTCCTGCGCTATCTCAGATAAGTGTGTGACTCTGATGCAGCATGTACAACAACTGATACCTTAAAACAGTTTTCGAGTCTTACATATGGGGGGGGGGGGGGGGGGGTACCGCGCTTCAAGAATGTTTATTCAAATAAATTAAAGCTTACATCTATATGTGAATATGATTAAATTGACTCTTATAATGGAATATATATTAATTGAAGATGTAAAATCACTTTTACCGTATATACTCGAGTATAAGCCGAGTTTTTCAGCATGTTTTTTCATGCTGAAAATGCACCCCTCGGCTTATACTCGAGTCACTGACTGGAGTGTCTTTTCAAAAATGGCGCCGCTCGGCGCCGACGTGTCACTGCGCATGTGCCGCATGCCCGGAAATAGCCGAACGTGTTCAGCTTTTCCCGAGCATCGGTGGCGCATTTGCGGTGACATATGGCGGCGCCGGGTGGCGCGATTTTTAAATCGAAGACGGCGCCTCACCGACAGGTAAGTGAGATGCCTCCGCAGCCCCTGTATTTCCTCATGCAGTGCTGCGGGCATGGTACAGGACATTCTCCTGTACCATGCCCGCAGCACTGCATCTCCTGTGCCATGCCTGTAATTACTGTGCCATGCCTATACCTACTGTGCCATGCCTATACCTACTGTGCCATGCTTATACATACTGTGCCATGCCTGTACATACTGTGCCATGCCTGTAATTACTGTGCCATGCCTATACCTACTGTGCCATGCCTATACATACTGTGCCATGCCTGTACATACTGTGCCATGCCTGTAATTACTGTGCCATGCCTATACCTACTGTGCCATGCCTATACATACTGTGCCATGCCTGTACATACTGTGCCATGCCTGTACTTACTGTGCCATGCCTATACCATCACCTGTACTATGCCTATACCATCACCTGTGCCATGCCTGTACCATGACCTGTGCCATGCCTGTACCGTGACCTGTGCCATGCCTGTACCATGACCTGTAACATGCATGTACCATGACCTGTGCCATGCCTATACCTTCACCTGTGCCATGCCTGTACCATCACCTGTGCCCTGACCTGTGCCATGCCCTTACCATGACCTGTGCAATGCCTGTACTATGACCTGCGCCATCTCCTGTACCATGCACGCAGCCCCTGTTTTGTGTCTCGTGGTGGTCCAGTTGGGTCCAGTAGCTGCAGCATTTCCCACCCTAGGCTTATACTCGAGTCAATAAGTTTTCCCACTTTTTTGTGGCAAAAGTAGGGGTCTCGGCTTATATTCGGGTCGGCTTATACTCGAGTATATACGGTATATATTATTCTAGCAAATATTTTAAATAACTAAATACATAAATGTATAAAGTGCTTCTGTGTGTATCATGTGACTTAATTCCTCATGTCCTCATGTGACAAGGTATCCTCAATCTTCCAGATTATTAAATAAATAAATATTGAAAAATCATAGAAAATATATATATACACCATAAAGTGCTTAAATTATCTAATGAATATTACAGATTAAATATAAACCACAAAGTGCTTAAATGGCTTAAAGTGAATCCGTGCAGCAAAAAAAAATTATTTTATATATTGTGCATAAAGAAGGTTTTTTTAAAAGTGCAAGTGCCTTTATCCTGTAAACATATATGTACACATGTGTTCCAGTAGTGGTGAAGATTCAATTATAATAATATAAATCATGTTATAAGTGTCCAATCTGTTAGATAATTATTCCCCGTGCTGTGTGTATTCGTTATCTTCCTCCACTTTTAATCTCCGTGATTGGGGGATTTCCAGTGATATCACATCTAGGTATCCTAAATGCTCACCTCAATTAGGTCAATAATACGCCTGTATTATTAAACCCGCAATGGATGTGGCTCCTTTAATTTTTTATCTCCACACAGTCCTATTATTTCTGGAGGGGAGGGGAGGGGGGATTCTCTTACGTCTCAGCCTGGTCCCGTCTCCTTAACATAGGTGGGGGTCCCTAGAGGGGCTGTGGGTCCTTCTGGAATCACTCTGGTAATATGTGCCTCTGCTCATTACAGCTTATCAAAATTTAAAGAAGAACTTCATTAGTTGCAAACTACACAGCACAGCAACAATCAACTGTTGATAATCCTGGAAAGTTGGAGATCTACCTTTTGTTGGAAAGAAATAGCTGTTCCTTTCACTAGACTGATTGCAGACTGATCCCTCTTCTGGCCATTCCTACACTGCCTTGCAACTGCAAATGCTAAGGTGGACACCATGCCAACACGGGGCATAAAGACCCAAGGTGGGAGAGAGGTGGTGTCCACCTAGGCATTTGCAGTGGCAAGGCAGTGTAGGACTTGGCCAGAAGAGGAATTACTTTGACGCAGTTGACCAGCTTAAACATCTATTGTAATACAGGCTCTCCTCACTTAATGACCAGTTTCCATTCCAGCGACCAGGTTGTTAAACGAATTGGTTGTTAAACGAGGAGCCATACGTAATCAATATTGTAAGCATTACTAACTACTGTACTGTATTCTAAAAAAAAAAAAAAAAAAGGTCTAAACACAAAACTCCAACTCAATAATATTGTTTTAATTTGGATAAGTACAGAAAAGAAAAATATAAACAACAAAAATCCTGTACTGTACTGTACAATACAATGATGTACAGTGCCCAAAAAGCTGGTCGTTAAACAGGTAAGTCGTTAAACGAGGAGTGTCTGTATATGTGAACTAAATATCCCTGTTTTTAATTTCATAGTTTGCTGGAAAGGGTCTAGCAGTGTGCAGAGGGTCCATCCAGAATTTGTAGTGTTACTATGTGGTCACACCCCTTTAGCATCTGATAGTTCAAATAAATGAACAAACTATTGGGATTTGAGCACAGGTATATCTTTTTCTTTTTGAGTTGCACATAATCGCATGACAAGGGAAATCACATTATTTTAAATGATACCTGTTCACATCAAAGCAACTCAACATAGAACGATTGTGGAAAAGGTTCCTGTACTACTTTAGTGCAATTCCAGTGCAATCTAAGTAATACTACATAATCACATTGAAAGTTGGATCAAAATCCTATTGCAGGGGGTTGAACCTAGCCTTAAAGCGGAGTTCCACCCTGGTTATACATTTTTTTACAAAAATACCCCCGGGACAGTCAGGGCTAGCACATTCCACAATGGCTAGCCTCTGATCTGTCCCGGGTTGCACTTACCTTTCAGGAGATATACTTACCTTGAAATTGTCTTCTCCAGCGCTGCCATCTCAGGTGTGGGCAGCTTGAAGCCAGCACGATCCTCTTCCGCGTCCTCTTCGGTCCTCTTCCTCCTTCTTCGGTCCCACGATGCACTGCACCGGCCCCGACGTCACTTCCGGGTCGCGCGCGTCATCCCTCCACAGCTTCTGGGCATGCCCAGAAGCTGTTTAGAAGGGGATGACGCGCGCGCCCCGGAACTGACGTCGGGGCCGGTGCAGGCGCAATGATTCCTGGGAGCTATGACGTTCAGCTCCCAGGAATCATTGCAAAAGCCAGGAAGTGACGAATCGCCGTGGCCGCCGAGGGGAGGAAGAAGGAAGTAAGGTGAGTATATTTTCTCTAAAAGGTAAGTGAAAAAAAAAAAAAATGCGATTATCCATTTGTTTTTCAGGTGACCGGGAGCGAGAAGATGGAGGTAAGTATAAATTTCGGGTGGAACTCCGCTTTAAAGAAGTTAAAACATTCTATGCATTAAGATAAAAATCCTTCTGTGTGTAGCAGCCTCCCTCAGCCCCCCAACACTTACCTGAGCCCCATCTCTCTCCAGCGATGTCCATGAGTCCCTTGGCTGCCCGGGACTCTCCCTCCTGATTGGCTGCAGCTCAGCTTGGGTGCCTCCATAGCAAGCTGCTTGCTGTGTGGACACTTGATAGGAGGGAGGGGCCAGTAGCACCAAAGAGGGACCCTAGAAGAGGAGGATCCAGGCTGCTCTGTGCAAAACAAACTGCACAGAGGAGGTAAGTATAACATGTTTTTTTGTTTTTTTTGTTTTTGTTTTTCCTAAAAACAAGACTTTACAATCACTTTAATTCAAGTAATATGCAGCTCATAAACTCAGTGAGTGTGAGATGTGGAAGTAGGGCTTATAAGGATATAGAAAAAAAAAAACCTTGGTTGCAGATTAATAATAGAATGTGAAAAAAAAATATTTTTGAATATGTAGTATAGTTTTTTTGTATATGTAGTTGCAAGTTGATATATCCATTAGATAGAAAATATATATATATATATATATATATATATATATATATATATATATATATATATATATATATATAGGTTAAAACACATAGATTGCTTCTAGACAGTCAAAGCTGATATTTTGAAATTGGGTTTCAAGACGAGCATGGCAGTCAGCCATTCTCACAGTTTACTATTCACCTATGGAGATTTTAGAGTGGAGTGTTTGCTGTCTTTTTAACTTGCAGCTAAATAAAGCATAAAACACAGTTCTCACTTTTGGAGTCCCAAAGATATATTGATAACCATCAGGTGCTTCAGTATACCAATTTATATCTCAGTTTAACTCTAAGATATTACTCAACTCAAAACCTTGTTCAGTTTTTACGGTGGAGAGGATCTGGTATTCCACCTTGTATTACAGCACAATATGCTGTATAGTAGCAATATACTGAAAAGTGCATATCCCCCTGTTTTTTTTTTTTTTTTTTTTTTTGCAGGCCTGAGCAAATCTGAGACATGCATCTTCAGGTAAAAGAAGAGATTGGCTCTGTGTTGAGTAGGATCAGTCACAAGAGGAGTTGACGCAAGAGGTGTTTGCTCAGGATCTGTTGGGAATGAAAATAAAGGGTTTTCAGTAAAGTCCTACATTAATGTGTATTTTTATGGCTGCAAAAATGGTTATAATGTATATTTTTGTTGGTTAGTTATAAAAACAAGGATAGTAAATATTTAACTAGTTTGTTCATCGCTTGGGTCAAGATTTGCATTTTTCATTTTTCTTGCAATAATTTTTATTGTTACCCTTAGGTAACATCATGCTTAATAGCGATCTTAAAGTAAGACTTACAGATGTTTTTATTTTGTTTTTAGGCTCTGCACTGCGAATATTTCTTCAGTATTCAACATTATCAAGATCTGCAGAGGCTCATAATCTTAGGAATACATTATGTTTGAAGCATGAAAGTTTAAGATCAGTAACCTCTAGAACATCTACAGATATTCCTAGTTCAGTGAAACTTCTTGGTAGTCAGTTCCCTCGAGATGATTTCACAAATATTACTAGTAAAATCATGTCTTTGGTTGGACAGAATTTACACAACCAGAGGTATCATCCATTGTGGCTGATCAAAGAAAGAATCAAGGAACATTTTTACAAGCAGTATATAGGACGCCATGGAAACCCTCTGTTTTCTGTTTATGATAATTTATGTCCCATTGTCACAACAGAACAAAATTTTGACAGACTTCTTGTTCCTTTGGACCATCCAAGTAGAAAGAAAGGAGACAATTACTATATAAACCATTCTCACATGCTTCGTGCTCACACCTCAGCTCATCAGTGGGATTTGATACACTCTGGACTGGATGCATTCCTGGTTGCGGGAGATGTTTATCGCCGTGATGAGATTGATAGGACCCATTATCCAGTTTTTCATCAGATGGAAGGTGTCCGCCTGTTCTCATTCTATGAGGTAATGATACATGAATTTATTTATTATTTATTTTTTACAGGAAATTTTATTGCACCATCAATTTACGCAACTCTTTACATATATATTGTACATTCACGTCTATCCCTGCCCTCAAGGAGCTTAGAATCTAAGGTCCCAAACTCACATTCTTACATACACATACTAGAGCCAATTTAGACCAGAGCCAATTTACCTACCAGCATGTCTTTGGAGTGTGGGAGAAAACTAGAGTACCTGGAGGAAACCCACACAGGCACAGGAAGAACATGTAAACTCCAGGCAATTGACATAGAAAATAATGTTACCACTGAAATGTGCTTGCCTTAAACTGTAGTATGGCTAGGGACATTAACAAGTTGTAAATACGCTTTAAAACAAGCCCCTGCTGGTCTCATTAGTTCTAGGCTCTGTGGAGCAATTCATTCTAATGGCTCATTAACCTGGGTGCAGAGGACCATACAGCGTGTGTGCATGCAACCGGTAGTGTGTTTATGCACCTCAAAGTTTGTTTATGTGTTCATTGCCTGACCACAGTTCAACGGTTGCACAGAACACCTGCGTCCAGGGCCATGCACCTGCCCCATATATGGATGTAAACACTCAGAACGGTGGGAAGATCTATACAGCTGGTGCATATGTCAGCCTGTCATTGATTTTAAATAGGCTTCAGGCTGCAGCTCCATCAAAATTTGTGTCTCTCGGGTACATAAACAAACGCTGGTTTGGACCACTGTGTCTATTTCATTGAGTCCTAAAAGTGTACAACAGAAAACACTTTCAGTTTCACTTCCAGCAGTGATTAGCCTACTAATCTTTAAAGCGGAGCTAAACTCTGTCAATAAAATTACCTATTTTTAATTGTTATGTTGCTAGCATTAGTAAATAGGTAGGAAGGTATTTCTTTAGTTGCTTCCTGGTTTCTGACCTAGGCCAAAATTATATCATACATCCCAGGAGTCTTCCTGGGCATTTTTGTTCTTGAATCAAATAAGAATGCCACCCTGCCTGCATGCCTGAGCTAAAGGAACATGGATTCAAGGAAATAAATGCTACTTGAATCATCTGCCCTTACTCAAAATGGCTGCAGCTAAAAATGCTAGGAGGTGTTTTTCTAAGTGATTTCTTAACAAAACAAAGCACAGTGACATTGGTGGATGGTGAGTTTGCTTTGAATATTAAAAATGTATTAAATAACATTTTAAGTTTGTGGTGATCAGATACAGTTTAGTTCCATTTTAATGAGAACATTGAGCAGGTGCTCAGAAAGAGGGGATAAGCAGAGTGCTGACAACTGACTTGAAGGACTTCACTGTTTCCCTTGTGTGAATTGCTCCATAGTGTCGGCAGCTACAGAGGTCAGGTGAGTCTTTGTTTTATTGAATGAATGACAATACAAGGGTGTGTTAGGATAGCTGTGTAGGAAGAGAAAGATGTCTTATACACTGGACAACTGCTTGTTCAGACAAGGTTGAATGCAGCCGATAAGAACATGCCAGACAGCACTGGCTTCTTATGTGTCTACATGCATAGGACTATCACAGGTATATATGTATGCTTTAAATGTTCAATATCTCCTCCCTGAAAATTTGCTCGCACAGAAGAATATTAATCATCGTTTGGCAATCACATGAACATCCCTCTCACGTAAATGTTTTACTGATTTCAAAGTGATTGATAGAATTGTGAACAAGTATTGACTCATTGTTGGCAACATTGTCAATATTTTGTTACTGTTTTTAATAATAATGAACGTCATAGCAGAAAAAGTGCATCTGGATCCAAAATAGTTTTTTTGCTTGTTTGTTTTCTAATAGGATTGCGTAGAAAATGGCTAGACTGTCTGATAATTTTTTTATTGTTGTTGTCTAGGAGGTCCAACAGTAAGTGAGAGGGATTCTCTCCAAAGTTGGGGTGGTGGTGGGGGGTCCCTTCTCAGCGATTTGTCACAGGAACCTGTTGTGCTGGAGGGATCCATAACATTTTGAAGTTTCAAGAACATATGGAGAGGGTGAATTACCGATCAGAAGAGAGACAGCAATAAAAAAACATGCCATTTAAAATTGAAGACAAAGTGGCAGCCAGGGCTGAGTGCATAGCGGCAGTTGCTTCGGGAGCAGTGATTTATTGTAGGGGCAGAAGTGTAGTGAGTTCTGTCTGCTACAGGCTGACAGGAGTAGTGACAGCAGCATTACTACTGACAGCGGAGTGCTGGAAGTGGTGCGGGGGAGAGAGTCAGAAGGAGGTGCAGGGTGTGTTCTCCCTCCCCCTCTAGCTCCTCTTTCCTGCCAGTGTAGAGCGTCTGTATTCCTGTAAACACCACTGCCGCTTAATACAGCAGTGCTGTCATATCGGAATTGTGCAGGGTTTGCTTACCCACCCTCAACCGCCATCTTTCTCCTGTCATTTTACCCCTCTTGCCACATTCTCTCAAGACTGCTCCTGTTAGGGCAGCAGAAATTATAAGTATGGGGGCAAGTAACCAAACCCTGCAAAGTCCAAATCTGACAGTGCTTCTGTATTTACAAGCTAGCAGTTTTGTCCCAAGTGATTTCCTGACCTAACAACACTTCTTCCCATCTCCAACTTTCCCAACAGCAGCTCTGGGGATTACTGGTATGAATGGCTTTTAATATCTTCGGACCCACTGATTGTGTATGGATGGGTTTGAAGGTAAGCAAAGCCATTCATACCAATGTAGAAACCTCAAGTGGGGACAATGAAGCCATATGTAATCTGATTGGCAGATCCGGAGCAGTCCATTGATGCTAAGAAAAGCGGGTGGCTGCTGGGAGTGGGATCCCAGTTTCTGAATTCAATTAGGCTTACACATTGTGGGGGGAACGCAGTTTGGCAACATTGTTCTGGCCAATGGATTACCTTGTCCCGGTATTGTGGCAACATTGCAGATCTGAAAAACGGTTGCCCAAGATCTAGCAGAATGAGCTTAAACAATAAAGTGTAGAACTGGATCTTTGATAATAATGATCTGTCACGACAAAAATGGTGGATTGAGTAGCTGGTTCTGCCTAATGGGAATGACAAAAACAGAGTCAGTCTTTCTAATGTTAGCAGTGGCTGGGAAATAAACCTGCATAATATGAACTACATCCAGGCAGTAAAGAGAAATTACATTTAAATGTACTGGAGTCAGACAGAGAGACAAAAGAAAAATGTCCTGGTTGAGGTGAAAGGCCAAAACTGCCTTAGGAAAAAAGGAAGCTCTAGGTCCCATCAGCATCTGTTTTGTGAATGACCAGGTAGCATTCTTTACAGGACAGGGCTTCCAGTTTAGACACACATCTCCAAGAGGTGATAGCAACAAGGAAACCACCTTATGGGTGAGGGATAAAAGTGGAATGTCCGTTATAGGTTCAAAGAGTGGGTGATCTGTGAAGTTCTGACAGAACAAGATTTAAATTCCATTGAGTCACAGGTGGTTGCACGGGAGTAGCGACATGGGAAACATTTTGTTTAAATGTCTCTACCTGTGAAAGAGAGGTGAGCGGTTTTTGGAATAAGATCGCATGGGCTGAGATTTGCTCTTTGAAGATGCCCAGGGGCAAATGCTGATCTGGGTCTGAATGCAAACAAGTGAGGGTTCTTCCCACGGACTGTTTCCTGGGATAAAGCTTTCTTTTCTTGCACCAGGCTAGTTACTGTTTGTCCTTCGTATGCAATAGTAGACCTTGAAGGAGGTAGAATACCTGGCTTTAAATAATGTGAGAATTACCAAATTAGAAAGACCCCTGTCCTTCAAGACCTGGGCTTCAACAGCTATGCCATTAAAGCCAGCAATCTTGGAGGAGGGTGGTAAACTGGTCCTTAGGATTGGAGATCTGGTTGCTCTTGAAGAGCCCATTGGGTTTCTTCCAATGGTTTGATTATGTCTGAGTACCATATCCACTTGGGCCAGTCCAGAGCTATGGAAATCACCGGAATGCCTTCCAGCAAGATCCTGCAGAGTAAAAAATGAAGTTGTTTCATAGGAGCAAAGGCATAGATCAGAGTATAGTGATCCCATGTTGCTATCAGACCTATGCCTTAAGAGCATCCACCTCTTCCACCAGTGAATCTGAATACAAATCTGTCCAGTTTGTTGTTAAACCTGGAAGCCAGTAAGTCTACATCCAGCATTCCTCACCGGTGACACAGGTTCTGAAGTACTCCTGGATGTAGGGAACATCCCCCCTCCCCTACCCTCCCCCCAGTTCAGGTGCTGCAGGCTGAGATGGTCTGCCTGCTAGGTGTTCACACCTGGAATGTGAGTGACTGACAAAGTTGGAACATACAGTTCTGTTCAGGCTAAACATTTCTACCTCTCTTGCCTCAGCAAGATGTCTGGTTCCTTCCTGATTATTTTCTCCATATTGGTTGTTGTATGCCTCTTGTGCTGTGTTGTCCAACTAAATCCTGATCCAGAATTGCAGGGACAACCAAACTACTTGGAGCTCCAGAATATTCATTGAACATTGAACAATTTCTCCTACGTTCATTGACGGACACGGCTCCTCCTTATTCTTGACCATTGGGTTATATCGCCACCTACAGGAGCAGGCCACTAGGCAGAAAAAAATAACAGTAACTGCCTATGGGCAGTCCTGGCTGATAGTCAACCTCCTCTGCCATTAACAGCTCAGTTTTTTTTTCTACCTAGTGAGAAGAAGGGACCTAGCTCCCTGCCAGGACCTGTGGTTCTAAAGGTTTTTTTCTTTTTATGGGTTATTTTTTTTACTATCATCACTATCATCACTATCATTATCATTACTATTATCAAAAGCCGGGCTGGGCGACAGGCTGGATAATCTAAATCTAGATCCTTGTAGTCACCTCAGTCTGGCTAACAAGTACGCGCAGACCTTTAGCTACGCGCTGTGTCGGCCGCGACAAGGCCCCATCCTGAATGGGGTGGCCAGCGAGTTAAACGTCTAGCGGGAACTAGAGCTGAACAATTAACCGTTAAAAAATTGCAATCTCAATTCACCACCCATCACGATCTTAAAACGGCATGTCCTTGATTCTTACAGAGCTGCTCTCTGCTCACTCACAGCTATCAAAAAAAAGAGCCTCCTGCAAATGTTTATCAACATTGTTAAGGCTGCTAAGATAACTATGAACACAATATTTTACAATGTATCATTTTGTTCTTTTAGATCATGGGTGTCCAACCTCTCTGGGCCACATTGAGTGTAGAGAAATTTTCTCGGGCCGCATATAAATTATATACTATAGTTAAGGTATAGAAGTAATAAAACGCGGCCGCTCCCTTCCCACGCCGCCGCCCCCCCCCCCCCCCCGCACTAATTTAACACAACTAGAGGATGATCAAATAAAATGGAATCAGTATACAGAGGTTATACTTCTTCTGAGAGATATTAAAGGATCACTCCTACCACCATAACCACTTCAAATCACTGAAGGGGTCATGGAGGTTAGAGTCAGAATCACTGCACATGCTGGGATATATACAGTTATGTGCGGGGGGGCTAGTTGCACCCCTAGCACATATGACTTAGGCAGCCAGAAAATGTCATGTCCTTATTCATACATGTATGAACAAGGACATGACATATTATGACAAAACACAACTAAAAAAACATATTGCAACAATTTACACACGCTAATGCACATACCTTTTCTACTTATTTTGCAGACTGCTGGTGGCTACTGCTATGGGAGGGTAATGCTGGTGGTTACTGCTGGTGGGTAGTGCTGGCGGTTACTGCTGGCAGGTAGTGCTGGCCCATCAATGTACATCAATTCAGCCTCACCAGTGTCCATAAATGCAGCCTTACCAGTGTCCATCAATGCAGCCTGATCAGTGTAATGTTCTGGTACCTCTGGTACCCTTATTCCACTTTCCATTCCGTGTATGCGTCCCACCATTCTCTTCTGGTAGGTGCGCATACACCTTTAAGACCGATGCCGTCATGGTTGGATCGTCCCTGTCTGAAGTCAGCATACCAGATGTTACTCGCTCCTGTATCTCGCTACCTGAACTTGTTCCATATCTGATCCTGTGTCTCGCCACCCGATCACTCCTGGCATGCTGCTTTCACCCTTCACTCGTTCAACCTGCTTTGCATCTATGCTTACAAGCGTGTCTCTCTGTGGAACCTCGCTACAGATCCCTGTATCTCGCTACCAGGATCACTTCCTCAGACCCGAACCTCGCTACTGATCCCTGTATCTCGCTACTGGATCACTTCCTCATCACCGGACCCTTCTACTACTATACTATAGTGATAAGTACCCCGCAGGGGAAACCTCCATAACTTACACTACTACTATTGCATTAAGGACTGTTACTACCTATCCATACTATCCTATCATCTGCACTATTGCATAAATTGCTAAATTGCTAGCTCTTGAGACTACTACCATCTATCATCTGCACTGCTGCATAGATTGCTAGCTCTCCTGTCTACTACCATCTATTATCTGCACTGCTGCATAGATTGCTAGCTCTCCTGTCTACTACTATCTATCCTTGCACTGGGTTAGTCTATCCTGTATTTGTCATCTGCTGTCCTCACCACCTGTTAGCATACTCGATACTAACCTATCTGCATTCCTAAATACCATCTTGAACTCTCCTGTACAAACCTATCAAGTGCTTACCATCCTTGTCACTGTTCACACCTGTCCCTTCAGCACATCACCTTCATACTATCATATACATCCTATCACTCCAGGAACATCTCATTGAGTGTGTATATATCTGTATGTTGAAGCTGACAGGCCCACGGTGATGAGTCCTGGAGAGTTGGATCTGGTATTCAACACATCTCTACATGACTACTGAGTGGAGATTTTGCAGCTGCAAATCCAGCCTATAACAAAAACGCAGGAGCGTTACAGATTGAACGAACCTTAAAATGGATTCAGCAGAATTACCCACTCAAGTGACACAATTAACACAACAAGTAAAAGCGTTAATACTTGCTCTGACTGACGTACAAGAAAAGAATCAGACTCTAACACAGCAGGTAACCCAGCTCTCACGGCTTACTGCTGTTCAGCCTCCTGAACCTAAAATAAACCCTCCTCTAGTGTTTACAGGTGACCGGAAAAAATTTCGGGAATTCAAAAACGCATGTCAATTGCTTTTTTTGTTAAAGCCTCGTACATACCCCACTGATCAAATAAAAGTCTGTACCGTTATTTCATACTTGACGGGTGATCCACGGGCCTGGGCAGACTCTCTCTTTGAGAATAATGATCAGATTCTCAACACCTATTCTTTATTCCTAGCGGAACTCACCAGCTTATACGATGACCCCAATAGGCAGAGTACTGCTGATATGCAGTTGAGGGCCTTGAAACAAGGAAGGAGACCTGTAGAAGACTTTGTATCTGAGTTCAAAAGATGGACCCTTGATTCAGGGTGGAATGACACATCTTTGCGAACTCAATTCAGACTCGGGTTATCGGAAGCTGTTAAAGACGAGCTCGTCCGAGCAGATTTACCTGGCACCTTGGAGGCCTTGATACAACTTAGTATCAACATCGACAGACGACTGCGAGAAAGAAGGGCTGAAAAGATGGGAATGCCATTGTCTATTTCGGCCGTTGACCCTACTCCCATGGATGTAGGAACCATACGCCCACCTTAACGACTACTGAACGAGCTAGAAGAACATCCAGAAATCTCTGCATGTATTGCGCATCCCCGGATCATTTGATAAGCACCTGTCCCCTTGTTCGCAAAAAAGAGGGTGAGTGTTCACATGTCTTGCTGGGAGGATTAACGACTTCCTTTTCCAACCCCTATCTTTTTTGTTCATTTAATATTACAGTGGGACCAAACTAGGATCACCACCAAGGCTATGGTCGACACTGGATCTTGTGGAAACTATATTGATACACGCTTTGTTACCTTAAATAAAATACCTATTATTTCAAAATCTAAGCCTGTTTCTGTTAGTTTCATTAATGGTATTCCACTGTCTTCTGGTCCAATCACCAACCAGACACAGGCACTCCTTGCCACTACCAACGAGTCACATGTGGAGACCATCACTTTTGATATACTATCCTCACCCCATTTTCCTATTATTTTGGGACTTCCCTGGTTACACACACACCAACCAATCATAGATTGGAAAAAATGGACTTTGGTTTTCCCTTCTCACTATTGTGAGAATACGTGTAACCTCCCATCTTATGGGAAGATTCTGTCTGTGGTGTCAGATGAAATTGCACCACTATGCTATCAGGATCTGTCCGAAGTGTTCCTTGAGAAAAATGCTCAAGTGTTGCCTCCCCATAGGGATTACGATTGCACTATCGATCTACTCCCTAACAGCAAATTGCCTTTCGGTCATGTTTATCCCCTTTCACAGGATGAACTTTCTCATCTCAAGGAATACTTGGATGAGAATTTGACAAAAGGGTTCATTAGACCCTCTACTTCTTCCACTGCTGCAGGACTTTTCTTTGTCCGCAATAAGGATTCCAGTCTCAGGCCTATTATCGATTATAGGCAATTAAACACGATTACGATAAAGGATCGCTATCCTTTGCCGCTTATCCCTGAACTTATTGAACAAGTGCGTGGGGCTACTTATTTCACCAAATTAGACCTGAAAGGGGCATACAACCTAATCCGAATCCGTGACGGGGATGAGTGGAAAACAGCATTCAGAACCAGATACGGACTATTCGAATACCTTGTGATGCCATTCGGGCTATGTAATGCTCCCGCAGCTTTCCAAAGATTTATAAATGACATCTTTAGAGACTTACTTGATGTCTGTGTTGTAGTATACCTAGACGATATACTTATCTATTCTCGATCTATGCCTGAACACATAAAACATGTAAGACTTGTGTTGTCCAGACTGCTCTCACACAGTCTATACGTGAAATTAAAAAAATGCCTATTTCATAAAGAAGAAATATTATTTCTAGGATACTTCATATCCAAAACTGGAATTAAGATGGATATGAGTAAGATATCCTGTATTCTAGACTGGCCTATACCAACAACTCGTAAGGCCCTACAGCGATTCCTAGGATTCTCGAACTTCTATAGGAAGTTCATCAAGAACTTTTCCGCCATTGTGAGACCTCTCACACAACTGACAAGTATAAAAAAAAACATTCAAATGGTCAGAAGAAGCAAATCAAGCTTTCTGCTTGTTAAAATCAAGCTTCACTCCTGCTCCCATACTACGCCATCCAGACCCATCCCTCCAATATATTCTAGAGGTAGATGCGTCAAATATGGCAGTAGGAGCAGTTCTCTCCCAACGACCAACAAACACTTCATCACTCCACCCAGTTGCTTTCTTTTCAAAATCACTAAGCAGCCCAGAGGTGAATTACCCAGTGGGTGAAAAGGAGTTGCTTGCCATAAAATTGGCACTGGAGAATTGGCGACATCTGCTCGAAGGTACCCAGTTACCAATACTCATATATACAGATCATAAAAACCTTCAATACCTCCAGACTAACAAGACTCTTTCCCACCGGCAGGTACGATGGTCATTATTCTTTTTAAGATTTAATTTCTTAGTGACCTATACGCCTGCAGACAAAAATAAAAAAGCGGATGCGCTATCACGACTAACCGAAGATAACTGCACCGAAATCCCTTCCATTCCCATAATACCCTATGAACGCATTATTGGTGTTGTCCGATCCTTGAAGGAAGAGATTTTGCACAGTATAGGAATGGATTCACCTCCACCACAACTAAGTACTGATGCAGAAGGCTTCCTCTATTACAATGACAAACTTTACATACCCCCTACTATGCGCACCAAGATCTTGGAGTTATCGCATGATGTATCCATGGCAGGACATATGGGTATGACGAAAACCTTTAATTTGCTCACCAGGCAGTTTTGGTGGCCTGATATGAAGACGTCTGTACAAAAATTTGTTTCTTCATGTGACATCTGTGCAAGGTCCAAAATTGACACTACAAAACCATCTGGACTACTTTGTAGTCTACCAATACCCCAGGTTCCATGGGAAGTTGTGTCCTTAGATTTCATAGTAGAACTACCACCTTCCAAAGGATTTAATACCATCCTAGTGTCAGTGGACCACTTGACAAAGATGGCACATTTCATTGCTATCCGTAGACTACCTTCATCCAAACAAACAGCGGAACTACTGATGAAACATGTGTTCAAGTTGCATGGAATTCCAAAGACTCTTTTGTCCGACCGTGGTTCACAATTTATCTCTAAATTTTGGCAAGCACTTTGTCAAATTTTACGCATTGAGCGAAAGCTCACTTCTCCCTACCATCCTCAGACCAACGGACAGACTGAAAGAGTCAACCAGTGCATTGAGCAATATCTACGCTGCTACACATCATACCTGCAGGATGATTGGGTGGATCTCCTTCCTCTAGCGGAATTTGCTTACAACAACGCAACCCACAGTACTACGAAGCAAAGTCTGTTCTACTTGAACTATGGGTTTCATCCCACTCTTCTTCCACCACGCATCCTGCCATCGAGTAACCCAGTAGCCTCGGATTACCTTACCCAAATAAAAGACTCTTTGGGTTTACTCAATACTACCATATCACACGCTCATAGTCAACAAAAAAGGTACTACGACCTTCGTAGAAGACCTTCTCCTCAGTATGTTATTGGGGACCTCGTTTGGCAACAAAAAATTTAAGATTAAAGATCCCTAGCAAAAAGCTTGGGCCTTTATTCTTGGGACCCTTCCCAATCAGGAAACTAATTGGAAAAGCTGCAGTACAGCTCACCTTACCGGCAGATCTCAAGATCCATCCCATCTTCCATGTGTCGCTATTGAAGCCACATGTTCCTAACCAAGGAATAAGGCCTACCATCCCACCTCCACCTCCTGTACAAGTTGAAGGCGGAGAAGAATATGAGATAAAGGAGATTCTGGATTCTCGTATCCACAGAAGAAGACTCCAATATCTAGTACGATGGAAGAACTATGGGCCCCAAGACGACACCTGGCTGGATACCTCTGATATACATGCCCCTAGACTGATTCGCAATTTTCACTCGAAATACCCGGAAAAACCAGTTCTAGAGGCCTTCCGGAGCCGGCCTTAAGGGGGGGGGGTTACTGTAATGTTCTGGTACCTCTGGTACCCTTATTCCACTTTCCATTCCGTGTATGCGTCCCACCATTCTCTTCTGGTAGGTGCGCATACACCTTTAAGACCGATGCCGTCATGGTTGGATCGTCCCTGTCTGAAGTCAGCATACCAGATGTTACTCGCTCCTGTATCTCGCTACCTGAACTTGTTCCATATCTGATCCTGTGTCTCGCCACCCGATCACTCCTGGCATGCTGCTTTCACCCTTCACTCGTTCAACCTGCCTTGCATCTATGCTTACAAGCGTGTCTCGCTGTGGAACCTCGCTACAGATCCCTGTATCTTGCTACCAGGATCACTTCCTCAGACCCGAACCTCGCTACTGATCCCTGTATCTCGCTACTGGATCACTTCCTCATCACCGGACCCTTCTACTACTATACTATAGTGATAAGTACCCCGCAGGGGAAACCTCCATAACTTACACTACTACTATTGCATTAAGGACTGTTACTACCTATCCATACTATCCTATCATCTGCTCTATTACATAGATTGCTAGCTCTTGAGACTACTACCATCTATCATCTGCACTGCTGCATAGATTGCTAGCTCTCCTGTCTACTACCATCTATTATCTGCACTGCTGCATAGATTGCTAGCTCTCCTGTCTACTACTATCTATCCTTGCACTGGGTTAGTCTATCCTGTATTTGTCATCTGCTGTCCTCACAACCTGTTAGCATACTCGATACTAACCTATCTGCATTCCTAAATACCATCTTGAACTCTCCTGTACAAACCTATCAAGTGCTTACCA
The DNA here is from genome assembly GCF_965119305.1 of Pelophylax lessonae. NCBI lineage: Eukaryota > Metazoa > Chordata > Amphibia > Anura > Ranidae > Pelophylax > Pelophylax lessonae. Next base: position 325,451,912 of record NC_138772.1, read on the forward strand.
TCCTTGTCACTGTTCACACCTGTCCCTTCAGCACATCACCTTCATACTATCATATACATCCTATCACTCCAGGAACATCTCATTGAGTGTGTATATATCTGTATGTTGAAGCTGACAGGCCCACGGTGATGAGTCCTGGAGAGTTGGATCTGGTATTCAACACATCTCTACATGACTACTGAGTGGAGATTTTGCAGCTGCAAATCCAGCCTATAACAAAAACGCAGGAGCGTTACAATCAGTGCCCATCAGCTCATCCTCATCAGTGCCCATCAGCTCATCCTTATTAGTGCCCATCAGCCCAGCCTCGTCAGTGCCCATCAGCTCAGCCTCATCAGTGCCCATCAATGCAGCTTGATGCCCATAAGCTCAGAATCACCAGTGTCCATAAATGCAGCCTGTTCAGTGCATGGGGATTAGAGAGAGGAGAGCTACACAGTGTTCTGTCTATCATAGGAGCCAGTCCAGGAGGCAGGACGCCACATGACAGCAGCCTCCAGGTAAGTGGGAGATCCCCGCTCTGTGTAATCCGCCAGCGCTCACCCTCCCTTCCCCTCCAAAACAGCCCAATGGGTCCAGCGGGACCCATGGTAGGGTTGGCCCTGGAAGCCCCTCTGCCCCAGCTTGCGGTGCACCTGCCCAGGATCATCCCTGCAAAGCGACACAAAACTAGGGACATCTGGTCACCCCCTAGGCTAGTGGCCAGCAGGTCCCACAGGCCATGGTCAGCTTCCAGAAGAAACAGGGCATGGCCAGCATCCAGCAGGACCCAAAAGTCAGTGGCAAGCAGGATCCAAAAGTCCACGAACAGCTCCCAGCTTGACCCACAGCCAGTGGGTCCTGCTGGGAGCTGGCCACAGACCTGTGGGTCCTGCTTGTCCCTGACCTGTGGGTCCTGCTGGTCACTGACCTGTGGGCCCAGCTGGCCCCTAGCCATGGTCTGTGGGTCCAGTTGGCCACTGACCTTTGGGTCCTGCAGGCCACTGACCTGTGGGTCTTGCTGGTCACCAACCTGTGGGTCCTGCTGGCCGCTGGCCTTGGCCTTGGCCTGTGACTCCTGCCTGCCACTGACCTGTGGGTCTTGCTGGTCACTAATCGGATGGTCCCCCTAGCCTGTAGGTTCTGCTGGGAGCTGGCCATGGACTGTGGGTCACAGGCCACGGCCAGTGGCCAGTAGGACCCATGGGGCCATGGCCTACTGTGGGTCCTGCTGGCCATGGCCTATGGGTCCTGCTGGTCGCTGGCCATGGCCTGTGGCCAGCTGGACCCACAGGCCATGGCCATCTCCCAGCAGGACCCACAGTGTTGAGGGCTTTTTTGAGGTTACTGGGTGGGCACTGGGGCAGGGTAAATGGGGGAGGGAGATAGATGGGATGATCATGTAGGGGTCGGCTGGGGATGTCAGGGTCTCTCACATCAGTGATGGCAGCTGTCAGCTCAGTTCCAGGTACTCGCACGGCCTCCTCCAGTCCTGGGGGGGTTGATGCTCCTGTCCTAAAGTCAAGTACTGTTGCAGCCAGCATTCAGCCCCGCAGCCCGAGCCAGTCACATTTGTCCCAACTCCCTGGCGTGCCCTTCCTCTGCCTGCCTCTGAGATTTGGGAATGGACTGGCGCGACTTCCTCCGAATCAAAAACTACAATTCCCATAATGCAATAGTCGGCCGCCGCGGCCCTGGCGCGACTTCCTTCGAATAAAAAACAAAAAAAAAACAAAAAACATCAGCGGGCGGTGGGCCGCATTGCCTGCGGTCCTGGGCCGCAGGTTGGACATGCCTGTTTTAGATCAAAGAAATGAACTTCTGTCTGTAAGTGAGGGCAGTTTAACCTCTTAAAGACCCAGCCTTTTTCAGACACTTGTTGCTTACAAGTTAAATTCGATATTTTTTCCTAGAAAAATACTTTGAACCCCCAAACATTAAATATATATATATTTTTTTTAGTAGTGACCCTAGATAATAAAACGGTGATCGTTGCAATCTTTTATGTCACAGTGTATTTGCGCAAAAGTCTTTCAAACACAGTTTTGTGGGAAAAAATACACTGGTCCCTCCCAGTTACCTTACACGATCACCCGGATGGGTCCCCACCATATCTGTGTCTGGTGGGGGAACAGGGTGGCGGCAGTTAGGTCTGCTGCACCATTCATGTGCATGGTTATGTGTCAGCTAGGTCCCGGTGTAGTTACCGTTTGGGTCAAAGGTTTGCACATCTCCTTATGTTGGGGAACAGGCATCGGCGGTCTCTTAGATGAGTCTTTTCAGGGTGCCCCTTTGTGCTGGTTCACTAGGGTTTTTCCTTGGCCTGTCTGTTTCAATACATCTTTTGAATGTACTGGGACCATCTAGAGTGGTCATTTGTGGTCCTGAGTCTCTTTCCAGTACATCTCCCCCTTAAGAGGCCTTTCTGTAGAACTAAGCAACTTCTCATGTCCTGGACATGCTTCTGGGGGACTTTGCTATGGTGGCGGCAGTGGCGTAGCGTGGGGGGTGCTGTGGGGGCCAGCCGCACCGGGCGCAAAATCTGGGGGGGTGCAGTGTCATGCTGCTATTTAGGAGCCTGTTCAGCCATCCTGAGCAAGCCCCTGCATGGACCGCGGGACTAGGGAGGCAGGAGGCTGATATTAAAGCCAGTACAGCTCCGGATGGAGGGCGGGACTTCAAGTTAACTCGCAGGTGATTGGTTGCTAGCAACCAATCACAAGCTGATTACCTGAAAAAGTTGTGCAGATCCCGCTCTCCTTCCAGAGCTGTCCTGCTTCTGATGTCAGCTTCATGCTTGCTGCCATCCATGTGGAGCTGTCCACTCCACTGCTATCTCCTCTGTGAGTAATGTGGATTGTGGAGGAAGCTGAGGGTGCTGTGAAGGTGGAACTGAGGACAGGGAGTTAAGGACAGGAATCTGAAGATGGGGGGGGGGGGCTGAGGACAGGGATCTGAAGATGGGGTAAAGCTGTAAAGGGGTTGTGGGGGGTTAGGAATGTAAGGGGGTTAGGAATGTAAGGGGGTTGTGGGGGTCAGGAATGTAAAGGGGTTGTGGGGGACAGGAATGTAAAGGGGCAGTGGGGGGTCAGGAATGTAAAGGGGTAGTGGGGGACAGGAATGTAAAGGGGTAGTGGGGGACAGGAATGTAAAGGGGTAGTGGGGATCAGGAATGTAAAGGGGTAGTGGGGGACAGGAATGTAAAGGGGTAGTGGGGGACAGGAATGTAAAGGGGTAGGGGGTGAGGACAGGAATGTAAAGGGGTACTGGGTATGAGGACAGGAATGTAAAGGGGTGGGGGGTGAGGACAGGAATGTAAAGGGGTAGGGGGGTGAGGACAGGAATGTAAAGGCGGAAGGGAGGGGATATAAACAGGGCTAAGGACAGGAATGCAGAGGGGGCTGAGGACAGAAATGTGAAGGAGGAGGGGCATGATATAAAGGGGCATAAGGATAGGAATGTAAAGGGGGGTGATGAAAAGGATGTGAGGGGGGGGGAAATGAAGGTGGGCTGAGGACAGTAATGTGAAAGGGGGGGGGGGGGTTGTGATGTGCAGGGGGCTGAGAACACTGATGTAATGACAGGATTGTGATGTGAAGGATCTGAGACTAGCTTTATAACATTGCTACCTGTGTTCTGCATGTAGGCAGCCCATTAATTTCATTTTGTGTAATTGTCAGTATAGAAATCAGGTAGGTCAGTGTAGGTGTTAGTATAGAATTTTGGTAGGTCAGTGTAGTGATCAGGTTGGTTAGTGCAGGAACAGGGTAGGTCTCTGTAGGTGTCTGTGTAGTGGTCAGGTAGGTTTGTGTAGGTGTCAGTATAGTAATCAGGTAGGTCAGTGTAGGAATAAGGTAGGTCTGTTTAGTGATCGGCTAGGTCTGTGTAGGTGTCAGTATAGTGGTCTAGTAGATTTGTGTAGGGGGCACAAATTACTTACCTTGCCCCAGGCGCTGACAACCCACACTATGCCACTGGGTGGCGGGGCCCCCATCCATCCGGAATTGGTCACCTGCCTGCTGTTTGCAGGTAGGCCTTGCCCCTTGCTTTGACCCCAAATTTGTGTCACAGACTCACATTGGGGTCTCAACCCTTTTGTCGAGTCTGCATTTGGTGCAGGTTTTCCCGGTCTACTAGTGGCCTGGCTGATCCAGGGCCTCTCGTGAGGTGTGCAGCATCCTTTGATGTTTTCTCTCTGCGTTTAACCCCCCCCCCTTCTCGGGTGTGGCCTTCTGGCGAGTTGGTCAGTCTAAGTGTTGGTTTGTGGCCTAGGCTGCATCCCACCCTGGGGGTGAAGGCTCCTTAGTGCCACTGCACCTATTCCTTATTAGCCGCATAGTGGGATACAGTACTATCCTGCTGTCCAGGGAAGGACTGGTGCAACAGCGCAGTAAGTTTTTCCTTTCTCTGTTTACCATGCAGTGGACGTTCGCTTAGCTTGTTGAGTTAGGGTTTTCACCCTTCTAGCTGACACTGATGGCACTATGTGCTCCCACCCTCTCGAGTTCAAGTGACCCACGCCTTAGCTCCACATACTATGGTGGCCTGCCCCCACCTACTTCGTTGTTGCTTTGTGGTCCCATGGGCCTCTGTTTATCAGGAGTCACATGCATGCCTCCCTGTCCACTTTTTTTCCTGCTCCCTTACCGGGTAGTCATGGGGTGCTGCAGGGCTGCTTCTCCAGGGTGTGTTCAACACTGGTTCTACACCTGGAAGGGTGTCAGGAGTTGTGCTGTACGCAGTCTTTTGGCCCTAAAGGGACTCTATTGCTGGTGGCAACCCCCCTATGGTCTCGTTCCTGTGTCCCTGGGGAGTACTGATGTTCTGGCCACGGTCCTAGCCTCGTTGAGTCTGTGGGTATTGCCCTGTTAGGCTATCGGTACTGCCCCCTCCTGTAAGCGGAATCTTACTTTGAACTGATGGATGATGTGCGATCTCCATGGGCATTCCATAAGAGTTCTGTTGGGTTCTTACACACCCCGGGCTGGAGTCTGACCTGTGAGTGTTTCTCTCTCTGAACGGGCTTTGTATACTCTGGATACAGATCAGTTGTTACTGTTCTGCAGGTTGTCTTCCCCTCACCATGTTGCATGCAGGTTCTGAGCTCCACCTTTAAGATGGTCTCTTATGCACTTTTCTATGCGAGTGCCCTGCAGTTGGCATTCTGCCAGTGAGACCAGTTTCCTGTGTCCATGTACAACAGCTGCAGGTGTCTAAGCCATTACTAAAATTATTATAATTCTCGTACGACAGTAAAAAGTTGGAATGTGATGTAATGTGTTGCAGTGTATTTGTATTATATTTTCAAATTACAACTATACTGATTAAATGAAAATCGTACGATCTGGTAGCGTACAAGAAAAAATGTTGTGCTTGTCCCATCAAATAATATCGGAAGAACTGTTGTGATCGGCTCTTGAAAGCTGTGTACTAACGGTCAGATTATCGTACGATTGCCTCGAAAGCGATATTTTTTGTACGATTTTCTTATCGTGTGTACGGGCCACAAGCGACTCAGATCAGCCAACCAGTCAATGTTATCAAGTGCCTAGACCTTCAGCCTTCAGAGATAGCATTAAAAGGGGCATAATCAAGCATTTTAGGTAGTTGTAGGTTTTTCAGCATATCTACCACACATTCCACATCCCAGCAAATTCCATGGTGCTGTTCTGAGACATGTTGCAAAACATGCTTGCATAGAAAGAAATGATAACATGTTAACAAAATCATAAAATGCATCTAACGCACAATGAATCAACTTTGTTGAAAAATGTAGGAAAGAGTTTTCCCTTAAAATGTAGTACAATAAAATTGAACAAATTAAAATATTATTATTATCATACAGGATTTATATAGCGCCAACAGTTTGCACAGCGCTTTACAATGTGGGGGAAGACAATACATTTTCAGTACAATTCAATACAGGAGGAATCAGAGGGCCCTGCTCGTTAGAGCTTACAGTCTAGAAGGGAGGGTCAAGTGAAAAAAAAGGCGGTTTTTCAGAGATCGCCTAAAATCGAATAGAGTAGGAGATAATCGGACCGATAAGGGTAAGGAGTTCCACAGGATTGGAGAGGCTCTGGAAAAGTCCTGGAGGCGAGCGTGGGAGGAGGTGACAAGGGAGCTAGAGAGCAGGAGGTTTTGAGAGGAACGAAGAGAGCGATTAGGTTGGTATTTTGAGACTAGGTTAGTGAAGTAGTTGGGGGCTAAGCTGTGAATGGCTTTGTAAGATGTTGTTAGTATTTTGAATTTAATTCGTTGGGTGAGCAGAAGCCAGAGAGGGGCAGCGGACACTGAGCGTTTGGTAAGGTGCATGAGTCTGGCGGCAGCATTCATGATGGATTGAAGTGGGGAAAGCCTGTGTAGAGGTAAGCCAATGAGCAGGGAATTGCAGTAGTCGAGGCGTGAGATGACCAGGGAGTGAACTAGGAGCGTTGTTGTGTCTTTGGTTAAAAAGGGGCGTATTTTGGAGATGTTGCGGAGGTTAAGGCGGCAAGATTTGGATAGCGATTGGATGTGGGGCTTGAAGGAGAGTTCAGAGTCCTGGACAACGCCTAGGACCTTGGCATGCGGGGATGGGCTGATAGTAATGCCATCAATATTGACAGAGAGATCAGGGGAAGGGGCACGTGGTAGAAGAAAAATTATTAGTTCGGTTTTGGATGGATTGAGTTTGAGGAAGTGGTGTGACATCCAGACCGATATATCAAATAGTAAATTAGTGATATGTGCGGAGACTGAGGGAGAGAGCTTAGGGGTGGATAAATAGATTTGTGTATCATCAGCGTAGAGATGTTATTGGAAGCTGTGGGAGGCTATCAGCTGACCCAGAGAGGAGGTGTAGATTGAAAATAGGAGAGGTCCAAGAACAGAGCCTTGGGGGACCCCAACAGAGAAGGTAGGAGAGAAGGAAGTAGAATTGTGAGTAACGCTAAAGGTGCGGTTTGATAAGTAGGAAGATAGCCAGTGAAGAGTACAGTCGCGGATACCAAAGGCATGAAGTTTTTTGAGGAGGAGGGGATGGTCAACCGTATCAAAGGCAGCAGAAAGGTCCAGGAGGAGGAGTACAGAATAGTGTCCATTGGTTTTGGCCGTTAGTAGATCGTTTATTTAGTTTTAGGAGCGCAGTTTCAGTGGAGTGTTGAGGCCAAAATTCAGACTGAAGGGGATCAAGGAGGCTATTCTCGGCAAGGTGGTCGCACAGTTGGTTGTAGACAAGACGTTCAAGGAGTTTGGATAAAAAGGGGAGCAACGAAATAGGGCGTAGTTTGTTCAGATCAGTTGGGTCCATTGAGGGCTTTTTAAGTATGGGACTGACTAGTGCATGTTTTAGAGAGTTGGGGAAGATGCCCGAAGAGAGGGAGAGGTTGAAGATGTGGGTTAGAGAGCGTAGACTAGGGCCAGAGGGTGAACATAGCATTTGCGAGGGAACAGGATCCTGAGGGCAGGTGGTTAAGTGGACATTAGCAAGTAGTTTAGCAACCTCGTCTATAGTGGTGGGGTTGAATGAGGGAAGTAGTGATCGCACCTGTGGGCATGAAGCATAAAGCATGGAATGTATGTGAACTGCAATGACCTCCTTACGGATTGTATCAACCTTTTGTTTTAAGTGGTTGGCAATCTCCTGGGCAGTGAGTGAATCAGTGGGTGGAGGCAGTGGAGGACGGAGTCAAGAATTAAAGGTAGCGAAGAGTTGGCGGGGGCGAGATGACAAGCTGTTAATGAGAGTGATAAAATAGGTCTGCTTGGCTATGTGGAGACTGGAATTGTATTTTTGGAGTGCAGATTTATTTTGGTTGAAATCTTTCTGAGATTTAGTCTTACGCCATAGGCACTCAAGAGCACGGCTATGCTTTTTCAGACTTCTAGTGTTTTCTGTTTGCCAAGATTGAAGGGGACGGGGCCTGATTCGGTGTGTAATGAGGGGGGCCAGTGTTTCCAGGGAGGCTAAAAGTGAAGCGTTGTAGACAGAAGTGGCTAGGTTGGTGCAGGACAGGGGTGCAAGTTTGTAATAGAGGTGGTCGGTAGCAAAGTAGAGAAGAGAAGGGTTGAGATGGGGTAGGTTTCTGCGGGTAACTGTAAGGTAGCTTGCGGGAGAGGAGGTGGAGGAGAGGGAGAGAGTGAAACTAATAAGGTAGTAATCATAGAGAGGGAAAGGATTGTTTGAAAGGTTGTGCAGAGTGCATTGGTGGGAGAAAACAAGGTTAAGGATATTGCCTTCAGAGTGAGTAGAAGCATGTATCCATTGCTTCAGGTCAAAGAAGGAGGTTAGACTGAGAAGTTTGGAAATGGAAGGAGTGTTAGTATTAATCGGGATGTTGAAGTCGCCGAGAATGATTGTGGGGGGGGGGGAGAGAAAGTAGGGTAGCCAGGCAGAGAAGTCATCAAGAAAGGTTGATACTGGTCCAGGTGGGTGGTAGATCACAGATATCCTTAGAGAAACGGGAGAAAAGACGAATGCAGTGTACTTCAAATGAGGAGAGTGACAGAGAGGTAGGGAAGTACTTGAAAGGTGCTATGTGGGGCTAGAAGGATCCCAACACCCCCTCCCTTGCGTCCATTGGGTCTGGGGGAGTGAGTCCATAGAAGACCACCTTGGGATAGGGCAGCAGGAGACGTAGTGTCAGATTCATGAAGCCAGGTTTCGGTGATGGCAAGTAGATTATATGAGTTAGCGATAAAAAGGTCATGGAGAGAGGTGAGTTTATTACAGACAGAGCGGGCGTTCCAAAGGGCGCAAGAGAAAGGGAGTCTGGTCTTGGGAAGAAGAGTGATGGAAACTAGATTGTGCTGATTTCGGCTGCAGCCAGAGGGTGCAGGGTAGTGGGTGTGTTAAGTACAGGTATATTGGAGGCCCAGGGTTTGGGGATATGTCTCCAGAGGTTAGGAGAAGCAGAAAGGTGAGGGTGGTAATATGAGAGTGTGATTTATATGAATGGACATGCCCCAGTGTCCTGGAGGTTTTGTGTGCATGTGGATTTAGAAGTAGCAGGAGATGGTGAGTGCAGTAATAAGGTGAGGACAGAAGTGAGGGAGATCTATATAAGCTGTGGGGTGGAGAAGAGGGGTGAAGGAGAGAGAGTTTAAGGATAGAGGACACGACTGTCAGAAGAAGTGGTATAGAGTACATGTTACAAGGAGCTAGAGCTGAAGGGGTGAATGTGGTCACCTGTAATCTGTATTGTGTTTATCTCAGCCTTTCCTTTGTTCATTCACTTTGTGCAATCTCTATAGTGCAGATTCAGAAGTGCGTCCACTTATAGAAATCGCCCCACTTTGAGAATGAGCCCCCAAAAAGCAGCCTTGCCCAAGAGATGCTGTACTATACTCTTAGACCTGGGATGGGGGCTATCCAATTAACCAATCAGGAATTGATAATTAAGGCTGGACAGACAGAGCAGGACTTTCACTTCAGAAAAATTTAGAAAAGACATCTAAGAGATGACTCTAAAGGTTAAAGGCTATAAAAGGTTATAAATTAAAGTTCAGAAAACATTGCAAGGAACAGTCTACAGATGGGAAAACATGAACATACCACAATTAAAGACAGTACATAGAAAACACAGGTTTCAGAATTTCAGCATTGGGTGGAGTTGCAGTTTAATGAACATACCACAATTAAAGACAGTTCATAGAAAACGCAGGTTTCAGAATTTCAGCATTGGGTGGAGTTGCAGTATAATGAACATACCACAATTAAAGACAGTACATAGAAAACACAGGTTTCCGAATTTCAGCATTGGGTGGAGTTGCAGTATAATGAAAATACCACAATTAAAGACAGTACATAGAAAACGCAGGTTTCAGAATTTCAGCATTGGGTGGAGTTGCAGTATAATGAACATACCACAATTAAAGACAGTACATAGAAAACGCAGGTTTCAGAATTTCAGCATTGGGTGGAGTTGCAGTATAATGAACATACCTGTGGAGAGACAGAGAAGAAGGTTTCAGATGACACATTGAGATAAGTGCAGAATCAGAAGTGCGCCCACTTATAGAAATCACCCCACTTTGAGAATGAGCCCCCAAAAAGCAAACGTGCCCCCCCTTGCAAACGATAAAGATAAATAAAGAAATTACAATTATACTGTTGTGCATTTAAATACTTGTAATATGTGCATGCAACAAACAAGCATATTTTCAAAGGCAGAGGGTATGGGTATGGGGCATTAAGGGTATGAATATACCCTTAATGCTATTCTGCTGTAATATATAGTGTTAAGCATTTTAGCAGTGTATAAAAAGGGTAATACACTCAGGCACAAAACAAAAAGGATATACGCCTATTAACCACTTCAGTACAGGGCACTTTCACCCCCTTCCTGCCCAGGCCAATTTTCAGCTTTTAGCACTGTTGCATTTTGAATGACAGTTGCGCGGTCATGCAACACTGTACCTAAACCAAATTTATGTCATTTTTCCCCACAAATAGAGCTTTCTTTTGGTGGTATTTGATCACCACAAGGTTTTTTCTTTTTTGCTAAACAAATAAAAAAAGACCGAAAAGTTTGAAAAAAAAAAGCTTTTTTGTTTGTTATACAATTTTGTAAATAGATATGTTTTTTTCCTGCACTGATGAGGCCGCACTGATAGACACTGATGGGGTGGCACTGATGGGCAGCACTGATAGGCAGCATTGGTGGCACTGATAAGTAGCACTGATATGCAGCATTGGTGGGCACTGATAGGCGGCACTGCTGGGCACTAATAGGCAGCATTGATGGGCACTGATAGGTGACACTGATGGGCACTGATAGGCGGCACTGATGGGCACTGATAGGTGGCACTGGTGGGCAGCAGTGATGGGGAGGGCATTGGCGGGCTCCCTGAGCCCTGATTGCCATCCCTGGTGGCCGTGGTTTGCATCACTGGGGTCATGGGTGGGCATCCCTGGTGGTTCTAGTGGCACCATCCCAGAGCATTGATTACCAGTGCAGACCCCCCCCTGTCAGGAGAGCCGCAGATCGGCTCTCCTCTACTCGTGCCTGTCAGGCACGAACTGAGGAAAGCCGATCAACGGGACTTCCAATTTACTATGTGACCAGCTGTAATTGGACACAGCTGGTCAGTAGGCTCTTTACCGAGATCGAAGATGTGGTGTGTCAGAGTGACACTCTGCATCACTGATCGCCACTCTGCGTGCCCACCGACATATGACTGCAACCACCTTCCTGCCTTCATTTGCCTATAGGGGCGGCCGGGAAGTGGTTAAATAAGTTACATATAAAAATAAATCTCTTAGGGCCTGTCTCAATTGGCTTTTGTTTGCCTCAGAATGGTTTCTCTCATGATACAAGTCAATGGGAATTCAAAAGCAGCGTGAAGCAGCCCCACCTACTATCCTAAGATCGGCATCAGTGACCTTCAGGCATATACTGCCGCCTAAAGTAAGGACCCATTTATACCAGATGCAGTTTTCGAACTGCATTTAAACTGCATAGACAAAACAAATGCAGGTTGCCCTATGGGCATAGTTCACACTATTACAGTGCAGTGAAAAAGGTACAGCAAGCTGCATTTTTTTTCTGCACTTATAATACACAAAAACATAAACAAACACATGTAAGTGCACCGCAACACATCATAGTAAACATAAAAACCCAAAGAAATAACGAAGGAAACAACCTCACATTACAAACGCGAATGGAAATTTGTTTGTATGCTGCATGTAAACGCACATAAAAACGTGCTTTAAATGCAGGCAATTTTGCAGTAGATGCACAGTTTCTGGTGTGAATGGGCTTTTATGCTGGTATGAGGCTAAAGATGATTTGGGCATTGCCCTATTTTACCTTACAGAAAACATGTACCATACATTCTAAACATATCACAATTATTAAGGAAAAGGTTTTTAACTAATCACAGCTATTAACAATGCTTAATATGACATATTGCATTGCACCTTGCGGGGATAGCAACGTATCCCTCTAGGTGTGCTTTTTGCTTACTTTAACTGGTGAAGCAATATAGCGGTAAGCACCATCCTCCATGCACACCGGCTCTTGGCTAGGTATTACAAGATATTGCTTTTTTTGTTGTGAAAATATTTCACTTCCTACAGTAGTTACTTAGGTGCACACAGTGCAAAGTGTTTTGCATTGTATGATTTTGTTTTTTCAAAAAGCTTCTGTATAAGATTAAGTAAAATAAAAACAATATTAACTCTGTTTCTTTTATTTTGAGCAAAATATGACATGTCTCTAATTATAATAAAACTTTGGATACTGTAGCAGAATACCCAACAAAGGTAATGAAACAAAGATGTGACAGAAAGTATATAAAAGCAGAATATTTTACCACTTTTTTCACATCTGTGTTGACTGTTGATATCTCTTATAAGAGCCTTAGAAACTACTTGCAGGAATTTTGAAGAGGTTGCAACAAAGGTTTGAATAACCAGCATAAAAAAAGACTAATTAGATATGATTTGTGGTAAAGCAGTGTCTTCAGTAAGAAAAGAACATTTTTTGAAGATAATTAGTAGAGAAGAGCTTGCAAATGGTGTTTTATTACTTTATTTTTCTTTTTTCTAAATTCTTTAGCTCATTTCACTACAATCGATCATATATATATATATATATATATATATATATATATATATATATATATATATATATATATCAGGGCTTGACAAATTTTCCTGAAATCTAGGAGCCAGCTAAAAAAGTTAGGAGCCAGTTTTTTTTTTTTTTTTTTTTAAACTAACAACCAAGCTTTATTTAATAAAACGGATACTAAATTTACACATAAATACGACTAGAACCCCACTCTCCTCTATAGCGCAATTGGATGAAAACAGACTGTCTGTCTCTTTCCATCCGATGCCATCTGATCCGATCCACGGGATGGATAGAAAATAGAACCACCATCCGTTTTGGCGGACCGGATCAGATGGCGGCAGATTACTGCTCCATAGAGGAGAATGAAGGGTCCGATCAGGTCTGCCTGAAAAACTGACAGGCGGACCTGATCAGACAGCCCGTGTGAAAGGGGCCTTCGGCTGTGGCATGGCGATGAGGAGAAAAAAAAAAAAAAGATTATATTTATATATATATATATATATATATATATATAATATATCATTTTTTTTTTAATAATTGGAAAAAAATATATATATTTTTTAATAATTAAAAAAGAAAAAAAATATTATTTCGTTTTTACATTTAAAAAATAAATTTAAATTAATAATAAATAACCACACTCCCTGTCAAAGGTAACTAACTGGACAGGGAGATGGTAATGCATTGTGAACAAACAAAATTACAACAGTCATTACTCCCGGCCACCACAAGAGAGCGCTAGGTCCCCATTGGAAGCCTCTCATCTCAAGTAGGCCGAAAAGCCGGGGCCTCAATTTTCGGACGGCCCGGAAGTCCGTGCACTCCGTGCGCGGAAGTCCGTGCAAAAATGACAGGGCACCCCAGGCGCCAGGTCGCTAATTCTAGTCGCAAATGCGACCTGGCGCCCGGGTTTTGTCGACGCCTGATATATATATATATATATATATATATATATATATGTATATATATATATATATATATATATATATATATATATATGTGTATATATATATATATATATATATATATGTATATATATATGTATGTATATATATATATATATATATATATATAGCACCTAATGAGTGAATTATTATTTTTTTTTGTCTAAATCAAGTCCACACAGATTATTGGGTGGGGCTGGGGAAGACCCAGCTGTCATGGTACACGTGGGTACCAATGACAAAGTCAGAGGGAGATGGAGAGTCCTATAAAATGATTTCAGGGACTTGGAGCTAAGTTGAGGAGTAGGACCTCCAAGGAAGTATTTTCAGAAATACTACCTGTATCTCGAGCCACGCCGGAGAGGCACCGGGAGATTAGGGAAGTAAAGAAGTGGTTGAGGAGCTGGTGTAGCAAGGGGGGTTTTGAGTTCCTGGAGAACTGGGCTGACTTCTCAGTCGGCTACCGGCTCTTTAGAAGGGACAGAGTGCACCTAAATGGGGAGGGTGCAGCCGTACTGGGTGAGAAGATGGCCAACAAGTTAGAGGGGTTTTTAAACTAGGTGATGGGGGGTAGGGTACAGATGTAGAATTAGCCAGCAGGGAGCAAGGTTCATTTGGCACAAATGGGGACATTTAGCGGTATAGTGTTCAGAGTTCCTAAACCCAAGGTGGGAAAAATCGCAAGAGCAGCCTAAAATAACATCAAACAAGGATATAGTATGCAACCGACAAAATTACGAGGTTTGTAGATTTTGTGGGGATTTCAGAGACTTTGACAGCTCTCATGATTGGCTGTCGGCCATTCAGGGGTATTCCCTTTATCGCAGAGAAAGAGAAGGTAAAAAAGGGGGAGGGGTATGTCTTATATGTACAGGTAAATATGTAGCTAAGGATGAGGTAGAATCCCTATGGGTAGAACTTCAAAGGGAAGGCACTATGTGGAAAGTAATATTGGGCGTATGCTATAGTCCCCCCAACCAGAGGGAGGAGGGGGAGGTGGACCTCCTATCACAGCTTGGAATGGCAGCAAGGATGGGAAATGTAATTATAATGGGGGACTTTAATTATCCAGATATAGACTAGGCAGAAGGAACTGCGCATTCATCCAAGGCTCGGCAGTTCCTAAATGTTTTGCAGGATAATTTCATGGGTCAAATGGTGAACGCACCGACAAGAAACAATGCGGTACTAGACCTACTGATTACCAACAATACGGACCTGATCACGGATATAGAAATACGGGGCAACTTAGGAAACAGTGACCATAGGTCAATTAGTTTCAGTATAAATCATAGTAATAGGAAACACAAGGGTAATATAAGGACACTGAATTTCAAAAGAGCCAACTTCCCTAAACTGCGCTCTTTGCTAGACAATATCAAATGGAATAGAACCACGGAAACAAAGAACACGGAGGAAAAATGGGAGTGCTTCAAGAGCATACTAAACAAAGGTATTGGCCAGTGCATTCCAAAGGGGAATACATTTAGAAGAGCAAAAATAAACCCTGGGTGGCTAAACTCCAACATAAAAATGCATATCAATACTAAAGAAAAGGCCTTCAAAAAATACAAGGGGTCATTGGCAGCATTCCAACATTACAGAGAGTGCAATAAGAAATGTAAAGACAAAATCAAAGAACACGAGAGACATGTAGCGGAAGAGAGTAAAAAAAAAAAAAAAAAAACATGAAATTCTTTAAGTATACTGTATATGTATAGTAAGAAAGCGAGACCAAAACACATTGGCCCCATAAAAGACGATGAAGGGAATCTGGCCACAGAGGACAGAGAGAAGGTGAAAGTGTTAAATAATTTCTTCTCTTCAGTCTTCACAAAAGAATTGGGGGGCTACACGAACCCGGCTTGTAATGATAAATTAAATAATTCACCTCAGTAAGTAATCCCATGGTTAACAGAAGATAGACTTAGAACTAAACTAGAGAAACTTAACATAAATAAATCACCGGGACCAGATGGCTTACACCTGAGGGTTTTTAAAGAACTCAGCCAGATGATAGCCAGACCGTTATTCTTGATCTTTACGAATAGTCTACAGACGGGAATAGTGCCAGCTGATTGGAAAAAAGCCAACGTGGTATCAATATTTAAAAAAGGGCCGAGATATATCCTGGGTAACTATAGGCTGGTCAGCCTAACATCAGTAGTCTGCAAGATTTTGGAGGGGATGTTAAGGGACTATACAAGACTTTAGTAATGAAAACTATATTATTAGTAGCAATCAGCATGGATTCATGAAAAATCGTTCTTGCCAGACCAATCTATTAACCTTCTACGATGAAGTGAGTTGCCATCTAGATTAAGGAATGCCTGTGGATGTGGTGTATCTGGACTTTGCAAAGGCATTTGACACAGTTCCCCACGAACGCTTACAATACAAACTAAAGTACATAGGTATGGACCATAGGGTTAGTACCTGGATAGAGAACTGGCTCAAGGGGCGAGTCCAGAGGGTGGTGATAAATGGGGAGTACACGGATTGTGCGGGTGTGGAAAGTGGGTTCCCCCAAGGATCTGTCCTGGGACCAATTCTGTTAAATTTATTCATAAACGATCTAGAGGAGGGGATATCTAGCACAATCTTGGTATTTGCGGATGATACTAAATTAAGCAGGCCAATATCTTCTATGCAGGATGTGGAAACCTTACAAGTAGACCTGAACAAAATAATGGGCTGGGCAACTACATGGCAGATGAGGTTTAATGTTGAAAAATGTAAGATAATGCACTTGGGTGTCTGAAACACGAAAGCAAGCTACTTGCTAGGGGGGAACCTCTGGGTGAATCTAAGATGGAAAAGGACCTAGGGATCCTAGTGGACAACAGGCTTGGCAGAGGCATGCAATGCCAAGCTGCTGCAAGCAAAGCCAACAGAATACTGGCATGTATAAAGAAGGGGATAAACTCCAGAAATAAAGAGATTATTCTCCCACTCTACAAGACTCTGGTCCGGCCACATCTGGAGTATGCCGTCCAGTTCTGGCCACCGGTCCTCAGAAAGGATGTGCTAGAATTGGAAAGAGTCCAGAGAAGGGCAACAAAAATAATTAGGAGGATGAAGAACATCAGCTATGAGGAAAGACTACAAGCATTGAACTTATTCTCTCTTGAGAGGGGATATGATATCAATGTATAAATACTGTACTTGTGATAACTATAGCATAAGGAACAAACTTTTCAGAGAAAGGGAATACAATAAGACACGTGGCCACTCACTAAAACTAGCGGAAAAACGATATAACCTTAAAATACGTAAGGGGTTCTTTACTGTCAGAGCGGTAAGGATGTGGAATTCTCTTCCACAAGCAGTGGTATCAGCAGGGAACATCAATAGTTTCAAAAAACTATTAGATGGGCACCTTAAAGACCACAACATAAGGGGTATACAAAGTACGGTTAACAGCAAACACACGCACACACTATAGGTTGAACTGGATGTACTGATGTCTTTTTTCAACCTCACAAACTATGTAACTATGTAACTTTATACAGAAAACTTGTGACTACCAGGACCAGGAAACAATGGTATGAAGGGCCTGTAAAATGTGATGATACTTAACCTAAATGAAAAACAGACTTGAAAGATAACAATTACGCTTGACCCAACATAATGATGACAAAGAATAAAACATGTCATTTTAAAAGCATATCTATAGCAGCAAGCGTCTATAATGAATAAAACAAACTCCTTTTGTCACCTGCAACCTCTGCTGTGTCTCTTCTTGCTGAACCACCTAGGATGCTGGACAGCAGCCTGGATAATTACCTTAAACCTTGTTTCTCTTGAACCTTAAATCCTTTGCTCCTCCCATTAACTTCCTATTTTAGCCATGCATCTGCACCTCCTGTTTGCCAGATTATTGTGCTCTCTTCAGCCAAAATTTCGCTCTTGTAACTCGTGCTATCATTCGTATTTTCACTCATTACCGACCTTTGGCTTGTTCCGCGACCACGCTTCTGCTTGATCTCAACTTGCACCCACTTTGGTTTGCTTACCCCCTTTCATGACCAGGACATTTTGTTGCACTAGGCACTGCATTACTTTAACTGACAACTGCGCGGTTGTGCGACGCTGTACCTAGAAAAAAGTATGTCCTTTTTTTCACAAATAGAGCTTTCTTGTGTGGTATTTGATCACCTTTGCGTTTTTTATTTTTTGCTTTAAAAACAACAAATACTAACAAATTTGAAAAAGAAAACAATATTTTTTACTTTCTGCTATAAAACCTACCCGATAAAAAAATTGAAAAAAAAACAAATTTCTTCATCATTACAGGCCAATATGTATTCTGCTGTATACTTTTGGTAACACAATCCCAATAAGCGTATATTAATTAGTTTGCACAAAAGTTTAGCGTTTATTACTATTACTAGTAATGGCAGCGATCAGCAACTTATAGCACTAATGCTATATTGTGGTGGACAGTTGGGGACAAAAACTGACACTTTTGACACTTTTTGGGGACCAGTGACACTAATACAGGGATCAGTGCTAAAAAATATGCACTGTCACTGTACTAATGACACTGGCAGGGAAGAGGTTAACACCAGGGGTAATCAAAGGGTTAAATGTGTGCCTGGCCAGTGCTTTACTATGCTAGGGGAAGGTGCTTGTACTAGGAGAAGGCATTGATCAGTGCCCCTGCTTAGCAAAGACACAGGATCCATGTCTTCTGGAATGGCGATCTGCCTTGTCTACATAGGCAGACAACTGTTCTGCCTTTGTACCGAAGCATCGGCGGATGCTGGCGGACATCGAGCCCACTGTACCCGCCAATCAGCTCCCGCTGTGTCTAATCACAGCAGAAGCAGGCCCCTGGCGGCACGTGCCCCAAACCCGGAAGTGCATGATCACGTACTATGTACATGTTTCTGTGAAGGAGAGCCGCCTTGCCTCTGTATTTCTACAGTATGCGGTTGTCAAGCAGTTACTGATTATGCTTCTGCTTGATCTCTGTCTGCTTTATCTGCTACTGGACCCCGGCTCTAGGGATAGACCAGTATGGTTTTTTCAGGGCCGATGCCAATACCGATACCGATATTTTGGTCACTAAGGCTCGTTCTTCACACCTTACCTGCATGAAAACTGATAGGAAAACCGCACAGCTTTCACTTTCAGGTACATCAGTTTCACATCATGTGAACGAATGAGTCCTAGAATAGTAGACAACTAGACAACTGTAAATAATAATGTGCTGGGAAAATAATAACCAAAGGCTTCCCAAAACAAAATTGACATAAACTGGTGCAGTAGTCTGCTCTGCAATGATTAAATCTAGTAGCTGCGCTGCAGTGCAAAAGACAGTGGACTGAACACTAATACTACTCACTTTCAATACTCCCAGTTAAGTAGAACAATATTATAGTGCAGAAAGCATAACATTTCAGCATGTTCACCAGTTAAACGGGTTTTGTTTTTTTTTTCATATATTGCTGCCACTATAAAGCTAAAGGAGCAGAAAGGTATCTTCTAGCATGAGAAGCAAGTCTTTTGTTGCGTGCCTCATTTTCTTTCCACCACTGAAGAGGATCACCACTGTCAATTACTGGTTCCTTCAAATAGAGATTAAGTTCATCATACAGGGTCATTATTGCAGATTCAGAAGAATCCTCTGCTGCATGTGGTCCCAATAAAACACTGAACATTTCCTTCTGTCCGTTGTCTTTTTGGACATTTTTCTCTTTTTGCAGCATCCTGCTCTTCCAGATTAGAAACCTGCTCTTCCTGACTTGTCTTTTCAGCAGGAACCTCCTGCACCTCCTGATGAATATCTTTTGTTAAGCATTGTTTTGCCTTGGCCAATACGTCTTCAGAAGAGAAAGCAAGATTCTTGTTTCGAGGATCCAAAAAACATGCAAGCACAACATTTTTATTCTCTTCATGCTTCTCAAAATGTTTGGCGAGGCTGTCCATCATGGCCTGCCTACATCTTTTAGTGCCACGTGTGTTGGGTCCTTCATTCGCTTGAAGAAGCATCTTTAGCACTCTCACACATGGGATCACAGATGACACAGATGAGTCGTAATGACTCACCTCTAGTGTCACTTCCTCTATGGGGAGGAGGGTCTCATTTACATTGGCTACAATGTCCCACTGATCAGCAGTAGGACAAGAATATCCTCCATATTCACCTGAATAGATGGTAAGAGCTCGCTTCTGCTCCAGCATTTTTTTGCAGCATGTAAAGTGTTGAGTTCCACCATATTGGAACAGCGTTAATGAAGTTGTTTTTGGGTAGGCCAAGGTCTTCCTGAATGCACCTCAATCGCTGTTTGGCAAGGATTGAATGGTTGAAAGGGCCTGCGCACCTCTTCAGCATGCCAATTATATCAAGCAAATCTCTCTGGTTTGACAGACCATCATTTACCACAAGTTGGAGGGTGTGTGCCATGCAACTGAGGTCTGACACGTCAGCAAGCTTCATTCCTTTCACCATGTTCGCTCCGCTGTCTCGAAGCACAAGCATCACTCGGTCTTTGGTGATTCCCCAGTCTTCCAGCAGTCCTAGAAACCTTTCTCTAATGAACTCCCCAGTGTGGGATCCTTGCATCACTTTTGTATTCAACACCAAATGCCTTCTTGTCCATCCGCTATCAATGAAGTGGCATGTAAGACTCATTAGTGACTCCTGTTTGTCCTTAACAGCAGTCAGTCATGAATGAGAGTGAGTTGCCAGCATTCTCTGGTTTCAGCATAGCCTTTACTTTCTCAACGACCTTTTGGTTAATCTTTCCCAGCATTTCAGTTCGATAATATTTGTCACTCTTCAGTGTGTACCTTGGCTCAACTACGGACATCAACCGCTTAAATCCAGAGTCAGATGGTTATCAGTGACCATCATCTCTTTGAATACTCTGTTCAGCAGTTATTGCAATTGCTGATCCCATGCTTACATTGTTTGTGCACGTGTTGCACACTGCTGCTTTTCCTGGAGATGGAGACGAGAAATAGTCCCATATCACACTTTTACTTTTTCTATCTGCATCCATATCCATTGAAATTTGAAAGACACAATTGTAGAGTTAAAAAAACTGGCTGGCTGGCACCCTGTGGTGGTGGGAAAATGGCTGACTGGCACCATGTGGTGGGTGGCTGGCTGTCTGGCACCCTGTGGTGAGTGGCTGGCTTGCTGGCACCCTGTGGTGGGTGGATGGCTGTCTGGCACCCTGTGGTGGGTGGCTGGCTTGCTGGCACCCTGTACTTGTGGTGGTTGGCTGGCTGGCACCCTGTGGTGGGTGGATGGCTGGCTGGAACCCTGTGGTGGTGGGCGGGTGGCTGGCTGGCACCCTGTGGTGGGGGTGCCTGGCTGGCTGGCACTCTGGGGTGGTGGGTGGCTGGCTGGCACTCTGTGGTGGGTAGCTGGCTATCTGGCACCCTGTGGTGGTGGGTGGGTGGCTGCCTGGCTGGCACCCTGTGGTGGTGGGTGGCTGGCTGGCACCCTGTGTTGGTGAGTGGCTAGCTGTCTGGCACCCTGTGATGGGTGGCTGGCTGGCACCCTGTGGTGGTGGGTGGCTGGCTGGCACCCTGTGGTGGGTGGCTGGCTGGCACCCTGTGGTGGGTGGCTGGCTGGCACCCTGTGGTGGTGGGTGGCTGGCACCCTGTGGTGGTGGGTGGCTGGCTCGCTGGCACCCTGTGGTGGGTGGCTGGCTGGCACACTGTGGTGGGTGGCTGGCTGTTACAGCGCCTGTGGGTGGCTGGCTGGCTGGTACAGTGCCTGTGGCTAGCTGGCTGGTACAGTGCCTGTGGGTGGCTGGCTGGTGCAGTGCCTGTGGGTGGCTGGCTGGTACAGTGCCTGTGGCTGGCTGGTACAGGGCCTGTGGGTGGCTGGCTGGTACCGGGCTGCTGTGGGTGGGTGGGGTGTATGGCTGTGTTATATGTTCCCAGAGACTTCCAACTCCAGATGAGGCTGTCCAAGGCAAGGGAGGCAGCCTAAGAAGGCAGAAGGTTAGGCCCAGTGCGCGGAGGCACGTGGCGCAACATACGCAATGGCGTCACGACAATATCGGTAATATTCCGATATTACCGGGGCCGATACCAATATATCGGGAAAAGTGAATATCCGCCCTCCGATAATCGGCTTTGCTGATAAACGGTTGATCCCTACCCAGCTCACTTACTTGCTGGTGGGGCGATCCTACAACCTGGTACTAGCACGTAGCAAAACCCATCTCCACCATCAGGAGCTCTAGTGAAGACCTGTGTCATGCCCCAGGGTGACCTCCTTCTGTACTTATCCATCTGGTTGGTGGGAGCCTCTATACTGCTATAGCTACTGGTCTCGAAGCCTGACCCCTGACTGTATAGTTCATATTCCTATCGCACACCTTCCTGGTTTGTAGGCACTTGTGTACTGGGTGCACATGCCTGACGAAGGGGTCCTGCGTGGCTCCGAAACGTTGCACTATATATTTTTTTGATGTGATCTTCTTTGGAATAAAGTTTTTGGACTGCTTTTGCAAGATCCTTGGTGTGCTGGCGAATATGTATCTACTTGACCCTTGACTGTGACACCATTCCTCCTTGTGACTTTGTTAGTAGTATTTATTATATAAACCTTCATATAGAATTACTTGCTACGTCCTGGGACCTATATCTTTACATATTTTGAAACTCAAAAGTTCTGCAATATGTACATGCAGTACATGACCTTTTGTCCAGAGGACAGATATGAGGATCAATAGCTCAGATTGCCACCAAGCTCCTGATGGCAATATTCAGTCTCAATGTCTGCAGTGTGCTCAATGTCAGCATGTCTGCTGTGAAAAAGTATTTGCCCCTTCCTGATTTTTTTTGCATATTTGTGACACAAATGATTCAGATCAAACAAATTTTAATATTACACAAAGATAACCTGAGTAAATGCAAAATGCAGCTTTTAAATGATGATTTAATTTATTAAAGGAAAAAACTGTCCAAACCTGTCTGGCCCTATGTGCAAAAAGTAATTGCCCCCTTGCTAAATCATGAATGAACTGGAATGATCCACATTTTTGGAAAGCTGAATTAAATTTCACTTGCCACACCCAGGCCTGACTACTGCCAGACCTGTTGAATCAAGAAATCACCTAAATAGAAGCTGTTTGAGAAAGTGAATCATGCTAAAAGATCCCAAAAGCAACACATCATGCCACGATCTAAAGAAATTCAACTGATGAAAAACCAAGTAATTGAAAGTAGTAGTCTGGAAAGGGTTACAAAGCCATTTATAAGGTTTTTGTATTCCAGGAAACCACAGTGAGAGCCATTATCTAGAAATGGAGAAAACTTGGAACGGTGGTGAAACTTCCCAGGAGTGGCTGGCCTACCAAAATTGCTCCAAGAGCACAACAGCAACTCATCCAGGAGGTCATAAAAGAACCCAAAACAACATCTAAAGAACTGCAGGCCTTAGTTAAAGTCAGTGTTCATGATTCATCAATAAGAAAGATGCTAGGCAAAAATAGCATTCATGGGGGAGTTTCAAGGCAAAAGCCACTGCTGACCAAAAAGAACACAAAGGTTCATCTCACGTTTGCCATAAAACCTCTTCATTATCCTCAAGACTTTTGGGCAAATTATCTGTGGACTAATGAGACAAAAGTTTAACTTTTTCGAAGGTGCGTGTCTCGTTACATCTGGCGGAAAACTAGCACAACATTTCATAAAAAGAACATAATACTAACAATGGTGGTGGTAGTGTGAGGGTTTAGGGCTGCTTCAGGACCTTGATGACTTGCCATAATTGATGGAACCATGAATTCTGCACTCTACCCAGAAAATCCTGAAGGAGAATGTCCAGCCATCAGTTCGTGACCTCAAGCGCACTTGAGGTATCCAACAGGACAATCATCCGAAACCCACTAGCAAGTCCACCTCTTCTTAATGGTTCAAAACAAAAGAAAATTAAGGTTATGGAGTAGCCTAGTCAAAGTCCGGAATTAAATTAAGATGCTGTGGCATGACCGTAAAACAGGCCATTTATGATCGAACACCCTCCAATGTGGCTAAATTAGAACAATTCTGAAAAGAAGAATGGGCCAAAATTCTACTACAGCAATGTGAAAGACTCATTGCCAGTTATCGCAAATGCTTGTTTGCAGTTGTTGCTGTCAAGGCACAACCAGTTATTAGGTTTAGGGGGAAATTACTTTTTCACATAGGGCCAGACAGGTTTGGACAGCTTTTTCCCTAAATAAATGAAACCATCATTTTAAAACTGCATTTTGTGTTCACTCGGGTTATCTTTGTGTAATAAAATTTGTTTGATGATCTGAATCATTTAAGTGTGACAAATATGCAAAAAAATCAGGATGGGGGCAAATACTTTTTCACAGCACTGTATTATCTATGCAGTGACTAACATCCAGCTGGCAACGGCAATATAATGCAGGTAAGTAAGTATTTAAGTTTATGTCCTGCTACCTTTGCTGGAAATCAATCTCCTATGCATCCATTCCTATGCATATCCTATTTATTTATTGAATACAATGTGTTACCGATCAGGTAATACTGATGTTGCTGTGTATGCAACGGCTGACATTCAGTCATGTAGGTTATGTATAGGGATGGGCTGTGTGTGTTCCAGTTAAACGTAAGTTTGCTGAACACACGAACAAACTGGGCACTCGGCGGGAAGTTCGCCCACGGAAGAGCGCCCCATAATGCTCTGCAATCTTGCAGTGCATTGATTACTGATGATTAGCCAAAGAAAATACCTGACCTGTATGCTTTTCCAGTCACAGCACAAAGTACTGTGAGAGCCATGATTGGCCAAAGGTAGAGTGCCTTTGGCCAATCATGGCTCAGGGGCTAAGTCTACGCCCCACACTGTATAAGGCGGCTGCTTACACGGCAGCTGTATATAGTGTGTGACAATGGAGAGTAGGCAGGTAATTAGTGGATAGTGTGTTCAGTCAGTTTAGTGCAGTCAGTGTAGTGTACAGGCATATCCTACCTTTAAAATGTATGGATATGTTGTAGTCCTGTGTCCCCTCTCGATGCTCCCCAAGTTTGGTGTCCCTGTCACTTATAGTTCAGGAGCAGTGCCATGTCCAGCTGACCAAGATTTCTTATAGATTTCAATGAGCACTGAAAGCTGAAAATTGGTCTGGGCAGGAAGGGGGTGAAAGTGCCCTGTATTTAAGTGGTTAAGGGGAACGCTATGACAGAATTAAAAAAAAAAAAAAAGGCTTGGGGTCCCCCCCAAAAATCTATACCAGGCCCTTTGGCTATCGAATAGATTTTAAGGGGAACTACACGCCAAAATTAAAAAAAAAAAAAAATGTCATGGGGTCCCCCCAAAATCCATACTAGGCCCTTTGGTTCTGGTATAGATTTTAAGGGGAACTCCACACCATACCAAGCCCCTTGCCCTCAATGTTTTGGGGTGCCTCCAAAGCACCTTGGTCCCATGTTGATGGGGACAAGGACCTCTTTCTCACAACCCTGGGCTGTGGTTGTGGGGGTCTGCGGGTGGAGGCTTATCGGAATCTAGAAGCCCCCTTTAACAGGGGAGCCCCCAGATCCAGCCCCCCATGTGATCCCCGCTGGACCCGAAAAATAGAAAAAATTTAAAACGCTTCTGCCTCTTGGGAAGAGTCCCGCCGTCTGCCTGATCTCCTGATCTACGCTTTGACAGTTCTTATATAGGCAAGGGGTGGGGCCACAGGGCCACGTCACCCGATGGCACTGTCCCTTCTAACGTTGTGTGACATCAGAAGGGGGCGTTGACACTGGGTGATGAAGCTGGGTGGCCCCGCCCCTTGCCTATATAAGAGTTGTCAAAGGTGAGAGAAAACAGACGGGGGAGACTTCCCAAGAGGCAGAAGCATTTTTTATTTTTTCTATTTTTTGGATCCAGCGGGTGTCGTGATTGACAATGGATTTACATTTTTGTCAAAAACGTTCCTGTTTCTTACTTTTTGCCACTTTTTTTGATGAATAGGTAGGGGTGAGATGTACCCAGTACCCATTCACAAGGGGGAAGATGGCGGGATCTGGGAGCCCTATTGTTAAAGGCCAGATTCCGATAAGTCCTCCACCCACAGACCACAACAGCCACAGATCAGGGTTGTCAGGAAGAGGCCCTTGTCCCCAAGGTGCTTTTGGTGTGGGGGAGCCCCAAAGAACCAATCCCCCTGCCCCAAAGCACCCTCCCATGTTTAGGGTATGGGCCTGGTATGGTTCAGGAGGGGGGGGGGCGCTTGCTCGTCCCCTCCCGTTCCTGACCTGCTAGGCTGCATGCACTGATAAGGGTCTGGTATGGATTTCGGGGGGGACCCAACGCCCATTTTTTAATTTTTTTTTATTTTGGCGTGGGATTCCCCTTAATATCCATATCAGACCCAAAGGTCTTATATGGATTGTTTTAAACAAAATCTTTTGCATTGATACATGTCTCCCAGGGCAGTACCCGGGTCCCCATACACTTTTTTTGGCAATAACTTGCATAAAAGCCTTTAAAATAAGGACTTTTGATCTTTCATGTTCATGTCCCATAAAGTTTAACAGAGTTTGCATGTTCGCTAGAACTTTTTCACTGTTCAAGATTTTTTGGTGCGAACCAAACAGGGGGTTGTTCGGCCCATCCCTAGTTATGTACAGTGAGGGAAAAAAGTATTTGGTCCCCTGCTGATTTTATATGTATGCCCACTGACAAAGAAATTATCAGTCTATAATTTTAATGGTAGTTTTATTTAACTACTTGCCTTCTGTGCACTTAAACACCCTTCCCATCCAGGCCAATTTTCAGCTTTCAGCGCTGTCACACTTTGAATGACAATTGCGCGGTCATGCTACACTGTATCCATTTGAAATTTTTATCATTTTTTCACACAAACAGAGCTTTCTTTTGGTGGTATTTAATCATCTCTGGGTTTTTTATTTTTTACAAAAAAAAAGAATAAAGACAAAAAATTTTGAAAAAAAAAAAAAAGTTTTTCTTATTTTCTGCGAGTAAATTTTGAAAATAAATTTTTCTCCTTCACTGATGTGCGCTGATGAGGCGGCACTGATAGGCTGCACTGATGGGCACTGATGAGGTGGCACTTATGGGCACTGATGAGGTGGCACTTATGGGCACTGATGAGGAGGTACTAATATGCCACACTGATGAGCACTGATAGGCGGCACTGATAGGCGGCACTGAGAGGCGGCACTGCTGGGCACTGATAGGCGGCACTGCTGGGCACTGAGAGGTGGCACTGCTGGGCACTGACAGGTGACACTGCTGGGCACTGAGAGGCGGCACTGATGGGCACTGATAGGCGGCACTGATGGGCACTGGCGGATGGCACTGGACACTGACGGGTGGCACTGATGAGCGGCACTGATGGACAGCACCATCAGTGCCCACAGTGCTGCCAGTCAGTGCTCATCAGTGCCTAGATGAGCAGGCACTGATGGGCACTGACTAGCAGCACTATGGGCACTGATTGTGGGCATTGATGGGGGGCACTGATGGCGGGCACTGTGGGCACTGATGGGGGGGCACTGTGTGTGTGTTTTTACCTTGTGTAATCAGGGCACTGGTGATCGGTGCCCTGATTACATTCTCCTGTGTCCCCGGCGCTGTGAGGCTCCCCCACTCCTTCCTCACACTGCAGGCTCCGTGTGAGGAAGGAGCGCCGGCGATGAGAGATGATCTCATATATTTACATATGAGATCATTGCTCATTGGACAGCCAGATCACGTGGTGAATGGCCGCTGTGATTGGCCATTCACCACGATCTGTGATCAGCCGTGTCCAAGGGACACAGCCGACACAGATTTTCCCCGCAGCGCGCTCGCGGGAGCGCGCTGGGGGCGTGTCACTGGGAGGCCGTTTAAAAACGGCCTCCCGAAAATTCGAGTCCGCGCTGCAGCCGTATATAGGCTGTAGCGCGGATGGGGGGTGGTTAAACAGTGAGAGACAGAATAACAACAAAAATATCCAGAAAAACGCATTTAAAAAAATTATAAATTAATTTGCATTTTAATGAGTGAAATAAGTATTTGATCCCCTATCAATCAGCAAGATTTCTGGCTCTTAGCTGTCTTCTATACAGATAATGAGCTGAGATTAGGAGCACTCTCTTATAAGAAGTGCTCCTAATCTCAGCTTGTTACCTATATAAAAGACACCTGTCCACAGAAGCAATCAATCAATCAGATTCCAATCTCTCCACCATGGCCAAGACCAAATAGCTGTCCAAGGATGTCAGGGACGAGATTGTAGACCTACACAAGGCTGGAATAGGCTACAAGGCCATCACCAAGAAGCTTGGTGAGAGGGTGACAACAGTTGTTTTACTGATCATGAGAATGGTGAGGAATAAGCCCAGAACTACACAGGAGAATCTTGTCAATGATCATTTCTTTATCAGTAGGCAAACGTACAAAATCAGCAGGAGATCAAATCCTTTTTTCCCTCACTGTAATAGAAAATATATAAATCTGTCCTCCCCTATCAGAGATCTATGGTGCTCCATAGCAGTACTTTTAAGGCAATAGTTTTTCTTTATTTCTTCTCCTAAGATATCAGTTATATGTTAAATCTGGTGGGGTAAATGATTAACTGCTTTATTTTGTATCTTGTATGTAGAATTTAGCTGTGAAATAAACTATATTACCAAAAGTATCAGGGCGCCTGCCTTTACACACACATGATACTAAAGTCTCAGATTTTTTTCTTTAAAAATAACCAACATGTCATATTTACCTGCTCTGTGCAGTGGTTTTACACAGAGCAGCCCCACTCCTCATCTTCTGGGGTCCCTTGCTGGTGCTCCTGACCCTCCCTCCTGCTGAGTGCCCCCACAGCAAGCAGCTTACTATTGGGCACCCGGGCTGAGCCGCTGCTCTGTGTGTCCATTCAGAGACGGAGCTGCAGTTCGGCCCTGCCCCCTCTCTCTCCTCATTAGCTCACAGACTTTGATTGACAGAAGCGTGCTGCCATCTTAGCCAATGAGGGGGGAGAGTCCCGGGCAGCCAAGACTGTCCTGCAACATCGTTGGATCGAGATGGGCTCAGGTAAGTATTAGGGGGAGCTGAGGGAGGCTGCTGCACACAGCAGGTTTTTTTTTTTTTTTTTTTTTTAATCTTGATGCATAGAATGCATTAAAATAAAAAACCTTCTTACTTTACAACCACTTTAATGGCATCCCAGTCCTTGTCCGTAGGTTTTAATATTGAGTTGGCCCACCCTTTGCAGCTATAACAGCTTCAACTCTTCTGGGAAGACTGTCCACAAGGTTTGGGAGCGAGTCTATGGAAATGTTTGACCATTATTCCAGAAGCGTATTTGTGAGGTTAGGCACTGATGTGGACGAGAAGGCCTGGCTCGCAGTCTGCAATGTAATTTACCCCAAAGGTTTTCTATCGGGTTGGGGTCAGGACTCTGTGCAGGCCTTCCCTCCAACATCAGTACCTGACCTCACAAATGCGCTTCAGAATGTGAAAAATGGCTAGATTTGCCTTTTAACTGTTTAATATTTTCAAGCGTTATTTTTAACTTATGGTTTTTCACATGTAAATGGTTCTTCCTGCTAAAATCGATATACTTGCGGTGTCACCTATATCCTTCCTGTAAACAATAGCTTCTCGAATGATCAGGATGTTTTTTTGGTTTGTGGTGTGGCTGATAAGAAAATCCCAATGCATGTCAAGTTTAATGCTCTTCACTTTTGCAGAAATGTCTTTTCTACATAACCTACGTGTGCCTTGCCATTATATTTCAAAAGATGTTAATACTTAATATCTTTCCTAGAACACCGTGTAAAGTTTTCACATAGTAATTATATTTGCTTAGCGCAGCAGGGAGAAAGGAATGAAGCTAGAGTGAAATTTTCTGCAAGTTGATAGCAACTGTCTTTTTTTTTTTATATAAATCATTGTGTCTGTTAATATTGAGACAGGTACAAGCAGGTAATCATCTAAATATAAGGCTGCCGATAATGATGGTAGTATTTAGATACATCATAGCCACACAATGCAAGCTAGGATGGGGCAGAGAGGACAAAAGTGACAGTTTGCGTGCTGTGTGTTAGTACGTCCAGAATTGATAACTAGAAGATGGGAAGGTTCACTGTGCTTCTACTTTTTGCTGGTAGTTTTTATTCTAGATGTATGGGTCTACAGTGAGTGAACTGGTAGTACACAGTACTGTATACCACCAACAAAAAGGCACAAACTGTTAGGATAATGACAATGGGAACAATGCCTGTTTGCACTTGGAGGCAGCCTTCAACCTCTTATTATACACAAGAAGATGATAGTAAAATGATGTGTGCATTGTCCCTAATAGCCCTCCCACCCTAGGCTGTGTCCAGGACTGCTCCAATAATGCAAGGAGACCAGATGGTGTCCGTAATGGCTAGGCTGAAAGGAGAACCCTCTTCCTCAGAGTCAAAAGAACAAATGACCCATACTTTTTATATCTGCAATCTGGACCACCCTCATTGGTAGGTCCCGCCCCTCATACATCATCGGTGGTGTGTGTTGCTCCATGGTCCAATCACAGATCAACATTCACCCTCTGCGACAGGAAATAACATGCAATTTACATACAACAAAACAGTTTGCAGTACATACACATACATCAAATATTTTATATCAAAGCAATAGGCTACCATCAGTGTACCAACCATTACCTCCTTGAAATGCATATATGGTTCCTGTATCGATGGAGTTGCATAAAAAAAGCTCCTATTGATGCTGCCAATTCCCACCGGCATACCAGAAGTACTGTGGAGGCACCTATGGTGCTGTTACAGGTCAACTCTAACATTGGTGGAACATACGCTACACTCGTAGACCCAGAAGTGCAGGCGGATCTGCGGATCTGGCGGCATCATATCCAGTCTCATCTAGGGTTCTGGTGGAAATTGGCAGCATCAATAGGAGCTTTTTTTTTTTTAATCAAAGTTTTATTGGAAAACGTACTCAATACAAAGCAAAACATTTGTCGAGCAATTACATCAGTATACAAACCACAAGATCAACCTGTAAACAATTCAAGCTCTGAGAACCTATGCAGAATGTCGAGGTTTTCCATCGACCATGAAAGTATAATAAACTAAAACAGAAGGTGAGTAACTTTTTCGTACATATCAGACACAAGGGAGTAGGAGTGGGAAGCGAGGGGAAGGGAATGTCAATAGGAGCTTTTTAAACAACTCCATCAATACAGGACCCATTTCAAGGATGTAACAGTGGGTACACTGATGGTAGCCTATTGCTTTGATATAAAATATTTGATTTATGTGTATGTACTGCAAACTGTTATGTTGCATGTATAATGCATGTTATTTTCTGTTGTAGAGGGAGAATGTTGATCTCCGATTGGACCCCAATATATGCAACACACACCACCAATGATTTATGAGGGGTGGGACCTACCAACGAGGGTGGTCCAGATTGCAGATATAAATGTATGGTAGGTCATTTGTTCTTTTGGCTCTGAGGAAGAAGGTTCTCCCTTAAAACATGTCAGCCTTGCCATCACGTACACCATCTGGTCTCCTTGCCCTATTGGAGCAGTCCAGCAGTCCTGGAGGCAACTTGTCTATATTGTGCTTTGACATGCATTTTTACAACGTGTGTTTGTGAGTATTACTGTATGATACTTTTTTATCTTTTAATAAATGTTATAATGGAATTGGAATTGCACTAGGTTGGTGCACCCTTTTCTTGTTTTCTAGCACTTTTGGATACCCATGGCCCTGAGAGGGCAACAAGACCCTAGGCGTTGTCAACAAAGTCTAAGACACATTTTCTTCCCTCTAGCATTTCACCTGAGCGCAGGAGAGTTACTTTTTTGGATTTTACCCTAGGCTGTGGCCTATGTTGGCTATGCAGAATTCTAATCCTGATTATTATGCCACAGTACCCCCAGAACGTCATTACTTTAGTCCTGTTTTTCTCAGCCTTTTTTTCCTATCAAAGCACCCTATAGAATTCTGCACAATCTTGGGCACACCAGGAGGTGCGGCAAGCATGCACATGCTTTTTTGCACATTCCCTCGTGGCACATTTTTCAAAGGGCTGCCCTATGCATGTTAAACATGAAAAAAAGGTGGTGCCACCATTTTTAAAATCCCGCCACAGCAAAACTTATTGTACTGCGGTACCATACATTTTAGTGGACACAAACGCATGTGCATTTTCTTAATGCATGGGGGTGCCATGAAGAATTATCGCACCTGTTTGTGTCTGCAAAAGGCAGCACGTTATTTATTGAGTGGTGTGGGAAAACGCGGTTTTGCCTGCATTACCACACCCCACCTGGTGTGAACAAGCCCTAAAATGTATTGTGTGGGACAGAGTTCAGTGGTCAGTAGGTTGTGACATAGAGTTGCCCTGTATCTGTTGTAAATCAGTGAGCAGTATGTACTGGCAGGATAGGGCAGTATGCAGTGGTAAAGCAGTCAGTGAGCAGTATGTATTATCAGTCAGTGAGTGGTATGTAGTGTCAGTCAGTGAGAAGTATGTAGTGACAGTCAGTGAGCAAAAGCATAGAATTCCCGCTAGAGAAAACTCTGTCCATCAGCCACTTACTACAACACTGGAGATAAAGCGAGACTTGCATGACTGCTAACTCTGCTATTCCTTCTTCAGCTGCTGGATTAGCCATAGCAGCCACCTGTATTAGAAGGGAAAAAGTGGCCCCACTACCTCCGGATGCATCAGGAGAAGTTGGGGGTGGATAATTCCATATAACTCTGACCCCTAACTCCCTGCCAGCTGTGGAGGCAATTGAGGGGAAACCAAGCATGCTGGGTGGCCTCCCAATGTGCATCTGCGCAGCAGAGAATCCTGCAGGAGGTTACATGCCAGTTTAAAAGGCACAACACGGCCCTGCAGTTTAAATTAAGCTTAGATTAAAGCTTAAGCTGCCAGTAAAACATGTTTCATTTAACTGCCTGCTTTAGTTGGGGCAGTTTTTTATGCTTTTTATGTGGCACCCCTGAAGATTCTTTGCGGCACCCTGGTTGAGAAACCCTGCTTTAACCTGATGTGCACAATGTGTAATTTCAGTGAACATGTAAAAAAAAAAAAACCTTCTGCATGCAGCTTCCCCCGTAGCCCCCCTAAATACATACCTGAGTCTGATCTTGATCCAGCAATGTGCACAGGAGTCGAGGCTCTCTTGGGTCTCTTGCTCCTCATTGGCTCAGATACAGCAGCAGGAGCCATTGGCTCCCACTGCTTTCAATCAGAGCCAGTTCGGAGGAGGAGGGGCTGGGGCCAAGTCCTTCTGTCTGTGTCAATAGACACAAACATTGATGCTCGGGAGGGAGCCCACATGAGTGCCCCTATATCAAGTGGCTTGCTATAGGTGTACTCGGTGAGGGGGAGGAGCTAGTAGGGGACCCAAGAAGGGCAGGTTATGGGCTGCTCTGTGCAAAACCATTAGAGTTAGTCACGGTTCACACTGCGGCGATCCGACTTTGGGGGCGACCTGTGAAGTCGCGTGTACCGCGACTTCGGCGCGACTTGCACGGACTTCATAAAATGAATGTCTATGCAAGTCGCTCAAGGTCGCCCCGAAGTAGTACAGGACTCTTTTTCTAAGTCGGAGCGACTTCTTAGAACCGTTCCTGTACTACACTATGGGACGGTGCGTGGCCTGTCAGGCTGACCAAGTCGCCTGACAAGTCGGACTAGTGTGAATGGAGACTAAGCCTCCGTTCACATTAGGTCGCTCTGACTTAGGGGGCGACCTGTGAAGTCGTGTGCAGCGCGACTTCTGCGCGACTTGCACGGACTTCATATAATGGAAGTCAATGCAAGTCGCCTCCAGGTCGTCCCAAAGTAGTACAGGACCCTTTTTCTAAGTCGGAGCGACTTGTGTCACTCCTATTAGAACGGCTCTACTACACAATGGGAGCGTGAGGACCGCGACTTGTCAGGCTGACAAGTCGCGGTCCAAGTCGTACCAGTGTGAATGCGGTCTTAGTATAACATGTTTGTTGTTTTAAAAAAAGAGTGATACAGTGTTTGAAGTTTTTAAAGAGGTTGTAAACCCTGGAAAAACCGCAATGAACAAAAAAAAAAAAAACCCTGTAAGACAAAGGCATACTAGCTCATTATGAAATTCTTACCTTACAATGAAATTCTTACCTTACAACGTAGCCCTACAGCGGCACCCGCACACCGCTGAGACGGCTGACATCTTCCCTGCTGTTTCTTCCGGGTTCACGGGCTCCGGCGCTGTGAGTGGCATGTAAACAAGGTATACCGTCCTTCTATCAAAGAGGCAGAGAGAGATCTTGTGTTCCTACTAACAAGGAGCACAGATCTCTCTCTTCCTGCAGTCAGTCCATTCCCCCTACAGTTAGAAAGCACTTCCTAGAAGCACACTTAACCCCTTGATCGCCCCTGATGTTAACCCCTTGCCTGCCAGTGTCATTTATACAGTAACAGTGCATATTTTTAGCACTAATAACTGTATTGTTGTCACTGGTCCCCAAAAAGTGTCACTTAGTGCCAGATTTGTCTGCTGGAATGTCGCAGTTCCGCAAAAAATCGCTGATTGCCGCCATTACTATTAAAAAAAAATAAAAAGTCCATAAATGTATCCCATAGTTTGTAAACGCTATAACTTTTGCGCAAACCAATCAATATATGCTTTTTGGGATTTTTTTTTACCAAAAATATGTAGCAGAATACACATTCTTTGTATTGGATGTGTTTTATAGCAGAAAGTAAAAAATATTGTTTTTTGGTTTTTTTTTCAAAATTGTCAGTCTTTTTTTGTTTATAGCGCAAAAAATAAAAAACGCAGAGGTGATCAAATACCCACAAAAGAAAGCTCTATTTGTGGGAAAAAAAGAACATCAATTTTATTTGGGTACAACGTCGCACGTCCAAGCAGTTGTCAGTTAAAGCAACACAGTGCCGTATTGAAAAAAATGGCCTGGTCATTAAGGGGTTAAAACCTTCCGGAGCTGAAGTAGTTAATGTTAAACTTAACTACTGTACAGCTGAGCACCACAAACTGAAAATGCTGTTTGATTCATTTTTAATATGCAAAGCAAACTCACCCATACATCCATGTCTCCATGCGTTTTTTTCTGTTGTTGAGAAATCACTTTGAAAAACACCCTCCTAGCATTTCTAGCTGGCCATCTTGAGTAAGGGCAGATGATAGATATAGCATTTACTTACCTGGAATTCATCTGCACCTAGCCCTGGCATGGAAGCAGGAAGGTGTGCCCCTGCTCCCTTCCCCCCAATGAAAGAAAAAAAATGCCCATGAAGACTCCTAGATGGGTGACATAATTTTTGTCTGGGGAAGAAACCAGGAAGACGCTGAACAAATGTAAAAAAAAAAAAGTTTAAATCCAGTGAATATACTTTACCTTCCTACCTATTTGCTAATTCCAGCAACATACGGATTAAAAATAGTTAATTTTGATTGAGAGCATTTTGTTCGTTTTAGGCCCCTTTCACACAGGCTTTCCAATCCGGTCCGCCTGTCAGGCGGACCTGATCGGATGCTCCATTCACCCCTATGGAGCAGCGGATGTCAGTGGAGACATCTCCGCTGACACCCGCTGCTCTCCGATTCGATCCCGTCCGTGAAATCCAGACGTATGGAAACCCTATTTTCCATCCGTCTGGAGGATCGTATAGGATCGGATGAAAACGGACAGGTAGTCCGTTATCATCAGATCTCCCATAGAGGAGAGCGGGCTCTGACAGCTCCATCTCTGCAAATTAGGTGGAGACGGCGCTGTCATCCGCCTGCTCAGCGGGGATCAGCAGATCAATCCCTGCTGAGCAAAAGAAAAAGGTGTGGGAGCTGGGCATGTATCAAGGAGAATGAGTTCAGGCACCCTCGTCCCTTTACTTAAAGCAAAAAGAGGAAACCCCCTATTTTGGGACTATAACGGATGCCAACTCAAATTTAAAGTTTCAAGTTTTATTTAACACATATTGCAAAAAATGAAACACAAATGAAAAAGTGACAGTATTTCAATATACAAGAAAATATAAAACACTTAGGCGACTGGATGAATGTGGTTCAGATACTATGTAGCAGTGACATGAAGGAATCTGAACGTCTGGTCCTGAGAACCCGACGCGTTTAAAAAATAAGTCTTCCTCAGGGGTTTTTTGACCAGAAGATTCCAATTAACAATATTCTATAGTAGAAAAAAAACATATTTATTTAGAGTTCATTATATATAATCTTCTATATTTTTTACATCAAGCATAATATTTAGTTAGATATTTCGAATACACATACCATGTCTTGCATCACAATTTCAAACCACAGGGTTGCCTTATCTTTAAAAACTTGAGATGGTCAACTCCACATGCATCAACGTATGACCGGAGTGAATCTGCAGAGCCCGCACAGAAAAATCACCCAACCCCACACACCACTGATGGATAGGTGTAAAATAGCACAACGGTGGGTGTGGATGAAGGGAGGGGGGGGGGGAGAGACGTGAAGAGGGGGAGGGCCGGAACCTCCTAATAACACCACATGAGGTCCAAAAGAGGAGCAATATTTCTGTATTCTGATCTTGGCTCGTAATTCTGAAAAGTTAAATGGCAGAACTGTATATAAGATATATTTTATAGTGAGATTTCCGTA
This sequence comes from Pelophylax lessonae, assembly GCF_965119305.1. Taxonomy (NCBI): domain Eukaryota; kingdom Metazoa; phylum Chordata; class Amphibia; order Anura; family Ranidae; genus Pelophylax; species Pelophylax lessonae. The sequence continues at coordinate 325,487,984 of NC_138772.1, forward strand.
AATGAAAAAAAGCTATTACCTAAAGTTTATTTACAAAGATTGCTATATTGGTCTCTCCTGGTATATTGTATCTCACACCAGGGTGAGCAGTTTGTCGTTTGGTGTCTAATCTCGCTTATCACTACAAAGTTTGAACAAAAAGGGGAAAAGAAGGAAAAAACCAACCTTTAAACTAGCAGATTATAACACATGGAGGGCCCTCACTTTTTTGAATAGTCAGTCCGATGAAAGACAGGTAGGAGATACCATCTATGTATAAATATAAAACATAGATGTAAATCATACAGTCTAATTCAAAGGTCAGATATTAGAATCAAACTTATCCAGAAAAAGGAGTGGAGACTTATTTACCTCTCAGGGATCTGCAGCTTTCAAGTGTGTGGGTTGTCCTCCTGGGTGGAGTGCCTTAGAAATCCCCAGGAACGCCAGTCTATTTATGTTGGTGAATTGATTAAAGATCAGAATCAGCTGTAGCGCTCATGGGCCCCCCGGGTGGGCGGTGCCGAGGGCGGCCCCACACGCAGGCGCACTGACCAATGGGGTTCTAATGCCGTGACAGGTCCGGTATTAACATGCTGACCAAAATGGAGTCCATCGGACGCACCGCCCGTTTGAAAGGAGCCTAACTGTGATGGAGAAAATGCTGTTTAAGACCTCCTTTAGTGCAGGCCATGTGATAAAGGGGAGGACCAGATCAGCCTCAGGTCCGATCCTCCTCATCAACAGAGACCACATGGACAGGTCCCCCCCCCCCATTACTCCTCGTTTACTCATCCCAGCTAGACTTAATTTTTTGTTAAAATATTAGAATTTTATTTCTGCATAAAACAACAGTAGTAGTAAGACCACTGAGGTTTTATCTCAAGGTTAAAGCATAATCTTTGCTCTCCAAAAGCAGCACAATTAAACTCTAAAAGTTTCTCGTATATTCCCATTTGCATTTCCAACCGTAAAAGGAATGTTATGTTCCTTTTCACATGTGAATTTACAAAAAAGAGGTTGCATAAATCAATTAGCACTTCTGTTTAAATTAGTATAACAGAATGCATTCTAATTTAAACCACTCATACATACAAATGGGAAACGTGATGGAATCTATTCAGCAGTTATCTGTCACTGAGCTTTGTGGCATTCAAGATATATATAAATATATATATAAATATATATATATATATATGTGTACAAATAAATATATATATATATATATATATATATATACAGTATCTCACAAAAGTGAGTACACCCCTCACATTTTTGTAAATATTTTATTATATCTTTTCATGTGACAACACTGAAGAAATGACACTTTGCTACAATGTAAAGTAGTGAGTGTACAGCTTGTATAACAGTGCAAATTTGCTTTCCCCTCAAAATGACTCAACACACAGCCATTAACATGTAAACCACTGGCAACAAAAGTCAGTGCACCCATAAATTAAAATATCAAAATTTGGCCAAATTAGCCATTTTCCCTCCCCGGTGTTATGTGACTCGTGACCCCGGTGTTACAAGGTGTCAGGTGTGAATGGGGAGCAGGTGTGTTAAATTTGGTGTTATCGCTCTCTCTCTCATACTGGTCACTGGAAGTTCAACATGGCACCTCATGGCAAAGAACTCTCTGAGGATCTGAAAAAAGAATTTTTGCTCTACATAAAGATGGCCTAGGCTATAAGAAGATTGCCAAGCCCCTGAAACTAAGCTGCAGCATGGTGGCCAAGACCATACAGTGGTTTAACAGGACAGTTTTCACTCAGAACAGGACTTGTCTTGGTCGACCAAAGAGGTTGAGTGCACGTGCTCAGTGTCATATCCAGAGGTTGTCTTTGGGAAATAGACGTATGAGTGCTGCCAGCATTGCTGCAGAGGTTGAAGGGGTGGGGGGTCAGCCTGTTAGTGCTCAGACCATACGCCACACACTGCATCAAATTGGTCTGCATGGCTGTTGTCCCAGGAGAAATCCTCTTATAAAGATGATGCACAAGAAAGCCTGCAAACAGTTTGCTGAAGACAAGCAGACTAAGGACATAGATTACTGGAACCATGTCCTGTGGTCTGATAGGACCAAGATAAACTTATTTGGTTCAGATGGTGTCAAGCGTGTTTGGCGGCAACCAGGTGAGGAGTGCAAAGACAAGTATGTTCTGCCTACAGTCAAGCATGGTGGTGGGGGTGTCATGGTCTGGGGCTGCATGAGTGCTACAGTTCATTGAGGGAACCATGAATGCCAACATGTACTGTGACATACTGAAGCTGAGCATGATCCCCTCCCTTCAAAGACTGGGTCGCAGGGCAGTATTCCAACATGATAATGACCCCAAACACACCTCCAAGATGTCCACTGCCTTGCTAAAGAAGCTGAGGGTAAAGGTGATGGACTGGCCAAGCATTTTTCCAGACCTAAACCCTATTGAGCATCTGTGGGGCATCTTCAAACAGAAGGTGGAGGAGAGCAAGGTCTCTAACATCCACCAGCCCTGTGATGTCATCAGTGAGGAGGGGAAGAGGACTCCAGTGGCAACCTGTGAAGCTCTGGTGAACTTCATGCCCAAGAGGGTTAAGGCAGTGCTGGAAAATAATGTTGGCCACACAAAATATTGACACTTTGGGCCCAATTTGCACATTGTCACTTAGGGGTGTAGTCACTTTTGTTGCCAGCGGTTTAGACATTAAGGGCTGTGTGTTGCGTTATTTTGAGGGGACAGCAAATTTACACTGTTATACAAGCTGTACACTCACTACTTTACATAGTAGCAAAGTGTAATTTCTTCAGTGTTGTCACATGAAAAGATATAATAAAATATTTACAAAAATGGGAGGGGTGTACTCACTTTTGTGAGATACTGTATATCTTTCAATGTATATATCCAGGGCTTTTTCTTCTCAGAAAATAGGTGCAGGAACTCAACCACGACCCCCCCAAAATCAACATCCTCCTCCTCTCACACACACACCTTCCAAACTGAATCAAATATTGGGTGTGTTCAGATTTCACTAACAGTGGAAGGGTCTTAAAGGGGCATTAAATATTAGGAGTGCATTACATACAGAGTTGGGGGGGGGGGGGGGTGTTACACACAGAGTGCAGAGTTCAAGGGTGAGCTACATGCAGAGTTGGGGGTGCGCTACATTCATACTTCAGAGTTCAGGGGTGCGCTGCATACAGAGTGCAGAGTTCAGGGGTGCACTAATTGCAGAGTACAGAGTTCAGCTTTCTTCCACAGCTGCTTACCTCTGCATCTCCTATCCACATCTCACTTTCACCCCTTTTTAGCCTCTGCACGCAACCCCCCTTCCACTACCCCATCTTCGCCCTCCCTACTTCAAAGCTCCACCATCTTACTTGTGTTGCTGTATTCAACTTAAGGACCCAGCTGGCTCTAGCACCTCCCCGCACACTGTAGGTGGCTCTGCCTTTCTCACTTGCAGGAAGATCATCCAGTGGGATGCTGCACTGCACTGCACCCCGGGCACCTGCATCAACCTCCCCCCCCCCGTCACTCAGTGGGAGCCACTCAGGAGATCAGATCTGTGGGAGCCATTGGGAGACAAACTGTTACTTGTAAACATAGAAGCCGGACTTCTGTATTTACAAGTTATAGTAGTAGGCAGGGAACAGAGGGCCTGAGCCAGGGGTGGTTGAACTGAATTCCACCAAGTTCCAGCTGAAAAAAGCCCTTTATATATCTAAATAGGCTTATAAAAGCAGGACCTGTGAACCCATGAACACATGTGTTCTATGTTCTGTAGGATTATGATTATACTAATAAACACCTATTACAATGCATTATTTAGGATGGTGTCTACTACCACTAATAAATATACAGGGGGTATAATTTACTAAAGGAATTTACTAAAGGCAAATCCACTGTGCACTACAAGTGCACTTGGAAGCGCAGTCTCTGTAGATCTGAGGGGGACATGCAAGGAAAATAAAAAAACTGTGTGTTTGCTTGCACATGATTGGATAATAATAAAGCAGCAGAGTTTCCCCTCATTTCAGAGCTTCCCCCCAGATTTACAGCGAATGCATTTCTAAGTGCACTTGCAGTTAGTAAATCAACCCCATCATTTTTTGCTGATTTTTAGGTTAAGATTTATTTAAATGATTGTGCACAAATCGTTATATCAGACCTTCCTCCTATAATGTTTCTTTTATTTTTTTAGCTGTTTGCTGAAGTACAAAATATGGATACTTGCCAGCTGTTTGAGCAGGGGATTCGTACACCTAACAAGCAAGAAGCGCACACTTTGGAGGCTGTGAAATTGGTGGAGTTTAAGCTGAAGCAAACACTTTCTAAACTAATAATGCATCTATTTGGAGAAGGTAGGCGTTCTTCCACAAAAACTAACAGTGCTTATGAATATTTGATGGTTAGACCAACTGGTGAATGATTGTTCTTTCATTAGAATGTGTATATACTGTAGTGCCATAAACAGGCTCGTTGAATATCACATGTCTGGATGTTAATGCACTATACAGGGAACATCGAAATGGTGCAACCTTATAGGGGCTGTTACGTGATAATGGCTATGTCACAACTTAGTTAACTTTCTGAGGCTAATATTACAATGACAACCCCTCACTACCACTTCCTTTCTTTACTTTATATACTCTCTCTATGCTTGATTTTCTATATATTCCAGATGCTTGATCGAGAACCAGAAATCCTTAATTATATCACAATCAGTTACAAAATGAATATGCAAATGCATGTATTTTTGTGCTTACTGGTCATTTAAGAGTTACTCCAGAATATCCTTGCAAGTAAAATTTCTTTACATAATAAGATGAATATGCACCTATATTCTGGATAGTTTGAAAGCTACTTTATATTTTAAGCTGTTTGACCATTTATATACATTTACCGCTGTACCACTCTGTATTTGATACAAGCAATCTTCTGTACCTTTTTTCTTGTTTATTACAACATTTCTTAATGAACCTTTATTGATAAAAAAAAGAAAAAAATTATGCAAACTTTATTCCCAAAATCTATCAGCTGATGGTACCTGTTATACTCTCAAGATACCTACGGACATTGGAGTCATCTTCCTGTCTAACCAACCACTATATGTCTGTAAACACGTTAGTTGTTAATACCTGTTATAACTGACCTCTACTTAAGATCTAATTAACACAATTTAATGTGGTAAAGCAATTATTAACCACTTCTGGACAGAAAGATTTTCCCCCTTAATGACCAGGCCCTTTTCTGCGTTTCGGCACTGTGTTATTTTAACCACTTAAGCCCCGGGAAGATTTTACCCCCTTCCTGACCAGGGCCTATTTTGCGATTCGGCACTGCGTGACTTTAACGGACAATTGCGCGGTCGTGCGACGCTGTACCCAAATGAAATTGACGTCCTTTTTTTTTTCACAAACAGAACTTTCTTTTGGTGGTATTTGATCACCTGTGCTATTTTTTGATCATGCACTATAAACAAAAAAAGAGCGACAATTTTGCACAAATAACAATATTTTTCAAATTTTTTATATGAAATTCCCCCCCAAAAAATTTAAAAATCAAAATTTTTTAACACTTTAGGCCAATTTGTTTTCTGCTACATATGTTTGGTAAAAAAAACAGCAAAAAGCGTATTTTGATTGGTTTGCGCAAAGTTATTGCGTTTACTAACTAAGGGAAATATTTTTGTCATTTTTATTTATTTATTTTTTTAACGAGTAATGGCGGCAATCTGCTTTTTTTTTTTTTGCGACATTGCGGCAGACAGATCGGACCCTTGACTGACACTTTTGACACTTTTGGGGGTACCAGTGACATTACTGCAGTAATCAGTGCTATACATATGCACTGTTACTGTAAAAATGACACTGGCAGGGAAGGGGTTAACTTTATTGGAGAGGGAGGGGTTAAGTGTGTCCCTAGGGGCGTGATTCTTACTGTGATTGGATGTGGCTTTGTGTGTAACAGCACAGATCAACGGTCCTACATAGCAGGACCGAGTGATTTGTGCTTTTACACAGGGGAGAGTGACAGGCGGCTTTGTTTACATTAGCTGCCTGCCTTTCTCCCTCTCCACCCGTGAATCGTGAGTGACCGGCGCTTCTTTGGGCACGAGTGGGGGCGGGAGCGCGCTTCCGGCGGCGCGTGCTTGCCCCCTATTCGCTCCCAGGCTAGTGACGTACCGGTACATCACTTTGCCTGGGAGGGGCTGACCGCCGCCGTATATAGTCGGGCGGTGGTCGGCAAGTGGTTAACTGACAATTAAGCAGCCGTGCAACGCTGTACCCAAATAAAATTGAAGTCCTTTTCTTCCCCACAATTAGAACTTTTTTTGGTGGTATTTGATCACCTCTGCAATTTTTATTTTTTGCACTACAAGCAAAAAATGAGCAACAATTCTGAAAAAAAAAAAAAAAAAAAATCTTTTTCACTTTCTGTTATATAACATTCCCAATAAAAAAAAATTAAAAATCAATTTTTTTTTCAGAATTTTAGGCCAAGTTGTATTTTGCTACATATTTTTGGTTAAAAAAAATCCGAATATGCATATTTTGATTGGTTTGTGCAAAAGTTATCGCGTCTACAAACTAGGGGAAAGATTTATGTCATTTTTGTTTATTTATTTTTTTACTAGTAATGGCGGCGACCAGCGATTTTTAGTGGGACTGCAACATTGTGGCGGACAGATCGGACACCTGACTGACATTTTTGACACTTTTGGGGGACCAGTGACATTACCACAGTAATCAGTGCTAAAAATATACACAATTACGGTCCTAATGACACTGGCAGGGAAGGGTTTAACACCATGGGCAATCAAAGGGTTAAATGTATGCCTAGGTGGTGTTTTCTAACTGTGGGGGGGGGATGGTCTTATGTAATCAACACAGGGGCCTGTGTTCCTAAATAAGAGGAACACAGGAGCCCTGTGTTGATGGCTGACAAAAAAATGGTGTTTCTCTGTCGCTCATTGACAGATGTAGTCCTCCTTGATTAATATCAACTCGGGTTATACTGCCCTCTACAGGAGTAGGACTAGACAGGAAAGAAAACATTCTGGCCACACCCTAGGGGCAGTCCCAGAGGGTATATCCTCTCACTTCCTGCTACAGCAAATCAGTTTTTTTCTGTCTAGTTAGGAGTAAGGACCTAGATGCCTTGCTAGGATCTTCGGTCCTGGCAGGATTTTTTTCTTAGAAAGATTTTTTTTAGACAGCTTTTTTCTCCAGTGTTCCTGTGAGATCTTCAAGCAAGAAAGCTGGAACTGGGCGACGGGCTGGATGTTGAGATCCAGTGGTCACCCCAGTTCAGCCTACGAGCGCGTGCAGGCCATAGCTCCGCACTGGGTCGGCCGCAACATAGTCCCACTGGACGGGGACTGACCCTGCGAGTTAAACGTCTCGCCTGGACGCCAATGACCCAAAAAAATGGCGGGTCGCCGCAGCGATCGCCGCACAGCACGCCTAAGCCCAGACTGCTTCATGCATTCACCCAGCAGAGCGGGAGAGCCCCCCCCCCACACAGGAATCTGACAGGGAGCTCAGCAGCCACACAGACATGCAGGGTCACACAGTCCCAGACTGACACCCAAATAGACAGGTCCCCACATAGAGTTACACTTACCAGTCCGGATGGCGTGGGGAGCCTTCTCCAGCGACCAAACCGCTGCACTGAGGACAGGGAGTGTCGCAGCCAAGACGCAGTGGAACTGCGTTGCAAAACCGCAATGGCATCCAGTGAGGTAGCCACCTCACAGATAGCATCCCTGCAGCGAACAGGGATGGTTCATTCAATGTGCCAGGGAAACCTGCGCTGAACGCTCGATGGCAGGCTGGGAAGCCCCTGGCCCTGAGCCCTGGGATCCAGGGTGGCCAGTCCGAGACCCAGCTCCGCACGATCATCTTCATCCGAAGAAGCTAACTAATGCTGAAAATTAACAGCTAAGTAAAAGAAAGAGAAAAAGACTCAAAATAAAATCAAAAAGAGAATAGAGGCTGGGACTGAGAGCCCCAGCACAGGAACAGCCAGCCTACTCCTAAGCTAGGCATTAGAAACTGAGTTGGGAATGCAGGAAGCAGGGAGGTATTGACTGAGGGGACCACCCCCTAGGGGTGGGATATGCTAAAAGCTTTGATATTAATAAATTTTGTTGCCTAGCTACTCCTGCGGAGCAAAGGTCAATAACCCCATTAGTGATGAATATGAAGTGGCGGCGACTGTCGGAGGACGTAAAAGAAAGTACTTTTTTAACCACTTGTCGACCAGCCGCCATATATCAAATATCGGCAGGTCAGCAGGTTTCCGCGAAACGACGTACCCGTATGTCGCTATGCAGGAGCGATCATGGGGGCGCGCACACGCCCATTCGCCAGCGGGGAAGCTGATCTGTGGGGCCAGCGGCTGTGATTGCTGCCGAGCACCCGCGATCGCTCCCAGTGGAAACAGAACGGCGGTCTGCTGTTGTAAAAATTGATTTTTGTAAAATCTTACTGTAAAATCCTTTTCTCTTAAGCTCATTGACAGACGTAGTCCTCCTTGATTAATATCAACTCGGGTTATACTGCCCTCTACAGGAGTAGGACTAGACAGGAAAGAAAACATTCTGGCCACACCCTAGGGGCTTTTTTCTCCAGTGTTCCTGTGAGATCTTCAAGCAAGAAAGCTGGAACTGGGCGACGGGCTGGATGTTGAGATCCAGTGGTCACCCCAGTTCAGCCTACGAGCGCGTGCAGGCCATAGCTCCGCGCTGGGTCGGCCGCAACATAGTCCCACTGGACGGGGACTGACCCTGCGAGTTAAACGTCTCGCCTGGACGCCAATGACCAACAGAGTCACGGCATCCGTATTGGTCGACAGCCCCCCCCCCCCACCCCGGTGGAGAGGGGTTCTGTCAGGAGTTGGCGCCCGCCTGGTTCCGGTATGGTGAGTAGAATATTCCCCCTCTCCCCCCTGTCGGGTTTGTGGTGGACGCGGGCCCCTCTCTGGGATGGTAGGATGGGTCTCCCCTCTATCCTATAACAGGTCACAGATCCCCCAATTTGAGTGTGATTGTTTGTGAATAGTAACCAGGAGGCTTGGTTTGGGAGCTGACGATCTAAAGTCTGTAAGGGTGACTGAAGTCAGTGGCAGTACAAAAGGGTATTACTATTGAAGTAGAAGGTATCCTACCTGTCAGAGTGTGTACACAGGTGCCTGAGTTACTGCAGTCCAGATCGCCATTCCTCCAGCAACCGGTCACTTCCAAGCCTCCCGACGGCCCACGGACTGCATGCGGCCCACCAGTGTCCTATACCACCGGCCAGGCTTATCACCATTCAGGGTGAAGTTTGTGGGGCCGAGGCACTCCCGCAGGCCGCCAGGCCGAATACAGACTTCCCGCAGGCCGCTGCTAGCCGCCGCTATCCTACACAGGCCGCCGCCATTGTTTTGCAGATCGCACGAGGACGCCTTATTGGCGTAGCCTCGTGTCTCCAGCATGGGGGCGGCCATGTTTGAGGTGACCAAACACCTCGAGGAGCTATGGGGAGGCGCCGGAAGGCGTGTAAAGGGGTGGAGCCGTCTCCTTGGCCCAGGGTAAGCAAGCCAAAGACTTCCTGTCTGTAACAGACAGTGCTGGAAGCAAGTTGATAGAAACTTCTGTGCATCAGGTGAGCTTGGGGTCTCTCTCTCTCTCTTTCTGAGGGGTCCAAGCAGGTAGACTGAGGGGCGCTATTGCGCTGGGGGACTAAGTTAAAAAAAAAAAAAATGTTTTTTTCTTGCAATTAATTTTTTTGTGTTTGCTGGCAAGTGTCTTGTTACATGAACCCTGCCACACATGTATCCCCACCTGATCCCCTCGGGGTGGCCGCAGGACCCTCCAGTACCCCATTTGCGATGATGCATTATCAGCAGTTTTGGAGTCTTTGGTATCCCGGGTGGAGGTAGCCTGTCAGGGACGGGGGTCAAGAAGAGCGACCCCTGCCTACCCCTAAGTCATCTGATACTTCGGATACGGATTCTGATCTGGTCATTGCAGCCCCTTTTTCTGGGGTTGTTGTCTCAGGTACGGTCTCCTCAGACAGTGAGGAGGACGCGTCTGCCTCCGCCATAGCACAAGAAGCGTTGGTGGAAGCACCAGTTGTGTCTGTCTGGGAAACCTTAAATCTTGAGGTTACACGGGCAGAGGTAGCGGAGACTCATATTCCTTCTTTGGTACTAGCAAGCCTACCAAAATTATGAAGGGTTTCCCTTGCTCAAATGGGGTCGTCCGTAAACGAGCCTCTCCTATTTCCAAAAGCATTGCTAGGCGCTATCATTTTGAGGAATCCCTCATTACAAAGATGGACGGTACCACCAATAGTGGACTCACCGATTTCCAGACTAAATAAAGCCACTGTTATCCCATGGGATTGACAGAATGGACCTCACCCATCTCTAGGGTGGGGGGACGTCTTCACCGGTTTCCGGATCCAGGGCTTTCCAGAATCCCGGATAAAGGGGTTCGCAAGGTCATATGGTCGGGATACAAGATCGAGTTTCGATCACTTCCACCAGTGCGATTCTTCCCTTCCAATATTTAACATCCCCGGGTCGCTTAAAAAGCTTTGCGTGGGACAGCTTGATGCAACAAGCAGTGGTAGTTCCCATTCCTTGGAGGAGTTCTAGTCGAACCTGTTCACAATGCCCAGGAAAAAGGGCTAGGTGCGTCCAATTCTGGTCTTGGAAGAGATGGAGTCCATCCATACAGTGGTGGCCTCCCTGCATCAGGGGGATTTCCTGGCGTCCATAGACATTTAGGGTGCCTATCTTCATATCCCCATCTTCACAGGACATCAGCGTTTTCGTTGCTTTTCCCAAAGATCATCCCTGGTCCCCTATCTGGGCCTAATTTTGGATACATCCTTGGCAAGAGTGTTTTTTCATGCGGAGAAACTCCAGAAGATTCAGTCATGATTCGGATATTACTGTCCATCAACTGGCTGGGATTGATGGTCGCCTCTTGAGAGGCAGTACCGTTTGCCCAGTCTCATACCCGAATTCTCCAAAAAGGAGATTCTTCTCATATGGAATCGGAATTTCCGATTCCCTGGACAATCGGATCCGATTGAGCGAGCGGACCAGGGAGGCTCTGGTCTGGTGGCTTCGGTCTCCGATGCTCAGCCAGGGGAAGTCATTTCTTCTGATAAATTCCAGGTCACCGATAAATGTGTTGGAACTGAGAGCGATCAGACTTTGTCTGATTTACTGGACCGAGCAGCTCCAGGGCAGCCCGGTTCGGATCCAATCGGACTATGCCTCGGTCATGACTTATGTCGATCACCAGGGGGCACCAAGAGTGCCCTGGCGGCCATAGAAGTGGCCAACATTCCTATTGGGGGAACAGTTGTTCCGGTTCTCTCCGCGATAGTTATCACGGGGGTGGACAGGCAGATTATTTCAGCCGTCAGATTCTGGATCAAGAGGAATAGTCTCTTCATCCAGAAGTATTTTTCCAGCTGTCCCTTCATTGGGGCACCCCGGAGATGGATCTGTTGGCAGGTTGGCTCAACAGGGCTCGCGCCCGCGATCCTCTAGCGGACGCAGCAGACGCGCTGAGCGCCCCGTAGGGGAAGTATCAGCTACTGTATGTCTTCCCCCTTCTCAAGTTACTGCTGAGATTTCTCCGCAGGATAGAGGTGGAGGGAACTCCAGTTATCCCGGTAATTCCGGGCTAGCCTCGTCAAGCCGGGTACGCCGACTTGGGCAAGACTAGTCGCGGACGCTCCTTGGAGACTTCTTCTCAGGGAGGATCTGCGGTCTCAAGGACCGATCTTCCATCGTGCTTTACAGTCGCTGGCTTTAACGGCCTGGCCATTGAGACCCAGGTACTGAAGGACAAGGAATTGTCAGCTTCAGTTATTCCTACTCTAATTAAAGCAAGAAAAGCGACTTCCAGCAAAGTCTATTATCGCACATGGAAGGCTTACATTGCGTGGTGTGAATCGTAGGAGTTTTCCCCCACGTACCTATTCGGTGACCCGAATCTTGTTTTTTTCTGCAAAAGGGGGTTGAGCAGAAACCAATCCTTGAGCACTATCAAGGGTCAGGTTTCAGCGTTAGCAATCTTCTTCCAGAAGCCTCTGGCTACTCATTCCTTGGTGCGGAATTTCATCCAGGAGGTGCAGCACTTGGCTTCGCCAGTGCGCGCGCCCTTACCACCCTGGGATCTTAATTTGGTGTTGTCGGTTCTTCAGAAACCTCCCTTTGAAAATATCAGGGAGATTCCCTTGCTTACATTATCCCAGAAGGTGGCCTTCTTGATGGCTATCACTTCTGCACGCAGGGTGTCAGAACTGGCTGCATTATTGTGTCATTCCCCATATCTGGGGATTCATAGGGAGAAGGTAGTTCTTCATCCGAAGCCATCCTTTTTTCCTAAGGTGGTTTTCAGACTTTCATCTGAATGAAGATATTGTGCTACCTTCCTTGTGTCCTAAGCCCAGTCATCCTCGGGAATGTGCGTTGCATTCCTTGGATGTGGTGCGGGCAATCAGGGTATACCTGAAAACTACGGAATCGTTCCGTAAGACGGATTCACTTTTGTGATCACGGATGGCCCCAGAAAGGGGTTGCCTGCATCTGCCACGACTATCTCCAAATGGATTAGACAGTCGGTGGTACAGGCTTATTCTATTAAGGGTCGAAATCCTCCGTTCCTTGTTAAGGCGCACTCCACTCGAGCGCTCAGTACTTCCTGGGCCTACCGCCATCAGGCGTCAGTGGTCCAGGTGTGCAAGGCGGCTACCTGGTAGTCGGTGCATACCTTTACAAAATTTTATAAAGTTGATGTGATGGCATCGGTGGATGCCTCATTTGGCCACAAGGTTTTGCAGACCACAATTTGAGGAGACCGGTAGTCTACCTCGAGGGTTTTTTTCCGTTGGAATTTCTGTTGAGTCTCATCTTTTGTTGGATGAGCCTTTTAAACTTCTAGTTGGGCCTTCTAGATTGGATTTTGATTTCCATTTTCCCACCCCTCATTTGTGGTACTGCTTTGGGACGTCCCGAGTTGATATTAATCAAGGAGGACTACATCTGTCAATGAGCGACAGAGAAAAATGGATTTTTGTAAAATCTTACTGTAAAATCCTTTTCTCTTAAGCTCATTGACAGACGTAGTACCCGCCCCTCTGTTTTTGAGTTGGGTTGGGTTAAATTCTCCAAACACTGCTTTGTGACATAACTGATTTGCTGTAGCAGAAAGTGAGAGGATATACCCTCTGGGACTGCCCCTAGGGTGTGGCCAGAATGTTTTCTTTCCTGTCTAGTCCTACTCCTGTAGAGGGCAGTATAACCCGAGTTGATATTAATCAAGGAGGACTACGTCTGTCAATGAGCTTAAGAGAAAAGGATTTTACAGTAAGATTTTACAAAAATCAATTTTTACAACAGCAGACCGCCGTTCTGTTTCCACTGGGAGCGATCGCGGGTGCTCGGCAGCAATCACAGCCGCTGGCCCCACAGATCAGCTTCCCCGCTGGCGAATGGGCGTGCGCGCGCCCCCATGATCGCTCCTGCATAGCGACATACGGGTACGTCGTTTCGCGGAAACCTGCTGACCTGCCGATATTTGATATATGGCGGCTGGTCGACAAGTGGTTAAAAAAGTACTTTCTTTTACGTCCTTCGACAGTCGCCGCCACTTCATATTCATCACTAATGGGGTTATTGACCTTTGCTCCGCAGGAGTAGCTAGGCAACAAAATGTATTAATATCAAAGCTTTTAGCATATCCCACCCCTAGGGGGTGGTCCCCTCAGTCAATACCTCCCTGCTTCCTGCATTCCCAACTCAGTTTCTAATGCCTAGCTTAGGAGTAGGCTGGCTGTTCCTGTGCTGGGGCTCTCAGTCCCAGCCTCTATTCTCTTTTTGATTTTATTTTGAGTCTTTTTTCTCTTTCTTTTACTTAGCTGTTAATTTTCAGCATTAGTTAGCTTCTTCGGATGAAGATGATCGTGCGGAGCTGGGTCTCGGACTGGCCACCCTGGATCCCAGGGCTCAGGGCCAGGGGCTTCCCAGCCTGCCATCGAGCGTTCAGCGCAGGTTTCCCTGGCACATTGAATGACCCATCCCTGTTCGCTGCAGGGATGCTATCTGTGAGGTGGCTACCTCACTGGACGCCATTGCGGTTTTGCAACGCAGTTCCACTGCGTCTTGGCTGCGACACTCCCTGTCCTCAGTGCAGCGGTTTGGTCGCTGGAGAAGGCTCCCCACGCCATCCGGACTGGTAAGTGTAACTCTATGTGGGGACCTGTCTATTTGGGTGTCAGTCTGGGACTGTGTGACCCTGCATGTCTGTGTGGCTGCTGAGCTCCCTGTCAGATTCCTGTGTGGAATTGCTGCCTGTGTGTGGGCTGCGAGGGGGGGCTCTCCCACTCTGCTGGGTGAATGCATGAAGCAGTCTGGGCTTAGGCATGCTGTGCGGCGATCGCTGCGGCGACCCGCCATTTTTTTGCGGCAGAATTATGGTAGCCGGTCCTGTGTGGTAAGGCGCAGCGTTTTGGTGCCAAACGCCGCCATTTTGGCGGTGATCGATCAGGCCACATGTCGGCGCCATTTTCTATTTGCCTAAGGAATCCTCAGCCGAGCGGCCATGTTTGTGTAGCCTTACATAGGCTTTATAGGGGCGGTCAGTCATTGCATCACTTCCTTTTGCTCTGGGACAGCGATCGGTGCAGCAGCCTGTGTGATCTCTCCAGGTTTTTACCTTTCCTTTTCCTGTATTCCTTGCCCAGTGTTCTTATCCCTGTGGGGGTCGGTGTATTCAGTGGGTGCGGTGGGCTGCGCTCGCCGCGATCTTAAAGGGGCAGTACTCCTTTTTTCCTACTATTGCTGGGGCATGGATTCTCAGGATTGCAAGTTCCCTCCCACCTTGGTGGGGGGCCAAGGGGCTGCTGCATCCCCCGAGGGGGCTGATCTGGCTACTATTGTGGCGAACTTGGCTGCTCAGGTGCAGATGCTGGTGGCTTATCGATCCACAAAACGGACCAGAGTGTCTATTTCCTCTGATTCAGAGGGTGATGGGGCTGCTATGGCTGGAGTGCCCTTCTCAGGGTCTCACTCATCTCTAGACCTTGTGGGGTCTGAGGGGGAGGCTGAGGTGGAAGGGGTTGATAATTCTCCCCCTGGCTCGTCTGAAGAGCTTGCACTCATGGATGAGTTGGTTGCTTCTATCAAGCAAACGCTGCATTTGCAGGATGAACCATGTCCTCCTGCTTTGATGTCCTCTTATGGGACGCAAAGGAAACGCAAGACATCGAAGGTTTTTCCTTGCTCTACGGAATTTCAGCGCGCGGTTGATGAGCAATGGCGCAATTTAAAGAAGCCTTTTGCTGTGCCGAGTAGGTTCAAACTGCGTTATCCATTTACACCCACCACTGATGAGCGTTGGTGTGTGCCGCCTCAGGTGGATCATGCAGTGGCGATTTTGAATAAATCCACTGCGATCCCCGCTGAGGATACCCCGGTGTTCCGGGACCCGACGGACAGGAGATTGGAGTCTCTGGCCCGTCATGCTTATACGGTTGCTGGTTCTATGCTGAAGCCTATTTTTGCTTCCATTATGGCAGCCCAGGCTATTGCGGATTGGACGCAGGTGCTCAGGCGCACCCTGGTGGCTGACTCTGTCCCGCCGACAGCTTTGGCTATGGTGGATCAAATTCACCAGGGTGTCATGTTTTTGTGTGATGCGGACTTGGACTTGGTCCCTTTGGCTGCGCGTCTTTCAAGTGTGGCGGTATTGAACCGTCGCCTGATATGGCTGAAATGTTGGTCTGTTGACCAATCTTCTCGCAAGACTTTAGCTAATTTGCCCTACGCGGGATCCCGCCTTTTTGGCGAATCTTTGGATACTCTGATAAAGGGAATTTCTGGGGGTAAGAGCACTCTCTTGCCCCAAACCCACAAGAATAAGTTTGTTCGTGGTAAGAAGAATACCTCGTTTAGGCCCTCTCAGAGGTCCTTTCGGGCCTTTCGGTCGCACTATAAGGGCAAGCCCTTCAAGGGCCACGGCTCCCAGAAGAAGCCGTGGACAGGTAAGCAGAAGTCCGGCCAGTCCGGGTCTGCTGCCCATAACAATGCGACCTGAAGGGACGCCCTCACCCGGTTCTGGGGTGGGGGGACGTTTGCTCGGTTTTCTTCAACCCTGGCTGGACCGCATTCGGGACAGGTGGATTCAGGAAATCGTTCGATCTGGATACAAGATCGAGTTTCTCTCTCGGCCGGCGGGCAGATTTTTCCCCTCAAACCTTCAGCTGACTCCGGAGCGCTTGCAGGATCTGCACCTGGCGGTGCGGGACCTGCGGGCCCAGGGAGTGGTGGTTCCGGTGCCTCATCTGGACAGATTTCGGGGGTTCTATTCCAATCTGTTCACTGTGCCCAGAAAGGAGGGCAAGGTACGTCCGATTCTGGACTTGAAAGCTCTGAACCGCTTTGTGCGGGTTCGCAAGTTCCGCATGGAATCCCTGCGCTCGGTGGTGGCTGCCCTGGTTCCGGGGGAATTCATGGCCTCCATCGATCTGAAGGATGCGTACCTTCACATCCCCATTTTCGAGGGTCACCAGAGGTACCTTCGATTCGCCATTGCGGAGGATCATTACCAATTCGTGGCGTTACCCTTTGGTCTCGCTTCGGCTCCACGGGTCTTCACCAAGGTGCTTGCGCCGGTTCTGGCTTTATTGAGAGCCCAGGGCATTTCTGTCCTGGGGTTTTTCTTGACGATATCCTGATTCGGTCTGCGACCAGTCAGGGCCTGGTGACCGACCTGTCCATCACGGTGCAGACTCTGCAGGAGTTCGGGTGGACGATAAATTTTCCAAAGTCAACTCTGTGTCCGTCGGTTCGTCTTCCCTACCTGGGAATGATCCTGGACTCTGCTCAAGCGAAGGTCTTCCTGCCGGAAGACAAGCTCCGGACGCTTCAGGACGCAGTTCAGTCCCTCAGGGACAATCAGTACTCGTCCCTCCGGACGTGTATGAGGTGTCTGGGATTGATGGTCTCGACCTTCGAGGCGATCCCTTTTGCCCAGTTTCACACGCGGGGTCTCCAGGCGGAGATTCTGGCCGAGTGGGACGGGCGACCGCAATCTCTGGATCTACGGATCTCATTGAGTCATCGTACCAGAAGGGATCTTCTGTGGTGGCTCCGGTCCCCGGCGGTGTCGGGGGGCAAGTCTTTTCGCCCTTTCTCGTGGACGGTGATCACCACGGATGCCAGCCTGTCGGGCTGGGGTGGTGTTCTGGGCGTTCTGTCCGCCCAGGGAACTTGGTCGGAGGAGGAATCCTCTCTTCCGATCAACATTCTGGAATTGCGAGCGATAAATCTCTGCCTTCTGCGTTGGACGGACAGGCTTCAAGGCCGTCCGGTTCGGGTGCAGACGGACAATGCCACAGCGGTGGCCTACATCAACCACCAAGGGGGCACCAGGAGTGCCCGAGCGGCTCGGGAAGTGGCCGACATTCTGTCTTGGGCCGAGACGCACGTCCCGGCGATAACGGCAGTTCATATTCCGGGGGTGGAGAGCTGGCAGGCGGATCTGAGTCGCCAGACCCTGGACCAGGGAGAATGGTCCCTTTACCCGGATGTCTTTCAGATGCTGTGCGCGAAGTGGGGGTCCCCAGATGTGGACCTGTTCGCGTCTCGTCTAAACAACAAGGTGGAAAGGTTCGTAGCAAGGACGCGCAATCCTCGGGCAGACGCCTCAGACGTGTTAGTGACACCCTGGCGTCAGTATCGTCTGATGTATGCCTTTCCACCGATTCAACTGTTGTCCAGGTTCCTTCGCAGGTTAGCCTCGGAACCGCACACGGTGATTCTGGTGGCGCCGGACTGGCCTCCCCGGTCTTGGTACGCAGACCTCGTGAATCTGTCGGTCGACGCTCCGTGGCGTCTGCCTCTTCGAG
Organism: Pelophylax lessonae; assembly: GCF_965119305.1. Classification (NCBI taxonomy): domain Eukaryota; kingdom Metazoa; phylum Chordata; class Amphibia; order Anura; family Ranidae; genus Pelophylax; species Pelophylax lessonae. Next base: position 325,505,868 of record NC_138772.1, read on the forward strand.
AGGACCTCCTGTCTCAAGGACCGATATTCCATCCTGCTTTACAGTCGCTGGCTTTTACGGCCTGGCTGTTGAAAGCCAGGTCCTGAAGGATAGGGGTCTCTCCCCTGAGGTCATTCCCACTTTGATTAAGGCCAGGAAGGCCTCTTCGGGGAAGATTTACTACCGTACTTGGAAGGCATATTTTGCCTGGTGTGAGTCCAGGGGGTATTCCCCTCGCTCATACTCGGTATCGAGAGTGTTGGCTTTTCTTCAAACAGGCGTGGACCAGCGTTTGGCGTTGGCCACGATTAAGGGTCAGATTTCTGCGCTGGCCGTTCTCTTTCTACGCCCTGTGGCGTCTAATTCCTTGGTTAGCACCTTTGTTCAAGGGGTGCGACACTTGGCCCCACCTCGGAGGGATCCTTTACCTCCATGGGATTTGAACCTTGTTCTGTCCGTGTTACAGCATGCTCCCTTTGAAAAGATCAGGGAGATCTCGTTGTCTCTGTTGTCCAAGAAGGTTGCCTTTTTGGTAGCGATCACTTCGGCTCGCAGGGTGTCGGAGCTGGCAGCCTTGTCCTGCAGCTCTCCCTACTTGGTGATTCACTTGGATAAGGTGGTCTTACGACCTAACCCTTCTTTTCTTTCCGAAAAGGATCTCGGAATTTCACCTCAATGAGGACATTGTCTTGCCTTCGCTTTGCGCGAAACCTAAGCATCCAAAGGAGGTGGCTTTGCATTCCTTGGATGTTGTTCGGGCGATCAGGGTTTACCTGTCATCGACAAAATCCTTTCGCAAGTCGGATTCTCTATTTGTCCTTCCAGAGGGTCCTCGGAAGGGCATGGCAGCGTCGGCTGCGACCATCGCCAAATGGATCAGACAGACCATTGTGCAAGCCTATGCTTTGAAGGGGAAGGTTCCCCCTTTCCCTGTGAAGGCGCACCCTACCAGGTCTCTGAGTACGTCTTGGGCCTATCGTCATCAGGCTTCTGTGGCCCAGGTGTGTAAGGCGGCGACTTGGTCGTCCGTTCACACCTTCTCCAAATTCTACAAGGTGGATGTTCAGGCATCAGCGGATGCTTCCTTTGGCCGCAAAGTTCTTAGTGCGGTGGTACCTTAGGGTCCCTTGTTTTGGGTCCTTGGCTGTTGGGATGTCTTTATCCCTAGGTTACTTGTTTTCCTGGGTTGTGGCTCCTGTTGAGCACGTTTTTTTTCCTGTTGCCCAGTTGGTTTCCTTACTTTGGTAAGGTTCCTTTTTCTCTGATGTGGGTACTGCGTTGCTTTAGGCGCAGCTGCGTTTTTCCCACCCCTCATGTCTACACTGCTATGGGACGTCCCCATTAGTGATGAATATGAAGTGGCGGCGACTGTCGGAGGACGTAAGAGAAAACGTAATTTTTGTAAAATCTTACCTGTAAAATTCCTTTCTCTGAGTCCTCCGACAGTCGCCGCCCCCGCCCCTCTTTTGGGGTTTGTTTATGTACTCTACTGCTATGCTACTGAAACTGAGTTGGGAATGCAGGAAGCAGGGAGGTATTAACTGAGGGGACCACCCCCTAGGGGTGGGATATGCTAAAAGCTTTGATATTAATACATTTTGTTGCCTAGCTACTCCTGCGGAGCAAAGGTCAATAACCCCATTAGTGATGAATATGAAGTGGCGGCGACTGTCGGAGGACTCAGAGAAAGGAATTTTACAGGTAAGATTTTACAAAAATTCAGTTTTTAGAGTGCAATTCCTTATAAGAAGCTACAAAGCATTTCTGCACATGTGAAAGTGCCTACCTTTAAACAGCATAACATAGCTTTGAGCTCTTTTTAGCTCATTAAAGGCCTATGATCTCTGGATAACAGTGAGAGAGGTATGGGTTAGTAACCAGTAGAACTGCACAGTTGTACGTAGCTTATATGTTCACTAATATTTTGGCTGCCTCGCAGCCACACAGTGCAGCAGAATGGGTGATTGAGTAGATCCAGGTAAAATAACAGCTGCAGAATCATACTATCAATGATAAATCATTCCTAATTGAATTATTTTATACGGTGTGTAGTTTACAGCACCTTGAAAAAGTATTCCTACCCCTTGGTATTTTCCACATTTTGTCATGTTTCAACCAAAAACGTAAATGTATTTTATTGGGATTTTATGTGATAGAGCAACACAAAGTGGCACATAATTGTGAAGTATAAGGAAAATGATAAATGGTTTTTAATTTTTTTTACAAATAAATACTTGTATGTGAAAAGTGTGGCATGCATTTGTATTTAGCCCCCTAAATTAATACTTTGTAGAACCACCTTTCGCTTTAATTACAGCTGCAAGTCTTTTTGGGTATGTCTCTACCAGCTTTGCACATCTAGAGAGTGACATTTTTGCCCATTCTTCATTGCAAAATAGCTCAAGCTCTGTCAGAATGGATGGAGAGCGTCTGTGAACAGCAATTTTCAAGTCTTCTCACAGATTCTGAATTGGATTTAGGTCTGGACTTTGACTGGGCAATTCCAACACATGAATATGCTTTGATCTAAACCATTCCATTGTAGCTCTGGCTGTATGTTTAGGGTTGTTGTCCTGCTGGAAGGTGAATCTCCGCACCAGTCTCAAGTCTTTTGCAGACTTTAACAGGTTTACTTCTACGATTGCCCTGCATTTGGCTCCATCCATCTTCTCATCATCTCTGACCAGCTTCCCTGTCCCTGCTGAATAAAAGCTTCCCCACAACATGATGCTGCCACAACCAGGTTTCATGTTAGGGATGATGTGTTCAGGGTGATGTGCAGTGTTAGTTTCCCGCCACACATAGTGTTTTGCTTTTAGACCAAAAAGTTCAATTTTGGTCTGACCAGAGCATCTTCTTCCACTTGTTTGCTGTGTCTCCCTACATGGACTCTCACAAACTGCAAACGGGACTTCTTATGGCTTTCTTTTAACAATTGCTTTTTTCTAGCCACTCTTCAATAAAGGCCAGATTTGTGGATTGCATGACTAATAGTTGTCCTGTGGACAGATTCTCCCACCTGAGCTGTGAATCTCTGCAGCTCCTCCAGAGTTACCATGGGCCTCTTGGCTGCTTCTCTGATTAATGCTCTCCTTGCCCGACCAGTAAGTTTAGGTGGATGGCCATGTCTTGGTAGGTTTGCAGTTGTGCCATACTCTTTCCATTTTCGGATGATGGATTGAACAGTGCTCCATGAAATGTTGAAAGCTTGGGATATTTTTTATAACCTAACCCTGCTTTAAACTTCTCTACAACTTTATTCCTGACCTGTCTGGTGTGTTCCTTGGCTTTCATGATGCTGTTTGTTCACTAAGGTTCTCTAGCAAACCTCTGAGGGCTTCACAGAACAGCTGTATTTATACGGAGATTAAATTACACACAGGTGGACTCTAGTTACTAATTTGGTGACTTCTGAAGACAAGTGGTTCCCCAAGGTTTTAGTTAAGGGTATCAGAGTAAAGGGGGCTGAATACAAATGCACGCCACACTTTTCAGATATTAATTTGTAAACATTTTTGAAAATCATTTATCATTTTCCATCCACTTCACAATTATGTGCCACATTGTGTTGGTCTATCACCTAAAATCCCAATAAAATACATTTATGATTTCAATGTAACATGACAAAATGTGGAAAATGTCAAGGGGTGTGAATACTTTTTCAAAGCATTGTAAGGTTATAGACTTTTTTTTAATTCTCTTTATTGGAAAATTATATGTTTAAGGTACAAAACATAGCCTTTGGGACATACCCTAGCTAGCAAATGTACATAACATAAAATTAAGTATAAACTCACATACTTAATCTCATAACACTAAGCATGCATTGCGTATATCTACATCTACCAGGACTATCTCAAAGGATTGATGTATCCAAGGACTCACCCCCCCCCGACCCCTCCCTCCCCCCCCTCCCCCGACCCCTCCCTCCCCCCCCTCCCCCTATACACCACATATCACCAGTTCTTGGCCACTGCCACATACTTCACTAAGGATAAACTTCAACTTGGCATACAATAACCCACAGGTTCATAATTGTCCACCGTGGAATCTGAATAGGTCCACAAGTGCCAAACCATCTCATATTTCTTAGGGCAACCCCAAGATAAGAAGGTAGCTTTGTAGAGGGGCACTATTGAATTTACAAGTGACTGTATCTACTTTAGGTTTCCAAGATTAGGTGGTTAACTGGTTCCAGGTTGTTAATAATATTTTCTATCAAAGCTTTAATAATAACTGCACTCTGCTGCCTGCTGACTCTAAAGATATTATGCATAGTAGATATACAGGAAGTGAAGTTACTAATTTCCTGTACACAAAGAAAGTAAAGTGCAAGAGGGGAGTCTAGTTAGATTTACCCCACGACACACACAGCTTAATCTCTATTATCCATAGCTCTAGTCAGATCTTTGGCACATAATTCACACCCTACCCCTTCCTGTGCCATCACTTAGATCTGTAAACCAGTACACAAAACTCAATCCCTAAAATTAACACCTCCAGTTAAGTATTATCTTCCGAAATACAGCTCACTGAAAGGTATCCAAGCAACTAGTGAAATATTCTACTCCGTATATTCTGCACATGCAGCTCTGTTGTCAGTATTATTGCCACCAGTGGGATCTGAGTTCCCGCACACAGACACTGATTATTCTCTGTTATCCATGCTAGCAATGAGATCTGAGATCCAGGGTGCAATAATTACTCTCTGGTATCCATGCCAGCAGTGAGATCTGAGATTCTGCACAAACGCACTGCTTACTTTCTGGTATTCATGCCAGCAGTGAGATCTGAGATCCTCTCTAGTAGAGATGGGCTCAGGCCAATTCAGATCGTAGTCCCAACCCACCTGAGCAGTCCCGTCAGGAAGCCGTCGCTGCACACCGCCAATCATAGGCAGCATGTATATGTGCAGCTGCAGGCTAGGAAATACCTCACTGCCTATGATTGGCGGTGTGCAGTGAGGGCTTCCTAGCAGGATTGCTTAGGTGGGTTGGGACTACGATCCGAACACACCTGAGCCCATCCCTACTCTCTAGTTAGGCATGCCACCCATGGGATATGTGATGCAGCACACAGCTTTTTCCTCAATATTAATTTCACCAGATGTCACCAGTTAGGTCAGTGAGAGATCCTGTATGCCAGTGGGATATGTCTCCATGTACACCCAGCTCACTATACATTATCCAGTGATCCTGTAAAATATGCCCCCCAGCACACTGCTCGTTTTCAAGTATGCAGCACACTGATTCGATTTTTTGCCTAGCATACACATTATTCACGCCACCATATCCATGCACACGTACTTGACTCCCCAGCATTCAAGCCATCTGTGAGATCTAAACTTTGGCACACAATTCACCCCTCAGTGTCTAGAATACCATTAAGATCTTTAATCCTGGCAACATAGCTTATTCTTTAATATCCACACCGCTAGTTAGATCGTCTCCCCACCAAGGACAGTCCAACTGTAACATCTGAACCTTAGTACCTACCCACAGCACAACATCCAGTATCCATGCACATACACTTTACTCATCAGTACCCAAGCAAATGGGGAGATTTTCATTCCAGTACATACAGCTCACCTGTCAACCCCACTATCAAACTTGCATAAATAGTTCACTATCCACATCTATCAGCATGCACGGCTTACTTCTTGATCTTCATTGCAGTTTTTGGAATCTACAATTTAGCACACCTCAGAGTATCCATTCTAACAGAACTGTATACTCAGCTTCTACAACGGTATCCATAGACTGTAGACATACTTCACATCCCAGCTTTCAAACATTCTGTGAGACCTGTACTCCAGCACACAGCTCATTCTCAGGTATCCGTCTGCTCTATAGCACACCTGCGGGCATCCCAGCATTTTAGAGCACCCGGGAGGCACAGGTAAAGAGTCCATCCTCATTGCCTGCTCCCTGTCAAAGTCTATGGTAGGCAGTGGGTGGACAGGGCTAAACGCTGTACTAAGTGGTACTCACATTTAGGGCCCTATGTTTTCATGCCCAAAATGCAGGTCTTCTGCATTCCAGGCAATCATCTCTGAATTCATAGGTCTTTTCCCAAGGTGTGCTTCTTTAAATACAGAATAGAAAAGCGAGGTCAGATCCTAGTATTACCCCATGCCAGGTTTGTCTGTGTTAGAAAATGAGTATTTTAAAAAGTTAAATACATTTCAGCTATTAACCTAACTGCTTACGTGCAGTTCCACTTTAGAGCAAAACCTAGCCTTTCAACTGCCCCCCCCCCTTGTTTTTTCACCCTTGCCTGTATTGCTGCTTTATCCTTAAAATATACAGTATATTTACCTAACAGCAGGTAAATCCAGCATTGTCCTGCCACAATCAGCTGTTCAGGTGCCAAGTCCCATGCCGCCATCTTGGTCTGGATTCAGGCAGCCATGACGTGCTGGTCTACTCTTTAGTCACTCTATGTCCCCGGTCCTGAAGCCTCCTGAGAGATATGACATGAGTATTGCAAAGGGCTGCAGAATCACGGATACGTCATGCTGGCCTAGACCAAAATAGAATATATATATATATATATATATATATATATATATATATATATATATATATATATATATATATATATATATATATATATATATATATATATATATATATATATATATATACAGTGGGTACGGAAAGTATTCAGACCCCCTTAAATTTTTCACTCTTTGTTATATTCCAGCCATTTGCTAAAATCATTTAAGTTCATTCTTCTTCCTCATGAATGTACACATAGCACCCCATACTGACAGAAAAACACAGAATTGTTGACATTGTTGCAGATTTATTAAAAAAGAAAAACTGAAATATCACATGGTCCTAAGTATTCAGACCCTTTGCTCAGTATTTAGTAGAAGCCCCCTTTTGATCTAATACAGCCAGGAGTCTTTTTGGGAAAGATGCAACAAGTCTTTCACACCTGGATTTGAGGATCCTCTGCCATTCCTCCTTGCAGATCCTCTCCAGTTCTGTCAGGTTGGATGGTAAACATTGGTGGACAGCCATTTTTAGGTCTCTCCAGAGATGCTCAATTGGGTTTAAGTCAGGGCTCTGGCTGGGCCATTCAAGAACAGTCACGGAGTTGTTGTGAAGCCACTCCTTCGTTATTTTAGCTGTGTGCTTAGGGTCATTGTCTTGTTGGAAGGTAAACCTTCAGGCCAAGTCTGAGGTCCAGAGCACTCTGGAGAAGGTTTTTGTCCAGGATATCCCTTTACTTGGCCGCATTCATCTTTCCCTCGATTGCAACCAGTCGTCCTGTCCCTGCAGCTGAAAAACACCCCCACAGCATGATGCTGCCACCACCATGCTTCACTGTTGGGACTGTATTGGACAGGTGATGAGCAGTTACTGGATTTCTCCACACATACCGCTTAGAATTAAGGCCAAAAAGTTCTATTTTGGTCTCATCAGACCAGAGAATCTTATTTCTCTCCATCTTGGAGTCCTTCAGGTGTTTTTTAGCAAACTCCATGCAGGTTTTCATGTGTCTTACACTGAGGAGAGGCTTCCGTCGGGCCACTCTGCCATAAAGCCCCGACTGGTGGAGGGCTGCAGTGATGGTTGACTTTCTACAACTTTCTCCCATCTCCTGACTGCATCTCTGGAGCTCAGCCACAGTGATCTTTGGGTTCTTCTTTACCTCTCTCACCAAGGCTCTTCTCCCCCGATAGCTCAGTGTGGCCGGACGGCCAGCTCTAGGAAGGGTTCTGGTCGTCCCAAACGTCTTCCATTTGAGGATTATGGAGGCCACTGTGCTCTTAGGAACCTTAAGTGCAGCAGAAATCTTTTTGTAACCTTGGCCAGATCTGTGCCTTGCCACAATTCTGTCTCTGAGCTCTTCAGGCAGTTCCTTTGACCTCATGATTCTCATTTGCTCTGACATGCATTGTGATCTGGAAGGTCTTATATAGACAGGTGTGTGGCTTTCCTAATCAAGTCCAATCAGTATAATCAAACACAGCTGGACTCAAATGAAGGTGTAGAACCATCTCAAGGATGATCAGAAGAAATGGAAAGCACCTGAGTTAAATATATGAGTGTCACAGCAAAGGGCCTGAATACTTAGGACCATGTGATATTTCAGTTTTTCTTTTTTAATAAATCTGCAACAATGTCAACAATTCTGTGTTTTTCTGTCAGTATGGGGTGCTATGTGTACATTCATGAGGAAGAAGAATGAACTTAAATGATTTTAGCAAATGGCTGCAATATAACAAAGAGTGAAAAATTTAAGGGGGTCTGAATACTTTCCGTACCCACTGTGTATATATATATATATATATATATATATATATATATATATATATATAACACAGAAAAAACACACAAACATTTGCAATTGTGGAGAGCGGAGGAAAAAAACGAAAGAAATGGTTCCGCTTTAAGTTTGTCTGAAATAGCATGAACATTATTTTTTACATTTGCTCTCTATTTACATCAGCTGTTATGTAAATTGAGCGTGTTTTTGAGCAAAGCTGTGTGCATCCCTATACAGGCGGTCCCCGGGTTACGAACACAATAGGGACTGTAGGTTTGTTCTTAAGTCGAATTTGTAAGTCGGAACATGTACTTTTTTAAGTGTAACTCCAGCCCAAAAAATTAATGAGGATACAGACAGCAGTACAAACCTCATTGTGGCTCTAACCCCACACCATACAGTACTGTACTAGCCAAAACTAATAAATAAATACAACTTAGACAGATGTTTGTTTTAACATATTTACTTTTTGATGCAGATACATGTACTGTAAATGCTTAAACATTTTCAAAACAAACACTTTACTGTACTGTACAGTACAACTTTAAACAATGGTGATGGTGGTTAATGGGCTTGTTGGAGAGGATGGGACTGCTATTATAGAATCAGAATCTGATTGAGCTGCTGGAGGCAGTTTCTTGAAGTAGGCATCAAGGGATGTTTGCACAGCACTTCTCTTCATCTCATCATAAATAACCCTGTAGCATCTCAGGCCTTCAGTAACTGTACGGTAAACTTTGGTAAACCTCTCTGTATCAGGATCTTGCTCCTCTAACTTTGCCATTCCTGCTTCAATGAGTTGAAAAGCTTCAGCTAACTGTTTTGTTGAATTTTTTTTCAATTTTGGAGTTTCTAGGTCCTGGTTTTCTTCCCTAAATGCTATCATTTGCTGCTCTTGTTCAATAAGGTCTTCATTAGATAGTTTGTTGCCATGGGAGTCGAGTAACTCGATGATATCATTTTCACTGATGTCCAACTGCAGTTGATTACCAATAGCAACCACAGCTTGCCTGGTTCTGGTGATCTCTTCATCTGTAAACCCCAGAAATTCTTGTGGGAATTGGGGGCACAATTTGTTCCAAACTCCTCTTAAATTTGTTTCTTTCACTTCATCCCAAGCATCAGCAATATTTTTGATGGCATCATAAATGTTATAGTTCTTCCAGAACCCTCCTAAGGTCATCTCATTATTTTGGGTAGCCCTGACAGCTTGTGAGAATGTCCTTCGTAAATAATAGGCCTTAAAGGAGGCTATAACTCCCTGATCCATTGGCTGAAGAAGTGATGTGGTGTTGGGGGGTAGAAATACCACCTTTACATTGGGGTGCATATCAGCTAAAGTGTTTGGATGTCCAGGGGCATTGTCAAGGAGAAGAAGAATTTTAAAGGGAATGTTTTTGCTAATGCAATAACGTTCAACGGCAGGGACAAAGTGGTTCAAAAACCACTCTTCAAAGAGTGCAACTGTCACCCAAGCCTTTGAATTTGCCCTCCAAATAACAGGAAGCGATGCCTTAGTGACATTACGTAGTGCCCTCGGATTTAAGAAGTGATGCACTAGCAAAGGCTTGAGCTTTAAATCCCCAGATGCATTGCCCCCAAGTAATATAGTCAGCCTGTCCTTTGATGCCTTATGTCCTGGTGCACTTTTTTCCTCTTTTGAAATGTAGGTCCTCTCTGGCATTTTTTTCCAAAACAAGCCTGTTTCGTCTACATTAAAAATTTGTTCTGGCAAATAACCTCCATCATCAATAATTTCTTCCAATATCTTGGGAAAATCAGTTGCAGCACTTACATCGGCACTCGCTGCTTCACCTTGAACTTTAATGTTATGCAAATTAGCTCTTTCTTTAAAGCGATTGAACCAACCCCTACTTGCAACAAATTCTTCATTGAAATCCTCTTCACTTGCTGGATGGGCAGCTTTTAAATCTTTGAAAAGGCTTCGAGCCTTTTCTTGGACTAAAGAAAGGCTGATAGGCATATTACGCTGATTTTGGTCTTCTATCCACACTGTCAGCAGCCTTTCCATCTCAACAATTAAACCACTGCGTTGCTTGGTAATAATTGTAGCATGCATTGGGGTATGGCCTTTCACATGGTCCATTATTCTAGCTTTATCTTTTAAAATTGTTGCAATTGTTGACCGATTGTAGCCAAGTGCTCTGCCAATGGATGATGGAGTTTCACCTTTCTCTGATCTCTTTATTATTTCTACTTTATTTTCCATGGTGATGGTTCTTCTTTTCTTTGCTGTATTACCAGCACTTGCATTAGATTTGTTTTTTGGCATCATTGCAGGTAAGAGACAATAAATGTGAAGTGGTGTGCGTGCGCTCTAGAAGTGAACAAGAAGAACAAAAAAAAGTGTAGCCGCCAGCCAACTATCAATGTATTCTAATGGGTACTATACTGTGTTAAAACACTCACTGTCTAGGCTTGTCAGTTTGATATGCGTCTTCAGCATGCAGCAGCAGTGGTCCCTGACCCTCAGAGCCGTCCAGCAGTGTGGGATCCAGTACAAGGGCTAAAAGAGACCCAGAAGGATAGTTGCATTCAACACAGTCCTGCTACAATATCCTAGAAGTACAAGTACAATACAGTGGTATACAGTTCTGCTCCCAATACTGTACCTGTTCAGAGTACTGTAATCTCACGAGTTTCCAGACAGTTCCAATAAATGTGAAGTGGTGTGCGTGCACTCTAGAAGTGAACAAGAAGAACAAAAAAAAAAAAAAGTGTAGCCGCCAGCCAACTACCAATGTATTCTAATACTGTAAAATGGGTAGAGTACTATAGTGCGTTAAAACACTCACTGTCTAGGCTTGTCGGTTTGATATGCGTCTTCAGCATGCAGCAGCAGTGGTCCCTGACCCTCAGAGCAGTCCAGCAGCCGTCCAGCAGCATGGGATCCAGGACAAGGGCTAAAAGAGACCCAGAAGGATAGTTACATTCAACATAGCTAGAAGTACAAGTACTATACAGTGGTCCTGCTCCCAATACAGAGTAATGTAATCTCACCAGTTTCCAGACAGTTCCACCAGCTTCTGCCTGTGCAGTTGGATGCTTCTGGGCAGTGTGGGCAATCAGTGCATGCAGCGTGCGTTGTGGCCGGCACTAAGATGGATGCTATCCAGCACAGGAGCGAGAAGAAGCCGGAAGAAGCCGGCAGTGACGTCACATGGGCGCTGCCGCCGTTTGTAAGTAGGAGTCGTTCGTCACGCCCCCGTTCGTAAGAAGGAGTCGTTCGTCCCGCGGCCCCCGTTCGTAAGTAGGAGTCGTTCGCAACTCGGATGTTCGTAAGTCGGGGACTGCCTGTAGTGGGATATATGGATGACCTTCTTCTGTGAGAACAGTGGTGCAGGCTCTGTCAGCTAATGTCCCTCAGACTGTCCAGATCCTTCAGGTGGGCATAGGGCCCTAAATGTGAGAGCCAACAGAATACTGGGATGTATAAAAAAGGGGATTCACTCCAGAAATAAAGAGATTATTCTCCCACTCTACAAGACTCTGGTCCGGCCACATCTGGAGTATGCTGTCTGGGCACCAGTCCTCAGGAAGGATGTGCTGGAACTGAAGTCCAGAGAAGGGCAACAAAAATAATTAGGGGAATGGAGGACATCAGCTATGTCATCAGCTATGAGGAAAGACTGCAAGCACTGAACTTATTCTCTCTGGAGAAGAGACGATTGAGGGGGGATATGATATCAGTGTACAAATATTGTACTGGCAACCCTAGCATATGGAAAAACCTATTCAGAGAAAGGAAATACAATAAGACACGTGGCCACTCACTAAAACTAGAGGAAAGGCGGTTTAACCTTAAAATACGCAGGGGGTTCTTCACTGTGAGCAGTAAGGATGTGGAATTCTCGTCCGCAAACAGTCTTATCAGCAGGGAACATTGATAGTTTCAAAAAATTATTAGATGGGCACCTTAAAGACCACAACATACAGGGGTATGCAATGTGCGGTTAACAGTAGACACACACACACATCATAGGTTGAACTGGATGGACTGATGTCTTTTTTCAACCTCACTAACTATGTAACTATGTATAAGGTGAATCCAGAGTTTCCAGAAGCTGAGAAACCATCTCATCACTTGGAGTATTTAGGCCTTGCCACATTTTTGGGGACAGCTGTTTTTTTTTTTTTTTTTTTCAGTAGCCCTCATGATGATACAATGTTTCAGCATCCTTGCAGAGCAGGCCACAAGAACCCAGAAGAGACAGGCAACCCACTGATGATGTCAGAACTTTGAAAACACCACTGGTTTACTGGGCATTTTTTTTTTTAATGTGTAGCACGCACTTAAAGAGGTTGTAAACCCGTACAATTTTTTTTTCGCAACCTTTAAGAGAAACACATAATGAGCTAGTATGCATCGCATGCTAGCTCATTATGCAATACTTAACTTAGAACGAGCCCCCGCCGTGCAGCCCGCTTACCTGTATGACGGGCGACATGTCATATATATACATACAGTGCTGCGTATAAGTGAGTGCACCCCAACAGATTTGTCAGAAAACCTTTACCTTTCTTTCAGAATCAATATTTTTTATGAGACACTATACTACAAAATACTCCCACAAATGCAGGCCATTGATTGCAACCAAAAAGTGTTAATGTGCACACACAAAAAAAGTATTTTTCTTAACAAATTAATTCAACACCATGCTGCAAAAATGAATAGACCGCAATGCAACTCTTAGGGTACTTTCACATAACCGCTCCGATCATATCCGCCTGCCACTTTTTTAGGCGGATCTGATCGGATCCCCCATGCATCCCTATGGGGCAGAGGATGTCAGCTGAGACATGTCCGCTGACACCCGCTGCCATCTGCATCCGATCCTGTCCATGAAATCCGGACGGATGGAAACCCTATTTCTCTTACGTCCTCCGACAGTCGCCGCCCCTCACATAGTCTTCACCAATGGGTATTGACTTCCGCTCCGCAGGAGAAGCTAGGCATAAGACTTGTTAGAAACAAAAGCTTTAAGCATAGACACACCCATGGGGCTGTCCCACTGGTCAATACCCCCCCTGCATTAAGCCATCCCAACTCAGTTTGTCTCTGCCTAGCGTTAGGAGTAGATAGGCTTTCCTGTGCTGGGGCTTCAGTCTCAGCCTTCTAATATTTTCTTATGATTTTTATTTTGCAAATGTCAGTTTTTTTCTTTCGTTTGCTAGCTGTTTATTTTGTCAGCTTTAGTTAGTTGGATCTTCGGATGAAGATGGATCATGTGGAGCTGGGAATCGGACTGGCCGCCCTGGCTCTCCAGGGCAAAGGGTCAGATGGATCCCCGACCCACCATCGAGCGTTCGGCTATGGTTCACCCTGGCGCTATGAACGACCCATCCCTGCTCGCAGCAGGGATGCAGCCTGTGAGGTGGCTACCTCACTGGACACTTCTGCGGTCCTGTACTGCTGTGTCCTGCGTTTTTGGCTAATGGCACTCCCTGTCATCTGAGGACAGAGGCTTTCCGTTCATAGAGGCACCCCATGCCATCCGGTATAGGTAAGTACTTTACTTACTACTAGTACTGTGTGGGGGCCTCTGTCTGGGGTGGCAGTCCTGTGTTGCTGTGTGTCCCCTCATGTCTGTGCGTTTGTGGGGCTCCCTGATGCGACCCCCTGTGGGGGTCTTCTTTATTACACTGCTGGCGCTATGTGGTGTGGGGGCCCCTCTCCTGGGTCACTTTTAGTGTTGGGAGATGCAGACTATGTGTGAGGCGACCGCTGCGGCTAAAAAACGCGCGGTCTGCCATTTTGGATGTGGGCAGCATGTTTGGCTTCACTATGGGCCTTTACAACAGCTTGCTATGTAGTGTTTTTTGGCGCAGAGCACATGTCGGCAGCCATCTTGCCGAAGCCTTCCATTCATTCCTATGGGCAGCCATTTTCCCTGGGCCTGGCTGCATATAGTTCAGCCTCTGGTGACCTCACTTCCTTTTCCTTTGGAGCAGCGATCGGTGTGGTAACACTTTGTGGGGCTCTGCAGACTGTCTCTTCCTTATCTCTCTGTCTTATCCCTCCTGGCTCAGTTTTGTCCCTTTTGGGGGTTTTTGTGTAAACAGTGCTTATAGCGGTGGGCTGCGCTATCTACAGCGTTTTTAAAGGGCCAGTACTTTTACTCATTGTTTTAGCAATGGACTCTCAGGATAGCAAATTCCCTCCAGCCTTGGTGGGGGACCCCAGTTCTGCTGAACCCCTGTTATACCTAATTTGGCCGTTGTGGTGGCGTCTTTGGTGTCAAAAATGGAGGATGGAGGTGCTGATGGCTGAACGTGCTGCTAGGAAAAGGCCCAGATTATCTTTCTCCTCTGATTCAGATGGTGATGTGGCTGCTGTGGCTGGCGTGCCCTTTTCAGGGTCTCGCTCGTCCCTGGACCCTCTGGGGTCTGAGGGGGAGGCGGAGGGGGAGGGGGTTGATGCGTCGCCCCCGGGGTCGCATGAAGAACGCGCGCTCATGAATGAGTTGATTTCTTCTGTTAAAGAAACACTACATCTGGAGGATGAGCCCACTACTCCGGCCATTGTGTCCTCATTTGGTACACATAGGACCCGCTCGACGGCGCAGTTTTTCCCCTGCCCCGCTGAGTTTCATCACACAGTGAATGAACAATGTTTAAAACGCCCCTTCACGATGCCTAGTCGGTTTAAACTGCTGTACCCCTTTGCGCCTTCTACGGATGTGCGCTGGTGCGTGGCCCCCCAGGTGGATCACGCTGTGGCCGTGTTAAACAAGGCTACCTTGGTTCCCACTGAGGATACCCCGGTGTTCCGGGATCCTACGGACAGGAGGTTGGAGTCTCTGGCCCGCCATGCCTATACGGTGGCGGGTTCTATGCTCAAACCTATTTTCGCTTCTGTTATGGTGGCTCAGGCAGTGGCGGAATGGACGAAGATCCTAGACACACTCTCGTGACTGATTCTGCCCCTCCTGCTACGCTGGCAATGGTGGACCAAATTCATCAAGGGGTCATGTTGACCAGTCATCACGGAAAACGATGGCTGATTTTCCTTATGCTGGGTCTCGCCTTTTTGGCGAGGCTTTGGATACTTTGGTGAAAGGAGTCACTGGGGGCAAGAGCACTCTGCTGCCCAAAAATCCGAAGAACAAGTCTTTTCACGGCAAGCGGGGTCCCGCCTTTAGGCCCACTCAGGGGTTCTATCGTGCCTTTAAGTCACAAACCAAGGGCAAACCTTTCAAGGGCCAAGGTGGCCAGAAGAAGCCCTGGGCGGGTAAGCAAAAGACCGGCCATGCCGGCACAGCGGCTCAGTCCGCTTCCGCCTGAAGAGGCGCCCTCACCCATTTCAGGGGTGGGGGGACGTTTGCACGGTTTCCTCCAACCTTGGCTGCTCCGTATTCCGGACAGGTGGGTTCAGGAAATCATTTGATCGGGATACAAGATTGAATTCCTTTCATGGCTGGCGGACAAATTCTTTCCCTCAAATCTTCATTTGACCCCCAGGGCATCTACAGGACCTGCATCAAGCGGTGCAGGACCTCCTGGCCCAGGGGGTGATTGTACCGGTGCCTCATCGGGACCGGTTTCGGGGATTTTATTCCAATCTGTTCACTGTGCCCAGAAAGGAGGACCATTACCAGTTTGTAGCGCTATCTTTCGGTCTCGCTTCGGCTCCAAAGGTATTTACCAAAGTGCTGGCGCCTGTTCTGGGCCTGTTGAGGGCACAGGGCATTGCGGTCTTGGGATATCTGGACTATTTTCCTCTTAAGATCAAGTGCCAGTCACAGCCTGACGTGCGATCTGTCAACTATGGTGCAGACGCTGCAGGAATTTGGTTGGACCATCAACGTGCAGAAGTCGACATTGTCTCCTTCGGTTCGCCTTCCCTATCTGGGAATGGTTTTGGACTCTGCTCAAGCGAAGGCTTTTCTGCCGGAGGACAAGCTCCGGACCCTTCAAAACAAGGTCAGGTACCTCAGGGACAACCAGTCCTCGTCACTCAGGACCTGTATGCGGTGCCTGGGGTTAATGGTATCAGCCTTCGAGGCGATCCCGTTTGCTCAGTTTCACACTCGGTCTCTCCAAGCGGAGATTCTGGCCAGGTGGAACAGACTTCCTCAGTCCTTGGATCTGAGGGTCTCGTTGTGTCACTAGACCAGAATGGACCTTCTGTTGTGGCTTCAGTCCCCGGCTGTGTCGGAAAGGAAAATCCTTCCGTCCGTTACTGTGGACAGTGATTACCATGGATGCCAGCCTGTTGGGCTGGGGTGGAGTACTGGGCAACCTGTCTGCCCAGGGCACTTGGTCGGAGGAGGAATCCTCCCTTCCGATCAACACACTGGAATTGAGGGCGATCAAACTCTGTCTCTTCCAGTGGTCGGATCGACTTCGGGGCCGTCTGGTTCGGGTACAGACGGACAATGCTACCGCGGTGGCTTACATCAACCACCAAGGGGGCACCAGGAGTGCCCGGGTGGCCCGAGTGGTGACCGACATTCTGTCTTGGGCCGAAACTCACGTCCCGGCAATATCGGCAGTTCACATTCCGGGTGTGGAGAATTGGCAGGCCGACTATCTGAGCCGCCAGACCCTGGACCAGGGGGAATGGTCCCTGCACCCAGAGGTCTTCCAGAAGCTGTGTGCGAAGTGGGGATCCCCGGACGTGGATCTGTTCACGTCTCGGCTAAACCACAAGGTGGAAAGGTTCGTGGCAAGAACGCGCGATCCTCGGGCGGACGCCTCTGATGCGTTGGTGGCCCCTTGGCATCAGTATCGTCTGATGTATGCCTTTCCTCTGATTCAGTTGTTATCCAGGTTCCTCCGCAGGCTGACCTCGGAACCGATCTTGGTGATTCTAGTGGCAACGGACTGGCCACGCCGATCCTGGTACGCCGACATGGTTCACCTGGCGGTCGAGCCTCCTTGGCGGCTGCCACTGCGGGAGGATCTACTGTCTCAGGGACCGATCTTCCATCCTGCTTTACAGTCGCTGGCTTTAACGGCCTGGCTGTTGAAAGCCAGGTCCTGAGAGACAGGGGTCTCTCCCCAGAGGTTATTCCTACTTTGATCAAGGCTAGAAAAGCCTCGTCTGGTAGAATTTATTACCGTACCTGGAAAGCTTATTTTGCCTGGTGTGAGTCCAGGGGGTTTTCTCCTCGCTCATACTCGGTGACGAGAGTGTTGGCTTTCCTTCAGACTGGTGTGGACTGGCGCTGGCCAGGCCACGATAAAGGGCCAGGTATCTGCTCTGGCTGTTCTTTTAAATGCCCCTGTGGCGTCTCATTCCTTGATTCGCACTTTCATGTAAGGTGTGCGACATTTGGCCCCTTCCCGGAGGGAGCCTTTACCTTCATGGGACTTGAACTTGGTCCTGTCTTGGTCCTGGTGTGTTACAGCGTTCTCCCTTTGAAAACATCCGGGAGATATCGTTGCCTCAGCTGTCTAAGAAGGTTGCCTTTCTAGTGGTGATCACTTCGGCTCGCAGAGTGTCGGAGTTGGCGGCGTTGTCTTGCCGTTCTCCTTATCTTGTGGTTCACAAGGATAAAGTGGTCTTGCGCCCTCATTCGTCTTTTCTCCCTAAGGTGGTGTCTGAATTCCACCTTAACGAGGACATTGTTTTGCCTTCGCTCTGTGCGAAGCCGAAGCATCCTAAGGAGATTGCATTGCATTCCTTGGATGTTGTCAGGGCGATCAGGGTTTACCTGTTGTCCACTGAATCCTTTTGAAAATCGGATTCCCTCTTTGTTCTTCCTGAGGGACCTCGGAAGGGCATGGCTGCGTCTGCAGCGACCATTGCCAAATGGATCAGGCTTCAGGCTTCTGTGGCCCAGGTATGCAAGGCCGCGACTTGGTCATCGGTGCACACCTTTTCCAAAGGTGGATGTTCTGGCATCAGCTGATGCCTCCTTTGGCCGCCAAGTTCTCAATGCGGCAGTGCCATAGGGGACCCTAGTTTTTTTGTGGGTCCCTGGCTGTTGGGGTTGTTTATCCCCTGGGTTAATTGCTTTCCTGGGCTGTTGCTCCTGTTGAGCCTTTTCTGTTGCCCAGAAGGTTCTCTTACTGTGCGTGTAAGGTTCCTTTCTCTGATGTGGGTACTGCGTTGCCTTTTCTACGGTTGCGTCTCCCACCCCTCATGTCTACACTGCTTTGGGACATCCCATTGGTGAAGACTATGTAAGGGGCGGCGACTGTCGGAGGACGTAAGAGAAAACTGAATTTTTGTAAAATCTTACCGTAAAATTCCTTTCTCTGAGTCCTCCGACAGTCGCCGCCCCGCCCCTCTTTTGGGGTTTTCTTGTACACTTACTGCTATGCTACCAAACTGAGTTGGGATGGCTTAATGCAGGGGGGGGTATTGACCAGTGGGACAGCCCCATGGGTGTGTCTACGCTAAAAGCTTTTGTTTCTAACAAGTCTTATGCCTAGCTACTCCTGCGGAGCGAAAGTCAATACCCATTGGTGAAGACTATGTGAGGGGCGGTGACTGTCGGAGGACTCAGAGAAAGGAATTTTACGGTAAGATTTTACAAAAATTCAGTTTTTCCATCCATCCTTGGGATCGGATCGGATGAGAGCGGACAGGCGGTCCGCTCTCATCGGATTTCCCTATAGAGACCAGCGGGGCGGAGAGGTAGCTGTCACCTTCCTGCTCAGCGGGGATCTGTGTTTACGATCCCCTGGTGAGTAGCACGGATCCGCCTACGGAGGCGGACCGTGTGAAAGGACCTTTAGGAGCCTAAGCTAAATTTTAGACAACAAAGTCCTAATTAAAAAGAATTCAACTACAGGTGAGTCTAATTATTCATTAAACTGGTGTCCAGCAGACAGTTGATTATAAAAGGGAGCTAGGCCCCTTTCACACAGGCGGACCGTTCAGAACCGCCTGTCCGTTTTTTTTGGCGGATCTGAGTGGTCCCCCCATGCATCCCTATGGGGCATCGGATGTCAGCGGAGACATGTCCACAGACATCTAATCCGATCCGATCCGTCAAATCTGGATGGATGGAAACCCTATTTTCCATCAGCCCAGTGGATAGGATCGGATGAGAACGGACCGACGGTCCGTTCCCATCCCATTCCCCCATAGAGATGTATGGGGAACTGACAGCTGTGTCTCCGCACACAGCGCGGAGACACAGTTGTCATCCTCCTGCTCAGCGGGGGATCGGCGGATTGATCCCCCGCTGAGAAATACGGAGTCCATCCGACGGACGGATAGTTTGAAAGAGCCCTTACTTAACTAAGAAAACCCCTTCCAATTTCATGTTGTCGGCATTGGCACCACATGGAAGAGAAATGTCACAAGCCCAGAGAAAGAAAATTATTTCTTTACACCAGAAAGGTGAAGGCTACAGGAAAGTCAGCAAAGATTTACTTTAAGAATATTGTAGCAAAAGCAATACAAAAATGTAACAAATAGGGAACTGCAACCATCTCAAAGATGTCCAGGCTGTCTACGGAAGTTACCACCTCAACAAGAGCATCTTCTGATGAGAAGCGTTGAAGAAAATCGCCATGCAAGTTCACTGCAGTTAGCTAAAGAAGTGTAAAGTCAAACTGGAGTGATTGTTTCCTGTGACACAATATGGTTTATACTGCAGAGGAATGGCATGCATGGGTGTCATCCCATCAGATGTCAAGTAGTTGTTGTCTCTCTACAATTTATGGACTTCTAACACCAAAAGCAGGAAGCCATGGCATGGTCTGATTGGATCCTGATGCCTTAAATGAGGATACCAAAAGCCACTCATGTAATAATTAAGAGGTAAGCCAGCCACAGACTGTGCAGTTTTCTTTCCTGCAACCACGGGTCAGTGTTGATGAGAGAATCCCTCCCGGGGATCCATTGTGCCCATCCGGTGGGAGGTTGCAGGGAGCCATCCCAGCTGGGAGAACACAGTGATTATTACTAGCGGCTATAGCCGCAGTGATTATTAATAGCCGCTATGATCGATGGGTGAGCAAAGCAAAGTTTTTTTTATAAATAAGCCCCTTTAAAGTGAATCTATAAGCAAAACTTTTTTTTGTTCTGGATAGAATGGGGAAGAGTTGGAACTCCTTTCAGGGTTTACTGCTATCCAGGACTCTGTCTGAGAGATTTCTCCTTATGTTATGTTCTGGGGACAGCGTTTTATCAGACAGGAAGTGAGCAAAAATCTGGAAGGGAAACATACAATAAAAAACTGTCAGAGGTTCTAGCGCTCCCCTAACTTAAATAAAAAATGTCTGTTACGTTTAGAAAGATTTCCCCTCACTTCCTGTCCTAGAAACAACCTTTATGCTTGAGCAAAAATGCCTCCAATGGAGCTTCTGATGGCAGACAAACCTGACAGAAGTTCTAGTCCTTCCCCACTCCCCAAAATGGTTATAGATAATCTTTAAGACAGCATTGTTCTTTAATGTTTAATAAAGTGTTCTGTTTTGCACAGCTCAGAAACAGGATGGTTGGCTCCCTGCTGTTGGTAGAAAAGGATTCCGAGACATTCTGTAACTTGAAGCCACAAGGCCTTTGTGGCTGTTCTGTATCCCCTGTAAATGTTGATGATCCTATTCCATCCTTGGACTGTTAATTTTTCCTATTTCAAAAAATCTGCCAGAGGATGAAATAAAAAAATGATGAATGAGATATAGCTTTAATATAGTGAGGTAAAAAATAGATCTTCACATTTAACCTAAAATAATAAAGAAAATAGCCCAGTGAGGCAGCTGCCAGTGAATCTGAAGTTGAGAGAAAATAATATCACGACCCTGCCAGCGGTATTCAGATTAATTCTTTGTACCCGAAATATAATAACCATAAAAAGCGTGCTACTTCTGTACTCCAACAATACGTGTTTATTGTAAAGGACAAAATCGACCATATATTTAAAATATACTCCCTATGTACAACCAAGATACATTAATAATGTGTAGTTTAATCCCATCCTTCCTATTCTATATATAGTAAAAAGCAAACCTTAACAGGAGCCACAGGCATATGAAATACTGTAAAACCGCTCCAATCAATTTAAAGCTAGCTTTTTAAAGTAAGGTTTACATAAAAAGGGCATTTCACAGAACAAAAACGGTATTAAAAAAATTCCCAGCACCCATACTATCCTAGTCAGCAAAAAAATTGTTGAAAGTATAGATCTTTTTTTTTTTTCACCCCGCTAGCTAGTTTGAGTACTAGTTATTTTTTTTTATGAAATGCCCCTTTCCATATATGTGCGCCTTCCTTTAAAAAGCTAGTTATGAAATGAGGAGGTCTTCAACTGCCATTGAGTGATGCAGGGCTTCTGGTAGGTCTTTGCACTTTTAAGGGGGAATGGACTACCATAGGTGTTGCTATATACAGTGCCTTGCTAAAGTATTCCCCCCCCTTGAACTTTTCAACCTTTTGCCACATTTCAGGCTTCAAACATAAAGATATAAAACTGTCATTTTTTGTGAAGAATCAACAACAAGTGGGACACAATCATGAAGTGGAACAAAATTTATTGGATATTTCAAACTTTTTTAACTAATAAAAAACTTAAAAATTGGGCGTGCAAAATTATTCAGCCCCCTTAAGTTAATACTTTGTAGCGCCACCTTTTGCTGCGATTACAGCTGTAAGTCGCTTGGGGTATGTCTCTATCAGTTTTTCACATCGAGAGACTGAAATTGTTGCCCATTCTTCCTTGCAAAACAGCTCGAGCTCAGTGAGGTTGGATGGAGAGCGTTTGTGAAGAGCAGTTTTCAGTTCTTTCCACAGATTCTCGATTGGATTCAGGTCTGGACTTTGACTTGGCCATTCTAACACCTGGATATGTTTATTTGCGAACCATTGCATTGTAGATTTTGCTTTATGTTTTGGATCATTGTCTTGTTGGAAGACAAATCTCCGTCCCAGTCTCAGGTCTTTTGCAGACTCCATCAGGTTTTCTTCCAGAATGGTCCTGTATTTGGCTCCATCCATCTTCCCATCAATTTTAACCATCTTCCCTGTCCCTGCTGAAGAAAATCAGGCCCAAACCATGATGCTGCCACCACCATGTTTGACAGTGGGGATGGTGTGTTCAGGGTGATGAGCTGTGTTGCTTTTACGCCAAACATAACGTTTTGCATTGTTGCCAAAAAGTTTGATTTTGGTTTCATCTGACCAGAGCACCTTCTTCCATATGTTTGGTGTGTCTCCCAGGTGGCTTGTGGCAACTTTAACAACACTTTTTATGGATATCTTTAAGAAATGGCTTTCTTCTTGCTACTCTTCCCTAAAGGCCAGATTTGTGCAGTATACAACTGATTGTTGTCCTATGGACAGAGTCTCCCACCTCAGCTGTAGATCTCTGCAGTTCATCCAGAGTGATCATGGGCCTCTTGGCTGCATCTCTGATCAGTCTTCTCCTTGTATGAGCTGAAGGTTTAGAGGGACGGCCAGGTCTTCGTAGATTTGCAGTGGTCTGATACTCCTTCCATGTCAATATTATCGCTTGCACAGTGCTCCTTGGGATGTTTAAAGCTTGGGAAATCTTTTTGTATCCAAATCCGGCTTTAAACTTCTCCACAACAGTATCTCGGACCTGCCTGGTGTGTTCCTTGTTCTTCATTATGCTCTCTGCGCTTTAACCACTTGCCGTCTGCTCACTAGAGCTCTACTGCGGCAAAGTGGTTCGTTATCGTCTGGCGACGTAGACCTACATCGCCAGACACTCCCCTTTCTCGCACGCACCGCCGGAGGCTCGCTCCCGCTGTATTCAGTCACAGGGCCTGTGCTGTTTGAATAGTGCTAGGGGGCCTGTACTGTGGGGTTTGTGCTAGGGGCCTGTACTGTGGGATTAGTGCTAGGGGGTCTGTACTGTGGAGTTTGTGCTAGGGGATCTGTACTGTGGGGTTTGTGCTAAGGGGCCTGTACTGTGGGGTTAGTGCTAGGGGGTCTGTACTGCTAGGGGGTCTCTACTGTGGGGTTTGTGCTAGGGGGCCTGTACTGTGGGATTAGTGCTAGGGGCCTGTACTGTGGGATTAGTGCTAGGGGGCCTGTACTGTGGGATTAGTGCTAGGGGGCCTGTACTGTGGGGTTTGTGCTAGGGGGTCTCTACTGTGGGGTTTGTGCTAGGGGGTCTGTGCTGTTGGATTAGTGCTAGGGGGTCTGTACTGCTAGGGGGTCTCTACTGTGGGGTTTGTGCTAGGGGGCCTGTACTGTGGGATTAGTGCTAGGGGCCTGTACTGTGGGATTAGTGCTAGGGGGCCTGTACTGTGGGATTAGTGCTAGGGGGCCTGTACTGTGGGGTTTGTGCTAGGGGGTCTCTACTGTGGGGTTTGTGCTAGGGGGTCTGTGCTGTTGGATTAGTGCTAGGGGGCTTGTACTGTGGGGTTTGTGCTAGGGGGCCTGTACTGTGGGGTTTGTGCTAGGGGGTTTGTGCTTGAGGGGTTTGTGTGGGGTTTGTGCTTGAGGGGTTTATGTGGGGTTTGTGCTTGAGGGGTTTGTGCTAGGGGGTCTGTACTATGGGGTTTGTGCCACTCTCAGTCAGTGTATCCCATAATAGGGTGTCTCTCACAGTATATCCCATAATATGGCCCCTGCTCCCTATTATGGGATATACTAGTACTGATGGACCCCTTAATATGTGATATATTGGGAGAATTTGTTCACGCAAGCAAAATACAGGGGACAAAATGGGTGGAGTCTATAAGGGGTGGGGCTTCTGAGAAATGGGAGGGGTCAAAATGGAAGGACGGGGTCTTGCGCCCCCCCATCCTAAAACTTCACCAGCCGCCACTGCTATAAACTCAAATTCACAAACGCATGTAATCAGACTGCTTCCACAATCACACTCATATCACCAGGCTCCAACTCTTTCAGGAGGTACGTAAATGGCCTGCAACTAAGGGCATTATTCAACTTTCAAAGCTGCACAGTTTTTATCTACAGATGCCCCTTATCTGCATAGGCAGTTTTTTTGGTAAGGAAAACTAACCCTATAGGTCTTATTTCCACCCAAAAGTGGAACTTCCGCTAATTCCCCCCCCCCCCCTCCGGTGCCACATTTGGCACCTTTCAGGGGGGAAGGGGGACCGGGTACCTGTTTTTGACTGGCGCGGTGGCGCTGTCCCTCAGAAGTTTGGCCCACTCCTCCTTCCCCCGCCACCGAGCCAATCTAAATGCTTCGTGAATGCACAGTAGGGACCTGCCCATGAAGCCGCAAGGCTTCACTGCCGGGTTCTCTTACCGGCAATGGCGGCGGCAGCATCCGACAGCTGCTGAAACTCTCCTTTTCCCCCTCACTTACCTTTGCTTGGAATGAGCAGTGCATGTTAGTTGCAGTTGTGTGTGCTGTTCTATGCACACTACAAATCCTATAGTCTCAACTCCCAACTCCCTAGTCGATCTCTGGAGCGACCAAGAGAGGGTGGTTAAGTTCCTATATACAGTGGGAACATGGAGAATGAATGTAGCCACTTTCTAACAGAAAGTCATCACAGCAGCAAAATAAAAAAAAAAAAAAAAAGGTTTTGGAGATTTGGAGGATGCTGAGATAAATTAAAGGTGTTTCTTTAAGTTAGGAATACATACTTAAAGTGGAGCTCCACCCAAAAGGGAAAGTTTCGCTTGTTTGCACCCTCCCCCCCTCTGCTGCCCCATTTGGCAAGATTTGGGGGGGGGGGGGGAGCAGGTACCTGGTTTTGACAGGTACCCACTCCCACTCCTGGCTCAGATTGCCACGGCAAACTAAGCCAGAATTACATCCCCCTCAGTCTTCTGGGACACATCACAGGTCCCAGAAGACTAGGAAACCATTCACAAGACTCGAGCATGCGCAGTAGGAAACCGGCTGTGTTTCACTTACCTCAGATGCCCACACCAACACCTGAAGCTAATGGAAGAATCGGCCCCTCCCTGTATCCAGGGGCAGGTAAACGTCCTTATACTAAAATTCATCAGCTACAGTATTCGTAGCTGCTCATTTTTAATTTTGTTTTGGAGTGGGGCCTGGAGCTCCTCTCTAAATATCATTTTTCTCTTACGTCCTCCGACAGTCGCCGCCCCTCATAAGTCATCACTGTTGGGTATTGACTTCCGCTCCGCAGGAGTAGCTAGGCATAAGACTTAGTCAAAAGAACAAAAGCCTTTAGCATAGACACACCATGGGGGCTGTCCCACTGGTCAATACCCCCATGCAGTAATCCCTCCCAACTCAGTTTGTCTCTGCCTAGCGTCAGGAGTAGTCAGGCTTCCCTGTGCTGGGGCTTCAGTCTCAGCCTTTCTAATCGTTTCTTTGATTTTTATTTTTATTTACAAAATGTCAGTTTTTTCTTTGCTTTACTAGCTGTTTATTTTGTCAGCTTTAGTTTCGTCGGATCTTCGGATGAAGGATCATGCGGAGCTGGGAATCGGACTGGCTCTCCAGGGCAGAGGGTCAGATGGATCCCCAGCCCGCCATCGAGCGTTCGGCTATGGTTCTCCCTGGCGCTATGAAGACCCATCCCTGCTCGCAGCAGGGATGCAGTCTGTGAGGTGGCTACCTCACTGGACTCATCTGCAGTTCTGTGCTGCAGTGTCCTGCGTTTTTTGGCTGACGGCATTCCCTGTC
The DNA here is from genome assembly GCF_965119305.1 of Pelophylax lessonae. Taxonomy (NCBI): domain Eukaryota; kingdom Metazoa; phylum Chordata; class Amphibia; order Anura; family Ranidae; genus Pelophylax; species Pelophylax lessonae. The sequence goes on from NC_138772.1 coordinate 325,531,658, forward strand.
ATCTGAGGACAGAGGCTTTCCGTTCATAGAGGTACCCCACGCCATCCAGTACAGGTAAGTACTTTCTGTGTGGGGACCTCTGTCTGGGGTGGCAGTCCTGTGTTGCTGTGTGTCCCCTCATGTCTGTGCGTTTGTGGGGCTCCCTGATGCCATCCCTGCGGGGGTCTTCTTTAATACACTGCTGGCACTGTGTGGTGTGGAGGCCCCTCTCCTGTGTCACTTTTGGTGTTTGGGAGGTGCAGACTGTATGTGAGGCGACCGCTGCGGCTGAAAACCGCGCTGTCTGCCATTTTGGATGTGGGCAGCATGTCTGGCTTCAGTGTGGGCTTTTGCTATAGCTTGCTATGTAGTGATTTTGGCGCCATGCGGCGCCATCTTGTGTGTGGCAGAACGATCGTTCCGAGCACATGTCGGCGGCCATCTTGCCGAAGCCTTCCATTCATTCCTATGGGCAGCCATTTCCCTGGGCCTTGCAGCTTATAGTTCAGCTTCTGGTGACCTCACTTCCTTTTCCTCTGGAGCAGCGATCGGTGTGGTAATACTCTGTGGGGCTCTGCAGACTGTCTCTTCCATATCTCTCTGTTCTATCCTTCCTGGCTCAGTTTTGTCCCTTTTGGGGGGTCTGTGTACACTGTATTTATAGCGGTGGGCTGTGCTATCCGCAGCGCTTTTAAAGGGCCAGTACTTTCACTGTTATTTTTTGCAATGGATTCTCAGGACAGCAAATTCCCCCCAGCCTTGGTGGGGGACCCCAGTTCTGCTGAACCCCCTGTTATACCTAATTTGGCCGCTGTGGTGGCTTCTTTGGTGTCAAAAATGGAGGTGCTGATGGCTGAACGTGTTGCTAGGAAGAGGCCCAGATTATCTTTCTCCTCTGATTCAGATGGTGATGTGGCTGCTGTGGCTGGTGTGCCCTTTTCAGGGTCTCGCTCGTCCCTGGACCCTCTGGGGTCTGAGGTGGAGGGGGTTGATGAATCTTCCCCAGGGTCACCTGAAGAACGCGCACACATGGATGATTTGATTTCTTCTGTGAAAGAAACACTACATTTGGAGGATGAGCCCACTCCTCCGGCCGTTGTGTCCTCATTTGGTACACATAGGGCCCGCAAGTCGGAGCAGGTTTTTCCCTGCCCCGCTGAGTTTCATCACACAGTGAATGAACAATGGCGCAGTTTAAAACGCCCCTTCACGGTGCCTAGTCGGTTTAAACTGCTGTACCCCTTTGCGCCTTCTACGGATTTGCGCTAGTGCGTGGCCCCCAAGGTGGATCACGCTGTGGCCGTGTTGAACAAGGCTACTCTGGTTCCCACTGAGGATACCCCGGTGTTCTGGGATCCTACGGACAGGAGGTTGGAGTCTCTTGCCCGCCATGCCTATACGGTGGCGGGTTCCATGCTCAAACCTATTTTCGCTTCTGTCATGGTGGCTCAGGCGGTGGCGGACTGGACTAAGGTGCTTAGACGCACACTAGTGTCTAATTCTGCCCCACCTGCTACACTGGAAATGGTGGACCAAATTCATCAAGGGGTCATGTTTTTTTGCGATGCGGCCTTAAATGAGGCCCCTTTGGCTGCATGCCTGTCTAGTGTTGCGATGCTTAACCGTCGACTGATCTGGCTGAAGAGCTGGTCGGCTGACCAGACGTCACGGAAGACGTTGGCTGACTTTCCTTATGCTGGGTCTCGCCTTTTTGGCGAGGCCTTGGATACTTTGGTGAAAGGAGTCACTGGGGGCTAGAGCACTCTGCTGCCCCAGAATCCGAAGAACAAGTCCTTTCGCGGCAAGCGGGGTCCCGCCTTTAGACCCAATCAGGGGTTCTTTCGTGCCTTTAAGTCACAATTCAAGGGTAAATCTTTCAAGGGCCAAGGTGGCCAGAAGAAGCACTGGGCGGGTAAGCAAAAGTCCGGTCATGCCGGCACGTCGGCTCAGCCCGCCTCTGCCTGAAGGGATGCCCTCACCCGTTTCAGGGGTGGGGGGACGTTTGCGTGTTTTCCTCCAACCTTGGCTGCTCCGAATTCCGGACAGGTGGGTTCAGGAGATCATTCGATCGGGATACAAGATCGAATTCCTTTCACGGCCGGCGGACAGATTCTTTCCCTCAAATCTTCATTTGACCCCAGGGCGTTTACAGGACCTGCATCAAGCGGTGCAGGACCTCTTGGTCCAGGGGGTAATTGTCCCGGTGCCTCATCGGGACAGGTTTCGGGGGTTTTACTCCAATCTGTTCGCTGTGCCCAGAAAGGAGGGCAAGGTGCGTCCTATCCTGGACTTGAAAGCTCTGAACCGCTTTGTGCGCGTTCGGAAGTTCCGCATGGAATCCCTCCGCTTGGCGGTGGCCTCCCTGAGTCCGGGGGAATTCCTGGCCTCTATCGACCTGAAGGATGCATATCTGCACATCCCCATTTTCGAGGGTCATCAGAGGTACCTTTGGTTCGCCATTGTGGAGGACCATTTTCAGTTTGTAGCGTTACCTTTCGGTCTCGCTTTGGCTCCAAGGGTCTTTACCAAAGTGCTGGCGCCTGTTCTGGGCCTGTTGAGGGCACAGGGCATTGCGGTCTTGGGATATCTAGACGATCTTCTGTTAAGATTGAGTGCCAGTCAGAGCCTGACGTGCGATCTGTCGACTATGGTACAGACGCTACAGGAGTTCGGTTGGACCATCAACGTTCAGGAGTCGACTTTGTCTCCTTTGGTTCGTCTTCCCTATCTGGGAATGGTTCTGGACTCTGCTCAAGCGAAGGTTTCTCTGCCGGAGGACAAGCTCCGGGCCCTTCAAAAAGAGGTCAGGTCCCTCAGGGACAACCAGTCCTCATCGCTCAGGACCTGTATGCGGTGCCTGGGGTAGATGGTATCAGCCTTCGAGGCGATACCATTTGCTCAGTTTCACACTCGGTCTCTCCAAAGTGGGGTCTTGGCCAGATGGGACAGGCTTCCTCAGTCCTTGGATCCGAGGGTTTCGTTGGGTCGCCAAACCAGAATGGATCTTCTGTGGTGGCTTCAGTCCCCGGCTGTGTCGGAAGGAAAATCCATCCATCCGTTGCTGTGGACGGTGATTACCACGGATGCCAGCCTGTCGGGCTGGGGTGGAGTCCTGGGCAACCTGTCTGCCCAGGGCACTTGGTCGCAGGAGGAATCCTCCCTTCCGATCAACATATTGGAATTGAGAGCGATCAAGCTCTGTCTCTTCCAGTGGTCGGATCGACTTTGGGGCCGTCCTAATCGGGTACAGACGGACAATGCTACCGCGGTGGCTTACATTGGATCCCCGGACGTGGATCTGTTCGCGTCTCAGCTAAATCACAAGGTGGAAAGGTTCGTGGCAAGAACGCGCGATCCGCGGGCGGACGCCTCGGATGCGTTGGTGGCCCCTTGGCATCAGTATTGTCTGATATATGCCTTTCCTCTGATTCAGTTGTTGTCCAGGTTCCTTCGAAGGCTAGCCTCGGAACCACACTTGGTGATCCTGGTGGCGCCGGACTGGCCACGCCGGTCCTGGTACGCAGACATCGTTCACCTGGTGGTCGAGCCTCCTTGGCGGCTGCCACTGCGGGAAGATCTACTGCCTCAGGGACCGATCTTCCATCCTGCTTTACAGTCGCTGGCTTTAACGGCCTGGCTGTTGAAAGCCAGGTCCTGAGAGACAGGGGTCTCTCCCACTTTGATCAAGGCTAGGAAAGCCTTGTCTGGTAAAATTTATTACCGCACCTGGAAAGCCTATTTTGCCTGGTGTGAGTCCAGGGGGTTTTCTCCTCGCTCATACTCGGTGACAAGAGTGTTGGCTTTCCTTCAGACTGGTGTGGACCAGCGCCTGGTGCTGGCCACGATCAAGGGCCAGGTTTCTGCACTGGCTGTTCTTTTTCAACACCCTGTGGCGTCTCATTCCTTAATTCGCACCTTTATTCAAGGTGTGCGACATTTGGCTCCTCTCCGGAGGGAGCCTCTACCTCCATGGGACTTGAACTTGGTTCTGTCCGTATTGCAACGTTCTCCCTTTGAAAACATCCGGGAGATATCGTTGCCTCTGCTGTCTAAAAAGGTTGCCTTTCTAGTGGCGATCACTTCAGCTCGCAGGGTGTCAGAGTTGGCGGCGTTGTCTTGCCGCTCTCCCTATTTGGTGGTTCACAAGGATAAGGTGGTCTTGCTACCTCATTCGTCTTTTCTACCTAAGGTGGTCTCTGATTTTCACCTCAATGAGGACATTGTTTTGCCTTCGCTCTGTGCGAAGCCTAAGCATCCTAAGGAGGTTGCATTACATTCCTTGGATGTTGTCAGGGCGATCAGGGTATACCTGTCGTCCACTGAATCCTTTCAGAAATCGGATTCCCTCTTTGTCTTTCCTGAGGGACCTCGGAAGGGCATGGCTGCGTCTGCGGTGACCATTGCCAAATGGATCAGACAGACCATTGTGCAGGCCTATGCTTTGAGGGAACGGGTTCCACCCTTTCCTGTTAAGGCGCACTCTACCAGATCGTTGAGTACGTCCTGGGCCTACCGGCATCAGGCCTCGGTGGCCCAGGTGTACAAGGCTGCGACTTGGTCGTCGGTGCACACCTTTTCCAAATTCTATAAGGTGGATGTTCTGGCATCAGCTGATGCCTCCTTTGGCCGCAAAGTTGTCAGTGCGGCAGTGCCATAGGGGACCCTTTTTTTTTTGTGGGTCCCTGGCTGTTGGGGTGTTTATCCCCTGGGTAATTTGTTTTCCTGGGTTGTTACTGTGCGTGTAAGGTTCCTTTCTCTGATGTGGGTACTGCGTTGCCTTTTCTACGGTTGTGTCTCCCACCCCTCATGTCTACACTGCTTTGGGACATCCCAATAGTGATGACTTATGAGGGGCGGCGACTGTCGGAGGACGTAAGAGAAAACTGAATTTTTGCAAAATCTTACCGTAAAATTCCTTTCTCTAAATCCTCCGACAGTCGCCGCCCCCGCCCCTCTTTTGGGGTTTTTTCTTGTACACCTACTGCTATTCTACCAAACTGAGTTGGGACGGATTACTGCAGGGGGGTATTGACCAGTGGGACAGCCCCCATGGGTGTGTCTATGCTAAATGCTTTGTTCTTTTGACTAAGTCTTATGCCTAGCTACTCCTGCGGAGCGGAAGTCAATACCCAATAGTGATGACTTATGAGGGGCGGCAACTGACAATTCCGTTATGTTAAACTACAGCGGTATCTAAGCCGAAAACCCCAACGCATGAATGTAAAAATGTCTCTGGTCCATAAGTGGTATACAGATGTGAAAGTATGAAACTGTATTTAACAAAAAGCAAACATTTACTATATTGCAGCTTACCAATTCCACTGACAGGGTTGCTTACAATAATCAGCTTTTATTTATATATGTAAAACCTTTATCCCAAAAGGAAAAAAAAACTGACACTGTGACTGTTTATAAAATGTGAGCTGAAGTTTGGCTTCAGTTTATAAGTGTATTTAAATCTGCTAGTACATCTATCACTCCCTCCCCCAGACTGCTGCTGTCCAAAGTTGCCCCCTGTGCTCCTTCATCCAGAATGGGGGCACTCTAATACAGGAGGTATATTACAGGCCAGATCACCAGGTAAAAACAGAGAGAAAACAGCATAAAAATAGAAAACAAATGCAACCGCCACATCTAACCACTTACCAACCAACCACAGTACATATACTGTGGTGGGGCGGCACATGCAGGCACAATCCTGTACATGTACGTCATGTGCCAACTCTGTGTTAGCCAATAACAGATCACTAGTGATCACAGCTGTCATGAATGTAATCAATTTATGACAGTTTAAAACTTTGCTGTTACAATGATCTTCATTTTAACAGCAAACAATTTGTAAAAACAAAAACCCTGATCACTCCCTCAGAGTAGTACAGTGTTATCTATAACAAAAACAACTGGTTACTGTCCACACCTGTAACTGGTCTCTGCAGCAAGGAGCATTGGAAGGGCAATGCATATAACAAGACAAAAAGATTTCCACGCTCTCCTTACCGACCAATCTGCGACCAACCAAATTGATTGGTTGTACTGCAACACTAGATAAGTGTGCAGCTAATGGGGCCTCATTCAAGGCCGCATCGCACAAATACATGACCCCTTAATTAATCTGGTCCACTGAGCCACCATGACAGAGGCGAAAAAAGGTTTCAGCATGGAACCCGCCACCATGTAGGAATTTCGGGCAAGAGATTCCAGCCTCCTATCCGCAGGATCCCTAAACACTGGAGAATCCTCGGTGGGTACCAGAGTGGCCCTGTTCAATCTGGCCACAGTGTAATCCACTTTCGGAGCCACAGACCAGCGCAAATCCGTAGGAGACGCAAAGGGGTAGAGGAGTTGAAACTTCTTTGGCACCACAAAAGTGCGCTTCAAGTTGCGTCATTGTTCATTCACAGTTTCGTGGAACTCAGCGGGGCAAGGGAATACCTGCGCCGCCTTACGGGATCTGAGGGTACCAAAAGAGGACCATTTTCCCGGAGGATTGGATCATCCTCTAAATGTAGTGTTTCCTTAACGGCAATGATCAGTGCATCCATAGCTGCGCGGTCCTCGGCCGTCCCAGGGGGGGAATCATCCACCCCCGCAACCTCAGCCCCCCCCCTCAGACTGAGAAGAGCGAGACCCTTCAAGGGGCACACTATCTACGGCAACCACGTCAGATTCAGATCAGAAGAAAGAGAAAGCCTAGGCCTATTTCTAGTATCCCGTTCAGTCTTTAAAAAATCCACTTTGCACGCTAAAGTCGCAAGTGCGGCAGTCAGAGCATTCAGAGCAGAAGATTCAGAGGAACCTGAAGCATCCACCAAAGCTGGGGGAAATTTGCTGTCCTGGGACTCCATAATAAAAAACTTTTTTTTTTTTAAGGTACTGGCCCTTTAAGCGCACCACGATCCCCCGCAGTACACCGCTATGAAGGATTCTGCAAGCAGACCCCCAAACAGGATTAAGCTGACAGCCAGAGGTATTCCCACAAAAAAACAGCAAAAGTCAGACCCCACCACATGCCTGCCGATCTTGTACAGAAGAAGGAAGCGATGTCACCGCAGGAGGCTGAACTAGGACTTCAGACTAAGGAAACATGGTTGCCCATAGAAAGTAATGGGAGGCTCCGGGAAAATGGTCGCTGACATGGGCTCAGGAGAACACATTGTCACATACAAGATGGCGCCGTAAGGCGCCAAAATACACTACACACATCGCTGCAGAAGCACCCACAGTGAAGCTAGCATGCTGCCCACACCTAAAATGGCGGGCCGGTGGTTTTTAACCGCGCAGCGGTCGCCACAAGTGTCTGAACCTCCACACACACCATAAAGTGTCACATAGGAGAGGGACCCCCACAAACAAACCCACATAGAAAACTAGCTGAGTTAGAGGCCCCGCAGGGACGAGGAGAAAGGGAGCCCCAAAAACGCACAGAAATTAGGGGATACCACAGACACACAGGACTGCCAGCCCCAGACAGAGGCCCCACACAGAATGTACTTACCATACCCAATGGCGTGGGTGCCTCACATCGACGGGAAACCTCCAACCCCAGATGGCGGGGGTGCCGTCAGCCAAAAACTCAGGACGCTAGCAACGCTAAGTAATGCAGAGAAAAAACGCATTTGCAGAAATAAAATCATAAAAAAATAGAAGAAGGCTGTAGCCCCAGCACAGGGAGAGCTTATCTCACTCCTAACTAGGCAGAAGACAAACTGAGTTGGGATGACTGATAGCAGGGGGGTATTGGACCAGTGTGACAGCCCCCATAGGTGTGTCTATGTAAATTACTTTGTTTTTAACAAGTCTTTGGCTAGCTTGCTCCTATGGATAAGAGGTCAATACCCATTGGTGAAGACTGTATGAGTGGGCGGCGACTGTCAGAGGACTCAAAGGAATTTTACGGTAAGATTTTACAAAAATTCAGTTTTTTGACAACAATGCAAAAACGTTATGTTTGGCGTAAAAGCAACACAGCTCATCCCCCTGAACACACCATCCCCACTGTCAAACATGGTAGTTGCAGCATCATGGTTTGGGCCTGATTTTCTTCAGCAGGGACAGGGAAGATGGTTAAAATTGATGGGAAGATGGATGGAGCCAAATACAGGACCATTCTGGAGGAAAACCTGATGGAGTCTGCAAAAGACCTGAGACTAGGACGGAGATTTGTCTTCCAACAAGACAATGATCCAAAACCTAAAGCAAAATCTACAATGGAATGGTTCACAAATAAACATATCCGGGTGTTAGAATGGCCAAGTCAAAGTCCAGACCTGAATCCAATTGAGAATCTGTGGAAAGAACTGAAAAATGCTGTTCACAAACGCTCTCCATCCAACCTCACTGAGCTCGAGCTGTTTTGCAAGGAGGAATGGGCAAAAATTTCAGTCTCTCGATGTGCAAAACTGATAGAGACATACCCCAAGCGACTTACAGCTGTAATTGCAGCAAAAGGTGGCGCTACAAAGTATTAACTTAAGGGGGCTGAATAATTTTGCACGCCCAATTTTTCAGTTTTTTATTTGTTAAAAAAGTTTGAAATATCCAATAAATTTTGTTCCACTTCATGATTGTGTCCCACTTGTTGATTCTTCACAAAAAATTACAGTTTTATATCTTTATATTTGAAGCCTGAAATGTGGCAAAAGGTCGCAAAGTTCAAGGGGGCCGAATACTTTCGCAAGGCACTGTGTATATATATATATATATATATATATATATATATATATATATATATATATATATATATATATATATATATATAGTGTGTGTGTATATATTTATTTATTTTTTTGCATACACAAATTCTAAAGATGAGCACGTATACAGTTGAAGGGATTGTATATTTATCTATCCTTTCTAAGACATACTGATGCTTTCGTTACTTGCAACATTTTTTTGTATTTGTTAACTGAACATATACAGCCCTGTTTTTTTTTTTCTGCTGTACCCTCGCTATAACATTAATACAAAATATGTAGCACTATATATTTGGTTATTTCTGTGCTTTAAAAATATGATGTAGATGCACAGTGACAATTTAGACAACTGTGTTTTTATTAGGAATGACTTAGTTATCCTGATACCAAAGTACAGAAGATAATAAATGCCTACAGTGCAGGTAAAGTCTGTAAAGACAGCATATTCTGTCATGTGCAGCTCTAAGTACAAGAATACTCTTAGTGGTTACCAGTCGTTCCCATTTACTGAGAATGACAGAACTTCCTGCTATCTTCATGATCTTTCCTTATTTTCCTCCCTGTCTAGTAGCTGCCGAAACCGGACACATGATTGATTTGCTTTCACAGACTGTCTGCATTTCATAAAATGTTTTTCCGATTACAGCAGACTGGGGCATTTTTTCATGTATCAAGAATTATCAGCTGGGTAAAAAAAGTGATTATACCTTTATGCTGTTTGTTTTCATACATATCCAAGGTTGGAGAAAAGCCTTTAAATAATGTATTTTATATTTATCCTCAGGACTGGAGATTAGATGGGTAGACTGCTACTTCCCATTTACACACCCATCTTTCGAGATGGAGATCAAGTTTCAGGGGCAATGGATGGAAGTTCTAGGATGTGGTGTCATGGAACAGAAGCTGGTGAATTCAGGTAACAAAAAAAGAAATAATTAAAAAAAAAAAAAAAAAATGATATATATATATTTCTAAATAATCACTTTAAGCTTAACACACAGCTGAAATACATTCTGGGGTCAGGCTGATGAATAGTCTGTAAGGGCCACCTGCTACCTATGCTGCTGAGAAAGTTTATAGCTTGTTTTATCAAATAGCCATCCAACAGGAGAAAGCAGGACCGTACACTAATTATCAGCCTAATGATAAGTCATGTGTTTCTCTGATTAAGCCCATGGAGGGTGAAATGCGTCAGGTGATTGGCATATGGGAGGAGACTAGCTGAACCAATCTTCACACGACTTATCATTAGGCTGATACACAGTGTGCGGCTCTGCTTTTTCTTGTCGGATGGCTGTGCTATTGAGGCTCCTCTTGGGGTACTAGCAATTGGTTATAGTTTTTGGAGCCCAGGTTGATGAATACAATGGCTTTGACTGGTACATATATTTCTCTTACGTCCTCCGACAGTCGCCGACATCTTCATATTCGTCACAATGGGGTATGAGACTTTGCTCCGTAGGAGTAGCTAGGCAACAGAATATGTCAATATTAAAGCTTTTAACATATCCCCACCCCAGGGGGTGGTCCCCTCAGTCTATACCCTCCTGCTTCCTGTTTCATACTTCAGTTTCAATGTCTAGCTTGTCAGGAGTAGCTGGATGTCTCTGTGCTGGGGCATTTTGTCTCAGCCTTTCTCTATTCTTTTTTGATTTTTGTTTGAGTTTTTTCTCTCTCTTTACTTAGCTGTTATTTTTGTCAGCATTAGTTAGTTCTTCTGATGAAGAGCATCATGCGGGCTGGGTCTCGGGCTGATCCCCCTGTTAGCAGGTTGTGGGTCAGTGGCTTCCCAGCCTGCCTTCGAGCGTTCAGCCAGGTAACGCTCCTGGCGCATTGAACGACCCATCCCTGTTCGGTGCAGGGATGCTATGGTGAGGTGGCTACCTCACTGGACGCTGTGTGGTTTCTCAACCCCATATTTGTTGCGTCCTGGCTGCGACTCTCCCTGTCACATGTGCAGTGGCTTGTTCGCCTGTGCGGGTTCCCCACGCCATCTAGGAGGTAAGTGTATCTGTGTGGGGACCTGTCTGTCTGGGGGGTGTCAGTCTGGGACTGTGTTACCCTGCCTGTGTTCACACTGTTAAGTTCCCTATCTCTCTGGCTGCATGCTGTGGGCTGCGAGGAGGGGGGGATGTGCTGCACTATCTGTGTCAGACTGTGAATGTGTGAACGGCTGTGTGCTGTGGGGCATGTTTATTTCATGTTTGGGGCACATTACAGCGACCGCTGCGGCGGTCCGCCATATTTTAATACATGTGGTGTGTTTTCTCCACTTCACTGAGGTGGAGGAGCGGCGTTTTCGGCGCCAAACGGCGCCATTTTGGCAGCGCTCACTCCGGCCGCATGGTCTCACTGCGGGCGGCCATTTTCTTGTAGCCTTCCATAGGCTTTCATAGAGCGCCCTGTGTTGCATAGCTTCCTTTCCCTGGGCGCACCGATCGAGGCAGCAGCAGCAGCGGTGGTCTTTACAGGTTTTTACCTCCCTGTCCCTATTTCCTTGCCTGAGTTGAGTTTTTTTCTCCCTGTGGGGGTCAAACTTGTGCTAGTGTATGTGTGCGGTGGGCAGCGCTCGCCGAGCTTGTTTAAGGGGCTGTTAACCCTTTATTCTCCGGCATGGTATTGGGGCAATGGATTCTCAGGAAAGCAAATTTCCTACCACTTTGGTGGGTGATCAAGGGACTGCTGTTCCCCCCCCCCCTGGGGGGGGGGGGGTTTGGCTGCGGTTGTGGCTAACTTTGCTGCTCAGATGAAAATGCTTGTGGCTGCTCGATCCACAAAACGGCCCAGAGTTTCAATCTCCTCTGATCAGAGGGTGATGGTGAGATGGTGATAGGGCTGCTATAGCTGGGGTCTCCTTGTCGGGGTCCCGTTCCTCCCTGGATCTTGGGGGTCCGAGGTGGAGGCTGAGGTAGAAGGGGTGGATAATTCTCCCCCTGGCTCGCCTGAAGAGCTTGCACTCATGGATGAATTGATTGCTTTTATCAAGCAAACACTGCGTTTGCAGGATGAACCATGTCCTCCTGCTGCCCTGGCAGCTTATGGGACGCAGAGAAGACGCATGACATCGCAGGTCTTTCCTTGCACTGATGTTTTTCTGCGCGCTGTTAAGGAACAATGGCGCAATATACGCGAGCCCTTTGCTGTACCAAGTATCCTTTCACGCCCGCTACTGGTGAGCGGTGGTGTGTGCCACCTCCGGTGGATCACGCGGTGGCGATTTTGAATAAGTCCACTGCGATTCCTGCAGAGGACACCCCGGTGTTCCGGAATGCTACGGACAGGAGGCTGGAGTCTCTTGCCCGTCATACTTACTCTATTACGGGTTCTATGCTAAAGGCTCTATTTGCTTCGCTTATGACAGCCCAGGCTGTCGCGAATTGGACGCAGGTACTCAGGCGCGTCCTGGTGGCTGATTCAGCCTCACCGGCGACATTGGATATGGTGATTCAAATCCATCAGGGTGTCATGTATTTGTGTGATGCGGACTTGGATATAGTACCGTTGGCTGCACGTGTTCACAGTGTGGCGGTATTGTCTCGCCGCCTGGTTTGGTTGCAGTGTTGGTCTGTGGACCAATCTTCGCGCAAGACCTTAGCCAATCTGTCCTATGATGGATCTCGCCTTTTTTGGAGAATCCTTGGATACACTGATAAAGGGGATCACGGGTGGTAAGAGCACGCTCTTGCCCCAATCCCGCAAGGCTAAGGTTGCTCATGGTAAGAAGCATGCTTCTTTTAGGCCCTCTCGGGGGTCCTTTTGTGCCTTTCGGGCGCACTATAAGGGCAAGCCGTTCAAAGGTCAAGGCTCCCAAAAGAAGCCGTGGTCACGTTACCGGAAGTCCAGCCAGTCCGGACCCGCTGCCCATAGCAATGCGGCCTGCAGGGGCGCCCTCACCCAGTTCTGGGGTGGGGGGACGCTTGCTCGGTTTTTCTTCAACCCTGGCTGGCCCGTGTTCGGGACAGGTGGGTTCAGGAAATTGTTCGTTCTGGCTACAAGATCAAGTTTTCTCTCTCGGCCGGAGAGCAGATTTTTTCCCTCAGGAGGTTCCGGTGCCTCATTGGGACAGATTTCGGGGGTTTCTCTTCCAATCTGTTCACGGTGCCCAGGAAGGAGGGCAGGGTACGTCCAATTCTGGACTTACAGGCTCTGACCCGCTTTGTGCCGGTTCGCTAGTTCCGCATGGAATCCCTGCGATCGGTGGTGGCTGCCCTGGTTTCGGGGGAATTCATGGCTTCCATCGACTTGAAGGATGCGTGCCTTCACATCCCGTTTTTCGAGGGTCACCAGAGGTACCTTCGATTCGCCATTGCGGAGGATCACTACCAATTCGTGGCGTTACCTTTTGGTCTCGCTTCGGCTCCACGGTTTTTCGCCAAGGTGCTTGCACCGGTTTCTGGTTTGTTGAGAGCCCAGGGAATCCCTGTCCTGGGGTATCTGGAAGATATTCTGGTTCGGTCTGCGACCAGCCAGGGTCTGGAGGAGGACCTATCCATCACGATGCTGACTCTACAGAAGTTTGGTTGGACGATGATTTTCCAAAGTCGACGCTGTGTTCGTCGATTCGTCTTCCCTACCTGGGAATGATTCTGGACTCGGTCCGGGCGCAGATCTTCCTACCAGACGACAAACTCAGGACTCTTCAGGAAGAAGTCAGGTACCTTAGGGACATTCCGTGCTCGTCACTCCGGACGCGCTTGAGATGTCTGGGGTTGATGGTCTTGGCTTTCGAGACGATTCCCTTCGCCCAGTTTCACACGCGGGGTCTCCAATCGGAGATCCTGTCCAGGTGGGACGAACGACCGCAATCTCTGGATCTCCAGATTTCGTTGGGCCATCGCACCAGAAAGGATCTTCTGTGGTGGCTCCAGTCCCCGGCGGTGTCGGGGGCAAGTCTTTTTGTCCTCTCTCATGGACGGTGGTCACCTCGGATGCCAGCCTGTCGGGCTGGGGTGGTGTTCTGGGCGTTCTGTCCGCCCAGGGAACTTGGTCGGAGGGGGTTTCCTCCCTTCCGATCAACATTCTGGAATTGCGTGCGGTGAATCTCTGCCTTCACCGTTGGCCGGACGGGCTGCAGGGCTATCCGGTTTGGGTGCAGACGGGCAATGCCACGGCGGTGGCTTACGTCAATCGCCAAGGGGGCACCAAGAGAGCCCAAGCGGCTCAGGAAGTGGCCGACATTCTGTCTTGGGCCGAGACACGCGTCTCGGCGATATCGGCGGTTTACATTCCGGGGGTGGAGAACTGGCAGGCGGATTATCTGAAGCCGACAGTCCCCGGACCAGGGGGAATGGTCCTTCCACCCAGATGTCTTCCAGATTTGGTGCGCGAAGTGGGGTCTTTGGCCGCAAGGTTCTTAGTGCGGTGGTTCCTTAGGGTCCCTTGTTTTGGACCTTTGGGCTGTTTGGGATTTCTTTTTATCCCTGGGTTTTTGTTTTTTTCCTGGGTTATTGCTCCCGTTGAGCAAGTTTTTTCTCATGTTGCCCAGCTGGTTTCCTTCCTTTTGTAAGGTTACTTTCTTTGATGTGGAGACTGCGTTGCCTTTAGGCGCGGCTGCGTTTCCCTCCCCTCATGTTTGCACTGCTTTGGGACGTCCCCATTGTGACGAATATGAAGATGGCGGCGACTGTCAGAGGACGTAAGAGAAAACTGAATTTTTGTAAAATCTTACCTGTAAAATTCCTTTCTCTGAGTCCTCCGACAGTCGCCGCCCCCGCCCCTCTTTTGGGGTTTAGGTACTCTACTGCTATTCCACTGAAACTGAATTATGAAACAGGAAGCAGGAGGGTATAGACTGAGGGGACCACCCCCTGGGGTGGGGATATGTTAAAAGCTTTAATATTGACATATTCTGTTGCCTAGCTACTCCTACGGAGCAAAGTCTAATACCCCATTGTGACGAATATGAAGATGGCGGCGACTGTCGGAGGACTCAGAGAAAGGAATTTTACAGGTAAGATTTTACAAAAATTCAGTTTTTGTATTGGATCATTTTATCCAATGTTTTACACTCACTAGCCAACAATAAATTCTGTCTGCAGCCCGTGACCTACTTTAATTGTTCACAGTGTGTAGCGCTGCATTGTTTACAATTAATATGTTTCTGTGTTAAAGAAGTTTGGCATATAGAAAAAAAAAATCAATGTCACCTCTGTGCAGCAGGATTGATGTGATTCTGCAGCTGTCCTATGTCTGCTCTAAGATAAAGAACTGAGTGATCACATGAATGCTTATAGCCTAGTTCTCAGTCTTTACTGGAACAGAGAGCTGTGACTGTCAGTCACTGCTCTCTACTCAACTCCTCCAGTGCTCACTGGATCTCTGGGCTGGAAAGGGGGTGGGTGCAGCTAGCTTTGTCTTTCAGCCACTCACTGAGAGATGGAGCCAGCTGTCAATCTGTCAAATTATGCATGAAATCAGGTACATCTACTGCTTTTGCCAGGTCCTTATACCCAGCTTAAACATAACTCTTGTAGCCTGTCGCCATTCCAACATGAAGATATAGGAAGATGAGAGTTGCACTCTGTAGTTGACTGTATTTGATACCTTATTGTGTTAACGATAAATTGTCTGCATACATATAGTTGCTACCAGAAATAAAAACATACTCCATATAAACGTTTCACCCCAGTGCTTAGAGGGATATCCTTGGAGCTAAGTGTGACTCTCATCTTATATTATAAGAGCTTTGTTAAAGCTGTGGATCTGTGGATTTTGGACGGCTGCCAGCTCTGTTGGAGGATGGCACAAGAAGTATGCTTGTCTTCTCTGCTCAAGAAAGAAGAATGAAGGCACATAGGAAAGCAGGAGCCCTAAATGACTCAATGCCGTGCCCCACTCCCCCCCCCCCCCCAAAGTCCTGCTGTTTAGATGATTACGCATCTAGGTGAATATACTAGAACATAAAATAAACTAATTGAATGAATACATAACTTTATTTCCGATTTCATTAAACTACAGCTATACTCCAAAGAAAACAATGGATTCAGATGGGCTTGTGCAATGCCAGATTCAGAAATAAAAAGCTTTATTGGTTGCTCTTTTTAAAATGTATATGTGTTTATCTGTCAGAAATAATTTTTCTATTTCGTTCATTGATGGACACAGCTCCTGATCTTCCTAACCATTGGGTTATACTGCCCCCTACAGGAGTAGGACACTAGGCAGAAAAAAAAGTCTGGCTACATCTATGCACGCATACCTCAGCTCCGCACATGCCGCGACGTAGCCCCACCAGACAGGGGCTGGCCTGCAAGTTAAACACCTCGCGGGGTTGCATATGACTAGGTTTCGGCCCGAGTCGCAGCGTTCCTCCTGGCCAACAGCCCCCCATTTCGATGGAGAGGAGGTTTTGTCTGGAGCAGTTGCCCGCCTGGTTCCTGGTATGGTAAGTGACTGTACCCCCCTGAATGGTTTTGGGGTGGACGTGGGCCCCTCCATGGGATGGTTGGACCCCTGGGTTCCCCTCCTTCCCATTAGGCACCCCTCTCGTCGGTCTGGGTTTCCTTGTGTTCCATATCGCCCCCGATCCCCCCCTCCTTCACTAACACTGGGGCTGTGGGGTGGCCTGGTCCACCGCTTGAGGTGGGGACAGGGTGCTGTGCTGGCAAAGGGGGGCGGTTGGCTGCACCGTCGGCAATCGGGTGATCGGCTGTGGGAGGTCCTCTCTATCTCTGCTGAGGATCCATTGGGGGTCCTATCCACCCATCGATGCACTCGTGGAGTCCTTTTTGTCCCGGGGGGAGGTGACGGGCGGGCATAAAGTGCCCCCCCGCCTTCTCCTGCCTCATCTGTCTCATCAGATCCTAAATCTAATTCGGCCACCACAGATGTGGGTCATTCTGGTGGGTCTGCGACCACGTGCCCTGAATCCTGAGATAGTGAGGAGGATTCCTCCACTTCTGTCCCCGTGCACGAAAAGACACTGGTGGCCGCACTGATTGTATCTGTGCTTGAGACTTTAAAGTTGGAGAACGCAGCTGCGGCTGCGACAGAGGCATAGCTTCCCTTTGGCACTCACAAGCCATCCAGAGCGACAAGGTGTTCCCTTTCCCCTCCTATTTTGACAGAATTGTCACTAAAGAGTGGGGCGGACCAAAGCGCCCCCTTGAGGTCCCTAAGCAAGTTGCTAGGGGATACCCCTATGAGGAGTCCCTTGTTAAAAAGTGGACTGTTCCACCAGTGGTGGACCCTTAAGTTTACGGATTAAACAAGGCAACTATAATTCCGGTTGAAGAGTCCCCGGCCTATAAGGACCTGGCTGACAGGAAGGCAGAGGATGTGGCCCGAAAATTGTACACCCAGGCTGGTTCGGCACTGAGGCCGATATTCACCATTGCCCTGGTGTTGAAGACTCTGAGCGAATGGGCTAAGCTTTTGCGCCGTGACCTGGAGGGGGAGTAGCTCCCCCCTGTCTTTGCTGAGCTGGCTGACCAGCTGATCCAGGGGCTGCAGTTTATCTGTGATGCCTCTTTGGATGTGGCTCCCCTAGTGGCTCGGCTCTGTTTCAGCAGTGGTCCTTTGGCGTGTCTTTTGGCTCAAATGCTGGTCTGCGGACCAGACTTCTATACAGGTCTGACTGATCTTCCCTTTTCAAGGAGATCGCCTGTTTGGTGCTACCTTGGATGACATCATTAAAGGTCTCACGGGGGGGGGGGGGGGGGAGAGTACCTTTCTTCTGCAGGCTACTAAGGGCAAGGACCCTCATCGTAGACGTGGGCTCTCCTTCTCGCCTCATAAAAAGTTTTTTTCATTCCTCGGGGTCGACTGACAAGTGATCAAAGCCCTTTGGGGCCTCATCTAGAGGATCCAAGTGACCTTGGTCTGGAAAGTCAAGTGCAAGCTTCTCCAGACCCACGAACAAGGCACCTTCAGCACGAAGGTGCGTCCTTACCTGTATCTGGGGTGGGGGATGTCTTTGCTGGTTCCTGGATCTGTGGACTCCCCTGGTACAGGACAAGTGAGTCATTTGGTCCGGCTACAAGATTGAGTTTCATTCTTACCCTCCGGTAAGGTTCTTCCTTCCAATGTGCAACTGTCCCCGGTCCGCTTACAGGCTCTTTTTGGGGCAGTGCAAGACCTTATACTTAAAAGGGTTATGGTCCCAGTTCTGACTTCGGAACGTTTTCAGGGGTTTTACTCAAACCTGTTTACAGTCCCCTGGAAGGAAGGCAAGGTGTTTCCAGTTCTGGACCTCAAGGCGCTGAACTGCTTTGTGTGGGTGCAGAAGTTCAGAATGGAGTCCATTTGCACGGTGGTGGCTTCCCTGGATCAGGGGGATTTTCTTTTTTCTTGCCTCCATCAACATCAAGAACGCTTACCTTCACATTCCAATGTCTGTCGGTCTCCAGCGATTCCTCCGCTTTGCCGTGGGAGAGGAGTATTATCAGTTTGTGGCGTTACCCTTTAGTCCCACTTCTGCTCCTCAGGAATTCACAAAAGTGTTGGCCCTGGTGCTAGCGTTGTTATGTCAATGGGGGATCATGATATTGGGCTACTTGGACGACCTCCTTGTGCGAGCCGAGTCTCCTACTGCTTTGGTGGAAAACCTGGAAATCACCATACGAGCTTGAGGGAGTTTGCCTATATTCTGAATTTTCAGAAGTCTGCTCTGGTTCCGTCCATAAAGCTGGACTATCTGGGTCTGGCTCTGGACTCAACCTTAGCCAGAGTGCTCCTTCCTCTGGACAAACTCCAGAAACTGCAGGCTGCAATTCGTCTCCTGCAATTCGTCCAGCAGATGGCTATCCCTGTGGACTTGCATGCGGGTGCTGGGCCTGACTGTTCCGTTTGCACAGTTCCGTACAAGGTCCAGGCAAGGGAGATTCTGGCCAAATGGGACAAGAATCTGCAGTCTCTGGACAGTCAGATCCGGCTGAGCTGAGGAAGAAAAGAGTCCCTGATGTGGTGGCTTCGTACTTCGGCTGGGCAAATCCTTGGTCCCCTTGTATTGGACAGTGGTCACTACGGATGGGAAGGCGTCCTCGGGGTTCTGGCTCAACAGAAAGGTGCAGAGGTTTGTGGCTTGGTAACAGATCCTCTAGGGGACGCCACAGATGCGCTGGTGGCTCCATGGGGTCAGTATCATTCTATTTAGGCCATCCCTCCTCTCAAGCTTCTGCCAAGACTTCTACACAGGATTGAGGCAGAAGGGATTCTGGTCATCTTAGTGGCCCCGGACTGGCCTTGCTGGGCTTGGTAGGCTCATCTGTTGCGGCTGGTTGCTGACGTTCCTTAAAAGCTTCCTCTCAGGGAGGATCTGCTGTCCCAAGGACCAATCTTCCATCCTCTTTACAGTCGCCGGCTTGGCTGTTGAATGCCAGGTGCTGATGGATAGAGTCAGCGGTTCCAACTCTGTTGAAAGATTGGAAGATCTACCATTGTACATGGAAGACAAACATTGCGTTGTATGAGTCTCTTGGGGTTCATCCTCGCTCTTTTTCGGTGGCTCTGATCTTGAACTTCCTTCAACAGGGGGGCGGGGGGTTGAGCAGAAACTGATCTTGAGTACTATCAAGGGTCAGGTGTCGGTCTTAGTGGTCTTCTTTCAACGGCCCTTGGCCACATACTCCCTGGTACGTACTTTTCCTGAGGTAATTAGGCACTTGACCCCTCCTCTGCGGTCTCTGTTGCCGCCTTGGGACCTCATGTTGGTGCTCTCAGTCTTCCCTTCCAACCTGCACTTGTCCCCAGGTTTACTTACGGGTCTCTTTAGGGTAGTGCAAGACTTGTGCCTTTAAGGGTCGAAGGGTCGGTTCAGATTTCCGAATGTTTTCAGGGGTTTTTACTCAAACCTCTTTACAGTTCCCAAGAAGGAAGGCAAGGTACGTCCATTTCTGGACCTCAAGGCGATAAACTGCTGTGCGACTACCTTTGGTCTCACCTCCGCTCCTTGGGGCTTCACAAAAGTGTTGGCCCGGGTGCTGGCATTGTTTGAGCCAGAGGGGGATCGCAGTACTGTGGGAATTTGGACGATCTTATTCTGCGAGCTGCCCTGATGGACAACTGGAAACTGCTCTGTGAAATTTGGGGGAAGTTTGATTGGATTCTGAACCTTCAGGAGTCTGCTTTGGTTCTGTCAAAAAAAAACTGGGCTATCTGGTTCTGACTATGTCCTCAGCCAGTGTGTTTCTTCCTCTGGAAATACTCCAGACATTTTAGGAGGCAATTCAGCATTTGTTGTTTAGCAGACAGTCATCCCTCCAGGCTTGCATGTGGTTCTGGGTCTGATGGTGTCCACCCTTGAGGTAGTCTGTTTGCACAATTCCACACATCTCTGTTAAAGAGTTTCTGGTGAAAGGGGACAAGGATCCATGGTCTCTAGAGGAGACTTCATTTTCTGGCACTTTGACAGGGAAATTTCTTTCTCCCCCTGTACTGGGCGGTTGTCACCACAGATGCCAGCCTGTCTGGGTGGGGAGGCACCCTTAGCACAGATGTGCTCAGGAGGTCTGGACTCTGGCAGAGTCCAGACTGCCGATTAATGTTCTGTAACTCCGAGCGATCAGCCTTTGTCTGGTTCTTTGGACAGTTCGTCTTCACGGATGTCCGGTACTAATTAATTTGGACAATGCCACGGCCATGGTCTATGTCAATCACCTAGGGGGCTCAAGTAGTGTCCTGGCGGCTCGGTAAGTAGCCAGCATTCTAAGGTGGGCTGACCGATTCGTTCCAGCCCCCTCAAATTTCTGCCACGACTCCTGTGCAGGATCAAAGCAGAAGGGTTTCCATCCAGACTGACCTCGCCAGTCTTGATACGCCGATGCTCCTTGGGGGCTTCCGCTCAGGTAAGATCTGCTGTCCCAAGGACCGAACCTCTATCCTGCTTTACAGTCGCTGGCTTTGACAGCATGGCTGTTGAAAGCCAGGTGCTGAAGGATGGAGGTTTGTCTGAGTCTGTGATTTCAACGCTGTTGACAGCTAGGTAATCTACTTCTAGGAAGATCTACCTTTGTACATGGAAGACATACATTGCGTGGTGTGAGTCTCTTGGGGTTCATCCTTGCTCCTTCTCGGTGGATCGGCTCTTAACCCTCCTTTAACGGGGGGTTGAACAGAAATTGGCCTCGAGTACCATCAAGGGCCAGGTATCTTCTTTGATGGTCTTTTTCCAATGACCTTTGGCCTCATTTTCCCTGGTGCATGTCTTTCTTCAGGGTGTCCGACATTTGGTTCCTTCAGTGCGGGCTCCGTTGCCGCCCTGGGATCTTAATGTGGTGTTTTCCGCTCTACAGAAGCCTCCCTTTGAAAATATTTGGGTGGTTTCCCTGCTTGCGCTGCCCAGAAGGTGGCCTTTTTTTGGTGGCTATTATCTCTGCATGCAGGGTGTCGGAACAGGCGGTGTTATTATGTCGTTCACCTTATTGGTGATTTACAAAGATAAGGTGGTGCTTTGCCCCTGTCCGTCATTCCTTTCTAAGGTGGTCTCTGACTGTCATTTGAATGAAGACATTGTGTTGCCTTCCCTGTGTCCCAGTCTAAACATCCAAAGGAAATTAACTTGCTTGCCTTAGATGTGGTGCGACTATGGGGGAGAGAGAAATTGGGACTTTATATGAGACTCCTGACCAACAGAGTCTCCATCCCTAATGCATTGAAGCAAAAACAACAAAAGCAAAATTGGGACTTTATATGAGGTGTGACCAGCCACAGAATAGACATGAATACATAATAAGAGGGACCAGAGGATTATATTAAAATCGTATATTTATTGACAGTCTGTAGAACAAATAGTGATAAATCCAAAATGTTCAGTAAAAACATGTAACCCATGGTAATGGGGTATACATGAGTGAAACATAGGTAGGTATGCATAGTCTAAGACAGAGATACATAGTAATGCGATATTATCCTGGTATATACTGTGATATTTGGGGGGTGTTTAGCTTGAGTGCAGAGCCTACCAGTGAGCTTAGTCCACGCAGTTGTGCCGTTTAAGGGCTTGTTGGCCCACTTTTATTAAAGGAAAATATGAAGAAACGCAAGTCCAATAACTTAACAGTTGCCCATGCAGGGGTTTCAGCTTTCCACAGCAATAATGTAAATGAAAAATCCAAAGCCACCTGGCTCTCTAGAAGAACCACTGCTCAGGCTTTAAGCCTCGACCCTCTTGGCCATCTAACAGAGTTCCTGTACAAACACTGTACCTCAGTTAGCACACTTTCTCCAGCTTCCTTGCTGTTCTAGCCCAAAGGCTCACCATCTACTCGTACCGTGCAGACATGCACCCTTCTCCCTTGCACGCCAGGACTCCTCAGGAGGGTGGAGCCCAGAACCCTGGTCCTGTCTGTCTTAAAAGGCCCAGATCCACCTGCACAATCAGTGTGCTGGCTGTTCCTAAGACCTGGTCCCAGGATTGGAGATTTCCTCCCACCCAGATCGCTTGGAAATCTCCAGACTCCAGGTCCCCAACTGGACTTTATCCACCATAGGGGAACATAAAAACCCAGTCTTCTCCCAGGAAAACAGTCCTCCTGGAGCCCCTCAACCTGCCTGGTTGATAATCCTGGGAGAAATACCTGCTCACCACTAGTTGCACTGCCGCAATACAAATAAGTAAATAGAACTTAAATAAAGTAATGGATACAGGGTATAATATCAACAACTTGTAATAGATAGCATTGCCTGTGTTGAACTCAACGCGTTTCGTGAAAATTTTACTACATCAGGAGTAGGCATGTTTCAAGCGTCTAGAGAAGATATATATAAATGAGCAACAGTGGATACAATAAACAAGTAAACCTCACAAACCTAAGAGAGGTATAGCTTACAATGAGGTAGCGTAGCATCCGGTAATAGGTTCCGCCTGGGAACTGAGGGGGCGAGGCCTGCGTGCGTCAAGCAGGTATATTATTGAAATGATATATAGAGTGAGGATCTCCAAAAAGGATCACAGACAGCCTCCACTGATAATACAGGTATGGATCTATGGGGGTGACGAAGGTAGTATGAGTAAATAAATATATAGAATAATGGTAGTAGATAAACAAGTGAGGCTGTTGATAGGATCCAGAAGAGCCAGAAAACAAAAAGAGTGATGTTGTGCGGCAATTAGGGAGTACCTGGCAGCTATAAGTCTTTTAGGAAGTCAGACTCTCTATTTGTGCTCATGGACAGACCTCACAAAGGGTTTTCCGCTTCTTCTTTGACCATTTCCAGATAGATCAGACAGATGGTAGTTCAGGCCGATTGCATCAGGGGTCAGGTTCCTCCTTTCCCAGTCAAGAAGCACTCTACGAGGACGCTTAGTGTCTTCTGGGCTTCCGTCATCAAGCGTCAGTGACGCAGGTTTGCAAGGCGGCCACCTGGTCATCGGTGCACACTTTTACAAAATTTTTATAAACTGGATGTGTTGGCGTCTACGGATGCTTCTTTTGGCCACAAGGTTTTGCTGGCTGCTGTTTAGATGACCTGGTCCTCTTTGAGAGTGTATTGTTTATTTCAGGTGATCTCCGGTTGTTAATGGATGAGCTCTATGTTACCTGGTTGGCTATGGTTAGGCTTGGGAATTTTTTTCAGCTTTTTTCCCACCCCTCATGTTTAACACTGCTTTATGATGTCCCAATGGTTAAGAAGAATCAGGAGCTTTGTCCATCAATGAAGGAACGAGAAAATAGGATTTTTAACTTACCGTAAAATCCATTTCTCTGATGTTCATTGATGGACACAGCACCCAATCCTCTGTGGAGTTGGTTTTCTTCTTACACTGCTTGTAACAAAACTGTGAGTGCCTATAGCCTATAGTAGTGAGAAGAGGCTATAATATAAGCATAATAAAATATGTCAGCTGGGAATAATACAATTTAAAAGTGAATAAAGTTGGGGTAAAGGGTCTCCATATTCAGATTGGTCCCAAAGTTCCCAATATTTATTAAATTGCAGAACAGTATCATGTATAGTAGCAGTCAGGTATTCCTTTCCCTGAATTTCAACAATAAGTTCTTAAAAATGAGTTTGAGACAGAGGGTCAGTTGACAACCTGTATAAAGGAATAGCTCTCTTGGCAGCCAGGAGGATATAGGAAATTTAAATGTTTGACGAGTTTAGCAACACCGCTCATTATAAGAGTTAAAATGCAGAAGTCCAGATCTTCTACCATATATATATATTTTTATTTTTTTTTTTTTTTGGGGGGGGGGGGGTAGTTGCAGTATGTGTACCCATTTATGCATATAAAAGTGAGTTTCCCCTGTAATAAAAGCTGCTTCTTGTAGAATGCGATAAAAAGAGGCCACTGGATGTAACTGGTAGGGGCCCTGTGAATACAAATATTCAAAACTAGTAGGTTTATCCAAAGCAAAAGATGCAGACATGGAATGGAAAAAATGTTTACTTTGCAAAAAAAAATAAAACATATTAGTAGGGGTATGGAATTTTCCCCATAGCTCCTCAAAGATTGCAGGTTACAGGGTGTACGAGGTTAGGCTCGGTTCACACTTGTGCGATGCGGGAACGCTGCGAATATGCAGCGTGTTCCCGCATCGCATCCGCACATCTGGCAGTTCACACTGCCATATGCGATTAAATGTTAATGACACCCCCAGTTTGATCGCATATCGCAGTGCGATCTGACAGTTCGCAAAGGATCGGATCGCACAAGTGTGAACCACTGTGCGATCCGATTCTGAGGCGGCTCAAAAAATGCCCCATGTGCGTGTTTGGTGCGGATACAGTGCGAATTCAGCCATACAAAGTGTATGGCTGAACTCGCATCCGCACATGAGATTGCATATAATGAAGGAGCAGTGCGCTCCAAATTACATGCGATCTCGCAAACCGCAATAATGTGAACCGACACTTACAGAGTTGAAAAAGAGAAGCCTCCAGCCATGGTAGCATACAACCAAAAGACAGTAATACCGTAATAAATAAAACATTGTATGGGAGGGGGGGGGGCATGGTGAAGGAAGTATTTCTGAAAACATTTATGCCAAATTGTTAGAGTAAAAAAAATTGAAGCAATGCCCATAAGTCTCAATATAGAATCATTGCATAAGGGCTCTGACCACACAAGGGGACATGGATGCACGGGATTCAGGGAGCCCCTTTCAGTTTCCGACAATCTGTTAGAAGCTGTCCGACTAGACCATGAAATTACGGTTCAGAGTTGGTATGCATAATAGACATACACTTTTACTTCCATAAAAACTCTTTTTCAAAGATGATCAAAAGATCCAGAGATATACATATGCATTAAACCATATCTAAACCTGTAAAAACTGAGATTGGCCTGCCCCATGCTGCCTCCTTCCTAGTAGTTATTTAATGGGATGGGCAGTTTCATGGTTGTGGAAAGGCTTAGGAAAGTAAAAGTTGATATTTGCATAAAACCTCAGCTGTTTCTGAGGATCCATTGATTTTTTTTCACATTAAATTTGCACTGAAGATATTTTCTAAAAATGCATTTTTTTATTTTTTGCTCAGTATGAATTGAACATATTTGTTACAAGCTTGCTTTAAATTGTATGTAAGTCTTCAGAGCAATGTTTTTTTTCCCTAAACATGTTACATATTTACTGATGTGAATGTATAGTATGTAAAGCACTGTGTAAATGGTCATTATAAATACCTGCAATACAAATAGTGCTGTCATTGGCCCTAATGATTCTAGACCTACATTTTAGTCACTGATATGCAGATTCCTTTTTCATTGTTTTTAACATAGCTCTTCATAACTGAGCATTTGACTTGTTCTGTATTATAGATCTGCCTCACCATATCTTGCATTTGAGTATAGCGGAAATTTTACATTTATTGTTAACATACCTATTATGCTAGATCAGGGATCATCTGTGTATTGTATCTGTTGGATCTATGCTATGCTGAGTCATTAGTAATTCAAATTGTTCTATATGCAGACATATACCAGGTCTATTTTGTACTCTGGAAAGTTCATAAATCCAGTTCCATCTTTAAAGGGATAACTACTTTGGACTCTGATGCCTGATGGGTGCTATCTCTAGACATACTGACACACAACTAGATAAAAGTACATTTGCCAGTTGTAGCTCACTTGTTTCACAGTTGATTTAGAATCATAAAGGATTAAAAATACCAATTAAAATTGTTATCAGTCTAGTACATTTACACAGCTCTTGACTTCCCAGCAGTTTTGTGTGGTTTATTGTCCATAATAAATGTCACCATGTGCCTTTATCTCTGTTTGCTTATGAAAGGTACTGATTGATCTCAAATATGGACATATAAGCTTTGTAGTTCTAACATTTTCTGTGGATCATGTCATGATTTGCATTAAATGCTGGGACAACTAATCGGCCAGGTGTTTCGTAGGCACAGATTTACTCTTTAATATATGCAAATATTTAAATTAAATATAAGTTGTGGGTTTGAAATTAACTTTAAAATTTATGGAGTATACATATGCATGTGCTCATATCTTTTTTTTCTTCTAAACAGAATAAAACGGTTGAACAGATGGTGATAAGAAATTATTTGTATATTTATGCCATGCCTAAAAAAATGCAATGTATGCCATTTCATTTTATGCTGTGGCCAAAAATAAAAAATGTGAATTACTGCTTAAGTTCACAATCACCCTGCAGTCAATAAAATTTATCTCATGTCTTATTCATAATTTGACCCAAGTCAGTGTTAGGAACCATCAATTCCCACTTGCCTTGACCTGTAGAGGTTCCCTGCTTTTACACTTGGCGACTTACTGGTTGGCAATGCCCTCCTTCAACCAGAAAGCCAAATGCAAGGTTCAAGAAAGCCAAAACCGAGACAAGCTGCAGGATAATCAAATGCTAAGTGTAAATTCTGCTTAAGTGAGTAAACCCCACACTTTTCATGTGACAACACTGAAGAAATGACACTTTGCTACAATGTAAAGTAGTGAGTGTACAGCTTGTATAACAGTAAATTTTATGTCCCCTCAAAATAGCTCAACACACAGCCATTATTGTCTAAACCACTGGCAACAAAAGTGAGTACACCCCTAAGTCAAAATGTCCAAATGGGGCCCAACGTGTCAATATTTTGTGTGGCCACCATTATTTTACAGCACTGCCGTAACCCTCTTGGACATGGAGTTCACCAGAGTTTCACAGGTTGCCACTGGAGTCCTCTTCCACTTCTCCATGACAACATCCCGGAGCTGGTGGATGTTAGAGACCTTGCGCTCTTCCACCTTCCATTTAAGGATGCCCCACGGATGCTCAATAGGGTTTAGGCCTGGAGACATGCTTGGCCAGTTCATCACCTTTACCCTCAGCTTATTTAGCAGGACAGTGGTCAACTTGAAGGTGTGTTTGGGGTTGTTATCATGTTGGAATACTGCCCTGGGTCACTCTCCGAAGGGAGGGGATAGTGCTCCGCTTTAGTATGTCACAGTACATGTTGGCGTTCATAGTTCCCTCAATTACCTGTAGCTCCCCAGTGCCAGTAGCACTCATGCAGCCCCAGACCATGACACTCCCACCACCATGCTTGAATGTAGGCAAGACACACTTGTCTTTGTAATCCTCCCATGCTCGAATGTAGGCAAGACACACTTGTCTTTGTACTCCTGGTTGCAGCCACACACGCTTGACACCATCTCAACCAAATAAGTTTATCATGGTCTCATCAGACCACAGGACATGGTTCCATTAATCCTTGTCCTTAGTCCACTTGTCTTTAGCAAACTGTTTGCGGGCTTTCTTGCGCATCATCTTTAGAAGAGGCTTCTTTCTGGGACGACAGGCATGCAGACCAATTTGATGCAGTTTGGGACTTATGGTCTGAGCACTGACAGGCTGGCCCCCCACCCCTTTAACGTCTGCAGCAATGCTGTCAGCACTCATATGTCTATTACCCAAAGACAACCTCTGGATGTGACACTGAGCATGTGCACTCATCTTCTCTGGTCGAACATGGCGAGGCCTATTCTGAGTGGAACCTGTCCTGTTAAACCGCTGTATGGTCTTGGCCACCATGCTGCAGTTCAGTTTCGGGGGACTTGGCAATTTTCTTATAGCCAGGGCCATCTTTATGTAGACTAACAATTCTTTTTTCAGATCCTCAGAGAGTTCTTTGCCATGATGTGCCATATTGAACTTCTAGCGACCAGTATGAGAGAGTGAGAGCGATAACACCAAATTTAGCACACCTGCTCCCCATTCACACCTGAGACCTTGTAACACTAAATAGTCACATGACACCGGGGAGGGAAAATGGCTAATTAGGCCCAATTTGGACATGTTAACTTAGGGGTGTACTCACTTTT
The DNA here is from genome assembly GCF_965119305.1 of Pelophylax lessonae. Lineage (NCBI taxonomy): Eukaryota > Metazoa > Chordata > Amphibia > Anura > Ranidae > Pelophylax > Pelophylax lessonae. The sequence continues at coordinate 325,559,552 of NC_138772.1, forward strand.
GTTGCCAGGGGTTTAGACATTAATGGCTGTGTGTTGAGTTATTTTGAGGGGACAGCAAGTTTACACTGTTATACAAGCTTTACACTTACTACTTTACATTGTACCAAAGTGTCATTTTTTTCAGTGTTATCACATGAAAAGATATAATAAAATATTTACAAAAATGTGAGGGTTGTACTCACTTTTGTGAGATACTGTATATATACATTGCCGTTTGCAAGTGGTTTACCGGGATTATGGCTGAAGATATCAGCCATAACCCTGGTACTGTTTTTTTCTGCAGGCGGCCGGCTTTCTCATGAAACTGATCCAAGCGGTTTCTCGGGCTTAATGTTTTTGCAGGTTCACCCGAGAAACGATCCGGTGGTGCGTCCGGCTGCTCCCATAGTCGATCAAAGAGTTAACACTCTTTGATCAACTCTATAGCCTTGGAAGACCAGAGTGACGTCATGATGTCACTTCCGGCACAGGCTGGAATATTTTTTTGTTTTGTATAAAGAGGACGTATCATCCTTATTTTTATTACAAGGGATGTTTACAATGGAAATTTTGAAGTACTGGAGTGTGATTCCATGCAACAAGCGTGCACAGTTTTAAAGTGTGACATGTTAGGTATGCGTAACATTATCTTTCACATTATACCAAAAAGAAATTTGGGTAGCTATTGTGTTTTGTTTTTTTCATTTATTAAAGTGTATTTTTTCCAAACAAATTGTGTTTGCAAAACCTCTGTGCAAATACAGTGTGACATAAAATTGCAATGACCATTTTATTCCTTAGGGTCTTTGCTAAAAAAAAAATGTATAATATTTAGATGTTATAAATAATTTTCTAGGAAAAAATACGGATTTAAACTTGTAATCAAAAAGTGCAAGAAAAAGCTCAGTCTGCAAGTGGTTAATGCAGTGGGACAGTACCTAAGCAAAAAGGTTTCTCCATTCTTCTTTTGTCCATTTTGGCAGTTTGGTATTTGATCTGTAATAAGTTTATTTATTACTCACTGTTGTGTTCTGAATATTACCATCCTTAAGCCTTTTGCTTAATCCTAGTTGTTTGCTGCCAGCCCTGATTTTTGTGTGTGCCTTTTTTTCTTTTTATCCAAACTCTTTTTTTATTAATACGAAAGAGCATCTGAACAGTACAAGTCATACATGTTATGCAACAATTAGATAGTAAACAGCCTTTACAGATAGAGCACAAAAGAAAAGAGATTGTAGGCAGACATAAAACAAATCAACCAGAGCTTGTAGTTCAATAACTGATCATAATGCCATTTCTTTCTGTTTTCAAAGAATAGCATACTATAAGCTCAAAACAAAACTTAAACAACTGAAACACTTGGTGGGTAAAATGATTCAGGCCCCCAAATAATGAAGCAGTTCAAGATTAAATTTGTAAGAGTCTATTACTAACTGCAGAGGAGCAAGGCCGGGGGGTATCCCACCAGCTCTGCCAAATAAGATTACATTTCTGCAGCACATTTCCGTGGTGGTAGGCCAGTTGTTCTCAAGTACGAGGGAATTAACATACTCAACCCACTTCTTTCTTGTAGAGACCATAGATGATATCCAGAATGTAGAAGTTACCTTTCTAGCTAAGAATACCAATCTAGTTATCATAATGTAGACATCTGGCGGTGGGTACATTTCAGCTTCTATTGCTCCAAGTAGGCACACTAATGGAGTTAGAGGTACAGGTACTTGAGCAAGTGTAGAAATGGTCTGTAGGAACTCGTTCCAATACCGTGTGAGCTTTGGGCATCGCCAGATCATGTGTATAAAGTCACCCCTTTGTACCTTACATTTAGGACATAATGATGTATCTCTCCTGCCCCAATCAAACAAACTAGCAGGTGTACGGTAGGTTCTATGGAGAATAAACAACTGCAAGACTTTGTGAGGCTGATAAGGATGTGACAGGAATTGAGTCCAAGGCCATGTCCCATTCATCCCCAGCAATGTCTCCTTTATCAGCCACCCAGAGAATCCTGCATTTCAACAAAGTGTGGTCCTAAATGGAGGATAACAGTACCAGATATATATTGGATAGCAAACCTTTACGGACACTGGATTGCAAGACCTCAATCACTAATGCTGAACTAGACAATGCTAAATTAAGTGTTTGTGTTTTGGGACTGCAGTGCATATCTGAGTTGGAAGTATTGGTAAAATTGCTTGAGGGGCTAATGAGATTTCAGTGCATAAGTGATCATATGCCTTAAGGGTATAACCACTGAAAACTTGGGGAAAAAACAAACACCCCTTTGTTTCCATGATGAGAATCCCTGCAGTTTGCAAAGTTTGGGAAAATTGGGTTATGCCAAAGGGGGGTAAAATCCAGAGGTCCAGTAATAATTAGAGCCTCTTTAGAGGCCTTCCAATTTTTCTTAAGGAGAACTGTTGCAGGGGAAGAAGGGGGAAGGCTCAGTAGGTCCATCTCCAGGTTAGAGCTGGCAGGTAAGCCAGAGTTAGACATGGTTACCGATTAGGCCGTTAGGGTCTGAGGTATTACAGTGTCCCCAACCAGCACACTGTAGCAGTTGGGAAGCCATAATATACATTCTGGAATGCAGGACTGCTAGACCTCCTCTATACTGCAGAGTAGGTAAACTGATACAGGTCTTTTCCTTCTTCCATATAAGGTCCTGAAATTTGGAGTCAATGCGTTGAAACCATTTATCAGAGATCGTAATTGGGAAGTTATTGAAAATATATAGGTGTGGAGCCCAGATCATCTTTATTAAGTTAAAGCAGAGTTCCGACCACAGAAAAAAAATTTCAATGAACATACCCCCGGGACAGTCAGGGCTAGTACATTCCACAATGGCTAGCCTCTGATCTGTCCCGGTTCGCACTTACCTTTTAGAAGAAATACTTACTTTTAAAATTTCTTCTCCAGCGCTGCCATTTCAGGTGTGGGCAGCTTGAAGCCAGTGCGATCCTCTTCCGCATCCTCTTCCGTCCTCTTCGGTCCCACGATGCACTGCGCCGGCCCCGCCGTCACTTCCGGGTCTGCAGCGTCATCCCTGCACAGCTTCTGGACATGCCCAGAAGCTGTTTAGCAAGGTATGACGCGCCTGCACCGGAACTGACGTTGGGGCCGGTGCAGGCGCATTGATTCCTGGGAGCAATGACGTTCAGCTCCTAGGAATCATTGCAAAGCGGAAGTGACGACCGGGCCGTGCGGCCGAGGGAGGAAGTGGAAGACAGGTGAGTATTTTTCTTCTGCGATTACAAGGTGAGTAAAAAAAAAAAAAAAATCCTAACTACCTATTTCTCTTTCAGGTTAGCTATAGCAAGCGGATGGCCCAAAATCGACTATGTCGATTTTGTGTCCGGAACTCTGCTTTAAAGCACTCCACTACCAAGAGGGGTAGCTAACACCAATTTAGGCTTTTTAACCTCTGACTATCTAACAAAGGATTTGGGTTCAGTTGGAGGTAATTTGAGGGCTCTGGGGACACCAGCACCCCTAGGTATTTAAAATAATTTGCTTTAGAAATTTTACTAGCACAGGCAAAGAGAGGTTCTCCCAATGAGTCACGGGACATGAGAATGGATTTAGACCAGTTTATGGTGAATCCAGAGAATTCACCAAATTTAATAATGGTCACCATCAGTCTGCAAGGAGCCAGTTTTATCCCCCAAATAAATCAGGGTTGTCTGCATAGATTGAAGTTTTCTCCTTAAAAGAGCCTTGGGGAAATCCCACAAAAGCAGAGTCCTTGCGGATTAGAATAGCTAAGGGTTCCACATCTAGAACGAACAAAGGGGGGACAATGGACACCCTTGTCTAGTGCCCCTATGTAAAGGGAAGAAGGGGGAAAGAATGTTTTTTAATGCAAAGTCTAGCTTTGGGTTCAGAAAAGAACACGCACTTAATTGATAAAACTTTTTTCCAGTCCAAACCGAGATAGGATCTCGAAGAGGTAAGGCCATTCAACACTGTTTAAAACCTTGGCTCAGTCTAAAGAATGAATGGCTCTACCTCCTGGATTATCCACTGCCACCTGTAGGCTGAGAAACAACCACCTGATATTATTAGCCATTGACCGGCCATGGATAAACCCCAACTGATCCTGGTGAACGATTACCTTAGAAAGTCTGGTAGCCAGAATGTGAGCAAGTAACTTGACGTCTGTATTCAATAATGGGATGGGAAGGGATGGGACTGTACGAGTCCCGGAGAAGGTTTTCCTTCCCTGGTTTGGGGATTACCACTACTATGGCCTCTTTTATAGAATCAGGTAGATGCCCCATTTTAGCTGCCCCGCGTAGAGCCCCTAGAAGTGGTGGTAGAAGAACATTCCCATACCGGGAGTACATTTCCACTGGGATGTCATCAGAGCCAAGAGATTTATGATTGGGGGCAGCTGCCAAAACTTCAGTAAATTCTTCAGAAGTAATTGGAGAGTTTACTGCAGCTCACTCAGAGGCAGACAATTGGAGGAAAGGACAATCTTGTAAGAAGTGTGTCATTTCAGAGGCCGTAGCACGTGTTTTAGATGCCGTATAAATCTGTATAAAAATGGTGAAATGTGTCAACTGTATCAGACTTAGTAGTACACTTCTCCAGATATTGACCATATTGCATCAATAGTGGAATGATCATGCTGTGCCCTAGCCACTTGAGCCAGGAGAAGACCGGTGTTTTCTTCCTCCTTAAAATAAAATAAGGAAGTACCTTTTTTTCTCTTGGTCTGTGCCTAATTGAATTTGTCCTGACTATTGTTTAATGCAATATGTTTCTGCTTATTGACTGTTGCTCTTAACAATGGTACAAAGGTTAAGGCCATGATTTGGGAGCATCACACTGTGAAATCTATACCTCCTTGCAGTTTCCTGATAAAGGCTGGCTTTTTCCTTGTGTTCAGCACTTTTATCATTGTTAGTACAGAATGTCCATGCTATAGCTATGACAGTCAAGCTGCTTTGCCCTATTTAGCCCTATTTTATCATGCTAGCTGTATTTTTTTCAGCTTCCTTTTGTCTAAAGTACCAGAAAACTGTATTATTCCTGCCACTCTTCTTCTGTAATAGATCATTTGCATAAAAACAAAGCTGTCATAGAATACTACTATAACATTTATCTTATCCTCCAAAATTAACTGCTTTTCTAAAGTCTTGGCTGCCTTTGATGAAGTTTATAGAATACAGATCTATCTTAACCCCTGTTTTTTTATCACTAAAGTGCACTCAAAAAAGTTGTTTTCAAAGGGCTTTCCTGATTTTGTCTGCGCCACCTATATCTGGGGACACTTTCAGTTCTATTTTATGTTTATTTTATTCTTATTTAGGACTAAAATATTCCTTCTCTGCATGGGTGACATGCAGTGTACATCTAGTCTCTACCATAGAGTTGCTATCCTAATGCTTTCCTGTAACTCATACTGCATTTATGAATTAGTAGGCCTCATAAATAATTATCTAAACTGAAATGTACTAACATGTCCTGTTACCACAATATGTGTTGATTATTTTTCTTTTCTTTTATTATTGCATAAAAATAAATGCTAAATGTAGAATATGTAGGAAACAAAGCCCTGTTAATACATTATTGTCTTTGTAAAAGCTGGATCAACCCTTAGTCTAAAAAGCTTCATGTACTAATCTCTAAAGAGGCAATATGAACTTGCCATGGCCATACTACTGCTTAAAAAAATATGGAGCTTTTATAAACCACAGTGATGTGCATTATGGATGTCATTGGCACTCCACAGTCTTTGGTAAATGGAGAATGGGAGTAAAAAAAGTGGTAAAAGGAGTGAAAAAAGTGAAAAGGAGGGCCAGGGGAGAGGCTGATCACTTGACCTGTCTAGGTCTTATAACCAACTTTCCTACAATTCTCTTTAGCAATTATGTTAGCAGACAAAAACCTGTAGGGTAAAGAGTATTCATAAGTTTATGACTGTGCGGGCTGCGATATGTAGTGGTCCTGTGAATTACATTTTCATCATAAATGAGCACCTTAAGTGTCATACACTATATTAGGCTTTATCCCTGCTCTATAAATCATGCCTAATGTAAATGTGCTAAATTATGTTTACCACACACTGGGGCACATCACTCCACACTATGATTGCAATTTATATTTTATTTTGACAATGCCTGTGATTTGCTTTCTGCATAGCACTGCACAGAACACTCTCAGATAGGAGGAAAACCCTATTATGTGACCTGTCAAAGTTATGTGGGAGATTTCTTCCTACTGCCATGTTTTCCCCTTTTTAATATAATGTATAGAGCTTGTCTTGGTTTGCTTTAGGCTAGGTTCACACCTAGCATATTCTAAATGCACTTTTGCTAATGCTTTGTTTGTGTGCATTTTTGTGCCACATGCATAAGACAGCCCATTTATTTGATTAGGCTGCCCTACACATGAAAAATGTGCCAAAGAAGCTCATGTACCTTTTTGGGTGCTGAGCTTTGCACATTTTGTTTTAACTATGCACATTGTCACGCATTTTGACAGGTGTGGAAATGCATGTTTGCTTGCCACATTTTGGGTGCCTTCAACAATGATGCGCTCTGTGAATGCACACAAAAAGATGTGATTTTGCATGTATTCACGGAACATTGAGATGTGAATGGAACTTTAGAGTACTGGAGCAAAGGAAGCTTAGGGCAAACTTGTAAAGTGGACATCCGTGCTTTTTATTTGGAGGTTTTTTAAAATCACAGTTCACAGTTTTTAGAATACATGAGAGCCAGCTTTATCACCCTGTGTAAGGTCATGGTCCTCAAAGGGATGCTGGAATTGATACTTGAAAAGTAACAGTCCAGCTTGTTTTTTTGCCAGTATAAATTGCTTACCTCCCAATCGGCCATCATTTGGAGTGATTGTTCCTCATTAGTAACTAAAAGCCTCTGTTCATTTTATCTCCCTCAGTTGTCCCTCTTTTTGGACAGATATGTAGGCCTCTATAATACTTAACTACAAAAAGTGTTACACTACACTAAATGATTCAACTAAATCCTTTTATTACCACATTGTTATTTAAAAAAAGCCAGTTTACAGGAAACATAATAGGTTTTGCAATTCTAAGTTGTAAAATAAATAAAGGCTACATAACTTCTGAAGCAAAGTACAAGATTTGGTAAATACTTCGGAAGCCTGTGGCAAGTTCTACTTTGTTTTTTTATAATTTAATGGAAAAGTAAAATGATTTTTTTAATTTTACTTTAGTGCCAGGTAGAAGGTTACACTCTCATGATGCTAAGCCTTGAAGTTAAGGCAGGAAATTACAGCCCGCTCTTTCACAGTCACCTAAGTGTTATGACTAACTGAAATGCCATAACTGTTCAGCTCTCAGTGAAAGGCATTGTTTTATTTTAGAATAAAAAGAGACAACTGCGCTAACCCACCAAAATGTATGTAAGCAGCAACTTCAAGTGTGACTAACACCCCAAAGAACAAATAATATTAAAAAGTCGCGCTAAAGATGATCAAACAATGTTCAGATTGTATCAAACTTTGGATAAATTGTCCATAAAGCCCATTAAACCAAATATTAAAAGGTGACTTGTGGAGTATCCATATGAATGGGAGGCTTACCAGAAACCAAATAAACACGTGCCAAATGAGAACACAAATCCTGACGTTTTCACAAAGGACACTCCACAAAGGATCTCGTGGTCCGGACCAATCCCCCTTTGATGGTGTGGTTATATGCGGGATACAAGTGAAAACGCCATAGCATAAAACCAAACAACAATAGTGGGGTAATAAAAATGGTAATAAAAATGTGGATAGCACTATCTCAAGGACTGCAGCTTACCAGATAGCTATATCCAAAATGCCCATAGGGAATGCCAAGATCACAAACATGCTGAGACTGTAACACCATATGTCCTAAACAACCTTACCAGATGATGATAGGTAACAGGCAGATGGCAATAGCTGGTGTATGCCGGAATGGGAGACCCTTATGGCTGCGGTGGCTCGGGATACGGTGTATATTCAAAAATGAAATAAAAGAGGGGGCACCAATAGCGTAAAATCCCACAATTTATTGCAAACAAAAAAGAGTCACACTTACAAAGTAGACAAGAAAGAACAGCAAGGGAGAGGAATACAGCCGCCGGCCGGAGGGCTCCGCTCGCCCGTACTCCTAGAAGCTAGTGAGGGTGACGTCAGCACGCCGTGAACTGACGCGTTTCGTCAGAGATGACGTTATCGAAGGTACGGGCGGCATGCTGAAGCCACCTATTTAAAACAAAAAAGGCACTAAATCGATGACCAGAAGCTCCACGTTAGCCATTTTTGAAATGGTAAGGAAAACCGGAACTATTGGGCATGGACCGGAACTACTCGATCGGCCATGTAAATAAACAAACAAATCGGCCATTCACAGATGATACTAGAGCCAGAGACTAATAGATTTGAACCGGAACTGACTCAGCCATAATATGTAAACAAAATACAGTATATTATATCCTAGACTGGAACCTCAAATGGGTCTCGATCCATCATATAAATAAAAATTTTGAGCAGAACCACTTAATGGGTTATCATAAAAAATCGCACATATAGTCGATACATCCATAAATTATCAAAAATAGAGTATATATAAAAAAATATATATATATAAAGGAATATATCAAAATATAAATATAAAAATATAACAAACACTATATAACTCAGTGGATGTATCGGATGACACAAACATCTAAAACCAAATCATGATAAATGACTAAAATCAATCTTAAAATCAATATTAAGTGGTAAAATTCCGGTAATTGATTCAGAACTAAAAAATAACCACAAAATACATATATTATCAAGATGAATAAATAATAACTAATAAATAACAGACACATGGGCCATACATGTACAATAATAGATTGCCACTAAAAGCCCCATTTGCATATGTTGTACTGGTGTAGGCATAAATTATTGAAATATCAAATATAAAGCGGGATAAATAGCATGACATAAAAACAATAAGTAGATAATTCATAAACTAGGCATTATCAATAAAAGCATTAACCTCTGTATCTATATTTAACCCAAATGGCGTATAAGTCTTTAACCTGTATATCCAGTACATCTCAAGTCGGGATAGACCTCTAATAAGGGGTTCGCCTCTCCAATGAGGGGAGAACTTGTCTATACCCAAAAAGAGAGTGTTCCTAGGGTCCTTGTTGTGAACCAACGCATAATGCTTTGAGACAGAATGTTTGGGGAATCCCTTTCTGATGTAGGCTACATGTTCATTAAGTCTGATATTTAGGGCACGTTTGGTCCTGCCAACGTACTGGTGGCCACAAGGGCATTGGAGTAAATATACCACCCCCGTAGTGATACACAAAATGAAAGGCTCAATGTCATGGGATCTACCAGTACTATGGCAAGCAAAGGCTCTGGTATTACGCTGTTTGATCGAATTAAGAGTGCAGATCTGACATCTATTGCATTTATAAAAGCCAGTCAATTGATTCAGAAAGGTAGGCTTGGACCTAGGAGGTTCTAAAACATTAGGGGCCAAGCTATTCCTCAGGGACGAAACTCCTTTAAAAACGACCCTAGGTTTATCGGATAAAGATTTACCTAAAATTGGGTCATTATTAAGAATATGCCAATGACGGCGAATCAAATTTTTGATATTCATATGCTGACTAGAAAACGTAGTAATAAAGGGAGTAGTTGGAGAAGATGATACTCCAGTGTTATCAATACTATGGGGACTCAAAAGTTGTGTCCTGTCCAGGAGGTACACTTTCATAAGGGTCTGTTGTAGGAAGTCGTAATCATACCCCTTATCGAGAAATCTCTTAGTCAAGATCCCTGCCTGGGTTAGGAAACCCTGATCACTAGAGCAGTTTCTCCTAATCCGTAGATATTGCCCCTTTGGTACAGCTCGCAGCCAAGGTGCATGGTGACAACTATCCACAGGAATGTATGAGTTCCTATTGGTGGATTTGAAATAGGTGGAAGTTGTAAACTGGTTATCCTTGATAGTTATGACAATATCCAAGACGTTAACAACAGACTGGCTGCACTCATAATTGAATTGTATACCTCTCTGGTTGGAATTGAGTGTTTCCATGAAGGCCAGTAGGTCCTGGTGTTGGCCATCCCAGAGGAGGAGGACGTCATCTATATACCTGGCCCACAACAGAACCTGGGGTCTGCGGTGGGCATAGCTGACATCCTCCTCCCACTGGGCCATGAAAAGATTGGCCAGAGAAGGGGCATATTTAGCCCCCATGGCCACACCTGTAACCTGGCGAAAAAACCTCCCATCAAACCAAAACTAGTTATGATGGGTGGCAAATTCTAACAAATCCATAATGAAGGAAATCTGTCGATTTGGAATATCCGAATCTCTATTTAGGAACATCCTAACTGCTTCCAAACCAATATTATGAGGGATAATAGTATACAATGAAGATACATCCGCCGTTACCATCCAAAGGTTGGCAGTAGGGGTAAGGTCAGATAACAGATTGAGAACATGTCTCGTATCTTTCATATATGAGGGAGTTTTCTGGACTAGGGGCTGCAAGTAAGAGTCAATGTACTTCCCCACCCGGGACGTCACAGAGTCTATCCCACTGACAAGGCGACGACCGGGGGGGAAGTCAGACTCTTATGCAGCTTAGGAAGATAATAGATCACAGGTGTCCATGGGCATTTCGGAACCAGAAATGCCTTCTCTTTTTTAGTGAGTATAGCGGACCGATAACCCTCTTCCACAATCTCATCTAGTCTCCTTTTATATTTATTCTTTGGATCTGAAGGCAGCACCACATAGGTTTGGTTATCACCTAATATCCTATGCATCTCTGCCATGTAATTGTCCCTATCTAGGACAGCTATTCCTCCCCCCTTATCGGCAGGTCTAATGACTAGATTCTTGTTATTACACAAAGAATCTAGCCCTGCTTTAAGGTCCTGGGGTAGAGAAGTCTTATGTACCTGGATCCGATCAAGGTCCCTAAGGACTACATCCCTAAATACTTTTAAGGAAGGTGCAAGGGAACCCGGTGGGTTGAAAAGTAATGCATTGGAAAACCCGGAATGTTGATATAGCCGGGGTCCCGTGCACTGGTTACTGATAGGATTACTCATTATATAACGTTTAACATTCATCTTCCTTACAAACTTGTGAACGTCCATATAGGTTTGAAATTTATTAAGACGTTGTGGGGGTGCGGACTTAAGACCTTTGTCTAAAATACGGATCTCAGAGCTATTTAATGCCACTTTACTTAAATTAAAAATACCCGCACCTTCTATGTTTTTGTCTTTTTTAGATTTGCTACGCTTGCCTCCCCTGCATCCTCTTGTGGTTTGGCAGGGCGCTTGACGCCTTGGTTGGCTTTGGGAAAACCCCAACCAGGATAACTTTGGGTAGCCAACGGCTGTGGGTTGGGATTCTCTGGTGCCACCTCCCTCATTGGGCGGGTGTTGGCCTGTTGTTGTGATACACTTTTTGTTTTAAATAGGTGGCGTCAGCACGCCGCCCGTACCTTTTGATAACGTCATCTCTGACGAAACGCGTCAGTTCACGGCATGCTGAAGTCACCCTCACTAGCGTCTAGGAGTACGGGCGATTGGAGCCGTCCGGCCGGCGGCTGTATTCCTCTCCCTTGCTGTTCTTTCTTGTCTACATTGTAAGTGTGACTCTTTTTTTGTTTGCAATAAATTGTGGGATTTTACGCAATTGGCGCCCCCTCTTTTATTTCATGTTTGAATATACACCGTATCCCGAGGGGGCACCGCAGCCATAAGGGTCTCCCATTCCGGCATACGCCAGCTATTGCCATCTGCCTGTTACCTATCATCATCTAGTAAGGTTGTTTAGGACATATGGTGTTACAGTCTCAGCATGTTTGTGATCTTGGCATTCCCTATGGGCATTTTGGATATAGCTATCTGGTAAGCTGCAGTCCTGTTGGTGGAGGGGTCTGTTCTCATCACAATACAATTCATGCTTCTCTAATTTCTACTTTTGGTAAGAAGTACCTATTGGATTTGTCGGTGGAGGTTTTTCTAATTTTTCACATCTTGAGATAGTGCTATCCACATTTTTATTACCCCACTATTGTTGTTTGGTTTTACGCTATGGCGTTTTCACTTGTATCCCGCATATAACCACACCATCGAGGGGGATTGGTCCGGACCACGAGATCCTTTGTGGAGTGTCCTTGGTGAAAACGTCAGGATTTGTGTTCTCATTTGGCACGTGTTTATTTGGTTTCTGGTAAGCCTCCCATTCATATGGATACTCCACAAGTCACCTTTTAATATTTGGTTTAATGGACTTTATGGACAATTTATCCAAAGTTTGATACAATCTGAACATTGTTTGATCATCTTTAGCGCGACTTTTTAATATTAATTGTTTTATTTTAACTCTGTATTAACTTCCTTTCATGGTACTGTATGTATATCAAAATAGATGCTAAACGTTAATTTCATGGCTCGGGGCAGTCTGTATCTAGGAAGGGCATCTTCACATCACTGACACTGTCCTTAGAGAATTACAGAAAATCACAAAGTCAGTAAGACATACTGTAGATTCAGCTAAATTGCTGAATATACAGCTTCTACTAGTGAAATTCAATTGACTTAATTGCCTTTAAAGTGGAAGTCCAGGCTCTAACTAACTAAGCTTAAAATGGCTCCCACCCCCTTTCTAACTCCTATTCTTAATACTCAGTGGAAGGAAGATGCTTACACTTACCTATTCTCAGAGCGCTCTGGTCCAGTCACTTGATCAGCTCCCAACGGCGGCCTCAGGTAAGAGTAGGGACAACAGACTGAGAAAATTGTACCCTCAAGATACTGCCCTTCAATGTAAGTAATAATTTTAACCAAATTCAAAATAAAGTAAGGTAAAATAAAGGGGGGGGGCTGAACCAGTTTTCCCCATAGAGTTGGGATCTATTGGTAAAAAACATATGACTACAACTGAGAGATAACTGAAAGATCAAAAACATATTTATGCTCAACCAACCCTCAAACAAATATAAAAAATAGAAGACCCTTAACAGCCTCTGAAGCAGCCGGCAGAGGCCCTGCCAAGCCGGTCAGGCTATGGTTCAATACCATAATTTAACCTCACCTTCACTCATGACCAAACTTGGATTGGGATGCCATGAATGGATTAAGTATAGAGACTGCCTTGGAGAACTGGACCTGATATATATATATATATATATATATTCCTTTGAAATATTAATCATGTTTTTGTTGTGGAACCTATATGAACGGCCTTGTTACATCATTGGTGACACAAGTTGAGCACCTATAGTGCATTTTGAAAGGATTGTGTCACTCCTCAAGGCATTAATGAACAATTCCTGGCAGAACTATGCAAGCATGAACTGGGTTGTCTTAGCTTAGCCAGTTGGTTCACACTATATCAAACTTTGACAAGGCACCCCCTCTAGACCACTTCAACTGTTTGTGTTCTACACCTAAACCAACATTTACCATGGAGTCAGTTCCACCTGTTAACATCAAGTTTGCATTTTGAACTATTATTTTTCTTTATAATGGCGAATTTAATATGTACGATCACCCATATATGTGCAAATCCAATCTATAAGCTAGAGCATCTTATTTCCATTGGATCCTTAAGGGTCACTATGCCATTTCAATTTTACTACTAATGCATTTCAGTTTTGTTGGACTTTATGGTCACTGGCTAATATAGCCAGATATAGAGAGGTGGATGTTTCAGTTTTAATAGTATGAGTGTGTTTATGAGATCTTGTACGCCATCCCCCCCCCCCCCCCCCAAAAGGTGCCAAATATCGTATTTTCTATTCAGTCCAAAAACTCAAAAAAATTTTGTCTTTGGATATTCTTAATGTCATACAAAGCATATAGTTTTAAATTGCAGTAAACTCTATAGAAACAAACAAAAAAAAGACAGAAAAGTTGTTTAATCTTTTATTGATTTTGGCCACTTCATGGAACTTAACCACTTTAATACAGGGCACTTCCCTCCCTTCCTGCCCAGGCCAATTTTCCCCTTTTAGCGCTGTTGCATTTTGAATGACAATTGCGCGGTCATGCAACACTGTACTTACACCAAATTTATGTCATTTTCCCCCCACAAATAGAGCTTTCTTTTGGTGGTATTTGATCACCTGTGCGATTTTTACTTTTTGCTAAACAAATAAAAAAAGACCGAAAAGTTTGAAAAAAAAAAAAGTTTTTTTGTTTATGTTATACAATTTTGTAAATAAATACGTTTTTTCCTGCACTGATGAGCACTGATGAGACTACACTGACAGGCACTGATGAGGAGGCAATGATGGGGTGGCACTGATGGGGTGGCACTGATGGGGTGGCACTGATAGGCGGCACTGATAGGCGGCACTGATATGTGGCACTGATAGGTAGCACAGTTATGCAGCATTGGTGGGCACTGATAGGCGGCACTGCTGGGCACTGATAGGCGGCATTGATGGGCACTGATAGGCGGCACTGACGGGCACTGATAGGTGGCACTGACGGGCACAAATGGGCACTGATAGGCAGCACTGGTGGGCACTGATGGGCACTGATAGGCGGCACCGGTGGGCAATAATGGGCACTGGTGGGCGACAATAAAGGATGGCAATGATGGGCACTTGTGGGCAGCACTGATAGGGAGGACACTGGTGGGCATCACTGATGGGGAGGGCAATGGGGGGCTCCCTGAGCCCTGATTGCCATCCCTGGTGGCCATAGTGGGCATCCCTGGGGTCATAGTGGGCATCCCTGGGGTCATAGTGGGCATCCCTGGTGGATCTAGTGGCATACCTCCCCCCGAGGGTCTGCACTGGTAATCAATGATCTGATTACCAGTGCCGACCCCCCCCCCCCCCTGTCAGGGGAGCCGCCGTTCGGCGCTCCTTTACTCGTGCCTGTCAGGCACGAACTAAGGAAAGCCGATCAACGGCTTTTCCTGTTTTACTATGTGACCAGCCGTGATTGGACACGGCTGATCACATGGTAAAGAGCTACGTCAGTAGTCTCTTTACCGAGATCGGAGGTGCAGGGTGTCAGACTGACACCTCGCATCACCGATCGCCGCTCTGCGCGCCCCCGGGGGGGCGCCCAGAGCGGTGTTATCCTGCCGCCGTCATATGACGTCCGGTCAGGATAACTCAACCACATTCCCGCCGTCATTTTGTAATAGGGCGGGCGGGAAGTGGTTAAAGCAGAGCTAAACTTACAGTGCCTTGCTAAAGTATTCGGCCCCCTTGAACTTTGCGACTTTTTGCCACATTTTAGGCTTCAAACATAAAGATATAAAACTGTAATTTTTTGTGAAGAATCAACAACAAGTGGGACACAATCATGAAGTGGAACGAAATTTATTGGATATTTCAAACATTTTTAACAAATAAAAAACTGAAAAATTTGGCGTGCAAAATTATTCAGCCCCTTTACTTTCAGTGCAGCAAACTCTCTCCAGAAGTTCAGTGAGGATCTCTGAATGATCCAATGTTGACCTAAATGACTAATGATGATAAATAGAATCCACCTGTGTGTGATCAAGTCTCCGTATGAATGCACCTGCATGTGATAGTCTCAGAGGTCCGTTTAAAGCGCAGAGAGCATCATGAAGAACAAGGAACACACCAGGCAGGTCCGAGATACTGTTGTGGAGAAGTTTAAAGCTGGATTTGGATACAAAAAGATTTCCCAAGCTTTAAACATCCCAAGGAGCACTGTGCAAGCGATATTATTGAAATGGAAGGAGTATCAGACCACTGCAAATCTACAAAGACCTGGCCGTCCCTCTAAACTTTCAGCTCATACAAGGAGAAGACTGATCAGAGATGCAGCCAAGAGGCTCATGATCACTCTGGATGAACTGCAGAGAGTGGCAAGAAGAAAGCCATTTCTTAAAGATGAGAGAAATAAGACTTCCGCGCCACGGACTATATGGATGAGTGAACACTCAGTGTATAAATAAAATTTGTACAAAATGTGTAAAAAATATGTATATGAGAAATCTATCTAAAAATAGGCTGCAGCCTCCCTGAATGATAGTCCGGAGACTATGCGATGGATGTAAGGAAAAGTAGGGATGGTGGCGCTGCCTATATTGAATTTAGATATAAATTATAGTGAAGACTCTAGTGGTTAAAAATGTGTAAAGTGCCTATGTGCTGGCATTGATATGTGCAATAATATAATATAAATTCACCAGTACAAAAATACAGTCCTAAACATCAAATTGGTGCAAATACGCAAGTGCAATATATTAAAGTGCCTTCAAGAATGTTGAAAGTGACTGGTGCAAGAAATTATATGTGATAGATAACATACATAGACAATAGGCTACCAATTAATATGACCAATAATAACAATATTCATGCAATCTTAAAGTGCTTTAAAGAAAGTGCTATATTGTGTAAGAAGCCCCAATATTACACGTCGAGTCATTTCCGGTTTATTCGTATGGTATCGAGGCTTGGATCGCAAGCTCTCTGATACACATCCACGCTCGATTTTACCTGCTCAAATGTGAGTACCTCTGTATATTATATGCAAAATAAATTACCTTACGGCATTACACTATGTCCCTCATTTACTCTCTGGCATAATATCGGGAGTGGAATCGGGGGATACCTCGGAGCATACCCAGATCAGAAAAGTACACAGGGAACCAAATCAGGGGATATCCACACTAGGACCAACCAGGCTTCCGGCACACGCCCCCATTCAGGTATAGGAGGATATCGCTGGGCTGCTGGACCCATTTAAACACCCGCTTTATACCCCTGTGTGGGGTGGGTGTCTCTGGTAAGTGTGCCTTTCCACTGGAGGGATATCCCAGCACCTTACCACCCACCACGGGGTTACTCCTCATCTATCAGTCACCAGAGTGTTGTCACCTGAGTGTTGTCACCTACCTCAACTTATGTTTGCCTGTGGTCACTGCATGTGACATATAGACTTTTTTACTAGATCCTTTACTGGACTTTGTAATCTGTACAGATTTTGGACTGTTTTCTGCTGGCACTTTACACTACCCCTTTACCAGTGAATGTGGTAATATTGGGGCTTCTTACACAATATAGCACTTTCTTTAAAGCACTTTAAGATTGCATGAATATTGTTATTATTGGTCATATTAATTGGTAGCCTATTGTCTATGTATGTTATCTATCACATATAATTTCTTGCACCAGTCACTTTCAACATTCTTGAAGGCACTTTAATATATTGCACTTGCGTATTTGCACCAATTTGATGTTTAGGACTGTATTTTTGTACTGGTGAATTTATATTATATTATTGCACATATCAATGCCAGCACATAGGCACTTTACACATTTTTAACCACTA
Source organism: Pelophylax lessonae (assembly GCF_965119305.1). Lineage (NCBI taxonomy): Eukaryota > Metazoa > Chordata > Amphibia > Anura > Ranidae > Pelophylax > Pelophylax lessonae. Next base: position 325,576,856 of record NC_138772.1, read on the forward strand.
GAGTTTTCACCATAATTTATATCTAAATTCAATATAGGCAGCGCCACCATCCCTACTTTTCCTTACATTTCTTAAAGATATCCATAAAAAGTGTCGTTTAAAGTTTGCCACAAGCCATCTGGGAGACACACCAAACATGTGGAAGAAGGTGCTCTGGTCAGATGAAACCAAAATCGAACTTTTTGGCATCAATGCAAAACTTTATGTTTGGCGTAAAAGCAACACAGCTCATCACCCTGAACGCACCATCCCCACTGTCAAACATGGTGGTGGCAGCATCATTGTTTGGGCCTGCTTTTCTTCAGCAGGGACATGGAAGATGGTTAAAATTGATGGGAAGATGGATGGAGCCAAATACAGGACCATTCTGGAAGAAAACCTGATGGAGTCTGCAAAAGACCTGAGACTGGGACGGAGATTTGTCTTCCAACAAGACAATGATCCAAAACATAAAGCAAATTCTACAATGGAATGGTTCACAAATAAACATATCCAGGTGTTAGAATGGCCAAGTCAAAGTCCAGACCTGAATCCAATCGAGAATCTGTGGAAAGAACTGAAAACTGTTGTTCACAAACGCTCTCCATCCAACCTCACTGAGCTCGAGCTGTTTTGCAAGAAGGAATGGGCAAAAATTTCAGTCTCTCAATGTGCAAAACTGATAGAGACATACCCCAAGGTCAAAAAGTTCAAGGGGGCTGAATACTTTCGCAAGGCACTGTATCTTTCCTTCAATGGTCCAATGAATGGTTCAATGGTCCAAGAATCCATTATGAGGCTTTAATACTTGGTGTCACCTGGTGGTGGAAGCACTGCAAATTGTGATTGTGGGTACACTAATAGAGCAAGGGAATCGTGGACAATTTGTTTTCTTTGGACTTTCTTGTTTCACATCTATTTTTCCTTTTCAGCCCTTTTGTATGGGCTCTTATGGACACTATTTATATATTTGGTGGGATTTCTTTATACACATTTTTCACTTAATAAGTTTTATGTCACTATATTAATTAATTTTTGTGTTTTCACAACATTGAGTTCAATTTTTTAGTGCTGCTTCATATATTTATCACAATAAAAAAGAAAAACCTGTCTGCTGACTTTTGCAACAGTGGAACTTTAGATCCACTTTAATTGTACTACTAGCACTCATTGATTATGACTCTCAACAATAACATGCATACTGCAATTGTGTTTCTGATGGAGGTGGTAAGAAGTTAATGAGGATACATAAAGGAGGTCCACATTGTAAACAAGGTGAATGAATAAATTAAAGCTGTCAAAGTTATTTGAATATTTATTTGAGGGTATTCTTTCTCATGCATAACAGCTAACGGTAATACATAATTAATAGTCTTTGATGTGATGTCTCATTTTTTATGAACTCTTCAGACACAATTAGGTTATGAGAAGACATGTTTATATAAGGCAGCATTGCAGTAAACGCTACTTAAAAAAATTCACACAATTTAAATGTTACACAGAATTTGCTTATCACAAGACCATATTCTACAACATTGTATTGTTTTTTTGCACTGTGCATTTTATTTGTAGGAGTTTACCTTCAATAGAGTTACATTATAAAATGTGATTCACATTTTAAAAGCATATCTGAATAAAATGATTGGCCAAGCCCACAAGTGATTTTTTTATCACTATGTTACAATTACACTAACTTTTTAAAATAATAACGGGATAATAAAAAAGTTTTGTGTGAAAAGTTTAGTGTAGCTTAACACTTTCAGTCATTAAAGTGTAAGTCTTACATTAACACTGGTTCTTTTGGCGGTGCAAATTGTATCGGCAAGAATATGCTGATTCCAGCTGCGTCTCTGAACAGCTAGGTGCGGCCGGCGGCCCTGTTCATTATAATGACAGCTCGCCGGCAGCCGCAGGTATTTGTGGCTGTTCTCACAGCAATCGATTCCCTGTGGTGATTGCTGCAGGACATACAGTACCTAAAATGCACTCAGCAGAGATCACTGCAGGAAATCGCTGGATGTGCAGAGAGCCACGGATAGCTAAAAGGTTCCTCTTTTTTCAGCCTGACTATTTAGACTCCTGAAGGATTCATCACATATCTGTTACTTACACACTATGGCTTAGGGAATGAGCGGATAGACAGACTAGCAGCTGGTTAGCCAGTGCCTGCACAAAAGCAGCCACTTTTTAGTCTGATAAATGTAAGTGAGGGTAGGACAACCAAATACCACAGAAAATAAATTTGACTTTATGCCTCTAATAGTGAAAACAACAAGCCATTAAAAGTATACACAATTTTTATTACAAGTTTCCATGTTAAAAAAGCCCATAGGACATTTACAAAGAATAAATGTTAAAACACAATGCACCGTTTAGTATTTATTAGAAAACACAATAAGGCCAAAATACTGGCCTACACGTTTCACAGGATTCCCCACTTCATCAGGTCCTTTACAAACCTTGAAATCTGTTCATAATGCTTTGTGAAGATGTGCAGTGGATTTTTAGAAGACAGAAAAATGAAAGTAGAAGAAGTTTAATGATTAATAACATACCCATTACATACATGGTATAACACATGACAGTATAATAAAAAAAATATTAAAATAAAGTGTATGGTAATTACCTCCGTTTAGTTCACCCAGTGGCATGTGCACATTCCAAGGCTTGGGGGTAAATGTCAAGCCCCACCTGACCCATGGGAGGAACCCTCAGACACATCACATATAAACTAAAAAGAGGAAAAAATTAACAAAGAGGCCAGGGAGTAAGGAAAAAAGAAAGAAATTAAGAAGTGGGGGAGGGTATGATAAGGATTCTAACATAATACCCCAATGAACTCCCCAGAGTAAACATTTTTCCCCCTCTCCCACCCAGCACCCCTAAATTTAGCAAAAAAAGACCATATATTTGTGACAGTATTCACCGTCACTGGAATTTAAAGACAGATAAGTAATGGTTTGGATTGATTCATATTTGCCAGCAATATGTCCATATAGAAATATTAAGATGTATTCCCATTTGCCATGAAATCTGTAATTCCTAAATGCTGTGTATATTACATATCTTTCAATGTCAGCAAGGTTTTTCTTTTGTTTGTGTATTGGGAGGGAATGTGGATTGCCCTGTCTCATTGTAAGTGCTAATGACCTCCCATTGTTCTGTGTCTGACTATTGTGTACATTGATTGTCCCCTGGGGGCTTCTGTCTTATTACACATAACAGGCCTTCTGGTCAAGCTATTGGACCAATCCCTGCTGACTCATTTTCAAGTCCTCATTTGCATGGCTAAGGAGGACCTGAAGGAGAACGGCATGTACTTTGCAATTGACCAATGGGAAAGCGGTTGTTGGGGGCAGGATGTTCCAAATTCTGTATATAAGTGTGTTGTGTACTTCCAATAAATTGTCTTCCTGTTTGAACTTACATACAGCCTGCCTGGTGTTTGTTCTAATGGATTCCGAACGGCACATAGCTGTAGTTCGGATCCCGGAGCCTTGGTTGACCGAACCATCAGACGTTGCGATCTGCAAGCTGACTCACTAGAAAAAGAGGAGTGTCGGGAGAGCGGAAGCGAGCGAGCAAGGGTCTTGTCACAATATGTATCTTCCTTGTTCTCTTGATTAAACCGGGACATAGCGATGGTAAAACTATATTTCAATGGCTTAAAGTATAAGAACTCTAGAAATAATATTGAGGAATGGACATAAAATTATAAGAATAAGGGAAGACAACTGTTTTTTCCAGAGACAGGGCAGGTGGAGGAGAAGATCCAAAGCACTGCAATGTCAGCACCTGTTGAGTTACTGTGGCCTAGTGGCTTAGACCCCTGTGAGTGCAAATTCCTTCCATTGTAATGTCAATAACTTTGATACAATGATGAGAAGCTAGAGAAATTAGAGGTGGACCCTCTGCAAATGAAATGGACCCTTTTGATTTTGTTCACTGTGCAATAAGTGAGTGCAACTTTAATTTTTATTTATTTTAATAAACAGTATTAGGCCTCTTGCACACGGTGCTAATGTTTGAGCATCTGCTTTTTTGGACATTATTTCCGGCATGTGGTTTGTGTGTATTCACATGTATTTATGCACATATTTGCATAATTAGAGGCACAGGAGAGTTCAAGGAGGATAAATTATTTTCACCCATGATGAAGCGGCGCACACAAAAGCTGTTTTAGAGGTCAAAGTCAGAACCCTCCGGTGAGTGGGGGCGACACTTCGGGGGGGGGGGCGGGGCGGTTGGGGGAACAATCCTCCAGTGTGAAAAAGGTGTAATAAGGAAGTAGTGGATCCATAGTTTTTTAGCAGGGAGCACATATATATTATATGAATGATTTGAGATTATTTTCACAAGGACTTTATATGTATTAAGTATTTTTGGTGAAGGTGCAAAGCGTAAGGGAATGATAAGGACACTTGTTCGAGCACACAGCACTTTATGCTTCATGAATAATAATTATTGGTGCGCAATTTTTACTTATATTTATTCACTTATATATTTATGCACATAAGTGTAAGGACAGTGCTGTGAGAGATTTATTGTTTCAGTTGGAAAAGGATGTTTTACCTTTAATAACAGCAGCAGCCCCATTTATGTTTTTGTTGTATATAATGTGGGTTTTCTTGTAGTATTCGTTATTGCAGTACCTTGCCAGGGCAAAATGGTTCCCCATTGTCTTTGTGATTTTCAGTATGATTATTTGTGATTTCTGCCCTGTTACAAGTTACAACCCCAGCCTATGTTCTAGATTCCACTGTTTACTTGTCTGCTCCTTGCCTTTACTTTTGGTTCTGTCTGATTGTTGCCTATCATGACATGTGCCTGTTGAGTTTTTTTTCTAACCGCAGCTTGTTTATAAACTATACACTTTAGTTCCAGTTTGGTACTTTGCTTTGGTTATCTGTTTGCACAACAGCTGCTACCATTAGGTAACCAAGAACTCTAATTTGGAAATATTTTGCAAATTAACCCAAATCCCCTGAATTCCAAGGGGGTGTTTGCTGCACCCTTGCATTGTGAAAAGTAACAGTTCATAAATTAATATGTGTTGTGTTGTATTATGATGGTTTATGAATAAAGAAATGGCAATATTCAAAAAAAAAACAAAAAAAACAGCGTAGATAGTATAGTACAGAATGAGGTTGACCATTATACACAACTGAAAATGCAAAACAATGGCTTAGCACTGATATGATCTAAAAAGTTGCACAATTGTTAGCCGAACAGCAAATGCAGCCAATCAGAAGTAGTTACCATTAGGGCATTAAGACTACCTCTGGTCCTGCAGCTGTTTGAATACAACCAGCCAGCTGAATGCATTCACTTCTACGTGTTTGTTTCTAACTTTGTAGATTTTTAATGACTGTCATTGTAACAAGGAATCGGGGTGAAACACATTTGGTACTTTCAATTTCTCTGCATGGAAAATATTTGAGGGTGTTGTAAGACACCACATACAAGACTTTTATAGTAAATAGTAAATAATATTATAATAATAGTAATAATATAGTAAATATTAAATACATAAGTTATTGCCAGCAGGGATTTAGGATTGACAGATTTTGTAAAACAAACCTATTTTAGTTAAGGCTAGGCTAGTGATTTTAATACGTTTTTGGGTTCTTGGGATATGTTAATGTTGCTAGGATGCACCTTGTATGAATTCACAATGCACCTTGTATAAATTTCACCTATGAAAAAAAATAAATAAATAAAGATCTGCAAACATAGAAGAATAGAGGATTTCCAAAAAGATTTACTGTAACTGCTTGCTGACCGTAGAATTGACATATACAGTGGCACTCCTGCACCAGATCAAATACTAGTTACGTGATTCGACATTTCCAGGTAGCAGAATACATATTGGTCTAAATTTATGAAGAAATTTGATTTTCTCATATTTTTTATTGGATATGTTTTATAGCAGAAAGTAAAAAAAAAATAATGTGTTTTTTTTTTCCAAAACTGTGGTTTAACCACTTAAGCCCCGGAAGATTTTACCCCCTTCCTGACCAGGGCCTATTTTGCGATTCGGCACTGCGTGACTTTAATTGCACAGTCGTGCGACGCTGTACCTAAATTAATTTTGCGTCCTTTTTTTCCCACAAACAGAGCTTTCTTTTGGTGGTATTTGATCCCCTGTGCGATTTTTTGATTATGCGCTATAAACAAAAAAAGAGCGTCAATTTTGCAAAAATAACAATATTTTTCACATTTTTTTTATATGAAATTCCCCCCCAGAAAAAATGTAAAAATCAAAAATTTTTAACATTTCAGGCCAATTTTTTTTTACCATATGTTTGGTAAAAAAAAACCGCAAAAAACGTATTTTGATTGGTTTGCGCAAAAGTTATTGCGTTTACTAACAAAGGGAAAGATTTTTGTCATTTTTGTTGTTTTTTTTTAACGCGTAATGGCGGCGATCTGCGATTTTTTTTTGCGGGACTTCGACATTGGGGCGGACAGATCGGACCCTTGACTGACATTTTTGACACTTTTGGGGTTACCAGTGACATTACTACAGATCAGTGCTATACATATGCACTGTTACTGTAAAAATGACACTGGCAGTGAAGGGAGGGGTTAAGTGTGTCCCTAGGGGCGTGTTTCTAACTGTGATTGGCTGTGGCTTGATGTGTAAGAACAGTGATCAACGGTCCTACATAGTAGAACCGTTTGATCACCATTCTTACACAGGGGAGACTGACAGGCGGCTCTGTTTACACTAGCCGCCTGCCTTTCTCCCGCTGTCACGGACGATCGCGAGTGCCCGGCAGACACGCACACGCGCGGGGGGGTCCGTGACCGAGCAAGAGCGCGCATCCGGCGGCGCGTGCTCGCTCCCAAAACCCTTACAGGCTAGCGACGTAGCCCTACGTCGCTTTGCCTGTGAGGGGCTGACTGCCAACGTAAATAGTCGTGCGGCAGTCGGCAAGTGGTTAAAGGGCAAAAAATAAAAAACGCAGTAGTGATCAAATACCACCAAAAGAAAGCTCTATTTGTGGAAAATAAAATTACATAATTTTATTTGTTTTCAGAGTTGCATGACGTTGCACAATTGTCAGTTAAAGTACCGCAGTTCCATATCGCAAAAAAATGGCTTGATCATGAAGGGGGGTAAATCTTCCGGAGGTGAAGTGGTTATAATGTGAGGTTATAAGCAGACGCAACTTGTGTTTACTTTTTTTTTAATTCGTTTGTTCAGTATTTACTATAAGACTCGATTCACACTAGCGCGACTTGTCAGGCGACTTGTCAGCCTGACAAGTCGCGCTCCCTCGCGGTCCATTGACTGTTACAGGACCCGTTCTAATAGGAGCGACACAAGTCACTCCGACTTAGAAAAAGGGTCCTGTACTACTTCGGGGCGACCTCGGAGCAACTTGCATAGACTTCCATTATGTGAAGTCCATGCAAGTCGCTCTGAAGTCGTGGTGCATGGGAATGCACAAGTTGCCCCCGAAGTAGTACAGAGTCGTGCCGCCCCAGTGTGAACCGAGCCTAATACACACATATAAAAATGTTTGCTAAGAAAAAGGGAAACAGTTTTGGTATACAGTGTCAAAGCAAACTTAACATACCTGATTTGTCTAATTCCTGGTAATACTGCAAAGAAGATGGTGAACAGACGGCAGTAGCCACAACAGCCACCGGGTTCAGGCTTTCACATTTTATAAAATTAATGTTTTAGGAAGAATGAAAGATGATGGCCTAAGAAAGCCCACAAAAAAGATCAAAAAATCCAGTTTAGGCTGCAGATATGCATTTATTACATCTGGTTGACACATTTATACACTTAACGCTACGAAACTGGATTAAATATTCTACCCTAATCCTTAGGTCTGTTTCACATGGGCTCCAGTGTGTATAAGAGCAGTGTGAACAGCTTTGACAAAGCATTTGCAGAGCTTTAGGCAAGCTTTGTTAAAGCTTTTAAAATACCATTCAGCTCAAGTTTGATCACATGCCTGACGAAGGGGTCCTGTGCAGCTCCGAAACATTGCACTGTTTTGTTTGTATTGTGATCTTTTTTCAGTAAAAAATGTTGAGACTTATTCTGAAGATCTGTAGTATGCTGGCAAATATTAACACTGTACCAGTAGGAACCAAGGTTCCACCATTTGAGACTCATCATATTGAGGAAAGTGGAAAGATAACTCTGGACCCGTCCGTTTATTGTTAACTTAAGGTATTATTGTTGTCTGCCAAACAAGCTGATGAATGGGCCTGTGCTTTGAATTCACACCAGAAAAATCCCTGATGAAGGGGTCACTTAGATACCCGAAATGCATTTCTTTCTTTTTGAATTGTACCCCTGACCTTTAATGGAATAAAGTTGTACCTGGACCTCTTAGTGGTGTAGCGCTTCAATTTCAACTCTTTTTACAGTACATCAAAGATCATATTGGTATAGATGGATGTATTTTTAGCCCAGTCCCTCACGTGTCATGCCAGACTACCTAGAATGCAATATATTGGCGGAGATTAGGTAATTAGCTCCTAGATACAGTTTGGGTAGTTGAAGTTTTTGTAAGGCAGTTCTAGGCCTCTCGCTTTTCCATATCAAGGAGAAGGCCGTGTGAAGTATTGGAATATCCTTTTGTCTTAGTAGAACTGGAACAGTCTGTAAAAGGTAAAGTAAATTAGCAAAACGTAATTTAATCACTTGCCGACCTGCCGCCGTACTTTTTCTGCGGCAGGTCGGCTCTGTCCCGCGAAAAGATGTACCTGTACTTTGCTTCGTGAGACAGCTAGTGGGGGCACGCACGCGCTGATTGGCCACAAGGGGAGCCAATGGAGGCGATGTCCGCCGGGCACCCCGCGATTGCTCCGATGTAAACATGGCACACCGCTGTTCTGTCAGTGATTGAACGGAGGAAAATCTGTGTTACTCCTACTTAGGAAAACAGGTCTCTGTGTTCATCCAGCAAGTCCATCCCCCACACAGTTAGAAAGCACCCACTAGGGACACACTTAACCCTTTGATCCCCCTTGGTGTTAACCCCTTTCCTGCCATTATCATTAGTACAGTAACAGTGCATATTTTTAGCAGTGCCCCTTTAATCTCTCCACATCAGTGTCCTCCTCTGCCGCCTCCACCCCCTCCCTGCACAGTAATGTCCTCCTCTGCCCCCTTCACCCCCCCCTCCACAGTAGTGTCCTCCTCTGTGGCTGCCTCCTTTTATATTACCCCCTCACATTGTCCTCCTCTCTGCTGTGGCGAGGTGCCGCCACCAAGACCCTCACATTAGTGTCCTCCTCTCTGTCTCTGCTGTGGCAAGGCGCCACCGTCGAGACCATTGACACCTTAGGGGAAACCTCATTTTGCTGCCCCCTGGCTCCATCCCCTTTGCCCTGCTCATGTATACAGAAAAAAACCTAGACACAAGTCCCCACTCATGCCCATTAGCTTAAGGTGACCACATTTTCAAACTGCCAATCAGGGACACACCCACCTCCCTTTCCAAAAAAGATGATTTCATAACACTCGTTAACGATGGAATCCGTCACCCCTTTCCTTCCTGTGTGGCTATCTCTATCATAGAGCGCTAAGAGGAAGTGATGTCACTTTAGAGCAGCGGTCCTCAACATTTTGGACATGGGGGACTGATTTCATAGAAGGACTGGGGGGGGGGGGAATGTAGTTTCAAGCTTGATGGGGAATTCGGTGGCTGTGATTTGTCAGGCAAATGGCTGACAAATTATCCCGACACCATGCTTGATATGGTGTCAGGATGATTGAAGCACATTATTTCTATTATTACATTGTAATATATAATAAAATAGTTCAACTTACCATAATGCAGAATCAGTGGGAACCCTGAGCTTGTCACTTGCCACCAGATGCAGTGTGCCATTGTCGCCTGCCACCAGATACAGCGTGTCACTTGCCACCGTCACCTGCCATCAGATGCAGCGTGTCACTTGCCATCATCGCCTGCCATCAGATGCAGTGCAGCGTGTCACTTGCCACTGTCGCCTTCTGCCATATGCAGTGTGTTACTTGCCACACGCAGCTGGCCACCAGATGCAGCATGTCACTTGCCACCCAAAACCTGCCACCAGATGTTGTGTGCCACCCTGCAGCCTGCCACCAGATGCCGTGTGCCACTTGCCACCCGCAGCCTGCCACCAGATGCCGTGTGCCACTTGCCACCCTCAGTCTGCCACCCTCTCTGTCCCTTCTCTTCAGCTGTGCATGCTGTGGGCTGCAGTTTCCCCTCAGTTCTCGGGACTACATGTTCCATGATCCTCTCTGATTCTTTTTTTTTTCCCTTGCCAATAGGAGCGGAAGGAGAGGAAAGAAATATAGTGAGAGAGAACTGTTCTGGCAGGCGCCGCTCCTGAGAACACAGCAGCACGAGGAGGAGAAGGGGGGGGGGGTCAAAGAGCCTCTCCTCTTCCTCCTCCTCGTGCTGCTGTGTTCTCGGGAGCGGCGCCTGCCAGAATAGTGTAAGACACAGCCGCCCCGATTCTCTGCATTCTCTTTCCCCGGGCTGACAGGAGGGAGAATGGGCGGGAAACAGAGCCCTCTTCTGACATCGGCGGCTTGGGGGAGAAGCAGCACAGTGTTTCCTTTTTCAAAGGGTAGTCCTGCAGGACACAGCAGCTGCGTTCCTGCTGTGAAAAAAGTAGAGGACCGTTGTTCCCATGCGTTCCTGCAGGACTCGAGCCCTGCATATATTGCAATACATGTTCAAGCTGGCCAACTGCATCAAAGCAGTCCCTACTCTACCTTGCAGATTGCCAATCTCTTATTTGCTGATAGCAACATTTTGAACTTTCCATATTTCTGCATTAATATGACCTAAAACATGATCTGTTTTTTTACAAAAGTTCTGAATCTAGATAATGAGAAGCCGATTTAACAAAGGAGTCAAAAACATAATGCTTGTTCATTTTCTGATTTAAAGAAAATGATGCAAGCTTACTATACATACTTGTGGCAAAGGTATGTGAACCTTTGCTTTCACTAAATGGTATACTTTACATGGAACTACATGAGCATTGGAGAGCATACTTGCCATGTCCTTAGATGGATTTATTAAAACAGGCCTGTACATATATAAAATGTCGCTTGTGCAATACTTGAGATTTAATTTCCAAGTGTATGTCCAGACTAACATGGGCTAAGTAAAGACTTGTATATAGCAGGGATCGACAAACCCCAGGCGCCAGGTCGCCATTGCGACTAGAAAATGCGGACTGCTTTCAGCCCCAGTGGCTAGCATGGGGGGAGCAGCTGGATGCACCATTGCCGAGCGGCTGGCAGGAACGTTTGCTTTCCAATGTCAGGGGTGGGGAAGGGAAGCAATGTGAAGCTGGGTTAAAGGAGGAGAGGGGTGGGACTGTGAGGGGAGGGTTAGAGCAGATGAGGGGCTGTAAAGTAGTAGGAAGTGTGGGTTGAGGGAGGATCGGAGCTGACAGGAGCAGAGTGGAGCCCCTGGCAGGAAGTGTGCCCTGTGCAGGTCTCTCCTCCCTCCCGCTGGGTGTGCGTCTAGATCGAGCTGTCCAGGGAGACTCCCTAGAGCAGGAGTCGATGACTCTGAATGGGCTCGGCAATGGCCCTGCGCTCTAGTTCCCCCCTGGATGAGCTCTGACTGCGGCTTTAAGTCAGGTCTGGCCAGCCCGAGAGCCCCCCATCCCCTGGACAGCTGGTGTGGCCACCTATTAGTGCCTGTCAATGCTGCCTTACCAGTGCCCACATTAGTGTCAATCAATGCTGCCTTATCAGTGCAGCCTTATCAGTGCCCATCAATACTGCCTTATGAGTGCAGCCTCATCAGTGCCCATTTTAGTGCCCATCAATGCTGCCTTATCAGTGTAGCCTCATCAGTGCTGATATTAGTGCCTATCAATGCTGCCTTATCAGTGCAGTCTCATCAGTGCCCATATTAGTGCCTATTAATGCTGCCTTATCAGTGCCCTTATTAGTGCCCATCAATGCTGTCTTATGAGTGCAGCCTCATCAGTGCCCATATTAGTGTCCATCAATGCTGCCTTATTAGTGCAGCCTCATCAGTGCCGCCTTTTCAGTCCCAATTAATGCTGCCTTATCAGTGTCCCTATCAGTGCAGCCTAATCAGTGCCCCTATTAGTGCAGCCTCATTAGTGCCCCTATCAGTGCATGCAGCCTCATTAATGCCTCTATCAGTGCAGCCTTATCAGTCCCCTTAAATTCTGCCTTATCAGTGCAGCCTCATCCCCACACATTAGTGAAGAAAAATGACTTATTTGCAAAATTTTATAACAGAAATGAAGAAAGGTTTTTTTTTTTTTATTTTTAGTCTTGTTTAATGTATTTAGCAACAAAATATAAAAAACTAGTGGTGATCAGAAACCACCAGAAGAAAGCTCTATCGATCTCAAAAAATTATAAAAATGTAATTTGGGTACAGTATTGCATGATAGCGCAATAGCTTTTCAAAGTGCGACAGTGCTGAAAATTGGCCTGGGTGGGAAGTGGGTGAAATTAACCAGTAGGCAAAAGGTTAAACAAAAACTGGCTCCTAACTTTCTTAGCTGGCTCCTAGATTCAAAGCAAATTTGTCAAGCCCTGGTATATAGCATCTAAGCTGTGAAAAGAGTTAAGTGGAAATCAAGGCACCACTTCTTCTCCGAACCCCTATTAAAGGATTCTTATATCTGCCAGACCATATATTTTAAATGAGTTGCAAATTCCCTGCAGACCTCAAAATAACTCACCCGCCTGTGGTTCTTACAGTTTAAATCCTAATTTAAAGGCACACAGTGTTGGGAGTCTATTTAGTGTATTTCTGTGTGCAGTAGATGGCACCTTTAGAATACCGTATTTTCCGGCGTATTAGACGACTGGGCGTATAAAACGACCCCCCTAATTTTCATCTAACGGTAATACTTATACTTAGGTTACCTTGGAGATATTATACTCGGCGTATAAGACGACCCCCCATTTTTGGGGGATTTTTTTGAGGTTCAAAAGTAGTCTTATACACCAGAAAATACAGTACATATTGGGGTATGCACTAGTGAAGAAAGTGGCTTCTATGGTTGTGATATAGGCAGGAAATCAGACTGAGGTGTGTTTGTTATGCATAGAATGATTTTATGGGAATATATACCAGACATCAGTATGATTACTATACAGTAAATAGCACCTACAGTGACCATTTGAACCATGTAGAGACTTGTCACAAACCGACAAGACTACCACACTGTAGTAGATAGTAAAACATTACAAACACAGTTGTGAACAAAGTTATAAGTAGTTCTTCCAGGTGTATTTTTTATGTACAAAAGAAGGTTTTATATATTTATAACAAAAATATATGTGCTATGGAATGGCAGTTGTCACAATTAGCATTTACTTGCCACAAATTTATGCAATCCAGCTGTCATGAAAGAATTCATCTCATTCCATTTTGCATGTCAGTGTTCCACAGTTTACATTTTCTTACCCACTGGGCTAGTTTCAGCTGTTTGCTGAACTGGACAGCTTTCTACAGAAGTTTCTTTAATCACAGAGGGTTGACAGGAGCTGGCAGATTTTATACAGGTCACATCAGGACAAGAGGTGATATAGTATTCTGCGTTATGGAACCCATGTTTTTATTAGGTCTTCTATAACTGGACTTTTTTTCAAATAGTTGCCTAGCCCTTTTGGTAACACACTGACATTAAAATGTATGCTGAAAGTCACAAAGAAGTCAGAAGTCCTTATGTGCATACTTGTTCTGGGCTAACTGACCCAGAACACCATGAAACAAAAGGATCAGCATGAAAAGCCAGGCAGCTAGCATCTTCTGAAGCTATATACTGTGTATCTATAGTGTCAGAGTTATGTTAAAGATGTGGCAGATAACTAATTAGGAAAATAATATACCTGTTAGTGCCTATTACAGCTCCTGCACCTGTATACCCCTTATGGACCATTGCAATTTTTACATTTCTGCTCTGAGCCTGCTTATTTGGTGATAACTTTGCCATTACTTAGTTCACCTTTGGGAACATGTTACATGTTCCATCCCTTTTTAGGGTGAAACATGTAACATGTTCCCACTCCTGCAGCTGCTCCCCCGATCCGAGCCATCTGTGTGACAGCAGGTCGGGGATCTTCTCCCCGTACTTGCTGTCAGTTTTTGAAAACAGCGCGGTAGTACGGGGCTCCACCCACAAGGCCGCATCATTTATTCACAGAGTTCTGTGAATGAATTAACTACAAGTACCAACAGCCTTTGCGGCTTTCAGCATGTAGTTCTCAATGAACTACCAGGGCACTGTTAAGTGAACCTATCTTTTAAAGTAATAGTTTTTTTTATTTATACTGATGGATAAACCTATAATAAGGCTTACCTGTAAATACTGTAAATATCTCCTAAACATGCACCGTTTAGGAGACATTTACTTTAGCAGCGCTGGTGATGTCACTGGCACATGCTCAATGGATGGTGTGCGGTCCATAGAGAGAGTCCTGTCGCGGCTATGACCTCCCTGCACATGTGCGTGGGAGTGATGTCGTCGCAACTCCACTAGTCAAACGTCTGTCTGCGAACCTAAAAGGAAGACTGAGTAAAAGCTGGTAGCCCTGTCAGTGGTGACTGGAGGGTTTTGGTTTCAGGTAAGTTTTTTATAATGCGCTAGTATGCAGTGCAGTTTACTACTGCTTTAAGAAAATAAATGTATTCATGTATTGTTTTTTAGGACAAACAAGGCTTTATCCTCTTGATATTGTCCAATCCATAAACAAAAAACTGAAAAACAATAAAAAGTATGCATTATATTCTATGAAGTTTCCCTTTTATAATGACACTAACATTTCAATTATGATACAAGGCATTGTAAAGTTATTTACTATATTAAATAAGGTGTTCTTCAATTTTTCTTCTTGTTTTAATCTGACACTTAAAAGATGAACAAATAGATGAATAAAAACAAGTAAAAAAGGTTAAGCATTATTAGTATAAAAAAATAAAACGCAACCGAAAATTAATAGCAAAGAAAGGAAGGAATTAGTTAGGGCTGATAGGGTTAAGAGATCACCTTGTAAAACAACCCATTCAGTTTAAAATAGTAATAAAAGACAAAACATTTGTGTATAGACGTAAAAGTAAATTATAAATATCTTTTTTCCCTTTTTTATAAGTGATCACATTCCCTCTGTTCTCAAGAATTGGAACAAGTTTTTTTTTTTTTTTTTTTTAAAGAAACTGACTTATTTTTTTCTTGAAAGATTGCTTTACCCAAGTTTAAAACCCAACTCTGAGCAAAATCACATCACGGTGCATTGTGCACAAATTACTTTTCTCATCAGTGTTGTTTGCAAATGGTGCAGGCATCTTTTTTGTGCGTTTCTTGCGCATAGCTCAGCCCATTGAAATTCATGGCTGCCCTAAATGTGACTCGCAGAAATGCATGAAAAAGTGCATGCTTGGTTGCACCTTCATGGTATGAACAGACTCTTGGAGCTTAACTTATGTAAATGATCGTTTATAAAATAAAAAAAGCCTCTAGTATCTTGCTTGTGTGTGCTCTTCTGCTATGTTCTTTGTGGGAAAAAAAAACACTTAGAAATCTTGGCAATGACTTGCCTTCAGTTAATGTCAAACAAAAAATGACCGCACTTGATTCTTGGCATGAGCCATTACATTCAATTAAACTTAGACATTGAAATAATAATATGACAGATATTAAATAAGTGATTGTCATCCAGTAAACTGTAGGCAGACAATAGACAGTGCTGTATGCTGTTTTATACAAAGGAAAAACTGAATAATATAACAACATGTAATGTATTTGCTTAAAGTAGAGACTTCAAGCAAAAAGAAAATCATGATATAGATTTATCAAGTATAATATTATTATTATTCTACAGTATAATCTATATGTTTGGAAGCATTCTTCATGTGCACATTTTAAGTTTTTTTTTTTTTTTCCTGCTGAAATCACAAATAGAATACACCAATATTATTATATAAAAAAAATGGCTGCTGAACTGAGTGGACAATGAGAAAACAGCAATAATGATGAAGTCATTGCTGTTCTTTCTACTTCTTTAAGTATGTTCACAGCATTGCACAAAGCACAGTTTAGCTCAAAGTTCTGGTCCTCAAGTATGTAAGTCACAAGTGGACTAAACTAGTGTCTTACTCTACTTGTGGCAAGCAGGAAAGTAGCAGACATACAATCTCCACTTTTGTTGAGAAAAAAACTTTCCTCTCTGGGTGATCTTTGTACAGTATTGCAAGGAGTTAACAAACTTTGCTGCACATTCCTACCTTTTGTTATTCTGAAGAAATCCCTGTGTGTTTCTCTGTGCCCCTATGCTGAGTAAGTCTAACGGGAATGGTTTTATAACTCTAAATCAGCTGCTGCACCTGCAAGGCTTTAATGAAGAAATTAACTTGTGGTGGACACATCTATGTTGAAATGTCAACTTTTCACGCACAAGCATGAAATTAACCTGGTCAATCCATTGTTTAACCACTTTACCACTAGAGGATTTTGCTGTGTTACGTCTGGGCCACTTTTTGCGATTCGGCACTGTGCGACTTTAACGGACAATTGCGCTGTCATGCGATGCTGTACCCAAACAAAATTTACGTCCTTTTTTTCCCACAAACAGAGCTTTCTTTTGGTGGTATTTGATCACCTGTGTGATTTTCACTTTTTGCGCTATAAACAAAAAAAGTTCGTTTATTTTGAAAAAATAGCAATATTTTTCACATTTTTTTATATGAAATTCCCCCCACAAAAATGTAAAAATCTAATTTTTTTTAAATTTTTGGCCAATTTGTTTTCTGCTACCTATGTTTGGTAAAAAAAAATCACAATAAGCGTATTTTGATTGGTTTGCGCAAAAGTTATTGCGTTTACTAACAAAGGGAAAGATTTCTGTCATTTTTGGTGTTTTTTTTTTTTTACGCGTAATGGCGGCGATCTGCAATTTTTTTTTGCGAGACTGCGACATTGCGGCGGACAGATCGGACCCTTGACTGACATTTTTGAAACTTTTGGGGGTACCAGTGACATTACTGCAGTAATCAGTGCTATATATATGCACTGTTACTGTAAAAATGACACTGGCAGGGAAGGGGTTAATTTTATTGGAGAGGGAGGGGTTAATGTATGCCTGGTGCTTACTAACGTGTGGGGGGGGAGGTGACTGAGTGACACAAGGACAGATCGAGGGTTCAACTAGGCGGATCTCCACACTCAATTCCCCGACGATCGGGGAAGAGCAGCGGCAATCGTCGATGCTCCTCCCCTGGCCCGACTCCCGCTGTGACTGAATATAGCGGGAGCGAGCCTCCGGCGGCGCGCGCACCGCCGAGAAAGGGGAGTGTCTGCGTTGTCAGACGATAACGAACCACTTTGCCGCAGTAGGCTCAACGTGAGCAGACGGCAAGTGGTTAATTGTGTGGGCATGAGGAGACAAACAAAGTCTGGCAATCTGTTTACGAGCTATGTACAAGAGCCTAATCACCCTAATGTGAAGACAAGAGGGAAACACCTCTTCATCAACCGCTCCTAAAAGACACACTACTGGATCCATTGGCACTTTAAATGTGAATATAGTGGAGATAGTACTCGTAACCTAGGTCCAATACCAAAAAAGTTTCAGGCATCTCCAGAACAAATGAACCAGTTCTCCCTTGTGTCTCTCACATTTAGGTCAAAGGGGAGTTTCTCTGTGACCCCACTTAAATAATTGCACTGATATGCAATAGGATCCATGTAATATAAACAATTGCAACAATTTGTAAGAGGGAGAAACAAAGCTCAAAGGTAATGATTGTAAACACAGGTCCCATACCTCAGCTCCAAAATTACCTAGATCCTGCTTCCATTCATTTCTGCATAATAACTGAGAGGAGTCTTGTGTAGTAGAAACCAAAGCTGCATACATTCTGGAAATCATACCATTTTTATTACTGTCCAGCATCACTTCTCCTACAAGGGCATGCTCCACCAGTATTATAGTAGAGATTCAGGTCTGAACCTGTGAAGCATACCTCAATTAGAGATAGCGGTAGAAATGCTGTCTAGCCTCCTGTAGTTCCAGAAAGGACTTTAATATATTTTGAGAGTATAATTGTGGGATATATCCTATTCCCATAGACTCTCAGATTTGAAAACCTTCTAGTTTGATCAACTCCCCAAAAGAAGGGTTATGCCACAAAGGAGTCTCCCCAAGGTAACCAACAATTCTCAGTTGCTTTTTGATTGTGGACCATACTGTTTTCATCAGCACAAAGGTAGGACCACCCTGCGAAATGGTAAAAAAAAATCCCTCTCTAAGTGTGATAGCATTGTTTCTGAAGAATTACGCAGAATAAGTCTGCTGATTGTATCCTGTGGGTCTGGTATCCCCCATCCCCCTAAGTGTTGGTGCTGAGATGCTAAGTAGTAAAATATAGGAATGGGTACAGTCAACCCTCCCTGGTCCTTCCCATACTGCAACTTTATTGTAGCTGATTTCTTCTGCCAAATTAGATCTCTAATCAAGGTTTCGATACGTAAAAAACGGCAGCGGGGTATCCTCTGTGGGGTATTGTGGAAATTTAAAGGAAGCTTGCACCATGAAGATCATTTAAGTTGAAGTTGCTTAAGAAGGTGAAGCAGATTTAGTTGCAGATATTCCAAAGGGTCCACCACCTAAAGGATGCTACTATTTTGAGCTCATGTGCCATAGGGGGAAGAAATTGGGCAGGAGTGTCTAAAGGAAGTAACACAGATTTGCTCCAATTGATGGAAAAACAGACAGGACACCAAATCTAATAATCAGAGACATAACTTGACAAAGGGAGGTATCCATATCTTCCAAATATATGCGAGTATCTTCTGCATACATCAAAACCTTGTCCTCACCTAGACCATGCTTGAAACCTACTATCTGCGGAGAAACTCTTATAGCAGAAGCCAAAGGCTAAGGCAAACAGCAGGGGCAACAATTGAAACCCCTTATGTGTGCCTCTATGACGTGGGAAAGGATCTGTAAGATCCGCAATAATACTTAGCCTAGCAGCGGGGGCGGAAAAGAACAGTTTGACCCACGTAATAAACTCGGCTCCCAGCCCAAATTGTGCCAACATCTCCCACAAATCAGTCCATTCAAGGCTGTCAAAGACCTTGGCAGCATCAAGCGAGAGAATCACATGGCTGCTGGGGTTATCGACAGGAATTTGGAGTCGTTAAATGTTTAATGCAGTGGACCTAGTTGGTATGAAACCTGATTGGTCTTCATGTATGAGTTTAGAAATTACTTTGGCTAAATGGGTCGCAAGTACCCGCACCAGCAGTTTCACATCGGTAGTCAGAAAATAAATTGGCCTATTTGAATTAGTGGATAAACTATCCTTGCCAGGTTCTAGCAAAAGGATAATTATTGCCTCATTCAACGAAGTAAGGCAGATGACCCCACTCTAAAGCATCTATAAATGTCTATCTCAACCTAGGCAACAGGATACCAGCAAAACTCTTATAGACCTCCACTCCCAACCCACCCGCACTCTGGGATTTAGCAGAGACAGACAATGCTAGTGCCTCACCCAATTCATCCACTGTGAGAGGAGTGCATAACATAGAGCGATCCGAAGCACTGAGGCAGAGTAGGGGACATTCTAAAAGAAACTAGGTAATGTCCTCTACCGTAGGCAAAGTCTTAGAGAAATAAATGTCCATATAAAGGTCCCTGAAAGTAGTTAAAATAGGTGACTGGTCCCATAACTCAAATACAGTGGGTACGGAAAGTATTCAGACCCCCTTAAATTTTTCACTCTTTGTTATATTGCAGCCATTTGCTAAAATCATTTAGGTTCATTCTTCTTCCTCATGAATGTACACATAGCACCCCATACTGACAGAAAAACACAGAATTGTTGACATTGTTGCAGATTTATTAAAAAAGAAAAACTGAAATATCACATGGTCCTAAGTATTCAGACCCTTTGCTCAGTATTTAGTAGAAGCCCCCTTTTGATCTAATACAGCCAGGAGTCTTTTTGGGAAAGATGCAACAAGTCTTTCACACCTGGATTTGGGGATCCTCTGCCATTCCTCCTTGCAGATCCTCTCCAGTTCTGTCAGGTTGGATGGTAAACGTTGGTGGACAGCGATTTTTAGGTCTCTCCAGAGATGCTCAATTGGGTTTAAGTCAGGGCTCTGGCTGGGCCATTCAAGAACAGTCACGGAGTTGTTGTGAAGCCACTCCTTCGTTATTTTAGCTGTGTGCTTAGGGTCATTGTCTTGTTGGAAGGTAAACCTTCGGCCCAGTCTGAGGTCCAGAGCACTCTGGAGAAGGTTTTTGTCCAGGATATCCCTGTACTTGGCCGCATTCATCTTTCCCTCGATTGCAACCAGTCATCCTGTCCCTGCAGCTTAAAAACACCCCCACAGCATGATGCTGCCACCACCATGCTTCACTGTTGGGACTGTTTGGACAGGTGATGAGCAGTGCCTGGTTTTCTCCACACATACCGCTTAGAATTAAGGCCAAAAAGTTCTATTTTGGTCTCATCAGACCAGAGAATCTTATTTCTCACCATCTTGGAGTCCTTCAGGTGTTTTTTAGCAAACTCCATGCGGGCTTTCATGTGTCTTACACTGAGGAGAGGCTTCCGTCAGGCCACTCTGCCATAAAGCCCCGACTTTTGGAGGGCTGCAGCGATGGTTGACTTTCTACAACTTTCTCCCATCTCCTGACTGCATCTCTGGAGCTCAGCCACAGTGATCTTTGGGTTCTTCTTTACCTCTCTCACCAAGGCTCTTCTCCCCCGATAGCTCAGTTTGGCCGGACGGCCAGCTCTAGGAAGGGTTCTGGTCAAACGTCTTCCATTTGAGGATTATGGAGGCCACTGTGCTCTTAGGAACCTTAAGTGCAGCAGAAATCTTTTTGTAACCTTGGCCAGATCTGTGCCTTGCCACAATTTTGTCTCTGAGCTCTTCAGGCAGTTCCTTTGACCTCATGATTCTCATTTGCTCTGACATGCATTGTGATCTGGAAGGTCTTATATAGACAGGTGTGTGGCTTTCCTAATCAAGTCCAATCAGTATAATCAAACACAGCTGGACTCAAATGAAGGTGTAGAACCATCTCAAGGATGATCAGAAGAAATGGAAAGCACCTGAGTAAAATATGAGTGTCACAGCAAAGGGTCTGAATACTTAGGACCATGTGATATTTCAGTTTTTCTTTTTTAATAAATCTGCAACAATGTCAACAATTCTGTGTTTTTCTGTCAGTATGGGGTGCTATGTGTACATTCATGAGGAAGAAGAATGAACCTAAATGATTTTAGCAAATGGCTGCAATATAACAAAGAGTGAAAAATTTAAGGGGGTCTGAATACTTTCCGTACCCACTGTAAGTCACAAGGTAATGTCCACGTGGGACAACCGTGGGGGAAAACATATCAGCTAGCCTACTCTGTTTGTGAGGCCTCACAGTGATAAAGTATAGGATGATGCTTCAGTCAAAGGAAAATCACCAGGCTCTTGCAGATATCCACCTTGACAAAAGAGCCTGGGGCACAAAGTTAAAAGTAATGTGGAACTGTAAAATGGTATAATCCTCAAGTAAGTAGGTTTGCAGCATACTCCCAGAGTGCATTCTCTTCACGATCCAGCCACTGTGCCCCTAGCGATGGTCCCTCAAAAAAGTGCACTTCACCCTTAGCCACTACACGTAGCCTGGCTGGATAAAGCATGGTATATTGTAAATCCAGGGCCCGTAGCCGCTTCTTAATGCCAGCGAATTGATCCATATGCTTAAATACCTCAGCAGAAAAGTCTGGGAACACTAGGGGTGCCCCTAAGGTTCTGGCTTTGGTTTAAGATGGCATCTCTATCCTTATAGTCTAACAGCTTAAATAAAAAAGGGCGAGGAGGAGCACCCGATGGCAGCAGGCGCGCAGGGACTCTATGCACCCTCTCCACAGAGAACATAGTGGAAAAGGAATCCTTCCCAAACACAGATAGAAGCCACTATTCAATGAACGTAACTGGGTTTTTCCCCTCAGCCCTTTCAGGAATGCCAATGGCTGTGACATTATTCCTCCTTATGAATATAAAAGGAAAAGAGGTGTGTGGGGGGGGGATTGGGACTTTAAATGAGGTGTGTCACTATATTGGTTGGTAACATATAACATGTATATTTGACTGCATTTTCCTTTTATATTTAAATGATTAGGGATGGAGGCACACGGCATCATATGCCTCATTCAAAGTCCCACCAATTTTTATTCTCTTTGTTTTATAATTGATAGTGATGAAGGTGTGCCACTATAGTTATATCCATTCCAACTGCTTATATACTTAATTGATTTACTCCCCTACCGGGGATTTGAAACCTTTATGTATCATATTTTATGTATTGTTGGAGCATCATACTGTCTTCAGATCTCTACCATAATACGTTTTTGTATTATAGTCCTATTCCCTATTGGGCAGGTGTGTGTGTGACTTTGGGTCCATCCACTTTCCGGGAACTGCAATGCGCTCTGGGAATTCTCCCCTCCCCCCTCATTCTGTATGTTGCGGGAGGTGGGGTTTATATTCTGCAGTGCATTGGCGTCATGCTTTCCACGCCAGGCGCGCCCTTGAGGCGGACCACACTGACGCATGGTTGTCATCTGGTGCTTCTTCCGTGAGGAGGCCTCCTTTGGCGCCAACACCTGCCCGGCATGCTGACCACATGGAGCTGCCTTCCCTCATGGAACACACCAGCATGACGTTAGGAGTCACCCTGTCGATGTTTGAGGAGTACTATTATCATCCTCTTTGCAGATTGCATCTGTTTGCACCTTCTCTGCTAATCCCTCATCACTTCCTGATCACTATTTACACCCCGGATTATGCGAGGTAATCCCATTTTCCATTGACACATATCCTACACTATTTATTTTCTTCTGGAATTTTTCTCACTATCTTTCTTCCCCCTTTTCTCTCTATTAATTCTCATCACTGCATCTACACATATGATATTTTGTAACCCCATCCCCTTTGGGCCATGGGATATTTTTCATGTTCACTGGCTTGCTTGCCCTCTTGCTTTCTCAGTCTTTTTCACTACAGTACTGGGTGGCTATTCTTGCACTTTCCATCCTTTCTTGGGGATTTTATAGCTATGAGCCATCTTTAGCAACTCTATCAGATCATGTATTAACTAACATGTATAATGTCAGGCCTTTTTTAGCCAACATATCTACATATATATTATTATACTTAAAGATATTAACTAACTTCATCTGCAGAGAAGTTGTGCTATAGTGGCCAAATGTTTAGCATTTTTCATCTTTTTTACAGTTTTTCCTCTATCCTGCATTGACGGGCTGCTCCCTCAGTTCCCGGTGGGGATACTACCGTTTAGTCCCACCCACACATATGCCAAGATTGTTGAGCTGAATCATATATCAATTGCACTGCTCCTGAGGAAGTCACAATGATGTCACAAAACGTGTTGAGCACTATAGATGCAATCGTTTTATTTTATGTGTTACACATATCGTTTTTACTCATTACCATGTATCCTATCTCAACCAGATTTACTCGTAATCCTCTCATCGGCTATGACCTTACTTATGGACTTATGGTTTTATGTTCTTTCTTTTTATTTTACATGGCTCCAACTATGATATATACTACATGTTTCTAATCTGTGACTAATGTCTTTGTATGGTTATTACCATGATGTCTTACCATTGTTTACAATATGTATTACCTATATTTATAATTTGTAATTGATTTTTCAATAAATATTTTAGGGCTGCAACTAACGATTACTTTCATAATCGATTAGTTGGCCAATTATTGTTTTGATTAATCGACTAATTGGATAAAAACCTCAACAAAAAAAGGTTGGTGTTTAATTTAGTTAATATTCTTGAATATCTATATACAGTGGTAAATATAAATATCCAGCTATATAGTCCACTCTGAGACATATATATGTATTATTAGAGATTTAAATGTGGTACATATCAGACTCAGACACCAAAAATTTTAAAATTTCAAAAGACCTAAAAAACTTGCAAATTTTCAGACCGGATTGGTATATAATATTCATGGCAGACTCCCTTATTAATAGGCAGGTAGTTTGATACAAGCTCCCTGCGCCTGCTGTCACTTATGCTGGCCATACACAAACTAAAATTTTTTAGAACATTTATAAAAACATTTGTCCGATTTTCTAACCATTAGTGGGGTCCATTTGGTGTTCGTTGTCAACCACAGTGACAGGAAAATTTGAAGGAGCAGAATGTAAAATTTCTCTATCAAACATATCTTCATATAGTGTATGTGGTTTTTGCTCAGAAGTTATATTCATTTTAAAATTGAATGTTAAATGCAAGTTGAATTTTCAAACAACACTTGTCCATTCAACAAATATACAAATCATTTTTGTATAAATATAGATGCAAATATTTCAATATATGTATGGGCAGTATAAGACATTTAGTAGCAGCAGCATGCTTTTTTTATCACCTGTCATGATGGGATTAAAAAAAAAAAAATGGCCCTTTTATAGTAAAAAAAAAAAAACAGCAGATAATCACTACTGTAATATAATTATAATTTCTACTGTGAAACAGTGAAAGTATTTATATCTTGTATCATATGAATTGTATGTATATAAAAAAAATATGCCCAGAAGTCGGATATGCAGGATATTTTAACCACTTAAGCCCCGGAAGATTTTACCCCCTTCCTGACCAGGGGGTATTTTGCGATTCGGCACTGCGTGACTTTAACGGACAATTGCGCGGTCGTGCGACGCTGTACCTAAACGAATTTGGCGTCCTTTTTTTCCCACAAACAGAGCTTTCTTTTGGCGGTATTTGATCACCTGTGCGATTTTTTGATCACGCGCTATAAACAAAAAAAGAGCGTCAATTTTGCAAAAATAGCAATATTTTTCCCTTTTTTTATATGAAATTCCCCCAAAAATAAATGTAAAAATCAAAATTTTTTAATATTTTCGGCCAATTTGTTTTATGCTACCTATGTTTGGTAAAAAAAATCGCAAAAAGCGTATTTTGATTGGTTTGCGCAAAAGTTATTGCGTTTACTAACAAAGGGAAAGATTTTTGTCATTTTTGTTGTTTTTTTTTTTAACGCGTAATGGCGGCGATCTGCGATTTTTTTTTGCGGTACTGCGACAATGCGGCGGACAGATCGGACCCTTGACTGACATTTTTGACACTTTTGGGGTTACCAGTGACATTTCTACAGTAATCAGTGCTATATATATGCACTGTTACTGTAAAAATACACTGGTAGTGAAGGGGTTAACTTTATTTGAGAGGGAGGGGCTGTGTGTGTCCCTAGGGGCGTGATTCTAACTGTGATTGGCTGGGGCTTCAACTGTATGCAGAGTGATCAATGGATCTACATAGTAGATCCATGTGATCATCTCTCATACAGAGAGGAGAATGACAGGCAGCTTGTTTACACAAGCTGCCTGACTTTCTCCCTCTCCCCCGCCGATCGCAGAGTGGCCGGCGGCGATCGGGTCCGCCGGTCACACGCGCGGGGGGGTCCGTGACCACGCGGGAGCGGGAGCGCGCCTCCGGCGGCGCGCGCTCGCTCCCTTAACCCTCACAGGCGAGCGACGTAGCCCTACGTCACTTTGCTGTGAGGGGCTGACCGCCCACGTAGATAGTCGTGCGGCGGTCGGCAAGTGGTTAAGTGGGAGTCAAACATGAAGCTATATGAACGGTGGAGGGGGTAACATTTATATATTAAAGTAGTACTAACAGCGGAGCCTTTTTTTTTTATGGATATAATAATTTTAAATATAATGCACACTACTAGTATACTAGTAAACTTTTACTCTAAATGTAATTGTAATGCCTTATATTACCTCTAGTCTATCATCCTACACCTTCTCTGGATTCCGATACTGATCTTCCCTGCACAGAGTCCTTAAAGTGATTGTAAACAAGGTATATAGTGGAGATCTTCAAACTACGGCCCTCCAGCTGTTGCAGAACTACACATCCCATGAGGCATTGTAAAACTCTGACATTCACAGACATGACTGGGCAAGATGGGAATTGTAGTTCCTGAACAACTGGAGGGCCATAATTTGGAGACCCCTGATATATAGCAAGGTAAAAAAAAAACCCTCTGCCTTTAGAATCACTTGGTTCTTTCTCTTGTCCAGGACTATATTTCCCATGAGGCATCGCTGCTCACACATACATAAGTTCTCTGCTATCTACTGACATGTACGGAGGGTGTACTGAGCTGTATGTGCGTTGCACTGTATTTTCTGATATGTAAACAAGTAATGCATTCTGTATGCAGGACAACTAATCGGCTGACCGATTAATTGATTACGAAAATAGTTGACAACTATTTTCATAATCGATTAGTTATCGATTAATCGATTAGTTGTTTCAGCCCTAAAATATTTGGCTTTATACATATTTTTCTGTCTTTGGCAGTCAAATATACATGTTATATGTTACCAACCAGTATAGTGACACACCTCATTTAAAGTCCCAGTTTTCCTCCCCCCTCTTTTCCTTTTATATTCATATGATTAGAGATGGAGGCACACGGCATCATGTGCCTCATTCAAAGTCCCACCAATTTGTAGTCTCTTCTTTTTATTATTCCTCCTTAGTCTATTCTCGAAATCTTCCAGCCATGCAACATGTTTTGTAACTGTAGTATAAGTATAAGTAAGATCACGATGTGGAGGCGCCATTTCATCCTCAAGGGTGCAAATATGGCCTTCCAAGGCTGTGGTGATGTCTCTAAGTTTCTGCATATCTTGATGGATAAAAGAAATTTCAGTTTTAAACCCTTTAACATCTGTAGCTAGGGAAGTGATAGAGACATTGCAGGCAGTGACCGCATGGAGGATATCCCTGAGTATAGGCTCCAGTCCATCTGGGTCTGGAGCTGGTGTGGCATGCAAATCAAATATGTCTGCAGGCGTAATTACAGTGTCCCAGTCTGGTAGGAGGATAGCAGAATCATCCAGGGGAGCTATATCATCCTCTTTCGATTGTTCCCCACTGCGATCACTGGTAGAAGCAGACTGTAGAGGAGCCTCTTTGGCAGCTGGCTTTGGAAATAACTTTTAAGCGGCCTCCTTATACTGTTTGGCCAAGGAGGTAAACCCCCATCTTGGGTCGCGTGGTCCACTGCACAACAGGTAGTGGAGCCACGCTTAAACATGTCCCTACGTCGCGGTAGTACGATCGGGTGATAGCTGGAGTACTAGGCAATCAACCAGTACTTTTGGGAGATATTTGGTAGCCAGTGACGTCACCAACACATGCCCTAAAAAGGGAACTGCATACCTGTGCCGTTCCTTCAGAACGATGTGCTGCGTCCGTGAATCCGGCGTGCATGCTCGGGAGTGAAGACATTGCGGCTGCCGGAGCCTGCAAACCCAGAAGGAAAATGGCCAGTAATGCATATGATGCTGTGTGAGCCAGAACAAGCAGCTTCCTGTCCCTTTACTGAATAGAGACAAGCTATCTATGGTAATAGATGGACATAGTGAAATCGATTAGCCATGACACTATGGACTGCAGCCTCAACACGTGAGCCTCTCATTACACAGTAAGGCAAATAAACACAGGAAATAATAACTACTACTACAGTAATGCCTAGTTAAAACATTTGGAAGTGTACAATGCCTGTGAATGTGCATATAATACCACATTTAGAGAAGCGAGCGGGGTGGGGGCTTAATGGGTTAGCACCTCTACCTTGCAGGACTAGTGTTTTTGTTAAAATTTCGATCTGAACACTATTTGCATTGAGTTTGCATGTTCTCATGTATTTGCATTAGGTGGGTTTCTTCTGGATACTTTGGTTTCTTCCCACACTCCAAAGATATGCTGGTAGGTTACTTGGCTCCAGTCTTAACTGGGTCTAGTGTGTGCGTACAGATTGGCTGTGCACATGTGTCATCACAGAGTCGAGGAAAGACTTGGCGACCTACCTCTTAGAAAAAAAAAAGTTGCCTGAAAAGTTTTACGTAAAAGGCTCTCAAGTGTATCAAACAGGGTGTCCTGAGAGCTGGCCCATAGAATCACAAAGAGTTGACTTAGTGTATATATACATACATGCATGTTAGAAGCATAGTGTCATAATTATATTTTTATGTTTCAGTTCAGAATGCTCGGGGGATTTTAGTCACTCATTTGTAGTTGGTGCAGTCCTCAAGAGATCAGTTCTTGAATAACTCATACAGTATTCAAGGCAGAGCTTTTTAGCACCCCAGAGGCTCTAACCACAGAATTAGTTCTATACTAACATGCCAGATCAACTTTTTTTTCTGTCTTGTATCTTCTGTACCCTTAGATTGTTATATGAAGATTTAAGAAATATTTGTATTGTACATTAATTTAGCATTTCCTTATAAACTTCTTTTCATCTTAAAAGCCGACTTCGACTATGGATACAAGCTGTGATGATATTGTTCTTCTCTCTCAGAAAGTATAAAAGGGCAACATTTTTTGTCGATGCAGAACCACAATTGTATTTTTTGTGTGCCTGTAAGATTAGTTTTATTGATATTACTGCGCTGTGTTTTGTCCTAACCTCTTTCAATTTTACTGGACAGCATGGTCTGAATATAAATCCTGTATAATATCCTTTTTTGTTCTATCATATCCTTATTTCCTACATATATTATCCACTAGAAGTTCAGGGTATTTTCTTTTACTTTTCATACATGTTAAAATCTGCATTTTTGCTAGAAAATTCCTTGGAACCTCTAAACAAATATATATTTTCTGAAAAAAGAGGCCCCCGTAAAAAAAAAAAAAAAAAAAATGGTGGCATTAGCAATTTGTTTTTGTTGCGCAATGTTTGCACAACTGTTTGTCAAATGCATATTTTCAGGAAAAATACACCAAAATTAGTTTTAGTGCACGCAAAAGCAATATAATAACCATTTGTTGGTAAAACATAAACTATGGATTTGTGTTGAATAAATAAGGTACCAAAGATGTCAAGCTTCAAAATTGTGCGTGCCTATAAAATGGCAAATGACTATGGTACCCCAAATTGTAGGCGACACTTTAAAAGCCTTTATAGGTTATCAATTTAGGGTTAACTATGCATTTTGGCTATACAATCATTTTTCTCACCCCCAACTAGGCTTGTGACGGTATCAGATTTTCATGCTGCGATTAATTGATTAAGGTTTTGCCACGGTATACGGTATTATCACGGTATTCTATTATTAAATTTAAATTATTAAATTTCTACCTCACTTGAATTTCATTGCTGAATTTAGGGGCTTTGGTTCACTTATGCACATTATTATATAGTCAGTCAGTACAGACTCTGTGAACTAGGCCTAAAATAGGTCATCAAGCAGTGTCTGGCCTAACTGGTGATAACTGGTCCTGGCGCTCAGCTCCGATCCGATGGCCTGGTCATTAAGAGGGCAAATCCTTGTGGTCAAGAAGTGGTTAAACCTGAAGGAGGTGTTGTTTATAAATGACTTTACTATTGCTTTAGGCCTGGTTCACATGTATGCGGGTTGGCGGTTCACATGTATGCGGGTTGGCGGCCCACATTTGCACAGGCATAGCAGCCCATTGATTTGAACGGGCTGCTATGCCCTCATTTTCCGCAGAAAAAGGTACATGCAGCATTTTTTTAAAATTCAGTGGCCTTGAAATCCATCCTGTTTTTGCACCATGCGACTAACCTGCAGTTCCTGCTCTGGCAAGCTTTCTGCATTTTTTGTATACGTGGGCACGGCATTTAAAAACAGTTTGCGTGTGCGGCAACGGCAGGTAAGTCGCATGATGCAAAAGAAGGATGGATTTCATGGCCACTGCATTTTTTTAAATTCTGCATGCACCTTTTTTCAGCTG
Source organism: Pelophylax lessonae (assembly GCF_965119305.1). Lineage (NCBI taxonomy): Eukaryota > Metazoa > Chordata > Amphibia > Anura > Ranidae > Pelophylax > Pelophylax lessonae. The sequence goes on from NC_138772.1 coordinate 325,606,672, forward strand.
AAAACGCAGGCATAGCAGCTCAAGCTCATTCACATCAATGGGCTGCTATGCCTGTGCAAATGTGGGCCCCCAACCCGCATACATGTGAACCACCAACCCGCATACATGTGAACCACCAACCCGCATACATGTGAACCAGGCCTAAAGCAATAGTAAAGTCATTAATAGATAAAAACACCGGTCCTCCTGCAGGTTTAACCACTTCTGGATCGCAAGGATTTGCCCCTTTAAAGACCAGGCCATCGGATCAGAGCGCCAGGACCAGTCATCACCAGGTAGGCCAGACACTGCTTGATGGCTATATAATAATGTAATGTGGGCTGCTATGCGTGTGTGTGTATATGTATATATATATATATGTATATATATATATATATATATATATATATATATATATATATATATATATATATATATTTATATGTGAAAAAGTAAAGTGCGCTGGTCTGTGATATGCTGCTACCAGATGAAAAAATATGTGATAAAATAATTGATGGTGCGCTATATCAAAAATTATAAAGTGTGTATTCCAATCAATACAAACACAATTCCAAATATAAACAAAATATGTATACAGAAATAGTGAAGAAAAGTCCCACGACACGACTGTGTCAATAGTGAGACCACCAACAGTGATGGTGACAAGTGAAAGTGTCTGCTGTACAATACAAATCAAAATGTAAATAAACGGTGTATAAGTCCCAACACAACTGTATCAACGGTGAAACCACCAACAATGGTGAGGTGCTGACAGGTGATAGTTAATTCGCTTTGTGAATTGAAGTTCCCTCCACCTGCTGGAAAGCCTCCTTACGGGACGGAATAGGGTAAGTGCTTTTCTCTAGTGAAAATGAACAATCCTGGTGCCCAAACTGAACAAAGTGCTCCCCGCCGTGCATTCACAAGGGCCTGTCAGGCCTCTTACCAGATCAAATGGGTATATCAAGCACTGCACACTGCCCTCAGGTTCAACCGATATTGGTAGCCACAATGGATGTAGAAGTCCTATGTCACTCCACTGTTCACATTCGGGTAGGTTTCTGTGTTCAGATAGTACTCATGGCCACTTGTTATGGGTGATTATGAGGATCATTTCGCTCCAGCATTAACATGTAAAAGAATAACTGCCCATGGTGCATTACCCTTGATATTGCTTTATTGAATAAAAAATTGCACTTACATGTATGCGGAATAGACTTCACATAAAGATAAAAAGCGTTGAGGGATTCCTAAATGCCTGGGTCCGGCTGCAGCTCGGATCCTAAGCGACGTGGTGACGGCACGCCTCCTGCCTGACGCGTTTCCGCCGATTGGATATCTTCAGAGAAAGGAGGTTCTCGCGCGCCGTCACTTCCGTCCTTTTATTCTAAAGGGAGCCGCATCACTTCCGGTGTCTGCAGAGGAGGCGCCGGAAGTCTCTTACGGGTTCCTCGGCTTCAAATTATTAAATATACCCTAATATCCATAACAGTAATCAAATCTGGAGGTGGTTTAGTGATATTGGAAACGGAAAGGTTCCTCTTTACTACTTTGAGTACATCGCAAGTGACTGTATATCCCCTCTTTCTCGATCTCTCTACTGCTAAAATTCAACTATTTAATGTTGGATGTAATTTGAACTCTCAATAAGGAGTATAGTCTCTCCACATTGATAATTGGGATAAAATCTTACATAGATATCTCTATTTAAATGTCAACCTTGACACCGGAAGTGAAGGGTCCGATATTCCTATAACTAGGGGTATGTTGACATATAGATGTATATTTAAAATCTAAAGCTAAAATACAGCATAATACCTTTTAAAATATATAAATAAATAAAACACCTCTATATAAAAAATACATTCTGTAAAATAATAAAAGATTTTATCATACCAGATCTCTATATGTGGTCTGGATGTATGTATGTATAAAAAGTAACATGCTGGAAGGTATAATTTTAATACTAGCTATGTATTAACTGTTGTTAATATGAGAGTTGATATCCCAGTCTATGTTATGACCTCTAGGTCTATAACATTTTAGCTCATAAATCCAAAAGGTCTCACGTCTCGAAATTGACCTTTGTAGGTTACTACCTCTCCAATGTGGTACGTGTTTTTCAATGACCGTGATTTTGAGTTTTTTTGGATCTTTGTTGTGGCAAGTAGCATAATGCTGGGAGACACTATGTCCTGGGAATCCATTGTGGATATTTGTTAAGTGTTCTCCAACGCGAATGCCTGCTGTCCTAATAGTCCTACCTACGTACTGTAGGTTACATTCGCATTGTAGTAGGTATATTACACCTTTGGTATCACATGTTATGAACTCTCTGATGGGATATTCTTTCCCTGTAGTGGTGGAAGTGAATTTGTTGGTTCTCAGTGTAATTGCCTCTGTACATATCCGGCACCTTTTGCAGGGATAAAAGCCCTTCATGTTTGGGAATATCTCCATCTTGATGGGTCTTTCGACTGGGTTTCTGGCTATTAGTTCCTTCAGGTTCGTCGCCTTCCTGAAGATTATTTTAGGTTGGGTCGGTAAGACTTGCCCTAAGATTTTGTCCTCTTGTAGGACACCCCAGTACTTCCTAAAAATATAATTGAGCCACTTGTAATTGCTGGAAAACTTAGTGGTGAATGCGTATTCAAAGTGAGGAGAAGTTGAAGTATTTTTACATTTTGGTTCCACTAAGTTCTTTTGCTCCATGGGCATGACATTTTCAATCTCTTTGTCCAGCTCCGAGGTGTCATACCCTTTTTCCACGAACCTCTGCTTCAGGGTCCCTACTTGTTGTTGGAAGTATTCTTGTGTAGTACAGTTCCTGCGGATCCTTCTAAATTGACTTCTAGGTACTGAGCCTAGCCATTTGGGATGATGACAACTGTCGATAGCTATGAAACCGTTTCTATCAGTTGGTTTGAAGAAAGACTTGGTTGCAAAGCCCGAGTTTTTACGATAGATCACCAAATCAAGAAAGTTGATGGAGGTATTGCTGTATTGGTAGGTGAATCTAATACCCCAGTTGTTACAATTGAGGTTATCCATGAAATTTTTCAACGATATTTCATCTCCTTGCCATATCAGCAGTGTATCATCAATATACCTCCTCCAAATGACCAGTTCTTTCACACGATTGGTGAAAATGTTCCGGTCCTCCCAGAGAGCCATGAACAGGTTGGCTAAGCTGGGGGCAAATTTTGCCCCCATAGCCACACCTGTTCGCTGGCGATAAAAATTCTGGTTATAGTGAAAATAATTGTGATTCATCCCAAAGGTTAGAAGGTCCAAAATAAATTGTTTTTGTTTGAGCGGAATATCATGGTTCGCATCCAGGAATACGCTGACTGCTTCGTACCCCATCTCATGTGGTATGATGGTGTACAACGAGGTGACGTCCGCTGTAACTAGTAGTACGTCACCTTGAATCTCAACCTCTGTGATATCCTTAATGCATTGTGATGTGTCCTTAAGGAAAGCAGGTGTTGCCTGTACTAGAGGTTGTAAGAAATAGTCAACGTATTTTCCTATCCTCGAGGTTATTGATTCGATTCCGCTGACTATAGGCCTCCCGGGTGGATTATTCAGACATTTGTGAATTTTCGGGAGGTAGTATATAGTCGGGATTCTCGGTGAGACAGGGACTAGAAATTCTTTTTCTTTCTCATTTAAAATTCCCATATCAAAACCTTTATGGATAAGTTTTTCCAGCTTCTGTTTATATACGGAGGTGGGATCACTTCTTAGGACTTCGTATGTGGTCTGGTCTCCCACCAATCTATCCATTTCTTGGATGTAGTCATCCTTATTTAATAATACGATCCCTCCACCCTTGTCAGCTGGTCTAATCACTAGGTTCTTCTTCTCACATAGGGATTTAATACCCTTTTGTAAATCTCCTTGAGGTTTGAATTCCAGCTCTTTTTCTTCTAGTTCTTTAAGAACCAGATCCCTAAATACTGTAACATGATGGCTTGGGACTCCTGGAGGATTAAACAATGAGGCATTCTTCAAACCTGATGGAATTACAGTTGAGGTTTGATAGGAAACATAGTTCCTCTCTCCTGCTTTTGACAAAAAATGTCTCTTTATGTTGAGTTTCCTCACATATTTGTGGATGTCCACAAATGTCTCAAACTTATTTAGGGGTTTCTTCGGGGCATATTTTAGCCCTTTGCTCAATGTATGTTTCTCAGAGTCGGAGAGATCTATCTTACTCAGATTGAAGATCCCTTGGATTTCGTGACTCGTCCTTCTTTTCTTTGAGCCTCCTCTGCATCCTCTATTCATTTTCTTCTTTTTTTGCCTTTCTTTGGGCCCTGCCCTAAAAATAATTTTTGATATAGCGCACCATCAATTATTTTATCATATATATATATATATATTAGAGCTGCACGATTCTGGCCAAAATGAGAATCATGATTTTTTAGCTTGGAATAAAGATCACGATTCTCTGTGTAACAAAAAAAAAAAAATTGGGATAACTTACTGTTACGTTTTTTTTTTTTTTATTCATTAAAGTCTATTAATTGCATTTGAAAGACTGCTGCGCAAATACAGTGTGACATAAAATATTACAACAATCGCCATTTTTTTCTGTAGGGTCTCTGCTAAAAAAATATATAAAATGTTTGGGGGTTCTAAGTACTTTTCTAGCAAAAAAAAAACTGATTTTAACTTGCAAGCAACAAGTGTCAGAAAAAGATCCAGTCTTTAAGAGGTTAAACTTCCTTTCTCCCTGGCAGAGGGAAGGAAAAGATACAATGTAAACATTTTTGTTTATAGTTAGGCGCTAGCTGTGTGAGTGAATGAGTCATCCAGCTCACTGAAATGTATCAATTCACAAGTCAGACCCAGGAGCAGAGAAACTCTGTATTTTAAAAATGCCACAATAACAATACCGTGGCTAGGCAATACCGCGATATATCGAATTACCGAAAACCGGCATATGTCTACCCCCAACATTTGTGTGTGTCACAATTGCTGTTTACATACACATGTGTTCCTCATGGTTGCATTCTAGGTATTGTAAAAGTGATCACTTATACTGAAAAGTTTTAACCACTTGAATTTATAAATGACCTTTTGGACATTAAGTGGTTCAGAGGGGATCTTGCAACACAAGAACATTCTGCCTATATTTTCTGCTTAAGCCATGAGCTTTACTCTCTTTGGGTCCCTTTCACACGGGGCGGTCTCCATTGTGATCATCGGGGAATCCATTCACAGATCCCCTGCCGATCAAAGCATAGTGGGTGGATTACAGGTCTATGTCCGCTCAGTTTATGCAGGTTGTACAAAGAGAGAGCCCACTCTGTTTTATGGGTGGCCAGGTGTAAACAGACTCCAAACAGACAAAAAATGTTTGTCCATTTTAAATCCAATTCCCCTCTGATCCAATCCACCTACACAGAGATTGAATCCCCTTCCATTTGTTTTTAGTGGACCAGTTCCAAGGTAGGCGGGTGTAAACGGACACAAGTCCTCGTTACACCCACTGGTCCAGAGGGATGAATTGACTGTCTGATTAGGTCCGCCTGAAAAACTGATCAGAATGGTCATGTGAAAGGCCCCTTAAAGACTATACTTTCATACCCCTAATTTTCTCTCCACACTCATTGATCTCTAGTCTCAAACGTATAGTATGCACAATACCCCACTACTGTAAAAAATATCTACTTTCATAGGGCTTCTACAGAAGTTCCAACATATTTTTATGGAAAAAAAAAAACAATTCTGACTCTTAGGCCCCTTTCACACGGGGTGGATCTATTTGCACTGACTCCGCTGGCTCAGAGTGATCGGAGCAGGTGACAGGTCAGTCTCCACTCACTGTGCAGAGATGGACCTGTCAGAGTCCCGCTCTTCTCTATGGGGAGATCAGATGAAAACGGACAGCCTGTCCGTTCTCATCTGACCCGCTGGACAGATGGTGAACATATCGCTATCCGTCTGTTTTCAGTAGATCTTGTCAGTTTGGATGCTAGACGGGTGTCAGCAGACACATATCCACAGACATATCCACTGACATCCGCCTCCCCATAGAGGTCAAAGGGTGGCCCGATCGGGTCTGCCTGAAAAACGGACAGGCGAACCCAATTAGTCTGAGCGTGTGAAAAGGGCCTTATGCAGCCGTTTAACAAGCATTAAAGAGATTATGAAGGCTCAAAACCCGTGTAAAAATAGAGGTATACCTACTGTTTTTACCCTTTATTTTGTGTCTTTAACCACTTAAGCCCCGGAAGATTTTACCCCCTTCCTGACCAGGGGGTATTTTGCGATTCGGCACTGCGTGACTTTAACGGACAATTGCGCGGTCGTGCGACGCTGTACCTAAACGAATTTGGCGTCCTTTTTTTCCCACAAACAGAGCTTTCTTTTGGCGGTATTTGATCACCTGTGCGATTTTTTGATCATGCGCTATAAGCAAAAAAAGAGCGTAAATTTTGCAAAAATAGCAATATTTTTCCCTTTTTTTTATATGAAATTCCCCCAAAAAAAATGTAAAAATCAAAATTTTTTAACATTTTCGGCCAATTTGTTTTATGCTACCTATGTTTGGTAAAAAAAATCGCAAAAAGCGTATTTTGATTGGTTTGCGCAAAAGTTATTGCGTTTACTAACTAAGGGAAAGATTTTTGTCATTTTTGTTGTTGTTTTTTAACGCGTAATGGCGGCGATCTGCGATTTTTTTGTGGTACTGCGACATTGCGGCGGACAGATCGGACCCTTCACTGACATTTTTGACACTTTTGGGGTTACCAGTGACATTTCTACAGTAATCAGTGCTATATATTTGCACTGTTACTGTAAAAATACACTGGTAGTGAAGGGGTTAACTTTATTTGAGAGGGAGGGGCTGTGTGTGTCCCTAGGGGCGTGATTCTAACTGTGATTGGCTGTGGCTTCAGCTGTATGCAGAGTGATCAACGGATCTACATAGTAGATCCATATGATCATCTCTCATACAGAGGGGAGAATGACAGGCAGCTTGTTTACACAAGCTGCCTGACTTTCTCCCTCTCCCCCGCCGATCGCAGAGTGGCCGGCGGACATCGGGTCCGCCGGTCACACGCGCGGGGGGGGTCCGTGACCACGCGGGAGCGGGAGCGCGCCTCCGGCGGCACGTGCTCGCTCCCTAGACCCTCACAAGCTAGTGACGTAGCCCTACGTCACTTTGCCTGTGAGGGGCTGACCGCCGCCGTAGATAGTCGTGCGGCGGTCGGCAAGTGGTTAAAATGTCTTTATATGTAATAAAATATGTTTGTTAAACTGTTAAATGCATAAGGGCCCTTTTACACTAGCAGTCCAATCGGGTCCACATGTCAGGTTTTCAGGCGGACCTGATCAGTCTCTCTATTCTTTTTTTCTCTGTCTGCACCCATCTACATTCAATCCACTAAAAACAGACAAATAGGGATCCGTTCCCCCTACGTCTAGCGGATTAGATGGCAGTGGGGTGTGAACGGACAGGCGGTCTGCATAAGTGGAGTGGACACGGACCAGCCATCCTCCTGTTGAGTGGGAATCAGAGGACAGCCCCCCTGCTGAGCAAGCGGACCCCTGGCTGAGTCTGCCCCATGAAAAGGGGCTTAAGGGTCAGATATATATTTTTTACATGTATTTGAACTTCTGTAGAAGCCCTATGAAAGTAGATATTTTTACGGTAGTAGTGTCTTGATGTTTTCTGCCATGGGCTCTGAGTTTGTTAGTATTTTATGGTCAGTTTTGAAAGGTGTAGGGCTTTGAGTTCTGTTCACATGTTTGGATGCTGTTATGCACAATACCACGTATTCTCTGCTTCCTCTCCTGCGTATACTGCCCACTGTCTTCTCATCCAGCATTTCTCTCCTGCCCATATTCCATACTAAAACAGTTATCTAAGCTGGTGATGCTGTTCCCCTCTATTTGTGATTTTGGATTTATTTTTATGGACTTGCTAAAATAATGCTGAATTTACTGGACGTGCGGCCAACCAGAATTTTTTATGCTCATTGTAATCCGTAATAGACAGGGCCAGCACCTGGTCTGTGTGTTAGTGGAGGTGAAGATGGAAGACTGACCTAAAACAGTGTTCTCACACATCTACATACTAAAACACTTCTTCAATTGTGGGATCTCTCTTTTCTGGGGTGGGCACACTTTTGATAGTGTGTTGATAAATATAAATTTGATTATGTGAAATAAAAAATGTTTATTTACTGAATTACATGTATTACCCACATAATGGAATGGGGTACACTGTGGGGTTTATTTACCAAAGGCAAATTCACTGTGCACTACAAGTGCACTTGCTGTAGATCTGAGGCAGGCATGCAAGGAAAATAAAAAACAGCATTTTTGCTTGCACATGTTTGGATGATAGAAATCAGCAGAGCTTCCCCTCGTTTCAGATCTTCCCCTCAGATCTACAGCGACTGCACTTCCAAGTGCACTTGTAGTGCACAGTGGATTCGCCTTTAGTAAATTAACCCCTGTGTTTTAAAGTAATGCAACTACCACTTTGTAAAAAAGGACTACTTTGTAAATAAAATCTTAAATTTATTTAAGTCAGAATTGCAAATCAGGCCTTGAAATGCATGCAGGAATCAGCCAGTCTGCTCAGTACATTGGTTTTGCATTCCAACATACCTGTTTTACTGCTTGCCAGTTTTATGGTGATCCTAAAACCTTTTGCTCACCTGTTTATAGACTACTAAATCTCCTAAAAAGTTCTAACTCCCTAGATTTTATCCAAAACTAAAAAACTAAGGTGAAACTGGCACTGAATGGCAACCTCCCTCCTCATCCCAAATTGCTACATTAAAATGGGATAAAAATAAAAAAACCTGTGTGGAAAAAAGTTAAAAAATATTTATCTCCCCTCTTGCTTTCGTTTGTACCTAGGTGAGATCATGGGAACATTAAGGATCCTAATCTTGTGGGAGGCTCTCCTGCACTGTGCTGGAGCATCTTCTCATGGGATTTTGAATAATGACCATTCCTAGGAGCTCAGAAGAATTGTGAGATTCCAGGAATTCAGACACTTTGATAAATGCGCTGGCATACCATGAGTTTTGTCCAACGTGGTGCATGCCACCTTTCTGAACTTATCTCCATTATTTACATCTGACAGGTATATGGTACTCCCAGAGGAGACAATAAAGATTCTCAGAAGAGAGAAGCGTACACACAACAGCTATGCCCAGTCTTTCCCTCTTCTACCTATTCACAGAAGCCTTTGTATTTTGTAAATGGCTTCACATAATACAAAGGCTTCTGTGAGTGGGCAGGAACAGGGAATGTGTGGGTATAGCAGCTGCATCAACTCTGCACCTAAAGGAACTGAGACAAGGTTTAACTTTGGAGCTCCAAAAGCTATCTTCCTGGAGCGCAAAAACCTGTCAGATGTGAATTAAAGAGATCTCTAAAGGTAGCATGCACCTTATTGAACTTAACTCATGGTATGCCTGCACTTTTTTACTAAGTAGCTGAATTCCTGGAGATCACAAAGAAGCTGCTTTTTTGTCCAATGGAATTTTTCCTTTTCTAACTAAGACAGCAGGATGTTGCTTCCATCGCTAGTGATCAAAAGAACAATATCTCGCTGATGTGGCTATAGAGGGAGCGATTCCACACAGACAGCCTTTTTAGTGAACCTTCCACTGGTAATTTGTCTCTAGTGGCAGAATCATCTGCGTGTCATCAGCCTTAAGAATAATTCTTACACAAGTTAACGCTTTATTGATTCATTTCTGCACTTAGGTTTGTACTATTAGCACTTTTTTAGGTGGAAGATAGATTTTCTTCTTCTTTTTTTTTTTTTGAGGACTTTATCAGCACTTTTTGGGGATGGCTGCCACCTAGTAGTAGTTACCCCTCATTACATGTATTTAATTTTTGCGGTTTTACCTCTTGCCCACCAGCCGCCGCAGTTTTACTAGGGCAGGTCAGCTCTATTACGTGAAACGACGTACCTGTATGTCGTTTCGTGTAATAGACAGTAGGGCGTACACGCTGGTTAGCCAGAGGGGGAGCCAATCAACGGGTCCCGGCGGCCACCCGCGATCGCTCCCATAGAGACAGAACGGCGGTCTGCCTATGTAAACAAGGCAGACTGCCGTTCGGTCACAGATGAACACAGGGATCCTGTGTTCCTACTATTTATCATCATCTAGTGAGTACATACCCCACACAGAAAGCATCCCCTAGGGCAGTGATGGGGAACCTTGGCACCCCAGATGTTCTGGAACTACATTTCTCATGAAGCTCTACTACACTGCAGAGTGCATGAGCATCATGGGAAATGTAGTTCCAAAACATCTGGGGTGCCAAGGTTCGCCATCACTGCCCTAACCCTTTAATCGCCCCTCGGGTTAACCCCTTCCCTGCCAGTGTCATTAGTACAGTAACAGAGCATATTTTTAGCACTGATTACTATAGTAATGTCACAGGCCCTCTCAAAAGTGTCAGTTAGGTGTCCAATCTGTCTGCCGAAATGTCGCAGCCCTGCTAAAAATCGCTAATCCCCCACCATTACTAGTAAAAAAAAATTACATAAATCTATCACCTAGATTGTAGACGCAGCCCTGCTAAAAATTGCTAATCGCCACCATTACTAGTAAAAAAAAATTACATAAATCTATCACCTAGATTGTAGACGCAGCCCTGCTAAAAATTGCTAATCGCCACCATTACTAGTAAAAAATTAATAAATAAATTTACAAAAATCTATCCCCTAGATTGTAGACGCGATACCTTTTGCGCAAACCAATCAATATACACTTTCATTTTGAAATTTCATTTTTTTTACTAAAAATATGTGGCAGAATACATATTGGCCTAAATTGATGAAATTTTTTTTTTTTTAAATTTTTTTATTAGCTGTGTTTTATAGCAGAAAGTAAAAAATATTGTGTTTTTTTTTTTCAGAATTGTCAAGCTTTTTTTGTTTATAGTGCAAAAAATAAAAACCACAGAGGTGATCAAACACTAAACAAAAAAAAAGAAAGCTCTATTTGTGGGAAAAATTGGACATTCATTTTATTTGGGTAGAGCGTCGCACGAACTCACAATTTTCAGTTAAAGTAATGCAGTGCCGTATCGCAAAAAACGGCCTGGTCATTAGGGGGTAAAACCTTCTGGTCTTTAAGTGGTTAATTTGATGATTATGAAATCCAGCATTTAATTCATGCATGCTATTATTTCTATGTGGAATTTCCTTGCACTGCACTGTCACTTTTTATACTAATGACTCAGTATTACAAATAAACGTTAGAGAAATCATCAAGTGTGCCTGAATAATGTAAACATGCATGTTGAGTATTCAGAAAGGGGGGCATGTCACTTTCCTGTATTTAGTCCAATACATTGATCCTCTCAGAGGAGAGCGTTACTTTTTAGACTACATTTCATTACTTACCTCCTCCTTTCCAACCTTCAAAATTCAGGAATTACCTGCTAATTAATACAGTTGTGACTCACACACCATCTGCCAGTGCCAGGAACTTTCTGAAGTCAGTACTAGGAAATTTCAGTCCCCTACTGCAAGTCACCCCCACTAAGCAGGTGGTGTTATCATCTTAATGACACTGCCTGAGTGAAGGAGGGTAATGGTACTGACACCGATAGACGAATACAAATACTTAGCTTAAATATGCCCCTGGAATCTAGAGCAGACAGGAATATTAAGTGTTTTATCTTAGCACTTTTGAAGTCAGAATACGTTATTCAGAAAGGAAATTTGCTTATAAATGGCTTTATATGTCCATACATACCATACTATGCTTGTCATTTCACACAATAACCTGTGCAGCAAGGTTATCTTAACCACTTAAGCCCCGGAAGATTTTACTCCCTTCCTGACCAGGGGGTATTTTGCGATTCGGCACTGCGTGACTTTAATGGACAATTGCGCGGTTGTGTGACGCTGTACCTAAACGAATTTGACGTCCTTTTTTTCCCACAAACAGAGCTTTCTTTTGGTGCGATTTTTTGATCACGTGCTATAAACAAAAAAATAGTGTAAATTTTGCAAAAATAACAATATTTTTCACATTTTTTTATATGAAATTCCCCCCCCAAAAAAAAGTAAAAATCAAAATTTTTTAACATTTTCAGCCAATTTGTTTTATGCTACATATGTTTGGTAAAAAAAATTGCAAAAAGCGTATTTTGATTGGCTTGCGCAAAAGTTATTGCGTTTACTAACAAAGGGAAAGATTTTTGTCATTTTTGTTGTTTTTTTTTTTTAACGCGTAATGGCGGCGATCTGCGATTTTTTTTGCGGTACTGCGACATTGGGGCGGACAGATCGGACCCTTGACTGACATTTTTGACACTTTTGGGGTTACCAGTGACATTTCTACAGTAATCAGTGCTATATATATGCACTGTTATTGTAAAAATACACTGGCAGTGAAGGGGTTAACTTTATTTGAGAGGGAGGGGCTGTGTGTGTCCCTAGGGGCGTGATTCTAACTGTGATTGGCTGTCTGTTGAGCTGTAGTTACACTGATCAACGGTCCTACATAGTAGAACCGTATGATCAGTGTTTCTACACCGGGGAGAATGACAGGCGGCTTGTTTACACAAGCTGCCTGCCTTTCTCCCTCTCCCCCGACGATCGCAGAGTGAGCGGCGGACATCGGGTCCGCCGGTCACACGCGCGGGGGGGTCCGTGACCACGCGGGAGCGCGCCGCCGACGGCGCGCGCTCGCTCCCCAGAGCCTCACAGGCTAGTGACGTATATTTACGTCACTTTGCCTGTGAGGGGCTGACCGCCGCAGTAAATCTGCGGCGGTCGGCAAGCGGTTAAGCATTGTGTGATTGTATTTGATTTCTCCTCACTTCCAGTTTCACAACAGGAACTAAAACAGGAAATGCCTCAGAAGTGAAGGAATATCTTCTGATAATAGCTGTAAAGTGTAGAATTTCCCATCATTTTCTGTCTTAGTGACAAATATAGAAGGGTAATCTACCCAGTGATAAGTATGAAAGATAGGTAATACTTTATGGACCAGTCCACTTGCCAAAGTCTATTATGAGCTCAGTTTTAGGTGAGGAATAGATTTGGAAGTCATCAGTAAAGAGATGGCATTGGAAACTGAGAGAGGTTATCAAGTGACCAAGGGAGGAGGTATATACAGAGAAGGGGTCTGAGGACAGAGCCTATGTGGACCCCTACAGAAAAAGGAAGTTGAGAGAATGAGATTTACTATAGGTAGAAGGAAAAGACTCAGAAAAAAGCAGAGTCTTGGAAGCCAAGAGAGTGTAATTTGTTTGAGCAGTAGCAGATGGGCAACTGTATCAAATACACCAGAAAGGTCTAGTAGTATGAGTATGGAGAAATGGTGATTAGTTTTAGCAGTTAGTAAGTTGTTATTACGTTTTTGTATGGTGATTGATGTGAAGTGTTAGCATAGGAAAGCCATACTGCTAAGGGGTCAAGAAGGTTGTTGTTAGAGAGGTAGCAGCTTGGATACTATAGATTAATCGTTCTAGAAGTTTAGAGGTAACTAGAAGCAAAAAAAAAAATGGTCTTAATTTTTTCAGCCTGGTGGGGTCCAGCAGGACTTATTAAGTATGTGGGTGACCAGTGGATGTTTCTGAGGGGAGGGAAAGATGCCAATAGTATGTAGAGATTGAAGAAGGTGAGTAAGATGGCATAGAATATAGCAAGAGGATGACCGTAGTAGTTGTGAGGAAATGGGGTCCAGGGATTAGGTGAGCTTCTAAGAGTAGTTTGGTAACCTCCTCTGTAAAAACAGGTTAAAAGAAGAATGTAATGAATTTGGTGGAAGACAGGTTAAGTTAGGTTGGAAAATATCTGTACAGTGGAGATTTCTTCAAAAGTTGCATCTCAAATGATTAAAAAAGCTCCTGGACAGCTAGTGAGTTAGTGGGTGGAGATGGTGGACAAAGCAAAGGGTAAAGGTAGAGAAGAGTCAACAAGATCTGGATGAGAGGGTGGTAATGAGAGTGATAAAAAAGGTTTGTTAAATAATGCATGTACCGTAACAAAAAAAAAAAAGTTCATGCATTTTGAATTGCAAAAGTGTGAATTGGCCCCTAAAGCACTGTAAAATGCACTGCTCTGTAACTACGCCACTTAAACAACGCAGATATTTAAATGTAAATCTCTGCGTTGTTTAAGTGGCGTAGTTACAGAGCAGTGCATTTTACAGGCGTTACCATTCATCCTTAAGGAAGATGCATTTTGCTGGAAACTGCAGTGTACATGCAGCAAACAGAATTTTTAAAAAATTGCACATGCCAAAATGTTGAAGTGTAAATGCAGCCTAATGCTTTTGACATTTTTCCTCTATACTCCTCCTTTTTCCAGCTTTATTCATGGTTCTTGCCAAACTGTTGCAAAGTGACATGAAATGTTAGAGTAGATGATGGTAGCACTGACAGCAGATACAAAAATATTATGGTGGCCATGGTCAGTAATAGCATACTAGCTACCGTGTTTCCCCGAAAATGTATTTATTTATTTATTATTTATTTATTTATGGTATGTATAATGACTATCTTAAAGTGCTTGTAACCCTAAAATAAATAAATAGCCTGATCCTTTAAAGCATGATAGACAGCACAGTCTAGGTGCTGTGTCATTTAGCCCTCCCTATGTTCTAAAAAAACCTGGAATAAAACAATAAAATGTAAAAAAAAAGTTTTTGTGTCTCCTGCCTTCTCTCTCCCTCTGTCAGCTCAGGAGTCAGCATTATGACATTCTGAAATCTCAAAAATAAACCTTGGATAAAGTCATTGTAAAATTATGTAATCAATTTTGTAAAAAGATTATGTAATGTGCAGTGTGTCTCCTTTTGTAAGTTTATTGTGGAAAATACCTTATTTACAGCGGGGCGCTCATGTGACCCTCCAGAGCTCTACTTTCCCTCTCCAAATACTTCAGAGGGAGGGGCTGAGATCCCCGCTAATGTCAACCCAGCTCCAAGCACTGCAGAGGGAGGGGCCACTGATGTCAGCCGGGAGGAGAAGATCTCCAGCAGGTTACGTGAGCATCCAGCGGCGCTGTAAATAAGGTATTTTCCACAAAAAAGTTACAAAAGGAGACACACTGCTCATTATATAATCTTTTTACAAGACCAATTGCATGTTTTTACAAGGATTTTTTCTAGGGCTTATTTTCAGGGTAGGGCTTATATTGCAGCCATCCCTGAAAATCACGCTAGGTCTTATTTTTGGGGTAGGGCTTATTTTCAGGGAAACAGGGTAGTACCTTGATGAATGCTATTATGGAGAAAAATTAGATTTATCTTATGGGTAGGGATAGTGTTTCTGACTAAAAATATTAATATTTAATGGCTTCTCTCCCCATAATAAGTCTAAGGGAATGCAAATGCAGCTGAAGCAGGTAAACTGATGGTCAATTGCATCTGCAATAAATTCTCAGGTATCTCAGAAGCTTCTCAAACTGATGTCAAAAGCATGCTGTATTTGTCCTTTGAAACCCATCAACACAGGCACTTACTGTGGCCATTGAGCTGCATAAAGGATTAAAAAACCCTGCCCTTTATAAGGCACAGAAAAGTGCTTTAGAAAAGTGCATTACACTTGCTTTGGGACTCTAAACCTATAGTAGCAGAGATTAAACCATCAGTTTAATCAACAAAAGGAAAAAAGCTGGTAGGAGGGTAGCCTTATCTTATCAGGTGACTGGCCTCTCCGCAAATCACAGATTTATTTCTCTCTGCAGCTTTAAATCCCAAAACTCAAAAATCCACACTTGCAGTTCCCATCTGCTCTGCAAGGATTAGGCCTGCCATACACAGTGCGTTCAGCAGGAGTGGGCTGAGATTCGAACCATTAATGGGCAGGCTGAATCGATTGATCATCTTGGGTACAACAAGCCTGCCGTATTCTCTTACTATTATCGCTTCATCCTGAGGGACCAACCTCAGGAAGAAGGGAAAACCCCTAGAGTTTAGAATCCACACACATACAGTCCAATGAGAGCACTAAAAATGTTCTAAAGTCCAAGGTAATTTATTGATAAAATTGATATATAGCAGAGTAAAGCCAACGCATTTTGGTGGCCAAATACACTCCCCCCCCCCCCTCATTGGGGCTTAAGAATTGTGACTGTGCTTTAATGGACTCAGGTGAACGAATACCACATAAAACTGCACCTTGATTTTCTGCTTGGAAAGGTCCAGGAGGGCAGGGTACACCGGTGCTAGTGAATGCAGCAAAAGAATTGCATTAGTAAATTTAGTAAATTGTAGTAGCAGCTATCTTTTGTAAAAGTTTAAGAACAGAGTTCAGCAATGTGAAAAGTGCTGGCTTTTCCATCTTATCTTTAAGAAGAAGCTAGCCAGAATCAGATAGATTACACAGTTGGTGTCACTACCCCCAGGGATTTTTGGAGCATAGACTCCAGCAAGAGAAACCAGGGAGTTTAAAGTAAAACCAAACTCTAGTTTAAAAGGAAAAAAAATCTATTTGAGTATGTGTTCTTAAAGTAAGTAAAGTCTCGTTCTTTTTTTATTTAGAAATAACAAACATGTTATACTTGATAAGGCAATACAGCTGGCCCTCCTGTACTGGGCCCGGGTCCCATGAGTTCAAAAGGGAGGCCCAGGCACCTGCTGAGCAGAATGGCAGGCTGTACTGCCTTATTGAAGAAACCAATCAGAATACTTTATTAACCCCAAAGGGAAACCGATCCTCATTTCTAATACTTGTGCCTTCATTTCCCTGTTTGCCCCCCCCCCCTGCCCTGCAAATGCCAGCAGCTGCTGCAGGCATCCAGGTGGATCGGTTTTTAGAATGAGTGGGGGGGGGGAACCCTGTCAGGTAGGCTGTAGGGGGCCCCATGATTTTTAACAGCAGCCCTGCTTACCTGCTCTGTGCAGTGGTTTTGCACAGAGCAACTCAGATCCTCCTCTTCTTGGGTCCCTCACCGGCGCTCCTGGCCACTCCCTCTTGCTGATTGCCCCCACAGCAAGCAGCTTGCTAGGCGGGCACCTGTGATAAGCCACTGCTCTGTGTGTCCATTCAGACATGGAGCCGTGGCTTGGCCTCGCCCCCTTTTCATTGGCTCACTGACTTTGATTTCCAGCAGCGGGTGCCAGTGGCTGTGTCTCAGCCACTCAGGAGGTAGAGTCCCTGGACAGCTCAGTCTCTCATGCAACATCACTAGATAAAGATGGGTCTCAGATAAGTATTAGTGGGGGCTGAGAGGGGCTGCTGCACACAGAAGGTTTTTAATCTTTATGCATAGAATGCATTAGGATAAAAAAAAACACCGTCTGCCTTTACAACCACTTTAACTCAAAAAGTACCTTCTGTTGCTCTCAGCCTCCTTCAAATCTCCAAATTAGTTTTTTGCTGCTGTGATCCAACTTGCTGTTAGAGGGTTGCTGCGTTCATTCTCCATGACGTAACTTTATGTAATAATGTAGCCACCCTCACTTGCTACTGACATTAACTGGGGAGAAAGGATTGGTGACTATGGGTTGTGCAATGTGCTTGTTCCAAATGCAAGTGAGCGAGAAAAAGAGAGGTACTTGAGCTCATTGGGTGGGGAGGATACAAGGAGGCAGAAAAACACAGAAAAGATTTATTGAAAATTAGATTACTGGCCCATTAATTAGTGGATATGCGTGTTTTTTTTTTTTTTTTTTTCTAGAGAGTATAAGGATATTTTTAGTGTTCCTTTGACTCCGATCAGAGAGTCCAGACTTTCACAGCATGGTGGAGATGGATGGGGAGATCTCACTGTTTAAGTCCCAAACAGCAGAAAAAAACCCAATGAGTTAATAAAAGCATGCACACTTCTTCTCATTTCATTGTATACCAGGCATTGTGTAA
The DNA here is from genome assembly GCF_965119305.1 of Pelophylax lessonae. Classification (NCBI taxonomy): domain Eukaryota; kingdom Metazoa; phylum Chordata; class Amphibia; order Anura; family Ranidae; genus Pelophylax; species Pelophylax lessonae. The sequence continues at coordinate 325,624,474 of NC_138772.1, forward strand.
GGTTGTCTGTGAAATAACATGCACTGAAACTGCAAAGCAAAGAGGTCACAGGATTTTAGGCAAAAGACTGTTAATTAAAAGGTTTCCTTGGCATTCTAGGTTTGAAACCAGGGTGTGAAAATTGTCAACTGCAGTTACTAAAAGAGAATTAGTGAGCTCAAATTAGTTTATTGTTGCTGAACAAGGAAGAAGAGTGTAGATAAAGACATATAGTCATGGTATAATTATATTCAAAAACAAAAATAAACTTTTTATACATTTGTGTTTTTATTTTTTTATTGTTGGTGGTGCTAGCAGTAGTATTATCCATTTCTTTTCTGCATTTTTTATTGAGCTTTTTTGAGTGTAGCACGACCCCCATGGAGGCTGCTTGGTAATAGCACCTCCTCTGCACTCCCTAGACCCTGAGGCATCTCCGACCCACTGGGCACTACAGGTTCAGACATATTAGAATAGTAATACTCTTGACACATATACCAGTGTAACTGTTTACTGGATTAATTTGAAGGCAACAGATACAGAATCAACACAACAAATATGCAATCAGGAATTAGGGAGAGTTTGATCTCCCAAGTCCCAAGAATGGATGTGGGAATTGCGACACAAACTCCAACCTAAATCAGATAATTAGCAATATATATTGTAATATATATATATATGTAGTAGGTGAGAGTGACTATGATGCAATAGTGTATTATTCACTATTAAGCAACTTGAACTCAATACACTCAGCAATAACTGTTATGTCATCTAGGTCAAAAAGATTCAATCTAAACTACTGGCATAAACACTCTGAAATCTGGGGGCCACCTTTAAGGATTAATGAATGGAGTCACTACCCTAGCAAGGCCTTGCGGTTCTTCGCCAGCAGTTGGAGCTCTAATCACTTTGTTAAGTGATATTTGTAATCCACAAAAGTGGTATAGGTGATATCCAGATCCTAATGTAAATGTATGCTGTATGCAGATATAGATATACTTGAGATTTTTCACAGATCACCCGGCACTTTACTGTAGCGACAGTGTCCAGCAGTGATCGCCACAGCCTTTCACAGGATTCTCTCTCTCTCTCTGATGCTGCGTCACAGGCAACTTCAGCACTCTCAGTGTGTAGGCCTCTCTCTATCTCCGCACCGCTCTCTGTCCTTTCAATCCCTCGCACTGGACTGGTCACCTCACCGTGACTTCCGCTGTCCTCTTTCAGGATGCGTTCTCTCCGCAAGCTTGGCCTTGGCTCCGGCCTCTCTCCTGAGCAGTCTGCTCAGCTGCTCTCCTCCGCACACCCGCACTCCACGAGTCCTTCGAAGCAAGAGAGCGTGCACCCGACCCCGCCCCCAATTTATCTCTCCTCCCATGATCCTCCGCGGATCTCTCAAGGTTCCCTGGGAGTGTGGTCCAGTCAATCCATCAATGCATGGTCTCCGCCTTCTTTCAAACTACACCCCCATAATCCAGTTCACTGCTCCCTGAGAGAGACCCATCTTCTTTTCCACAGTTCTTAAAGGAGCAACTGATCCAGTCTTAAATCGCAAGTCAATACTATATCGTCATATTTCAACCTGGCTACATCAGCATAAGCATTTTGTTTTTTTGTTTTTTCACAAACCCTCCCCTCGGCTCTATTTTCCTTTTTTTTGTGCGTTTTGGAGCTCTTTTGAGCTTTTTTGCGCTTTTCACCCCTTTTTGTGCATTTTTGGACACTTAGGCATAGGCGTCTTTTGTTTGAAAGCTCCGTTCAAAAACGCGAGTTTGGTGGGAGGTTTTTTTCTGCCTGTAATAGCATATGTCTGTAAATTCGTGAAAAAGCCATAGTGTGCATGGACACATTGGCTGACATGAAGAGGAGTTTCCAGGCAGAAAAAATGAGAGCTCAAAAAAGCTCAAAAGTCTGTAGGAGCCTCTTATTTGAACTGCAGTGTGCATGAGCATTACAGCTGCAAGGCATATAAGGAAGGATTAGAACCTCTACCAGTAGCAGTTTTTTTTTTCTTTGTAGAATGAGGAATAGATAGAACTGCTTGCTTCCTGCTTGGACCCTAGTAGAGCTGCAACTAACGATTATTTTCATAATTGATTAGTTGGCCGATTATTGTTTCGATTAATCAACTAATCGGATAAAAACCTCAACCAATAAAAGGCTGGTGTATAATTTAGTTAATATTCTTGAATATCTATATGCAGTGGTAAATATAAATATCCAGCTATATAGTTGGATATTTAATCCACTCTGAGACCTGATATATGTATTATTGGAGGTTTAAATGTGGTACATATCAGACTCAGACCAAAATTTTTAAAATTTGAAAAGACCTAAAACACTTTTTTGCAAATTTTCATACCGGATTGGTATATAATATTCATGACACACTCCCTTATTAATAGGCAGGTAGCTTAAAACAAGCTCCCTGCACGTGCTGTCACTTATGCTGGCCATACACAAACTAAATCTTTTTAGAAAAATTAAAAAAACATTCATCCGATTTTCTAACCATTAGTGGGGTCCATTTGGTGTTTGTTGTCAACAACAGTGACGAAGGAGCAGAATGGAAAACATCTCGATCAAACAAATCTTCAAATAGTGTATGTGGTTTTTTCTCAAAAGTTATATTCATTTTAAAATTGATTGTTAAAAGCAAAAAGCAAGTGGAATTTTCAAACACTCATCCATTCAACGAATATACAAATAATTTTTGTACAAATATTCTTGTCCAAAAATCCAATACATGTATGGGCAGCATAAGACATTTAGTAGCAGCAGCATGCTTTTCTTAATCACCTGTCATGATGGGGTTAAAAAAAGAATAAAAAATAGCCCTTTATAGTAAAAAAAAAAAAAAAACAGCAGATAATCGCTACTGTAATATAATTAGAATTTCTACTGTGAAACAGTGAAAGTATTTATATCTTGTACCGTGTATGTATATAAAAAAAATATGCCCAGAAGTCGGATATGCAGGATATTTTAACTGGGAGTCAGACATGAAGCTATATGATAAGTGGAAGGGGGAAAATAACATTTATATATTAAAGTAGTCTTGACAGCTGAGACTTTTTTTTCATGGATTTAATAATTTTAAATATAATGCACAATACTGGTAAACTTTTACTTTAAATGTAGTTGTAATGCCTTTTATCACCTCCAGTCTATCAGCCTCCAGCTTCTCTGGGTTCAGATGCTGATCTTCCCTGCACAGCGCCCTTAAAGTGATTGTAAGCAAGGTATATAGCAAGGTTAAAAAAAAAAAAAAAAAAAAAAAAACCTCTGCCTTCATCACTTGGTTCCTTTTCTTGCCCAGGACTACATTTCCCATGAGGCATTGCTGACGGTGTATGGAGTTATATGTGTGTTGCACTGCATTTTCTGATATTTAAACAAATACCGTATTTTCCGGCATATAAGACGACTGGGCGTATAAGACGACCCCCCTAATTTTCATCTACCGGTAATACTTATACTTAGGTTACCTTGGAGATATTATACTCGGCGTATAAGACGACCCCCCATTTTTGGGGGATTTTTTGGAGGTTCAAAAGTAGTCTTATACGCCAGAAAATACAGTAATGCATTCTGTATGCAGGACAACTAATCAGCTGACCGATTAATCGATTACGAAAATAGTTGACAACTATTTTCATAATCAATTAGTTGCCGATTAATCGATTAGTTGTTTCAGCCCTAGACCCTAGGACAGGGAATGTGGGGCAATTTACCCAGCAGTGACACATATGGCAATAAAAACCTGACAAAGGGCCTAACTTCTTCCCCACTTTAGCAAAAACCTGGAATTAGGTTTTATCCGCAATCATTAATGGTATAATGTAGTTACATTCCTGTGAGGCTGATGCAGGGTTAATTATATTTGACACAGTACTTCCTACATATTTGCTATTGCTATCATTAATGTAGGTGGGTTTGTTTTTAATACCATATAACACCATTTAAACAGTGTAAACTTCGAAATGACTCACAAGTGTTACATGATGAATAAACTATGAGAAATAGAACCAGCAAGCTACTGAAAGATTAAAAGATTAAATAAAGCATCAACATGATGGTTTCCTTTTATCTACCATCCCTTTTTCTCCATTAAATATACTTATTGTATTCTGTCATGCAGTGGATACTGTGGTGAGAAACTAGAACCTATTCATCCACATAGCACAACAGTGGCATTTGCTTCAGGTTAAAATAAGAACACAAAGTGCACCTGTCAGTACCATTAAATACAGTGCAGAGGGATATTGAATATGAATATTGGCCAAACTTCAGTTGTGGCTCTAATGAAAGCAATGCTGGTTGTCCGGATTCTCTTCTAAAGAAAATAGAAAGGGCGGCCATGATTAAATCCTCAGAGGTAGCAGGTGGTGCTAAGAAAGATACTTCCACTGCATGTTAAAAGAAAAGGGAATAAAAACAAAATATAGCTAAGAAAAGTAAAGGATCATTCCAGTAAATTCTATTCAGTGGAGGGGATATTGTTAGTATGGTCTATAAATAATACTTTTTTTTTGTTAACCTTTCGGCACAGAAGCATCAGTTGTCCATTGACACATATGTACAGCATATGGGCAATAAAGGCAACCCTCATTGCCCCAGCATATAGGCATTACATGGGCGGCGAGAGGTTTCTAAGCTTGGAAAGGAAACTATCAAGGTAAATCTACGGAGCTTCCATTGCTTCCATTACTTGCTTTTAAATAGGCTGGCTCCACAGCTGTCATCCATATCCTTCCTTCACTATTTCTTTAGCCACTGACCTGGAACAAGCAAGTGCATTTTAGGTGTCAGTCATTTTGAATTGCACATGCTTTTTGCAGGTAATTGACTAACCCTTTCCTGCTCCTTGACATTTTAAATTAACTTCTCCCAAGGTAATTCCTTCACCAAGGATGTTAAAGTTCCTTTCTCTTACGTCCTCTGACAGTCGCCACCCACTCATTCAGTCTTCACCAATGGGTATTGACCTCTTATCCATAGGAGCAAGCTAGGCATAATACTTGTTAAAAACAAAGTAATTTACATAGACACACCTATGGGGGCTGTCCCACTGGTCCAATACCCCCCTTCTATCAGCCATCCCAACTCAGTTTGTCTTCTGCCTAGTTAGGAGTAAGATAGGCTTCCCTGTGCTGGGGCTACAGTTTCAGCCTTTCTTCTGTTTTATGATATTATTTTCTGCAAATGTGTTTTCTTTCCACTACTAGTTGTTTATTTATCAGCATTTAGTTAGTCGGATCTTCGGATGAAGACGGCGTTGCGGAGCTGGGAGTCGCACTGGTCGTCCTGGTGTTCCAGGGCAGAGGGCCTTATGGAGTCTCAGCTCGCCATAAAGCATTTAGCAGGCTATGCATACGCCCTGGCCTCGCAAACGACCTGTCCCTGCCTCAGGGATCGCTTGGATGTCTCAACCGCGGTTCCGTGCGTTGCTAGCATCCTGCGTTTTTTGACTGACGGCACCCCCACTGCCTGGGGTGGGAGGCTTCCTGTCGATGAGAGGCACCCACGCCATCAGGTACGGTGAGTACATTCTGTGTGGGGCCTCTGTCTGGGGCTGGCAGTCTGATGTGTCTGTGATATTCCCAGTCTGATGTGTCTGTGCGTTTTGGGACTCCCGGTCCCTGCGGGGGCTGTACCGCGTCTGGATCGCTATGTGGGGGTCCCTCTACTGAGTGCCACTGTATTGTGTGTTTTGGGGTGCAGACATGTGCAGCAACCGCTGCGGGGCTGAAAACCGCTGGTCCGCCATTTTAGGTGTGGACAAGCTGCTGGCTTCACTGTGGGCGCTTCTGCAGCAATGAATGTAGTGTGTTTTGGTGCCTTACGGCGCCATCTTGTGTGTGGCAATGTGTTCTTCTGAGCACATGTCGGCGGCCATTTTCCCGGAGCCTCCCATTGCTTTCTATAGGCATCCATTTTCCCTTGGTCTGCTTCCTAGTTCAGCCTCATGCGGTGACATCACTTCCTTTTTCTCTACAGAGGAGATCGTCAGGAGTGTGGTAACACTTGTGGGGTCTGTCTTTGCTGTTTTTTGTGGAGAATACCTCTGGCTATCAGTTTATTCCTGCTTGCGGGGTCAGTTTGCATAGTCCTTCCTAGCGGTGTACTGCGGTGGGATCGTTGTGCGCTTAAAGGGCCAGTACCTTAAAAAAAAAAAAAAGTTTTTTCTTCTGGAGTCCCATTTCAGCAAATTTCCCCCAGCTTTGGTGGATGATTCAGGTTCCTCTGGATCTTCTGCTCTGCCTGCTCTGACTGCTGCACTTGCGACTTTAGCGTCCAAAGTGCATCTTTGGAATTCCTTTTGCGACCAGCGGACAGATTCTTTCCCTTAAATCTTCATTTGACCCCAGATCGGTTGCAAGATCTTCATCGGGCGGTGCAGGATCTCCTCGCCCAGGGGGTTATCGTCCCGGTGCCACATCGGGACAGATTTGGGGGTTTTTACTCAAATCTGTTTACTGTGCCCAGAAAGGAGGGCAAGGTGCGTCCGATTCTGGACTTGAAAGCTCTTAACCGCTTCATGCACGTTCAGAAATTCCGCATGAAATCACTCCGCTCGGTGGTGGCCTCATTGAGTCCGGGAGATTTCCTGGCTTTTATCGACCTAAAGGATGCGTATTTACACATCCCCATATTCAAGGGTCATCAGAGGTACTTCAGATTCGCTATCGCGGAGGAACACTATCAGTTTGTGGTGTTACCTTTCGGTCTCACGACCCGGCGATTTTGGCAGTTCACATTCCGGGTGTGGAGAACTGGCAGGCCGATTATCTGAGCCACCAGACCCTGGACCAGGGGGAATGGTCCCTGCACCCGGAGGTGTTTCAAATGCTGTGTGCGAAATGGGGATCCCCGGATGTGGATCTGTTCGCGTCCCGGCTAAACAACAAGGTGGAAAGGTTCGTGGCAAGAGCGCGCGATCCTCTGGCAGACGCCTCGGATGCTCTGGTGGAGCCTTGGCACTGGTATCACCTGATATATGCCTTTACCCCGATTCAGTTGTTGTCCAGGTTCCTTCGCAGGTTGGTCTCGGAACCGAAGTTGGTGATTCTAGTGGCCCCGGACTGGCCGCGCCGGTCCTGGTACGCGGACATCATTCAACTGGCCGTCGAGCCTCCATGGCGGCTACCGTTACGAGACGATCTACTGTCGGTACCAGGTACGGTAATAAGATCTATTACCGTACCTGGAAGGCTTATTTTGCCTGGTGTGAATCCAGAGGCTTTCCTCCTCGTTCCTACTCGGTGGTGAGGGTGTTAGTCTTCCTACAATCTGGTGTGGACCAGCGCCTTCCGTTGACCACGATTAAGGGCCAGTTGTCTGCACTGGCCGTCCTTTTCCAGCGCCTCTTGGCGTCTAACTCTTTGATTCGCACCTTTATTCAAGGTGTGGGTCATTTGGCCCCTCCTCGGAAGGCGCCTCTACCTCCTTGGGATTTGAACTTGGTTCTGTCCGTTTTGCAACGTCCTCCCTTTGAAAACATCAGGGAAATTTCATTGCCTCTGCTGTCAAAAAAGATTGCTTTTCTAGTGGCGATCACTTCTGCACGCAGAGTGTCGGAGTTGGAGGCCTTGTCTTGCCGCTCCCCTTACCTGGTGGTTCATAGGGATAAGGTGGTCTTGCGACCCAACCAGTCCTTCCTTTCCTTCCAAAGGTGGTTTCTGATTTTCATCTTAACGAGGACATCGCTTTGCCTTTGCTTTGTGCGAATCCTAAACATCCTAAGGAGTTTGCCTTACATTCCTTGGATGTTGTCAGGACGATCAGGGTTTACCTGTCGTCCACTGAATCCTTTCGGAAGTCGGATTCTCTTTTTGTCCTTCCTGAGGGACCTCGGAAGGGTATGGCTGCGTCTGCAGCGACCATTTCTAAATGGATCAGACAAGAAGGGGGGAGGGATCGGGGTTTTTTTTTTTTTTTTTTTTTATTTAGGGGAGTGGTGGTATAGTTGCTTATTGTTTATGGGGGGAAGAAAGGGTAGGGAGGGGTAAAAGAAAGAGAAATGGAAAGGTAGGTTGAGGTAAGAGGCTGTATTGTATAAAAAATGACATTTCATGGGAAAAGAGAGAAAACAGGCCACCATAAGTTAGGATGGGGATAAAGATAAATATTTCTACTCCTAAATGTGCATTTTCTTTTTGTATATTACTTTAGTTGGCTGTTATCTTATGAAATGTAAAATCCTTTTCGTTTTGTAATAAAATTAAAAAATGTAAATTTGGGGGCGTGGCTAGGTCATGGCGGTGTGAGGACGTCTTCTCCTGGTGCTCCCGCTCCCTAGCCTCCCTGACCGGTTGTTATTAGCTATCCAGGCTGACATGAGCACCTACAAACGCCGCAAGACGAAGACTGCTTCAAGGGCTTCCTCCTCAGCTCCCATCCGCAACTTCTTTCAGGAATCCCCGGCGCAAGGGTCGCGGTCCCCAGTGGTAGGCCCGAGCCGCGGTCTTGCATCGGCCGCCGTATCCCCGCTATTGGCGGCTGCATCCACCCGACCCTCCACACCAGCGGCAATGTCCCAGGGCTCTCTGCAATCCCCGCTGCCCTCCTTGATGTCGGACCCGGTGGAGGAACGGGACATTTGGGCTTTGCTCCGCTCCCTCCCTACCAAACAAGATATGGAGGCCATGGTGGCTCAAGTGACGGAGCAGCATCGCCGGGACTTCGCGGCGATCACAGCTGATGTATCGTTGGTGACTGCCCGGGTGACAGCTGGGGAAACGGTCATAGAAGATCTACAATCCCGGGTGGCCCGTCTGGAGCGGGACCAGGCCTCCCACGCGGATGCTTTGGCGGAACAGCAGCTGCGTCTCGAGGACATGGAGAACCGGAGCCGCCGTAATAACCTGCGGCTCCGGGGCATTCCCGAGGCGACTGGCCGTGAAGACCTTTTGGCCACAGTTCAAGCCATCTTGTCCACCATTGTGCCGCAAGACCCCCCTGTGGAATTCATCTTCGATCGCCTGCATCGTGCCCTGGGCCCCCGCTCACAAGATACCGCCAGACCGCGGGATGTCATCTGCCGTTTACACCGCTTCACGGTGAAGGAACAGATCTTAAGGGCAGCGTGGTTGAAGGGCCCAGTGGACTTTGATGGGGCACAGGTCACCATCTTCCCGGACATCTCCAGGGGCACGCTGACCCGCAGGGCTATGCTAAAGCCTCTCCTGGAGCGGCTTAGATCTCAGGATGCCATCTACAGATGGGGATTTCCCCTTCAGCTCAATGTGCGGCGTAATGGCGCCTCCTTTACTCTTCGCAGACATGAAGATCTGCCAGCTTTGTGCCGGTTTGTCGACATGCCACCGCTTGATCTCCCGAACTGGCTGGCAAGACTTCCAGATCGAGATGTTCGTCCATCAGGCGGCAGCTCCTCGAGGCCCCCGCTTCTCGGGGCAGCGGCGCTCACGAGGACTCTCGGGGTCCCGGCCTGCTGGTCCTGAGCTGGCTTTACCAGAACCCTGAAGTGTGCAGAAGGGGACTCCTACAGCCGTGAGTTGTGTTTTGGCCCTGTGCTGATTCCCTCAGGGGATCCCCCTCCTCTCTTCCTCTCCCCCCCCATTCTTCCCCCTTTTTGTTTCCAGAAGCACTGACCCCCCTCCACTTGTGCTGATCAATCCCGGCAGTTTATGGCGCTAGCCACGGAATAGGGGGTGCAGGTCCGCATCTGCCACCTATAGTTGTCTCACACTTGGCTCTGTATGCCCATTGACCCTCAGGTACTCTGGAATCATTGAGGATCCCGCCGGGAGCAGCGGACGCTGGGGTCCTGGGGTGGATCTCCGTGTCTGCTGTCCCCTAGTTGGTGACTGACGGAGACCGTGCGGCGGACTGCCACGGCCGCTGGGGTTATCCCCCTGCTGCCAGGACCCTTCTTTGCTCTATCACGGTCACCAGCTGCCCTCAGCCTTCCTCCCGTGCGGCTGCATCACTTGTTTGTGCTCACTGTCGTGTACTTTGCACTCTAATATTAGTTGATGTCCCCACCCAGGGTGGTATCGATGGCTTTAGGGCTGTATTGCTCGGGTGCACTGTATTGTACTGTGGAAGATCTGCTCCCTCCCCACCCCTTTCCCCCCCCCTCTCTCCCTTCCCCCCCTCTCCCCTCTCTCCCCCCCCCTCTCTCCCCCCCCCTCTCTCCCTTCCCCCCCTCTCTCCCTTCCCCCCCTCTCCCCTCTCTCCCCCCCCTCTCTCCCTTCCCCCCTCTCTCCCTCCCCCCTCTCCCTTCTCCCCCCCCTCTCCCCCTTCCCCCCCCTTTTTCTCCCTCCCCCCTCTCTCTCCCTTCCCCCTCTCTCTCCCTTCCCCCTCCCCCTTCTCCCCCCCTCTCCCCCTCTCCCCCCCTCTCCCTTCTCCCCCCCCTTTTTCTCCCTCCCCGCCCTTCCCCCCCCCCCTTTTTTTTTTTTTCCGCTTCCCTCCCACTTCCCTACCCCCTCCCTTTCCTCTCCCTCTCCCTTTCCTCTCCACCCTTATCTCCCCCTCTCCCACCCCCCCCCCCTCCTCCCACGTTTTCACTCTTATGCTTTGGCCATGTGGGGGTGGAGGGGATGGACGACGCGGTAGTGTCATGCCGCTGCGAGGGGTGCGAGTTAGCTTTCTCCATGCCTCAATTTAGTGCTGTCCTCATATCATGATGTTCTCGATCCTGCTCTTCTATATATGTATATGTGGCTGTGCATGTTCATTTCGCAGGATGGTGCACCGGAGGAGGGCGTGCGAGTGGACTGAGGTCAGACGGGCTAAGGTAATTTGGGGCTTCATGCCGAGGCAGTGCGGACTGTCTTCCTGTACTGGTACCCGGCATGCTGTCCTGGCGCCTTCTCTCTGCTGCCATATTGGGCGGGGGAGTTATACACAGATCTTTACATTGCTAAGCTTTCTTTGTCCATGAGGCACGTTTGCTTCCATGGAATGTAAGGGAAATGCCCGTCTGGCCTCACCCGCATCCCCTGCAGTTGGGTTGCAATGCGCACGTTGCCTGCGACATTCGGTGTGACAATATGACGGTTGTTCCATGTTTTTCCCCACCTCCCTCTCTTTCCCTTCCTTCCCCCCCATGCCCTGTTTTCCCCCCCTCCTCCCCCTTGGGCCGTTGTTTGTTTTTTCATGTATCATTGCTCACGGTAACGGGGGTTCCTCTGCCCTCGCGGGTTCACATGCTACTGCTCTTAGATTGTTGTACTATGTCTTCCATTATATTGCCTGTATATTTATAAGTTGTTTCCAAGCTACCGGTTTGGGGGGTAGGGGGAGTGGGCACCTTCCTCTCCTTGTGGTGTCCCTCCTCGTTCCCCACATAGGGTGTTCCCTGAGGTCCCACCTGCTCTGCCCGCTATTTGGGCCCTGTGGGTCGAACTTCTCGGTTCCTAGAGACTAGGTCTCTCTAGTGCATTTGGCACTGTAGCACGTATCTCTGGTGCGCAGGTTGTGCACCTCCTTTCTCTCTTCTTTTCTCCATCTACTTTTCCCTCTTTTTTCTCTTCCCACTCTCCTCCCTATCTCCCCTTTTTCTTTCCCCTCCCCCCCCTTTTTATTTATTTTTTTTTTTTTTTGCTGTTGTGTGTCTGGGGTGGGAGGGGGATGGCTTCCCCCCGGGCGGACCCGATACGCTTGGTCTCTCTGAATGTTAAGGGCTTGAATACCCCTGAGAAACGTTCTGTAGTTCTCTCTGATCTTCATCGCCTTCGTGCCCGGGTTGGTTTTTTACAGGAGACTCATTTTAAGTCTAGCAAGATCCCTAAACTAGGAGATCGTCGGTTCCCAGTGGTCTATCACAGCTGCTCCTCCGATTCCAAGACTAAGGGGGTCTGTATACTGTTCCATAATCGCGTACCGTGGACGCTCTCGGACTCGTGGAGTGATGACTCGGGCCGTGCTCTTTTTGTGAAGGGGCGTTTGGGGAACAGGATGGTTACATTGGTTAACCTTTACTTTCCCAATACCAACCAGGTGTCGTTCTTCGAGTCTTTGCTCTCGAAGCTTGCAGACTTTGCAGAAGGGCAGATCATTCTTGGAGGAGATTTTAATTTGGCACTAGATCCGGTTGTGGATACCTCTAGAGGCTCCTCTCATCTTTCCTATACTGCTCTGAAGCGCTTCAAAAAGTTGTACTATGCCTTTCGTCTGGTGGACCCGTGGCGCATTCTCAACCCTGGGGCACGGGACTACACGTTCTACTCCCCTCCGCATGCGTCATACTCACGCATCGATTTCTTTTTACTGCCTCAGGCCTTGCTCCCTAACGTCCTTTCTGCATCTATTGGCTCCATTACCGTTTCTGACCACGCTCCGGTCATTGTGGACCTGGACTTAGGGTTGCCGGAGCGCCCACAATGGCAGTGGCGGCTGAACGACAGCCTCCTCCAGGATTCCGCTGTCCTGGAGGAACTGAGCTCGGAGCTTCGGAACTTTTTTGCCTCCAATGTTACCACCGAGAGCCTCCCTCTGATGGTGTGGGAGGCGCACAAGAGCTACATGCGTGGAGTTCTCATCAAGATCGGGTCACGTCGCAAGAAGGAGAGGGTCCAACAGATGTGTGACCTCCTGGCTAACATAGGCAGACTTGAATTGGTCCACAAGCGATCCCAGGCTCAGTCTACCCTTCGGGAACTCACTGCTCTCCGTGATCAACTCCGTTCCTTAGTCCTCTTTCGTGCGAAGGCTGCTTTGGCAAAGTGTCGACGGACGTTCTACGAACACGGGGACAAATGTGGGAAACTGCTGGCGCGGGCTCTTCGTAAGCAAAGGGCATTTACTTTTGTCCCGGAGATCTCGACCTCTTCGGGTCGGAGGGTGCACTCTACGGCAGATATTGCGGAAACCTTCCGACAGTACTATTCTACTCTCTATAATTTGTCACCTGCACTAGGGCCGTCCGCTAGGGATGCCAAACTTGCGGCGATCCGGTCCTACATCTCTAAGTCGGGCCTCCCTTCTATCCCGGAGGAGGAGGTGGAAAAACTGGATGAACCTATCAGATCTGATGAGCTTCTGATGGCTATGAAGTCGATGCAGTCGGGCAAGGCCCCGGGCCCAGATGGCTACTCCCTCCGTTACTATAAATGTTTTAGCGATCTCCTCTCCCCTCGCTTCCTTGCCGCATACAACGCGGCGGGTGAAGGGGCGAGGTTCCCGACGGACTCGCTCCGGGCAAACATCACGGTTCTCGCCAAGGATGGGAAGGACCCCCTTCTTTGTATAAGTTATAGGCCGATCTCGCATTTGAATGTTGACTTAAAACTCTTTACTAAAGTTTTGGCCTCTAGGCTGGCCCCGCTGCTCCCACAGCTAATCCATGACGATCAAGTGGGCTTTATCGCTTCGCGAGAGGCCCGAGACAATACTACTAAGGCGATTGACTTGGTTCACTTTGCCTGTTCCCGACGGGTCCCGACTCTAGTTTTGTCAACAGACGCCGAGAAGGCATTTGACCGGGTGAACTGGGACTTCCTTTTTGCCACGATGGAGCATGTGGGGATGGGGGACCGCCTTATGTCCTGGATTAGAGCTATTTACTCTGCTCCATCAGCGAGAGTGCGAGTCAATGGTTCTTTATCTGAGCCCTTGGCTATCTCTAACGGTACTCGCCAGGGCTGTCCCCTCTCCCCACTGATCTTTGTTCTAACGCTGGAGCCGTTCCTGCGCTTGGTACGGGCCAATATGGACATCGCTGGGTTGGAGGTGTCGGCGACGGAATCCCCGAAGGTGGCGGCGTACGCTGATGACCTCCTCTTTTTTCTCACTAAGCCTATTCTCTCCCTCCCCAACTTGATGCGCGAGTTTCAAAGTTACGAGTCTCTCTCATGTTATAAGATCAATCAAGCTAAATCCGAAGCACTAGCGGTGGCGATGCCGACCACTCTTGCCACTCTTCTTAGAACTGATTTCCCCTTTAAGTGGGGGTCATCGCATATTCAGTACCTGGGGATCTCTCTTCCAAATTGTCCTGAAAGAATCTATGACTGTAATTTTCCTCCCCTGATGGCTAGACTTAGAAAGGACCTGGACGAGTGGCGCACCGGCAGATTTTCGTGGTTTGGGCGCTGCAATGTTCTCAAAATGAACGTGATGCCCCGCTTGTTGTATGTGTTCCAGGCCCTGCCAGTGGCGGTCCCATCCTCTTTTCTTCAAAGGATAAACCAACTGTTTAGAGACTTCCTGTGGATTAGTGGCTCCCCAAGGCTGGCACTGCGTGTCCTCCTCATGCCTAAATTAAGTGGTGGCATGGCCCTCCCAGATGCGGTGGCCTATTATGAAGCCTGCCACATGTCCCGCATCCTTGACTGGTACCGCCATGGCTCACTGAAGCAGTGGGTGCGGTTGGAGCGGCTTTCAGTGAGGTTTCCTCCGGAATCGTCGCTCTGGACTCCCTCCTTTGCTCCAAGGGAGCTGTCTACTCACCCAACCATTGGCCCCACGTTGAAAGTTGGAAGACGGCTGTGTCATGGGGGCCAATTGGCTACCCTGCCGTCCCCCCTTCTCCCGGTTGTTGGTAGCCCGGACTTTTTGCCGGGACTGGAGTGCCCCGGCTTTCAGTCCTTGGGGGCTGCCGGCATTGGACAGGCTCGCCACTACATACGGAATGGGGAGTGGATCTCGAGAACTCTCCTGCACTCCGATACTTCTTTTTCTGTGCTGTCATTTTGGCAGCAGGTCCAACTTTCCCATTTCCTGCAGTCCCTGCCACCGGCACGCTTGTTCACCAGGCGTCTCACCTATTTCGAGGAGCTCTGTTCCGACTCCTCTCCTCTGCGGCATACCATCTCCCTAGTCTATAGGGCTTTGGTCACACCGGAAGCACCATACCGTCCTCCATATATTGCGCAATGGGAACGGGACCTTGGTCTGACTTTTACCGACCATCATGTCGACCGCCTTTTGTTCTTCGCTTACAAAACCTCGATCTGCTCACGCTACCAAGAGGTGGGATACAAATGCCTGACCCGGTGGCATTATACCCCGACGAGGCTACGTCGGATGTTCCCGGCATGTGCCGACACCTGCTGGAGATGTGGCAAGGAGGTGGGTTCCTACCTCCATGTTTTTTGGTCCTGCGAGGGGCTCCAGCCCTTCTGGGCCTCGGTGCTATACATAGCTCAAAAATTCACGGATCACCCGCTTGCCCTGGACCCGGCCCTCTTCCTTCTTCACCATCACGATTTTCCGAGGGCGTCCTATAAGAAATCAATCCTGCCGTTATTGTTTACGGCAGCAAAGAGTTGCATCCCCCCTTTGTGGAAACAGACCCAGCCCCCTACTGTGGCTATGTGGATCCGTAAGATAAAATGTATCAATGAGATGGAAGACCTGATGGCGACGGAGCGCGGTGACAGAGAGAAATTTCTGAAGCGCTGGTTTTACTGGCATGAATTCACGTTCACAGCAGAATATCGTGATCTCTTGATCTGAGGGTACCGCTGTCGTTGGGCCGGACTGCTCCTCCCCCCCCCCCCTCTTCCTCCTGCCTATTTCTGTTTACTTCCACCTCCCCTTTGATGTCTTCTTTGACTCTTTTTCTCTCCCCTGCTTCCAATCTGCTATGTTCTTGGGTGTCGCGGATTGGACCTCCCTCTTTTCTTTGCTGTCTATCTACTTCCAGATTTTTTCTGTAGGCATATCTCTGCACGTCTTTATTAGTTACATACCCCGAAGAGATTTTGAGTGATATTCCCCCCTGGGGCCGCTGTGATACCCGATGACTGCCCGGGGGACTTCCCCTGCGCGCCTGCTACCGGCCAGGTGATAGATGCCGGGAGGTGTCGTGGGGGGGTCTACCGTGGTCAGTACTCTATTGTCACTTGTTTTGCACTTTACGTTTCTCCATAGAGAGGTCTCAGGGGTGTTCTTCTCTATAGCACGTTACCTTGCGATATTCATATTGTTCTCCCAGTCATTTACTGGTATTTAGCATATTGTCAAGTTTGTCTGTACTGAAATGTCACATGTGTTCTGTTTGCTCGCTTCTGCCTGATATTGTTCCTTGCATTTCTCTGTTTGAACTGTGATGTGCCTTCTCTGTTTCTTCAATAAACGAATTTATAAAAAAAAAAATGTAAATTTGAAAAAAAAAAAAACAAAATGGATCAGACAGACGATTGTACAGGCCTATTCGATTAAGGAACGGGTACCGCCCTTCCCTGTCAAGGCGCACTCTACCAGAGCGGTGAGTGCGTCCTGGGCCTTCCGGCATCAAGCTTCGGTGGCCCAGGTGTGCAAGGCTGCGACTTGGTCGTCAGTGCACACCTTTTCAAAATTCTACAAACTTGATGTTCTGGCATCGGCAGATGCCTCCTTTGACCGCAAAGTTCTGTGTGCCTTAAGGGGACCCTAGTTTTTGCAGGTCCCTGGCTGTTGGGGTTGTTTTCCCCCTTGTTTATTTGCTTTCCTGGGTTGTTGCTCCATTTGAGCTTTTCTGTTACCAAAGGTTACCTTTCTGTTCACGTAAGGTTCCTTTCTCTGACGTGGGTGCTGCGTTGCCTTGTGACGGTTACGTTTCCCACCCCTCATGTCTACATTGCTTTGGGACATCCCATTGGTGAAGACTGAATGAGTGGGCGGTGACTGTCAGAGGACGTAAGAGAAAACTGAATTTTTGTAAAATCTTACCGTAAAATTCCTTTCTCTGAGTCCTCTGACGGTCGCCGCCCCTGATCTCCAGGGATGGGCTGTACTGTGGGGGAACCCAGACACTTCACTGGATAACATGATTGACCCTTTTATTGTCACTGGTGTAGCTGTGTTATGGCAGGACAGTCAGAAGAAGGGGTCAAAATCACAGGTTTGTTTTCTATCAATCATGTTGCTTCTGAGATTGATGTGGAATCATATACAAGTGACTTGGGTGGCTGTAGACCCGGGGTCAGCAACCCATCAATTGTGATCTACCCGTTGATCGCGGACAGGTGAGGGGTAGATTGCATCTATGCATTGCCGACCCGGGCGGGCAGAGCAGAGAAGGGGAGAGCTAAGCAGGTAAGGAAAATATTTGGTCAGGCGGAGCAGAGGAGGAGAGGACTGGGCAGGCAAGTGGGGGAAGGAGAGAGCCCAGCAAGTGGAGCAAGTGGGGACAGAGCTGAGAAGGTGGAGCAGTGATGAAAGGAGCCGGGACGGCGGATCAGGGGAGGAGAGAGCCGGCCGGGTGGAGCAGGTGAGGAGAGATCCCGGCGGGCGAAGCAGTGGAGAGACCTTCTCTGGCACTGAGCTACCTCTCTCACTGAAGCAGGAGGCGTGGGCTCACTGGGGCTGCTGTTCCGGTGCCAATGTTTCTTTAGCACTGTGTAATACAAAGAGAAAACTGTGAGGTGGCCGCAGCAGCCCTAGTAAGCCCACACCTACTGTGCTGCTGCTTCAGTAAGAGAGGTAGCTCAGTGCCAGAGAAAGTCTCCTCCCCTACTCCAGACCTCTCACTCTGAGCTTGGTGCCTTCTGTTTATGCAATTCTGTACCCTGGGGTTGAGGGGGTTTTCTGTATTGAGGCACCTGTACTGGGAAGGGGGGTCTGTGTTGTTAAGCTGGTTGCTCTGTGCTGGACAGGTAGTCTGTACTGAGGGAGCGGGCTGGGAGGGAGGATAAGGAATGAAAAGGGAGATCTCTAGGGGCGATCACTGAGCAGAGGGGGTCATTTTTGGTGGTACTTTGTGAAGTGGTCTGTGCATTAGGGCTTGTTCACACTAGTGGTTGGGAGGCAGTAAAACCTCTCAACTCAGCTGCCAATTTACCACCTCCCAACCACTCCCCCCTTTGCTGCAGAGGCCGTGGCCATGGGTGTACACACACTGTGGTCACGATGCTTTGGTTCGTGGCCACAGAAGGAATTCTATGTTTTTTTTATTATTGGGGCTTGCCAGTAAATTTCTTTTTCTATAAATAAAAATGAACAACCTGGAGATCTTTGATCTCCTCCATGTTGTTCAAGTAGATCCCCGCCTCTTAAAGGTTGCCTACCCCAACTGTAGAGCAACCCAATCACTTCTACATGTCCCCAATGCTGCACTCCCTTTTACATACCCCCATCACTTTCGATTCCCAGGGGTATTGGGGTCTGATAGGCCCTTCATGTCTCCATGAAAATAATGACTTCTCAGGCCCCCCATGTAATTTTTTTTTTTTGTAGTTAACCTGTTTACGACATGTCAACTATAGTATATCTAAACTCAAGAACAAAAATGTAGTATATTGCAGCTTATCAGTTCTTGTGGTGCCTGCATATTTTTTTTGCACTAAACTGAAATCTGCAAAATCATTTTTTATAGTGCTAGCAGTTTGCGCAGTGCTTTACAATACAAGAGCAGTTTCAATGCAGGAGGAATCAGATAGCCTTGCTTGTTAGAGCTTACAATCTAAAAGAGAGATGTTGGAGTTCATATTTCTCTAAAAGCTTATATTTACTATACTACATTGTGGCTAATGATTAGCACTCCCTTTTCATTCCTATGTCCGGAGATTCATTTCAACCTGGCTCATTGTCTGCTTGGAGTTTGTATGCTCATCCGGAGTATATATATTTATGAAGCGCTTTGCTGATTCTTTTGCCTAAAGGCAGTTGAATAATACAGGCAAGGTCAATTACCCTCTCAAGCCTAACCTAAAGCGGAGCGCCACTCAAAAGGGGAAGCTCCGCTTGTCTGCCTCCTCCCCCTCTCTCCGCTGACACATTTTGCACCTTTCAGGGGGGGGAGGGAGTACCTAGTTTTGACAAGTACCCACTCCCACTTCCGGCTCAATTCACCGCGGCGGAGTTTCCCTTAGCCAAGATGCCAGCACCAGCACCCGAGAGCTGATTCAAGAATCTGCTCCGGTGAGAACACCACTGAATTTGTGGACAGGTAAGTGCCCTAATAGTAAAAGTCAGCAGCTACAATAATTGTAGCTGCCGACTTTATTTTTTATTTTATGGGGGGGTGTGTGTGTGTGTGGGGGGGGGGGGGTTGTGGAACGCCTCTTTTAAGGGATTGTAAAGGCAGGAGTTTTTTTTTTTTTATCTTAATGCATTCTATGCATTAAGATAAAAAAAATCCTTCTGTGTGCATCAGCCCCTCTAACACTTACCTGAGCCCATCTCTCTCCAGCGATGTTGCAGGAGTGTCTCAGCTGCCCTGGACTCCCCTCCTCAATGGCTGAGACAGCAGCACGGTGCAATTGGCTCCCGCTGCTGTCAGTCAGAGTCAGTCAGCCAATCAGGAGAGAGAGGGGTTGGGGTCGGGTCGTGGCTCTGTGTCTGATTGGACACAGGGAGCTGTGACTCAGCTCAGGTAACCCCATAGCAAGCTACTTGCTGTGGGGGCACTCAACAGGAGGGAGGGGCTAGGAGCTTCGAAGAGAGAACCAAGAGGAGGAGGATCTGGGCCACTCTGCAAAACCACTGCACAGCGCAGGTAATTATAACATGTTTGTTATTTTTTTATTTTTATTTTTTTAAATGAGACTTTACAATCACTTTAAAGCGGAGTTCCAGCCTGGAGAAAAAAAAATTAAAAGTCAGCAGCAACGAATACTGTAGCTGCTGACTTTTAATATAAGGATACTTACCTGTCCACAATGTGGGCACCCCAAGTAAGTTTGTTATTAAACAAAAAACGAGACTTTACAATCACTTTAAAGAAAGCACAAAAAAACGTAATCTTGAGCAGTAATAATGCTGTGATATCAGTGCAGTACTGTTATAATTACTGTGGTGTTACTTGAGCAAAGTTACAGGTCAACACTACAGATTCCTACATAATAAATAAGGATACTCCTATGTACATTTGTTTATTATAGATGTAAATGGACATTGACCTTCCATACACTGTCCTGCGTCATAACACAGCGTCTCTGAATGGATGTCAAATCCATAGGACCTTGAGCATTTTATTGTGCTCCTACCATAATTATAAATAGTAATTATAAAATGATACAATAAAATATACGTTATCCATTGTTTATATTTACATGTGTTCCAGTTAATTGTTGCTTTTGTATATTCAATGCTTCATTAAACTTCAGAGTTTAGCTATTCCACATTTTCGCAATGCATATATAAAGGTTTTAAAGATGACAAAACATTTTTTTTTAAACTAAAGTGATGCCATGTGCCAGCTCAATATTTTTGCTCCCCCCTCCCCCAGTCTGCTACAAAGCATCTGCAGACCTCTATAATTCGTAGAACATGAAATAGGAAACTCAATTTTTATGTGATCTTATTCACATAATAAGAGGTGATTAGAGCAGGGTTTCAATCAGTTAAAGGATTCCCTTAGGCAAGGTCTTGTCCCACCAGCACATATAGCATGCTCTGTCTGACACAGAGGTGACTCCAGAATTCAGTAGAAGGGACTGCAGTATGATGCAGCAGATGAGCACCAGCAGTTGCCATGGAGATCTCTAATACAGCTGAATTTCAAAGAAAAGCCACTTGCAGAAGCACGGGAGCACGAACGAAATTTAATGAAAACAACCAGAATGTAGAAAAGCCCCAGAAAAAAAAAAGTCCCAGGTGGAGTTTTTTGATGGCCCTGTTTGATTTTCGGGTTGCATCTATTTAAACTAATAAAACATATTAAGGCAGGCCAAGTGGGACAGAAAGGTCATAAATGCATATTAATGGAGACATCAGGGGAAGCCTGTGTGCATTAAAAAGCCAGAGGGCTGTATGGTGGCCCGTTATTCATACTGGCTTATGTCCCTTGGGTTTGGCGAGTGTCTTGGGATTTGTTGGAAACATATGCGCTGCTGTTAATGATTGAAAAATTACCACCACAATTAGTCATGGATGGCTGCAGGCAGGACCCCAAACGCTGTGGACAATGTGATTAAAGCCATGTATGTGACAATTAACTTTCCTGCAGGTTTATTCACAGAGGGTGTTGTTTTATGAAGAAAGGGAGGGGGTAGGTGAGAGCGAAAGGACAGCATAATGCAGCAGAATGGATATGATACAGCTGGCTCAATCAATTCTCATCTGACACTGAATTAATCACACTCAGATTAAACCTATTCGCATAGTACAATCTCTGCAGCCTGTTCTGAGTTTTGAAGATTTTTTTTATTTTTTTCTTACTAAGGACATAAAAGCGTGACAGATTTGATTCTTACCCAGTGTACGTTTTTTAAAGAAAACTTAATGTCACAAGTAAATTTTTCCCCCCTGCCTTTTGGTGATCTTAGAACCAATTATTCAGTATAAAATAAGCATGCATCATGTTTTGTTGTCCTGAATTCCCACTTGTTTCACAGTTGAGTAAGTCAGGATTTGTCCAGTTACCAGCATAAGGGCCAGTGATCCGTAGAGGTTTGCCTGTCTTGGGCTGGCAGCTTGCTTTGGCACAGAAGCAAACCAAGGAAAGAGCTTTTTATCATTTCTGGTTTACCATTGCAAACCTTTCAGTGCAATTTTTTTTTCTTCTAAATGATCTCAGCAAAAATATTAAAACTCTCAAAGGGAGGGTCAGAAAATTAGGTTTTCATACAAATATCTGTGTGATCTGCAGAAATATTGTCTGTATAATTATTTTTAGTGCCTTTTCCAGTAGCTCAAGTGACTTAAAGCAGAACTTTTCCCATAACAACTTAATAAAAAATTATGTTCCACCCTGAAAATTTTTTCCCCGATAAAAATACCCCCGGGACAGTCAGGGCTAGTGCATTTAAGCAACGATAGCCTCTGAACTGTCCCCTGTTTCACTTACCTTTTAGGAGAAATACTTACCTTGAAAATGTCTTGTCCAGCGCTGCCATCTCAGGTGTGGGCAGCTGAAGCCAGAGCGTCCTCTTCAGTGTCCTCGGAGTCCCAGAATGCCCTGCACCGGCCCTGCTCGTCACTTCCGGTGCAGGCCCGTCATCTCTGCACAGCTTCTGGGCATGCCCAGGAGCTGTTCAGTGGGGAATAACGTGCCTGCAACGGAAATGACGAGCAGGGCCAGTGCAGGCGCATTAACTCCGGGGATCGATGATGCTCATCTCCCAGTAGTCAATGCAAGGAGGAAGAGACGGCACGGGCCGCGGCAGCAGAGGGAGGAAGAGGAAGGAAGATAAGTATATTTTCTTTAAAAACAAGGTAAGCGAATCAAAAAAAAATGTAATTATCCAATTCTTTTTCAGGTAATTGATTCAGGTTGATTTTGAGGGTGGAACGCCGCTTTAAGCAAGAAACATACATTCCACAATATTAATTTGGCTACCACAATTAGTGTGTGCTGTAAATTGCCTCCAGCTTTGCTCCTGTTTCTTCTTGCCATTTTGCTGAAGCCCAGAGTCCCAGCAGTAAATCATAAAGCGGAACTAACCTATCAACTTATTGGTTTCAAAAAACAGTTACGTTGCTGGAATGCCAGGATTGCTAACTGTCTGTAACGCTCCTGCGTTTCTTATATGGTGTGGATTTTCAGCTGCAGAAATAGTTTCCACGTCAGTAGTCATGTAAGAGATATGCTGAGATACCATTCCCAACCTCAATGACTCATCATGTGTGGAAGGTCTTATTTCAGCCAGTAAATACACACAATTAGTAAGCTGGTTCCTAGAGTAACTTTATGTATGTGGTAACACAATGATGAAGGTTGAGGGATAGGTTGAGTGGAGGTGATAGGTGATAGACACTTGAAGGTGAGACAGTAGCAGATGGATGCAGGAAGGTTTAGCAATGTTGTATGATAGCAGATGATAGAATAGCAGGTGGACATACAAAAGAGATCAACCCAGTGCAGAAAGTAGCAGTAGTCTCAAGAGCTAGCAATCTAGTTTATGCAGATGTAATAAACAGTCTTTACTATGCAGAGCTAGATAGTGTAAGCTTAGTATAAGTTTATAGAGAATTCCCCTGCGGGGTACTTAGCACTATTAGCGATACATCCGAAGGGTGGTTCAGGAGAGGCGGATGATCCAGTAGCGGGATACAGGGATCAGCGCAGCGAGGTTCCGTCAGCTAAGTAAGCTTGCAAGCATGGAAGCTTCAAGCAAGGTTAGCATCCAAGTAAGGGTGTTTGAACGAACACATGTGAGTGAGAACCGACGCCTTAAATAGCCATCTAGTCCGGCGCTGACTGATGACAGCTCCAGTCTTAAAGGTGTATGCGCACCTTTCCAAAAGTAAATGGTAGGGCGCATACACTTGTGAAAAGTGTAATTTAGGGTACCAAAGGTACCGGAACATTACAATACCCCCCCCTTAAGGCCTGCTCCTGAAGGCCTCTGGAGCTGGTTTGTCTGGGTATCTCGCATGAAAATTGCGGATTAATCTAGGGGCATGTATGTCAGAGGTGTTTAGCCAGGTGTCGTCTTGGGGCCCATAGTTCTTCCATCTAACCAAGTACTGAAGTCTTCTTCTGTAGATACGAGAATCCAGAATCTCTTTTATCTCGTATTCTTCTCCACCTTCAACTTGTACAGGAGGGGGAGGTGGAATATTAGGCCTTATTCCTTGGTCCGGAACATGGGGTTTTAGTAGCGACACATGGAAAATGGGATGGATTTTTAGGTCCATTGGCAATGTAAGCTGCACTGCAGCTTTTCCAATAAGTTTCTTGATTGGGAAAGGTCCCAAGAACAGAGGTCCAAGCTTTTTGCTAGGGATCTTCAGTCTCAAGTTTTTTGTTGAGAGCCAAACGAGGTCCCCGATAGTATACTGTGGAGAAGGTCTTCTACGAAGATCATAGTACTTCTTTTGTTGACTGTGAGCGTGTGCAATAGTAGTATTTAGTAAACCCAGAGAATCCTTTATTTGGGAAAGATAGTCTGAGGCTACTGGGTTATTTGAAGGAAGGATGCGTGGAGGGAGAATAGAGGGATGGAACCCATAGTTCAAGTAGAACGGACTCTGCTTGGTTGTACTGTGAGTTGCGTTGTTGTAGGCAAATTCTGCCAGGGGGAGAAGATCCAACCAATCATCCTGTTGGTAAGAAGTTTAACAACGTAAATACTGCTCGATGCATTGGTTGACTCTTTCAGTCTGTCCGTTGGTCTGCGGATGGTAAGGAGAAGTGAGCTTCCGCTCAATCCGTAGTATGTGACATAGTTCTTGCCAGAATTTAGAAATAAATTGGGATCCACGGTCAGACAGAAGAGTTTTTGGGATACCATGTAATCTGAAGACATGTTTCATCAGGAGTTCTGCCGTTTGTTTGGACGAAGGTAGTCTGCGAATAGCAATGAAATGTGCCATCTTTGTCAGATGGTCCACTGACACCAAGATGGTATTAAATCCTTTGGAAGGAGGCAATTCTACGATGAAGTCCAATGACAAAACCTCCCATGGAGTTTGGGGTATTGGTAGACTGCATAGTAGACCGGATGGTCTCGTAGTGTCAATTTTGGACCTGGCACAGACATTGCATGAAGAGATGAATTTTTGTATAGATGTTTTCATGTCAGGCCACCAGAATTGTCGAGAAATCAAATTGAAAGTCTTTGTCATACCCATATGTCCTGCCATAGGCACATCATGCGATAATTCCAAGATCTTGGTGCGTAGGGTAGGTGGTATGTAAAGTTTGTCGTTGTAGTAGAGGAAGCCTTCTGCATCAGTATTTAGTTGTGGTGGGGGTGAATCCAAACTTATACCATGCAGAACCTCTTCCTTTAAGGAACGGACAACTCCAATAATGCGTTTGTGAGGTATTATAGGAACGGAAGGGATTTCAAAGTAGTTTTCTTCAGTTAGTCGTGATAGTGCATCCGCCTTTTTGTTCTTATCTGCAGGTGTGTAGGTCACTAGGAAGTTAAACCTTAGAAAGAATAGTGACCATCGTACCTGTCGATGCAAGAGAGTTTTGCTAGTCTGAAGATATTGGAGGTTTTTATGGTCCGTGTATATAATTATTGGTAGTTGGGTGCCTTCGAGTAAATGTCGCCAATTCTCCAGAGCCTATTTTATAGCAAGCAGTTCCTTTTCACCCACGGGGTAATTTATCTCGGGACTGCTCAGGGATTTAGAAAAACAAGCGACTGGATGAAGTGGTGAAGTGTGGGTAGGTCGTTGGGAGAGTATTGCTCCTACTGCCATGTTTGACGCATCTACCTCCAGAATGTATTGGAGGGATGGGTCTGGATGGCGTAATATGGGAGCGGAAGTAAACCTTGTCTTTAACAAGTGGAAAGCCTTATTTGCTTCTTCTGACCATTTAAATGGTATTTTTATGCTAGTGAGCTGTGTGAGGGGTCTCACAATAGCAGAAAAGTTTTTTATGATCTTCCTGTAGAAATTTGAAAATCCCAGGAATCGCTGTAGCGCCTTGCGTGTAGTTGGTGTAGGCCAATCCTGAATGCAGGATATTTTACTCATGTCCATCTCGATTCCTGTTTTGGATATGATGTAGCCTAGAAAGAGTACCTCATCTTTATGGAACAAGCATTTCTTCAGCTTCACATAAAGATTATGTGCAAGCAATCTCGATAATACAAGTCTTACATGTCTTATGTGTTCAGACAGGGTCCGTGAATATATAAGTATATCGTCCAGATATACCACAACACAGACATCTAGTAAGTCTTTAAAAATATCGTTTATAAATCGTTGGAAAACTGCAGGGGCATTGCATAGGCCGAATGGCATCACAAGATATTCGAACAATCCGTATCTAGTTCTGAATGCAGTCTTCCACTCGTGTCCATCACGGATTCGAATGAGATTGTATGCTCCTTTCAGGTCTAATTTTGAAAAATAGGTAGCTCCACGCACCTGCTCAATGAGCTCAGGGATAAGCGGTAGAGGATAGCGATCTTTTATTGTGATAGCATTCAATTTCCTGTAGTCGATGATAGGTCTGAGACTTGAATCTTTATTGCGAACAAAAAAGAGTCCTGCTGCTGTGGAAGAAGTGGAAGGTCTAATAAAACCTTTTTCCAAGTTCTCATCCAAATAGGTTTTGAGATGGGCAAGTTCATCCTGTGAAAGAGGATAAACATGACCGAACGGCAATTTGCTATTTGGGAGTAGATCAATGCTACAATTATAGTCTCGATGAGGAGGTAATGCTTGAGCATTTTTCTCAAGAAAAACCTCAGAAAGATCCTGATAACATAGTGGTGCAATCTCATCTGTCACCACAGACAGAATCTTCCCGGAAAACGGGAGGTTACACGTTTCCTCGCAATAACAAGAAGGGAAGGTCAAAGACCGTTTCTTCCAATCTATGGTTGGTTGGTGTGTGTGCAACCAGGGAAGTCCCAACACAATGGGAAAGTGGGGTGATGGTATTAAATGGAAGGTAGTAGTCTCCTTATGAGACTCGTTAATAGTGACTAGAAGTGCTTGTGTCTGATCGGTGATCGGACCAGAGGATAACGGAACACCGGTAATAAGACTTACTGAGACAGGTTTGAGTTTAGAAATAATAGGAATTTTATTTAAAGCAGCAAAACATATATCCATATAATTTCCACAAGATCCTGTGTCAATCATGGCCTTAGTAGTAATCCTGTTCTGGTCCCACTGTAATGTCAAAAAAACAGAAATGTAGGGGTTAGTGAATGAAGTTGTCAATCCTCCTAGGGAGACATGTGAACACTCACCCTTCTTTTTGTTGACTAGGGGACAGACGTTTATCTTGTGATCCGGGGATGCACAGTACAAGCAGAGATTTTCATTTCGTCTTTTGGCTTTTTCCATAGTTGATAGCGGTGGGCGTATGGTTCCTATCTCCATAGGAACGGGGTCAACGGCCAGACTCCGAGAGGAAACGGATAATGGCATTCCCATCTTTTCAGCCTTTCTTTCTCGTAGTCTTCTATCTATGGTAATACTGAGTTGTATTAATGCATCCAGGGTTTTTGGCAGATCCGCTTGGGCGAGCTCGTCCTTAACGGCTTCTGATAGGCCAAGCCTAAATTGGGTTTTCAGAGATGCATCATTCCATTCTGAATCAAGGGTCCATCTCTTGAACTCTGCGACAAAGTATTCTACAGGCCTCCTTCCTTGTTTCAAGGATCTTAACTGAAGATCAGCAGTACTCTGCATATTGGGGTCATCATATAGGCTAGTGAGCTCTGCCAGGAACAAGGCATAGGAGTTGAGAAGCTGGTCGTTTTTCTCAAAAAGAGAATCTGCCCAGGCTCGAGGATCGCTTGATAGGTAAGAAATAATAGTACAAACCTTAATGTGATCAGTAAGGTAGGTACGAGGTTTTAGCAAAAAAAGTAACTCACATGCGTTTTTAAATTCGCGAAATTTTTTGCGATCGCCTGTAAATACCAAAGGGGGATTTATCTTGGGTTCAGGGGACTGAGCAGAGGTAAGTTGTGTCAGTCTAATTACCTGCTGCGACAGAGCCTGATTGTCTTCTTTTAATTCAGCAAGTGCGTGTATTAACGCAGATACTTGCTGTTTTAATTGTGTCACCTGAGTGGTTATTTCTGCTGAATCCATTTTAGGTTCGTTCAATCTGTAACGCTCCTGCGTTTCTTATATGGTGTGGATTTTCAGCTGCAGAAATAGTTTCCACGTCAGTAGTCATGTAAGAGATATGCTGAGATACCATTCCCAACCTCAATGACTCATCATGTGTGGAAGGTCTTATTTCAGCCAGTAAATACACACAATTAGTAAGCTGGTTCCTAGAGTAACTTTATGTATGTGGTAACACAATGATGAAGGTTGAGGGATAGGTTGAGTGGAGGTGATAGGTGATAGACACTTGAAGGTGAGACAGTAGCAGATGGATGCAGGAAGGTTTAGCAATGTTGTATGATAGCAGATGATAGAATAGCAGGTGGACATACAAAAGAGATCAACCCAGTGCAGAAAGTAGCAGTAGTCTCAAGAGCTAGCAATCTAGTTTATGCAGATGTAATAAACAGTCTTTACTATGCAGAGCTAGATAGTGTAAGCTTAGTATAAGTTTATAGAGAATTCCCCTGCGGGGTACTTAGCACTATTAGCGATACATCCGAAGGGTGGTTCAGGAGAGGCGGATGATCCAGTAGCGGGATACAGGGATCAGCGCAGCGAGGTTCCGTCAGCGAAGTAAGCTTGCAAGCATGGAAGCTTCAAGCAAGGTTAGCATCCAAGTAAGGGTGTTTGAACGAACACATGTGAGTGAGAACCGACGCCTTAAATAGCCATCTAGTCCGGCGCTGACTGATGACAGCTCCAGTCTTAAAGGTGTATGCGCACCTTTCCAAAAGTAAATGGTAGGGCGCATACACTTGTGAAAAGTGTAATTTAGGGTACCAAAGGTACCGGAACATTACACTGTCACATTTGCTTGTGTCTTCAACCAAACTGTCAAACCATCAAATAGCTGGTGTCATCCCTGATCGCATGTGCAGCACCATGGCAGTTGGAGATCAAACAGAAGCAGCTTCCCTGGCTGTAAAGCATAGGAGGGTTAAATTCTGCTTCAAAGCGGAGCTCAACCCAAAAGGGAAAGCTCCACTTGTTTGCTTCCTCCTCCCCTCCACTGCCACATATGGCACCTTTAGGAGGGGAAGGGGGAACGGATACCTGTCTAAACCAGGTACCCACCCCAACTTCCAGGTATGATCGCCACAATGGTGTGGCGATCTATGAAAATTTTAGACCCTCCTCTTTACCCCCCCCCCCCCCCCCGCTGTCTTCTGGGAGACATACAGGTCCCAGGAGACAACGGGAACATTCAGCATGCGCAGTAGGAAACAGGCTGTGAATCCCAAGGCTATACTTCCTGTTTCTCTTAGTGAAGATGCTGGTGCCTGAACCTGATCCATTGGCTTGGGGTGCCCACATCGTGGACAGGTAAGTATCCTTATATTAAAAGTCAGCAGCTACAGTATTTGTAGCTGCTGACTTTAATTTTTTTTCCCCATGCTGGAACTCCACTTTAAAGTGATTGTAAAGTCTCATTTAAAAAAAAAATAACAAAAATGTAATACTTATCTCCTCTGTGTAGATGGTTTTGCACAGAGCAGCCCAGATCCTCCTCTTCTTGGGTCCCTCTTCCCTCCCCAGCAAGTAGCTTGCAATGGGGGCACCCGAGCCGAGCTGCAGCTCCGTGTGTCCCAGCCAATCAGAAGGGAGTGTCCCGGATGGCCAAAAGACTTGTGGACATCACTGGACAGAAATGGGGCTTAGGTAAGTATTAGCGGGTGCTGGGGAGGCTGCCACACACAGAAGGCTTTTTATCTAAATGCATAGAATGCAACCTTCTGCCTTTACAACTCCTTTGAAGTGTTACCAAACCTACAACAGTAAATTCAGTGTGTATATGCAGTAAAGCATGCTTGTTATACTCAGTATGGAACCTAAGGGGTTAATCCTGCGCATTGTGTAAAAAGACTGGTTGATCCTCCCCTTCTTCCACGATCCCTACTCCAACTGCTAGTACGGAGCCTTGGGGGCACTCTGCACATGCTCAGTTTGGTGTGTATTGTTAGAGAGTTTTTTTGTTTTTTTCTTGGGAGGGTGCAAATAATCAGCACAGGGCCAATCAGCATTGTCCAGACAGAGGGTCGGGGGTCCTGCAGCCTCATAGGACAGTCAGAGGGCAATGAAAACTCCTCCTACAAGCTTTAACCAGACACTGATAGAAGTCATAGGACTGATATACAGTATACTGCTGATGAGAAAGGTATTTAGCAATTTATATTTACTAAAATAATTATATTTCCATGTTCTGTGTACTGTGGGAGACCAGAAATAGTGAATACAGGGTCCTGGGTTTAGTAACACTTTAAGACTTTCAGCAGATTGACCTGTACAAATTCAGCAGTGCCTAAAAACGGAGAGCAACTGAGCATGTGCAGAGTAGGGTGAAATGGAGTATTACTTAATTTAAACAGTATAGACACTTATTTTTAATGTTTTACATAGCTATACCTGCAAAAGGGGCCAGCCTGAAGTGATCTAGCAGGACTTTACTTTCTGACTAAAGTTCCACTTTAAGTACTAATTAGTTGACCAGATTTTTTTTTAAAAGATGATAAGCGGTACATTGTATTGTTAGGCTCTGCCATGCTCATTTTAACATGGGAATCCAATTTTTGTTGATCTCTATGCAGAAAAAGGCGCAAATAAGGTTGAATATCTGTGGTTTTCAGGGCTTAAGGTCTGGTTTAAACCAACCATGTTACTCTTGGACTCTTCCTTTTTGGATCTTCTCCCAATGGAGGGCAGTTCTCAGTGATGCAGAGAGTGCTGCTCTTTTTATAGTTGTTAGTAAGTACATGGCTCTATATGACCTTACTTTTGGGGAGGGAGGGGGTGTCCATGATACCCTGCACTCACTGTCATCATCTTCACCAAAGCAACCAATAATTCCCTGTAAACTGTCAAATTTGGCCCAAAACTAAATTTACTAGTGTTGAACAGAAATCTGTATGCAATTTTCTCAAATAAACATTATTATTATTATAATTATTATTATTATTACATTACCTTTTTAATGTGATGTGAAAAGAGACTAATTTCAAAAACATATTTTGAAAGAGAAGAAAGACCAAAAGAGCACTGGTTTTATAAAAGGGGTTTTGCCAACATCCCAATAAATACTAGAATGAAAATTGGTACCCCAGTGGGACTTTACAGGCAGATTAAGGGAGTAATAGTGTAGAACAACAAAATATAATAAAAAGTACAAACAAAGTTTATTGTAGAACAATCATAAAAATGACCACATGGTCAGTGGTAATTGCTAAGGTAAAAGCAGACATCTGATGACATACAAAAATGTAAACAAAGCACCCTCTAATACAGATGCCGGAGCACCAGACTAGCTAATGTAAGGTGTCAGGCCAAATTCTTGAGGTGTTCACAAAGCAACCCAATGTTTTTTGGAGCTAAATATTTTTTTTTTTCTTCAGGGGGGAACAGGTGCCAAAGGTATATAGTCATTATGAAAATGTGCATATAGCAGATGTGTATTTCCACGCAGTATATAGTTATGCCCACCAGACTCGCTCAACCAAATAGTGTAGGTGTAGCCATGGCGCCTCCATCTGCACATGCAGGGACTGTCTGACAGTTTTACCCAGTAATGGAAAACTAGTTTGATGAATCAGTAGTCATGTGTGTACTGGTCAGTAGAAGTCAGCCATATTAGTCTGGTGGGCATACCTATGTACTGCAAGGGAATACACATCCACTATATGCACTTTTTCATGATGACTGTAGTCCTTTGGCACCCCTCTTCTTCCCTGAAGAAGGAAAAAACATTTAGCTCTGAAACGCGTTGGGTTGCCTTGTGAACACCTCTAGATTCTGGCCTGACACCTTACATTGGCCAGTCTGGTGCTCCAGCACCTCTGTGTTAGAGGGCGCTTTGTTTACATTTTTGTATGTCATTCAATGTCTACTTTTATGTTAGCAATTACTACTGACCATGTGATAAATTTTATGATTGTTCTACAATAAAGTTTGTTTGTACTTGTTATTATATTTTGCTCTATTACTCCCTTAATCTGTCTGTAAAGTCCCACTGGGGTACCAATTTTCTTTCTAATTTTGAAAACCTATATTGCAATGCATAAAACTAACGGTGGCTTTATTTGTTGTGGTTTGTGGAGGACAAAAAAAATGAAGCTCTTGCTTTTTTTTTTTTTTTTTTCCAACATTGACAGCTAAATAATTATCGTACATCAACATGTCTTTCCAATTCCCTTTCTGCCCTTATATATAATCATGTTAGATTTATATCACATTAACATATATACTATCAACACTATCTTGCTGAAAGCTAGAATCACAGATGTGGCTCAGTATCCCATGGGAGGTTAGGATGACATTAATTGCTGGTGCAGTGACAAGGATTGCATAGAGTGATTCAAAATTATTTCCATTTTTCTGACATAGTGAAGTTGACACTAGGGCGATTTGTTGTTCTGCTCTCTTTGTGTAGAGATCACTGAGTTCTTGAAGCTGTAGAGGAACCTTCAAATCATTCTGCCACATACTGAGCAAGTCCATAATACTACAAGGTGTTAAGGATCAGTTCTTGATTCATAATCCATTAATATACCTGAGGAAGTTGTCACAGGAGAAGCTGGAGACCCTGGGAGCTTCCTTTGTAAGAGCCTTTTGAAGTTGTAGAAGTAAAAATGTTTTGTACTAAAGTATTTATTCATGGTCCGTTTTAGCACTGCATATGCTTGTATGTAAAATACATCTGTTATATTACATTTAAAGCAGAACTCCATTTTTTCTTCCCCTAAACAACAGATGCATTGTGCATGTGAATGCATCACAACCCCACTGTCATTTTATCTGTATCTTACCTACTTTAGCTGTATATAGCAGGTTTCTGTGTCAGTGATGTCACTCCTTCTCCTGGCTGAATTTCAAAGTTCTCTCTTGGCTTCCTGTTTTCTTCCTTTACTAGTCATGATACTACACGTCCCATCATGCTTTGAGCTTCTGTAGTTTCAGGGAGGGTTCAGGCTCTGGGAGGGTGTGATCTGTGGGGGGGACTTGGAAAGTCTGGACTCTTCCTGTGGGTGTGACTGGGTATGATTGAATGATACTTAGGATGTATTCAATCCCACCCACCATCAGATCTGTGAAGGAAGTTACATCATTTGCACAGACAGAGACTACAAGTGCAGAAAGTGGCTGTAAGGCACTAAGTCTACATCCAGACTATACAGAGTGTCACATGGTACAAAGCCTCAACTAAACCCAGAATATCAGGAGATATGCAAACATCAGAGCAACATGGTACAGAGGTATGCTCTATGCTGGGACCGATCATTCCATTCAATTCTAGTGAAAAGAAAGTTGGAGTTCAGCTTTAACATGTTTTAATCAACCACTTCAATACAGGGCACTTTCACCCCCTTCCTGCCCAGGCCAATTTTCAGCTTTTAGCGCTGTTGCAATTTGAATGACAATCGCGCGGTCATGCAACACTGTACCTAAACCAAATTTATGTCATTTTTTTTTTACCACAAATAGAGCTTTCTTTTGGTGGTATTTGATCACTGCAAGGTTTTTTCTTTTTTGCTAAACAAATAAAAAAAAAATTAAAAGTCTGAAAAATAAAAAAGTTTTTTTGTTTAAGTTCTAAAATTTTGAAAATAAATACTTTTTTTCCTGCACTGATGAGGCCGCACTGGCAGGCACTGATGAGGAGGCACTGATGGGGTGGCACTGATAATGAGGCACTGATATGCAGCACTGATGGGCACCGATAGTTAGCACTTTTTTGCAGCATGAATGGGCACTGATAGGCGGCACTGATAGGCGACGCTGATGGGCACTGATAGGCGGTAATGATGGGCACTGGTGGGCGGCACTGATAAGTGGCAATGATGGGCACTGTTGGGTGGCACTGATAGATGGCAATGATGGGCAGCACTGATGAAGAGGCCCCTGACAGGCTCCCTGAGCACTGATTGCCATCCCTGGTGGCCATGGGTGGGCAATTCCTGGTGGCTCTAGTGGCATCCCCCAAGGGTCTGCACTGGTAATCAATTCT
This sequence comes from Pelophylax lessonae, assembly GCF_965119305.1. Lineage (NCBI taxonomy): Eukaryota > Metazoa > Chordata > Amphibia > Anura > Ranidae > Pelophylax > Pelophylax lessonae. The sequence goes on from NC_138772.1 coordinate 325,657,823, forward strand.
CTGATTACCAGCACAGACCCCCCCCCCCCCGTCAGGAGAGCCGCCGAACGGCTCTCCTCTACTCATGCCTGTCAGGCGTGAAATGAAGAAAGCCGATCAACGGGACTTCCTATTTACTATGTAACCAGCTGTGATTGGACGCAGCAGATCACATAGTAAAGAGCCTAAGTCATAGGCTCTTTACCGGGATCAGAGGTGCGGTGTGTCAGAGTGACCCACGGGGGTGCTCAGAACGGCCTATCCTGCTGGACGTTGTATGACGCACAGTCAGGATGGGACAACCACTATGCGGCCATCATTTTACTATATGACAGGCGGTTAGTGGTAAATCACCCTACACAATGTGCCTGCAAACCCTAATTTAAGCCCAGTCCCTGTGTGTTTTTGTTCAATACAGTGCATGTGTTTTGGTGCAGGAAATGCATTTCATGCACAAAACCATTCAAGCTAAAATCCAGGTACATATAATAAACATGAATTACAAATGACGACAAGTGGAATGCAGGAGACTGAAGGCTGACACTCCCCTCTCTCTCTGCATTCCTCTTGTCAGCACTTTTTTGGGCAAGCACTTGGAGTGCAGCTATCGCCTTGCTAGCAGTGTTGTCGGGTGGCCATGGGGGGCCCCCTGTACAGCCATGTAGGTAGCCTTGCACAGCATAAAGAATGATAGGACAAAGTACTACATGTACTTTTTCACCGTGGGGGACAGAACACTGTGACAAAAAGAGACTTTTCTTAATGGAGTGGGGGATTCAGTTACATGTCAAGTAAATTTTTGACAGATTGCTTTAAGTGTTGGGGGTGGTTAAAGTGTACATGAATCTTAACAATGAAATTCTAGTTTTGCTCCTTTTTTTGTGTATGTTGTTAAAGCGGAGTTCTACCCAAAAGTGAAACTTCCACTTTAGGTAGTCCTAACCCCCTGACATGCCACATTTGGCATGTCATTTTTTTTTGGGGGGAAGCGGGTACCTAGTTTTGACAGGTACCCGCTCCCACTTCCACTCGGAGCGCCGCGGCGCCCTGAGCGGAAGTTCTCCTCTCCCCCCTCCCTCCCTGCAATCTTCTGGGACATGTCAGAGGTCCCAGAAGATTGCCGGCCAATCAAGACGTGCAACACAACTCACGCATGCGCAGTGCTTTCACAGCCGGGTTCCCACACCAGTGATACCGGAGCCGCAGAGACCAGAGGGAGAGGATCGAGGCTTCGGGCGGAAGCATCACTGGACCATGGGACAGGTGAGTGTGTTTATTAAAAGTCAGCAGCTACACTTTTTGTAGCTGTTGACTTTTAATAAACACAGAAAAGGCTGGAACCTCGCTTTAAATATAGAATTGAAAGTGTTTTGCTACTTCTGTTTGGTAGGTGCATGAAATACCTGTTGACCCTGCCAGGAATCCAGTGATTTCATTTGTTCTGTGCACTCTGCAGTTTTATAGCAAACATCTTTATTAGAAAGAACAGTATATTAGGACTACACCCCCCTATTATTTGGAGAGGCAGGTGTGTTTTGTAGTAAACACACGTCTTCATAGAGCTCAGTACTTTAGTACATCACCAAGGGGAAAATGCCTGGAAAAAAAAAGAAAACTAATGCAGCCATGTCATCTAAGAACAGGTAAGCTTCAATAAATTAAATTTTTATTCTTGGTATTACACACAGTTTATATGTTATTGGTTAATTATTAGGCCTCATGCACACAGGGTGTTTGAAAAAACAAGCTGCAAAGGAAAAAGCAGCTGTAAAAACGTACTTTAAGAGGCGTTTTGTATTGGTGTTAAAGCACGTTTTAGCCACTTTTAGCAGCATTCGTGTTTAGCAGCCTTTCTCTGCCCTCTTCTATTTTCCAACCTCAAATCCAACTACTACAGCTTAAAAAAGTCTGACGTGGCCTAACGCCTTATGCGGCGTTAAGCAGCTTTTAGCAGCGTCAGGCGTTTTTACAGCTTAACGCTGCTGCTCCAGAACGCGCTGGCCCTGGGTTTTTTATACAGCTTAAAAACGCCTATGCCACTTGCAGCTCCTAAAAGTCTGTGTGTGCATAAGGCCATAAAATAACATGGAGGGGTGTTTTTAAGCTGGAAAAAAAAAGGCCTGACACTTCTAAAAGCAGCTGTAAATACGCCCTGTGTGCATGAGGCCTAATAGTTAGGATAGCTATTTGAGGTAACTGTTAGAAGCTAGCATTGTTTAATAAATGTCTTTATTTAATTGGAGCAGAGGCATAGCTTGAAGCTTGTGGGCCCTGATGCCATAATTGACCTGCGCCCCCCCACCACTATCATCCGGGGTACCCCCCACTGCAACATAGGGTTCTATTACTACTTTCCACTACCTCTCACCTTCCAGATTCCCATGCAAGCCACCCCACCGCTTTCCCCTGGCAGCTCAGAGTGTGACCCACCTTGTGTGCACATGCACGGTTAAGCAGAAGTTGATCAGGGCAGGGAGGGAGGGGTTGTGCTTGGCAGGGGAGGGGGGATGGGCAGAGAGTGCGCTGCTGGGGGGAAGGGGCTTGCCCTGTCACCCTGTGAAGGTGAAACCGGTAACTCAGAGGGCTTGAGCGGACCCTTGCCCCGCCAGCCCATGCCCTTTGAGTTTATTAAATTACCTACACATGGTGATGCGGCAAGTATTTTTCCCCAGTGACACAGTGTAAAACCGAGATAGGCAACCTTTGAGGGGTGGAGATCTACCTGAACAACTTAAGGGGTCAAAGATCACCGAGATTTGAACCCCCTTTTTCTAAAGAAATTAACTAGCAAGACCTAACTAATTAGTAAGGAAAACTTAGAAAAATATAATAAAACAAACGTCACTGTAAAAATATAAACTTAGCCTACCTTAAAGCGGAGTTCCACCCAAAAATGGAACTTCCGCTTTAGGTATTCTAACCCCCTGACATGCCACATTTGGCATGTCATTTTTTTTTGGGGGGAGCGGGTACCTAGTTTTGACAGGTACCCGCTCCCACTTCCGCTCGGAGCGCCGCGGCGCCCTGAACGGAAGTTCTCCTCTCCCCTCCCTCCCTGCAATCTTCTGGAACATGTCAGAGGTCCCAGAAGATTGCCGGCCAATCAAGACGCGCAGCGCGACTCGCGCATGCGCGGTGGGTACCCGGCTGTGAAGCCGCAAACTGTCACAGCCGGGTGCCCACAGCAGTGATGCCGGCGCCGAGGGAGAGGATCGAGGCTTTGGTCGGCCGCATCGCTGGACCGTTGGACAGGTGAATGAAATGGCTGGAACTCCGCTTTAAGCGTGGACAGTGTCAGTTAGTAGAGCAGTGGACAGTGTCAATAGGGCAGTGGATGGTGTCAGTAAAGCAGTGGACCTGTCAGTAGGGCAGTAGACGGTGTCAGTCAGTAGGGCAGGGGATAGCATCAGTAGGGCAGAGGTTGGTGTCAGTAGTTTATTATTTCTTACAATTGTTTTTAGCAGCCCTGTTGGGGGGCTGTGATGAAATAACAGGGATCAAAAGAGACCCTTGATGTCTCACTTTTGAGACAGAGAAAGGAGATTGAGGACACAGGCCTCAATCTCTATGTCTGCAGCCTGAGCTGCACAGAATAAAAGAAGAGTTCTGCAAAGACTCCCTGTTACAGACTGAACCATAGTAAACACAGTTTACCGTGCTTCTGTTATGAATAAGTGCTGTGAGTTATTGGTATTGTTAATGCAGAAAAGGAAAGACTGGTAAATTACATATATACTGCCCTCTTCCCCTGCTCTCCATCCTGAAAGGATCCCTGCGGCACCTGGTAGGAGAGAAGAGGAGGGGAAACCAGCAGTGCTGGGACTGGGAGGGATCCCACGCAGAAGAAGGAAGAGGAACCTGGACAGGAGGGGTGGCATTTACTGGAACTGGTAATATGCCCGCAGTTTGTGACCTTTTCATGTATCAGGTCTTCAGTTTCTGAACATCTCATATACATGTCTGCAGTCGCTGAGCATCTCTTGTATTTTGTCCACAGTCTCTGACCATCTCCTGTACCATTTCTGTAATCTCTGACCATTCTCCTGTACCATTTCTGTAATCTCTGACCATTCTCCTGTACCATATCTGTATTATCTGACCATTCTCCTGTACCATGTCTGTAATCTCTGACCATCTTCTTTACCATGTCTGCAGTCTCTCACTATCTCTTGTATTATGTCCACAGTCTCTGACCATTTCCTTTACCATGTCGGCAGTCTCTGACCATCTCCTGTATCACCCTGTTGAGTGTCTATTGTCTCTGACACCGAAGTGACTTATCTGGGGGTGTTCTGTATACCATCTGCTTACAGAACACCTCCAGGTTGCCATATTGCTATGCATTTTCCAGAAAATGACAGCACTGCAGATTGAAAATGAAAGGTAATTTTTGATAACATTCAAGTACAATATGGCTTGTTTAGCAATTGTATATTCTATATTCATTTTTTTATTTGCTATTTTTCTTTTTTTTTTTAGTCCCCTCTGTTTTTCTCAGCAGCTGAATGATGGCGGAAGGGAGAGGAGGACAGGATGGCTTTCAGCTGCTGCAGGAGGAAATTAGGTTCCAGGGGTCAGCAAGTAAGCAATGTGATCTATGATCGACAGGTTGCCGATCTCCAGTTTTAAACCACCATTGCGACCCCTGCAACCCCTCAAGCTTAGCCAATGATTGGGGGGCTGCTTGGACCTAGTTTTCACATTTTTGAATGCAAAAAACCTGTGGGGAGAGGTTTTTCTCAGGTTGCTAGCACTGAAAATTACAATTCTAAATTATTATTAGTAATAATGCAATTTTTAATATTTACACGCAGACAATTATTTTTTTTCTCCTCTTAAGACATAGTTCATTTTCTTTAATACTTTTCCATTTTTTCAGCGGAATCTTACAGCATTTATCATTCTGTTGTTAATATATTTATTCAACACAATACTTTAAAGAGTAAGTGCACATTTGCACAGTAAAGCCCAATGTCCTGTAGCATTCCTGGCAAGCCACATACTCAATTGGTCAGTGTAAACCCTCCCTGTTGAGTCCTCCTCCTATTGCACATGCTTGCTATCATCTTCATTTGATCTAGTGAAAGTCAGTTCTCCACCAGGGACAAGTAAGTATGTGGCTTTTCAGAGATGCTGTGGGAAGGCATCAGGGCTCAATGTAAGTATATGCACTAAAATATACTGATCCTTTAAACACCCATGTGTTGAAAATCTTTTATGCAAACACATTTTCATTGTTTCATTTCAACCAACAGGCAAACTTTTGCTTTTGCCTAAGCATTTCAAAGAGCAGCTGTCTCCCACATAGTGGAAGCAGACATTCTGTAGGCTAAATCAGTATTCATGCAATTATTATTATTATTATTATACGGGATTTATATAGCGCCAACAGTTTGTGCAGCGCTTTACAATGTGAGGGAAGACAATACAGTTACAATACAATTCAATACAGGAGGAATTAGAGGGCCCTGCTCATTAGAGCTTACAATCTAGAAGGGAGGGTCAAGTGAAACAAAAGGCAATAACCATGGGGGATGGGCTGATGGAGAAAATGGAGGTATAGCTGTTAGGTGTGGGTAGGATAGGCTTCTCTGAAGAGGAGGGTTTTCAGATATCGTCTAAAAGCTAATAGAGTAGGAGATAATCGGACAGATAAGGGTAAGGAGTTCCATAGGATTGGAGAGGCTCTGGTAAAGTCCTGGAGGCGAGACCATGGGAGGAGGTGACGAAGGGAGCTAGAGAGCAGGAGGTTGTGAGAGGAATGAAGAGAGCGATTAGGTTGGTATTTTGAGACTAGGCTAGTGATGTAGCTGGGGGCTAATCTGTGGATGGCTTTGTAAGATGTTGTTAGTATTTTGAATTTAATTTGTTGGGTAAGCGGAAGCCAGTGGAGGGCTTGACTGAGAGGAGTAGCGGACACTGAGCGGTTGGTAAGGTGGATGAGTCTGGCGGCAGCATTCATGATGGATTGAAGGCGAATAGCCTGTGTAGAGGTAAGCCAATGAGAAGGGAATTGCAGTAGCTGAGGCGCGAGATGACCAGGGAGTGAACTAAGAGCTTTGTTGTGTCTTTGGTTAGAAAGGGGCGTATTTTGGAGATGTTGCGGAGGTTGAGGCGGCAAGATTTGGACAGCGATTGGATGTGGGGCTTGGATGTTCAGAGTCCAGGACAACACCTAGGACAATTATTGTACTGTTCTGAACATAACAACAAACTCATTATATTGCCTAAGTACGGGCTCATGCTTTAGGTACCAAAAAAAAAAAAAAAAAGATTTAAATTGCTTTGCTGACATATTTTATGACTAGTCTTTTTTTTTTTTTTAATTATTTTTTAATGAATTTTTGACAATACAAAAAACATACATACATACATACATAGTAGTGTCCGCTACATTGCAGGCACCACATCAAGGCCTTGCAGGGCCAAAACAAAGATTACAAAAAGCAAAACTACTGCTTGCTACATAACAGCAATCAACCATCTAACTAAATCTTGTTACCCTACCACTCCCCCAACCCCCCCCCCCCCAGTTACCAACTTAACCCCAACAAAAACCCTTTTAGGTAGCTATAGCAGGATAATAAATGAACAGATAGTGTACAGGGTACCCAATGTCACCGTTTAACCCAAGCATGTCTGTAAACGGTGGTTACTGGTATTTGTATTCAAAAAGAGAGACAGTTGCATATCATCATAATGTGGGAGTTCTAAGACAATTGCATACACAACACAAGGGGGGGGGGAAACATGGCCATCTTAAAAGTTGGTCACTCCACCAAAGCCCTACAGTTACCAATCTCCCAATGGTGTCTGATGTTAAATCACTTTGTACTGAATATACTTTTGACCCTCAACCGGTAGTGGAGGATGTATCTAACCTTGCCTGCCTTACTTTATTAAATTTCTTCACAGCCCCGAGAAATGTAGGTAGCCCTGTAGAATGGGACCATGGAGTTTACCAGGCCCTTCCAAAAGGACATGGTGGGAGCATCTGACTTTTTCCACTTTAGACGAATGGCTTTGCGGGCATAAAATAAATAAAAGGTTAGGTGGTGTTCTATGTGCTTTTGAGGGTACCATATCCTCCACCAGACCGAGGAGACAGATCTGAGCTGACATTGGGATGGGAACAACCAGTACTTCAGCAATGCAAGAAGTACATTTCCAAAAAATATGTTCAAAGTTTGCAGGAGAGTGCCTACATTGTCAGCATTCAGCAGAGGAGGTGGGATAAATATTTGCTATTCTAGCTGGTGTGTAATAGATCCTATGAAGGAACTTAAATTGGATCAATCTGTCCCTTGCTGACACTAAAGCCCCGTACACACACGCAGATCGTCGTCATACAAATGTTCGTCTTTTCTCCCCGGGATGTCGGTGTCTGTTGAAAAGTGCAAAGACAGCACAAGGACAGCACAAGAATTTTGTCTGCAGACTTCAGCTGACTGCAGAAGTGATGTCATGTAATGGTTAACTTTCCCTGTGTTTTTTATTTTCTGAGCATGCCCAGTCTTGCAAATCTGCGGTCTGTCGGCCGAATTCTGTACTGACAGGCGAACAATCGTCCGTTCTGGTGTCCGCAGACAAAAATTTTCATGTTTGCAAGAAAGACTTTTGTCCGCGGATTGTGCGCAGACATCTGTCGGAGGCACCATACTAACACGCGTACAATCGGCAGATCTTTCGTCCGCCGACGTTTGTATGCCGACGATCGGTACGTGTGTACGGGCCTTAAATGTTTGAAGGGCTGTTTCCACATGTCTTCCCAATCCTCTCCTTGAACAGTAGGCACTTCCAATATCCATCTCTCTCTACATTTTGTCACCACAGGGAGTGTTTTCTTGAACATTTCTTTGTGAATATGGAAGCGATCTGTATTGTTAGGTTGTATGTTTTATACAGATGTAAGTATGGGAATATTTCTACCAGATTTGCTCTGTGGCTTATAAGTGATAAAGAGTATATGAAGAGTTAAAGTCAATGAATAAATGTCAGTTCTTAAGATAATTGATAGGTGGTGTGAAAATTAGATAAAGCCTTAAAGAAGGACTGAGAAACTTGACCCAAAGCTGTTGTTAGTTCATTATCAATTTTGTAACTTTGAAACTTTTAAAAGTTATTTTATTTTTGATGAATAAAGAAAGAAGAGTTCTTTAGTTACTTTGTATTTTTTATTAAACCGAACAGTTATAACATTATGAACGTTGACAGGTAAAGTGAACAACGTTGATTATCTTGTTACAGTGGCACCTGAATGTGGGTGGAATATATTGGGCAACCAATGAACATTTTTTTCCTGAAGTTGATGTGTTGAAAGCAGAAAAAAATGTTCAAGCAGAAGGATTTGAACAACTTTGACAAGGGCCAAATTGTAATGGCTAGATGACTAGGTCAGAGCAGCTCAAAAACTGCAGCTCTTGTCTGATGTTCCCAATCTGCAGTGGTCAGGATTTACCAAAAGTGGTCCAATGATGGAAACCTGGCAAAGCGGCAACAGGGTCATGGCTAGCCAAGACCTATTGATGCACAAAGGGAGCAAAGGCTGGCCCATGTAGTCTGATTTAATAGAAATGTAACTGTAGCTTAAAGCGGTTGTAAACCCTATAAAAAAAAAATAAAAAAAAAAACCTGCAAGACAAAGGCATAATGACCTAGTATGCATCGCATACTAGCCCATTATGTGTAACTTACCTTAAAACGAAGCCCCGCCACGGACCCCCGGACATCGCTGCGGGCGCTGCCATGATCCCTTGCAGTCTCTTCCGGGTTCGGCGGCTCCGGCGCGCTGATTGGCCGGAGCCGCGATGACGTCACTCCCACGCATGCGCGCGGGAGTGATTCTTCCGGCAAGCTCCGGCGAACTAATTGAAGGTCCCCCCCGGACCTTCAGAGCGCATGCGCCGCTCGCGTGAGCGGCTGCATGCACTGTAAATATCTCCAAAACCGTGCCGGTTTAGGAGATATTATTTGTACCTACAGGTAAGCCTTATTATAGGCTTACCTGTAGGTAAAAGTGTCATTTGGGGCAGCATAGCCACAAACCAGTCAGGGTGCCCATGCTAACCTGTGTCCACAGCCAAAAGCATGCCTACAATGGGCAGGTTGGCATCAGAAATGGCCTGGTCTGATGAATAACATTTTCTTTTACATCTTGTGGATAGCCAGGTGCAACATGCGTCGCTTATCTAGGTAAGAAATGGCACCAGGAATCACTATGGGAAGAAGGCAAGCCAGTGGTGGCTTGAAGGATCTGCTTGGCTTGGTGCCAGATACCACAGCATACCTTCAGAGGTTTACTGAAGTTCATACCTCAATGGGCCAGAACTGTTTTCATGGCAAAAGGGGGAACTACTCAGTATTAGGTGGGTGGTCATAATGTATTTATTTACTTTATTTAGGTTATTATGCTGCTATTGCTCAAGGGGCTAAGACAATCACTGCACAGAACAGTGTGGTTCCTCACAGTCCTGTCTTGTGTCCTTCCTTCTCATTTGTTGATAGTTGCATTTTTTTTAAAAAAACAAGCAACAATCTACTTAAAGCCTTGTAGGAAAAGAATGTAGGAAAAAGTTGCAAGTGATGACACCAAAGACACCAGCATAAAGTCTCGTAGACGCGTTTCACACATACATCTTGTGCTTAATCATTGGTAATGATTAAGCACAAGATGTATGTGTGAAACGCGTCTACGAGACTTTATGCTGGTGTCTTTGGTGTCATCACTTGCAACTTTTTGGAAATAAAGGTATTTGAAACCTATTGGAATCCCTGGATGTGCGGCTAATTCTTTTCCTACAAGTGTTCCCACGGAGGCGGGCCGGGGCCAGCACTCTATTGGATATCCTATCTCCTGGCAATCACCACACAATATACACCTGGAGCAGTGTCTTTCTTTTCTTCAGTATCTACTTAAAGCCGATCACTGGGTCCCCCTGTCCTGCCCCCTAACCCTTCTACCTCTCCCCTCTATCTGATCATCGCTGGCCTTACAAAGAAAGACATAAATGTATGCTGATCTTTGGGTCTCCATGTCACTGCCTGCATGACGTGGACACTTCTCATTGGTTGTCTAGTGACTGGGTTCTTATTGGATCCAGAAGAGGAGTATGCAGCCTTGATGTCCGCTCTCTAAGGGACCAGCTGGCAGCCACTGGATTAGCGGTCATCTGCACTCCAAAACAACACTTTCAGGGGAATCAGTCCACAGTCCTAAAGCGGAACTAAAGTCTGAGTTTCAAAAACTTGAAATGTTACATTCTATCACAGATCCTGTGTGCCGGGATGACCAAACTCTGGCACATGCCCAGGAGTGACCACATCCTGTGCCGACCAATGAAGATTGCCTCCCTGGGACCCGGAAGAAGCCAAATAGAAGATTCCAGGACCATCGAGGGACATCAGACTGTTGAAGTACAGGTAAGTATTGTGGACTTTAGGTCTGCTTAAAGTGAGTATATCTTTCTTCACAAGGTAAGAAAGAATGTGCTGGGGGGGGGGGGGTATATTTGTAGTAATTATTTTAAGCCATTAACTGCTGCCACAGTTTTACTATTTTTATATACAGGCTTGTATAAAAAAAATAGCAAAGATTCTTATAAAAGTTAAGTGCAAACATGAAAAATTTGGAAAAACTGACATACCTATACAGCGAAAGAATGAAAGGTTAGTGTAGCAAATTATTATTGATGCCACTCTTTCCTGCTTTTTTTCTTGAAATTTATAAATATAAATGTGGCAAAAATGAATAGGACCCCTTTCAGATGAGCGCTCCTTCTTTTCTGCTATTCTATTATATCAGGTATGGCTTTATAAAGAGGCTCCCATTCTATCCTTTAGCAATATACATCAGGGGATGTTTCATAAATAGGCCATATACCTCTGTTAGAATATCATATATCAGGTATGACTTTATAAATAGGCCCCTGTCTGCTACCGTATCATATATCAAGTATACTTGTAACCAGACGACCTGCATCTGTGCCATAACATTATACATACATCTCATATCAGTTGTTTGGGAGGATAAGTACAGTATAATTGATGACTTGCTGCAAACTTCAGATTTTGTCAAATAAGTCAACATAGAGTAAGTCACGCCAAAAAAAATAATCCTTCTCCTGGACCATTAATGAGCCATTATCTGAAAGCTGGGTGACTGAACATAATGTCATAGATAGTATTTACTTTCTTATTTGTGAATAGATCTCTATGCTGGGGAGATACTCACTCATCCACAGTCTCTGTCTGTAAAGCAATAGAATGTATGTCCCTCTTTTTTTCCACATGGTGAATGGCTACCATTTTATAAAGATACATAGTTTATATATGAACTTTTTTTTTTCTTATTCAAAGGACACCTTTCAGGCAGCTAAATGCACAGTTCAGACACATCTACAGAAAATGTTTTATTTGCCAAAAGATTTAGAATTTATTTGACATACCCTCGGGATTCATCCACCTTTGCTATGGCTGTATAGCATAATGACCATGACAGCACTATTTAGAGCCTGCAAATCAGCGGAATCTTTTCCTCTGACCTGCCTACTGCATTAACTGCTAGTGAAGGTCAGCACAATGGTAATATCCACCCCAAGTATTATTCCCTGTGCATTCTAAGCATTCTTTACTAAACAGCGCACGAAGCAGTCATTCTCAGTGCAAATCTGATTTCAAACTACACTTGGTGGGTGGCAGCTCAGTTTAAAGACAGATTTCAGGTTATCTCATTGGTTCAATGTGACCTCAAGAATACCTCATCAGGATTCTAAAAATTCTAGTAGCCTAACTGTCTTAGTTATTAGTACTTTTTAAGTCACTGACCTGGAACAATTATGTAGATTACAAAAGTCAGATAAAATTCTGATTTGTATACTTACATAGTAGAGCTGCACGATTCTGGATAAAATGAGACTCACGATTTGTTTTGCTTCAAGAATCAAGATCATGATTCTCTTAAGACTCTGCTTTTTGCTAAAAATATGCACTGTCACTGTACTAATGACACTGGCTGGGAAGAGGTTAAACATCAGGGGCTATCCAAGGGTTAACTGTGTGCATAGCTAGTGTGTCAATGCCCCCCGTGTCCCTGCTGTGCTGTGCAGATACACAGGATCCATGCCTCCCCTACCTTGTTGACATAGGCAGATCGGCATTCTGCCTCTGTGCTGAATGATCGGCGAGTGCTGGCGGACATCGAGTCCGCAGTACCCGTAGATCTGCTCCCACTGTGTATAATCACAGCAGGAGTGGGTCGCCAACAGTGGGTGTGTGTGTCCCAGACCCGGAAGTGTCAGATCACGTACTAGGTACGTGATCTGGCACAGCAGTTCCACCTTGCCGCTGTATAAGTTATACGGGCGGTAAGTGATTAAGGAGACTTGAACAATGGCAGCCTACATGCTTTCTAAGTTCCTTAATACAGAATAGATTTAATTAAAGCATGTTTTTATACATTTGCCAGCTATTACTCTAATAGAGCTTTCAATGAAATTGGCAACTGAAATTGAAACTGGATTTTGTATAATGAGAAATTTACAGCAAAGGTGCATGGTACTATGAAGAAATTTCAAACATATTTGGGATCCCTGGATCTCCCATTGTTTTTCAGGGAATCCCCAGGTCCCTCCCTCTTGCCAAGTGCTCCCATAGCAAGCAGCTTGCTATGTGGGCACCCGAGCTAAGCCGCTGCTCTGTGTATTCAATCAAACAGAGCCGCAGTTCGGCCCCGCCCCCTCTCTCTCTCTCCATCGGCTCACTGACTTTGACTGACAGAAGCAAGAGCAAATGGCACCTGCTGTTGTCTCAGCCAATGAGGAGGGAGAGTCCCGGACATCTGCAACTCTTGTGCAACATCGCTGGCTTGAGATGAGGCTCAGGTAAGTATTAGGGGGGCTGTGGCTCACAGAAGGTTTTTCATCTTAAGGCATAGAATGCCTTAAGATACAAAACTTTCTGCCTTTAGAACCATTTTAAGTAGCCTAATGTGTCCTGTACATGAGGTGCGTTTGGTGTCTAGCTGTTTGGTACCTTCTTATACATTATTACATTAAGTTAGCTCTAGAAGTTCAGTTACCCCTATTCTGACAGATGTGTATTCCTAATCTGTTTTCCAGACTGTTTGTGACTTAACCACTTACAGCAAGGCCTCTTTGGAGGGCTGTGGCTAGGGAAGGGTTTTGACACCTCTGCTGTCTTTTCTAGCACATCTGCTTAAATAATCCATAAAGACATGAATGAGCGAGTTTGGGGTGGAGGAACTTGACATTTCTGCACAGAGTCCTGACCCCCAACTCGATAGAACACCTTTGGGATGAATTAGAGTGGAGACTGCGAGCCAGGCCTTCTGGTCCACATTAGTGCCTGACTGCACAAATGTGCTTCTGGAAGAATAGTCTACAATTCTCATAGACACACTCCTAAACCTTGTATACAGAGTTCCCAGAAGAGTTGAAGATGTTATAGCTGCAAAGGGTGGGCCAACTCAATATTGAACCCTACAGACTAAGACTGGGATGCCATTAAAGTTCATGTGCGTGTAAAGGCAGGTGTCCCAATACTTTAGGTGATATAGTGTGTGTGTGTGTGTGTGTGTATGTGTATATACTGTGCTGTGCATATCAACTAACAGAAACCCAAAACTTGAGATGTTGTCACAGCTACCTTCTATGAGACACTGGCAAATGTAATTTGCTAAATATCAATTCTTGTTCCTAAGAGTATTTTCTTACCTATAGCAACACTGTATGATTTAACCTTAAGTTAAACATTTCTATCTATATGAAGATTACTTCATATGGGTCAACCAAGGTGATATTTTTTTTTTTTTTTTTGATGGAGTGCAGAGAGATTAAAACACCTGTCAGTTTTTTTTGGCAGTCTGTACCCCCATTAAGGAGATTCACCCTCTCTATTTCTCCTTTTTACCATTATCATTAAAAGTGAAAGTAAAAGGAAATCCCAAATTTTGGGTTGTCCCCAGAAAAGCAAAAGAGGGAAAATCTTCCAATGGGGACATTAGTTCTGGTAGCCTGGGGGTCCCCAAGGACTTCCTGTAATTTGGAGGGATTTCCTCGCTTCCTGTTTGGCTATGAGACAGAAAGTGAAGAGAAATCTCCACAATGGGACACAGATGGCCGAAAAAAAATCTGATAATCCTCCCTTGCTCTATCCAAAATGAAAAAACAAAGTTTTCTCTAGCGCTCATTGACAGACGTAGTCCTCGGTGATACACCACCTTCGGGTTATGTTGCCTCCACAGGAGCAGGACTAGACAGGAAATTAAAAAGCTCTGGCCACACCCCAGGGGCAGTCCCAGAGGGTATATCCTCTCTCTCTCTGCCTCAGCAAATCAGTTATTTTCTGTCTAGTTAGGAGTAAGGACCTAGACACCTTGCTGGGATCTTAGGTCCTGGCAAGAATTTTTTCTTAAAGAATTTTTTTAGACAGCTTTTTTTCTCCAGTGTTCCTGTGAGATCTTCAAGCAAGAAAGCTGAACTGGGCGACGGGCTGGATGTTGAGATCCGGTGGTCACCCCAGTTCAGCCTACGAGCGCGTGCGGGCCATAGCTCCGCGCTGGGTCGGCCGCGACAAAGTCCCATTAAAGGACTGTCCACGCGAGTTAAACGTCTCGCTGAAACGCCAAAGACCATGAGTCACGGCGTCCGTATCGGTCGACAGCCCTCCCGCCCCGGTGGAGAGGGGTACTGTCAGGAGTTGGTGCCCGCCTGGTTCCGGTATGGTGAGTAGTATGTTCCCCCTTTCCCCCTGACGGGTTTTGTGGTGAACGCGGGCCCCTCTCTGTATGGTAAGATAGAGTCCCTTTCTATCCTACAACATGACACAGATCCTCCTACTTTGAGTGTGATTTTATGTGTGCAAAAAGCCAGGAGGCTTGGTTTGGGAGCTAACAATCTAATTGTATACATGTTTTAAAGATGTAATCTGTGGCATTCTGGGAATCTTATGGGTTAAGAATAAGCTACCTACCAGTCAGAAGCCACGGACATGTAGACTGCCTTCCTAATCAGATCTCCAGCTATTAGCAGGCCTCCCGAACGGCCATGCGGTCCGCCAGGGCCGGTACCGCCAACCACGCCATATCCCCATGCAGTGAGAGTGTTGTGTGCCCTGCAGCACACCGCTATTCAGTACGGGCCGCCGCCATTTTTTTTGCTGGATCGCACGAGCCGCCATTTTGGCGTAGCCTCGTGTCTCCAGCATGGGGGCGGCCATGTTTGAGGTGATCCAAACACCTCGTGGAGCTTGGGGGAGGCGCCGGAAGGCGTACAGAGGGGCGGAGCCGCCTCCTTTCTTCCTGGGCAGCCAGCCAAAAGACTTCCTGTTTGTTAAGACAGCGCTGTAACCTGTTGCAGTTAAACTCTGAGCATCAAGTGGTGAGCCTGGGGGTCTATCTCTCTCTCTCTCGATCGATAGGGATCCCTAGCAGGTAACACTAAGGGGCTTTTTGTGGCGCTGGGGGTCAAAAAAAAAAAAAAAAAAAGAAAAGTTTTATTTTTGAATTATATTATCCAGGAAGTAACTGGAGTTATCATGGACCCTGCCACACATATTCCCCCACCTGTTTCCCTCGAGGGGGCCACGGGACCCGCCGGTGCACAGAGTATAGAGTCATTTACAGCAATTTTGGAGTCTATGGTGGCTCGGGTGGAGGCGGCCTGTCAGGGACGGGGGTCAAGGAAGCGACCCCCGCCTACCCCTATACCATCTGACACCTCTGACTCAGATTCAGAGGTGGTCACGGCAGTTGCAGGTTCCTCTGCAAGGGCTGTTATCCCAGGTAAAGCCCCCTCAGACAGTGAGGAGGACGCTTCTTCTCCTGCTATTATTCAGGAAGAAGCATTGGTGGACGCACTAGTTGTGGCAGTGCAGGAAACCTTAAAACTTGAGGCTTTACCGGCAGAGGCAACTGAAACAGAGATTTCTTTTGGTACTAATAAGCCCATCAAGACGATGAAGGCTTTTTCCTGTACCTAAATGTTTCGGTAATCAGATTAAAGGAGAATGGGAGCATTCTAAACGTACCTTTACTATTTCCAAGCGTATTGCTAGACGCTATCCGTTTGAGGAATCCATCATTAAGAAATGGACGGTACCACCAGTCGTGGATCCGCCTATTTCCAGGCTAAATAAAGCCACGGTTATTCCAGTGGAGGACACTTCGTCCTTTAAGGATCCGGTGGATCGAAAGATGGAAGCAGAGTCCCGCACCATCTTCTCTCTGATAGGGTCAGCTTTTAGACCAGTAATTGTTATTGGTCTAGTTTCCCAGACACTTACGGAATGGGCGAAAATGGTACGCCAAGATCTTAGGGGAAAAGATATTCCCCAGGAGACATCTGATTTGATGGAACAGATTATACAAGGGCTACAGTTTATCTGTGACGCAGCCTTGGACACTACTCCCTTATTAGGGTATGCATCTAAGACAGCGGTGATCCTCAGACGTGTGCTATGGTTAAAATGCTGGTCAGCTGACCTAGGTTCCAAGAAGACCTTGACAAATCTCCCCTTTCAGGGGAATCGTCTATTTGGGGCCAACCTAGATGAAATCATTAAGGATGCCACTGGGGGCAAGAGCACTTTTTTGCCACAGGCTGCTAAAGCTAAGGGACCTCGCAACAAGCGAGGACCTTTCTTTACCGCCCATAAAGGGCGCCCGGCTGGTACTAGCGGGAAAGGCAAGACTCCTCCAGGAAGGTTCAAGAAGGGCGGGTCGGACAAGCAAAGGACCAACCCAGCCAAACCCGAAGCAAAGGAGTACACAGCCTGAAGGTGCGCCCCCACCCGGTTTCAGGGTGGGGGGACGTTTTCACCGGTATTCAGGACATTAGATCGAGCATCAACCACTACTACCGGTGCGATTCTTCCCTTCCAACATTTAAGTACTACAGGAAGCGGTAATTACCGTTCCCTGAATAGATCTTTTCCTTTACCTTTTCCTAAGATTAGTCCCGATACCTCACAGGAATCGGATCTGGTTGACCAGATAGGCCAAGTAGCCTCTAGTCGGGTGACCTATGTCCCTGAGGTTCAACCAGAAAAGATCACCTTTCCTGATAACTATCAGGTATCTGATAAATGTGTGGGAACAGAAAACGACCAGACTTTCTCGGAAGGTCGGGGCCAGATACCTCTAGGGACGCCTGGTTCAGATCCAATCAGCGCCAGTGGTCCTAGAAATTCTAGGCTGGCCTCCTCAAGCCGGCCTGGCCGACTTGGACATGTTAGTCGTAGACGTTCCGTGGGAACTTCGTCTCAGGGAGTGTCTGTGGTCTCAAGGACCAATTTACCATCATGCTTTACAGTCGCTGGGTTTAATGGCCTGGCCATTGAGACCCAAGTACTGAAGGACAGAGGTTTGTCAGCTTCAGTCATTCCTACCCTTATTAAAGCAAGGAAAGCGACTTCCAGCAAAGTCTATTATCACACATGGAAAACTTATATTGCGTGGTGCGAATCTTTAGGATTTCCTCCACGTACCTATTCGGTGTCTCGAATATTGGCCTTTTTGCAACAGGGGGTTGAGCAGAAGCTAGCCTTGAGCACCATCAAGGGTCAAGTTTCAGCATTAGCAATCTTCTTTCAGAAGCCTTTAGCTACCAAATCCTTGGTGCGGAATTTCATCCAGGGGGTGCGGCACCTGGCTCCTCCAGTCCGCGCGCCCTTACCGCCTTGGGATCTTAATTTGGTTTTGTCGGTTCTACAGAAACCTCCCTTTGAAAACATCAGGGAGATTCCCTTGCTTACTTTATCCCAGAAGGTGGCCTTCTTGGTGGCTATTACTTCTGCTCGCAGGGTGTCAGAACTGGCTGCATTATCATGCCAGTCCCCATACCTAGTGATTCATAGGGATAAGGTAGTACTTCATCCTAAGCCATCTTTTCTTCCCAAGGTGGTTTCAGATTTTCATCTGAATGAAGATATTGTACTACCTTCCTTGTGTCCTCAGCCCAAGCATCATCGGGAACATGCGTTGCATTCCTTAGATGTGGTTCGGGCAATCAGGGTATACCTGAAAGCTACGGAATCATTCCGTAAGACGGATTCACTTTTTGTGATCACGGATGGCCCCAGAAAGGGTTTGCCTGCATCTGCCGCGACCATTGCCAAATGGATTAGACAAACGGTGGTACAGGCTTATTCTATTAAGGGTCAGAGTCCTCCGTTCCCTGTTAGGGCGCACTCCACTCGAGCGCTCAGTACTTCTTGGGCCTTTCGCCATCAGGCGTCAGTGGTCCAGGTATGTAAGGCGGCCACCTGGTCGTCAGTACATACCTTTACAAAATTCTATAAAATTGATGTGACGGCATCGGCGGATGCCTCATTTGGCCGCAAGGTTTTGCAGGCCGCAATTTGAGGAGACCGGTGGTCTACCTCGAGGGTTTTTTTCTGTTTGAAAAAAAAAAAAAAAAAAATTTGTTTTCTCTTTTTTTGTTGAGTCTCATCATTAAGGATGAGCATTGTAAACTTCTAGTTGGCACCGGTTGGGCCTTCTAGATTGGGATTTGATTTCCATTTTCCCACCCCTCAGTTGTGATACTGCTCTGGGACGTCCCGAAGGTGGTGTATCACCGAGGACTACGTCTGTCAATGAGCGCTAGAGAAAAATGGATTTTTGTAAAATCTTACCGTAAAATCCTTTTCTCTTAGCTCATTGACAGACGTAGTCCCCGCCCCTCTGTTTTTTTGAGTTGGGTTAAAATCTCTAAAGACTGCTTTTTCACATAACTGATTTGCTGAGGCAGAGAGAGAGAGGATATACCCTCTGGGACTGCCCCTGGGGTGTGGCCAGAACTTTTTAATTTCCTGTCTAGTCCTGTGGAGGCAACATAACCCGAAGGTGGTGTATCACCGAGGACTACGTCTGTCAATGAGCTAAGAGAAAAGGATTTTACGGTAAGATTTTACAAAAATCCATTTTTGCCTATAGTTCTACTTTAATTAGAGTCATTATCTACATAATTACAAAGAATTGGGGGGTTCCCCTGGTTTGGGACTTTTTAGGCACAAAGACTATAGAAAATTGATGTTCAAATTTAATTTATTAAATAATGATGTGCAAGAAATATTGAAGCTAAAACCAGCAAGCAGCAATCAACAACAAGGTGTACAACCATATATGTTCCAGAACCCGAAACCCAACATGTTTCGAAGATAAAATTCTTCTTCTTCAGGGGTGGTTCTTAACAATGCTCTGTCAACATAAGAAACATGATCATAACATTGTGCAAATGGTAATATGTACATTTAGATTTATACAACAATAAATAGTAAATATACATTCAAATCTTCATACAAAATGAATATTTTACAAAAGTATGATTTGTTGGAGCACTTACAGGGTTGACCTTGTATGGAATTTATGATGCTTGCGAACACACATTAAAGGCTGAATGCTTCCACGGCTGTATTTAAAGAAAAAACTTTCATTCTTAAATTTTGAATGGTTTAGCTTCGACTATCCTTTAAAAGCATCATAAATTCCATACAAGGTCAACCCTGTAAGTGCTCCAACAAATCATACTTTTGTAAAATATTCATTTTGTATGAAGATTTGAATGTATATTTACTATTTATTGTTGTATAAATCTAAATGTACACATTACCATTTGCACGATTTTATGATCATGTTTCTTATGTTGACAGAGAATTGTTAAGAACCACCCCTGAAGAAGAAGAATTTTATCTTCGAAACATGTTGGGTTTTGGTTCTGGAACATATATGGTTGTACACCTTGTTGTTGATTGCTGCTTGCTGGTTTTAGCTTCAATATTTCTTGCACATCATTTTTTAATAAATTAAATTTGAACATGAATTTTCTATAGTCTTTGTGCCTAAAAAGTCCCAAACCAGGGGAACCCCCCAATGCTTTGTATTTCAAAGGGATGTGGCACTTTTCACAAGAACACTGGTCATGAGCAAATCTCTATTATCTACATAATTAGGGCAATTTCAAAGACTTCTGACAACTGCCGGGGTACGTTAAGAAAGGGTGAGTAAAAAAACAGCAGAAGATAGCAACAATAAACACTACATACCGTATCATCAGATTTGTTAAATTGTATTTGACCTTGGGAGAACTCACTTGGAAAGTAATTTTTTTAAAGTATAAAGTTGCTGTTTCTTAATTGCTACATTCTAACATTCATACAGTAGCTAATTGTCACACCATTTTATAGTCAACCTAGCTGTGTATTTGGTTCTTAACACTGTTGTATCACAGCCATTGTCACGTCGCCCACAGTATGCTGCCATGTGAAGTATGTTTTATACCTTATGGTATCACCTATTCAGACAGTAGGTTACGCTGTAAGTCTGCAGGTGACACAGTGATAATGAAGGATGTGCTGTTTGTAATGAAACAAAGAAATAGTAATAACATTGTCTTGTTGAATAAAAAAAATGATATCTAGTCAACGTGTTTTGTAATAGAGGTGGGGGTATATCACATCACGTTAAAACATAAAAAATGAATTGAGGCAGGAAATGACGGTTGAAAGCTCTAGGGAGATGTCCTAACTTCTCCAGTTTCAGAAGTGCTGCTGTTTTTAGCCCTGTTTAGAAAAGGGTTCACATTTACAGGCGTATTGATTCTTTGTGTGCCCTTGATTGCTAAGTAGTAGACATACTATTCTGTTTTGTTTTTTGTGTGTTTTTTTTTAATGGAGTGGATAGGAAGTTTATCTACAGAGATATTCATACCGTATGAATTTTCATGCCAGCTGGACATTGCTTAAAAGCGTGTTCCATGCTCCATAAATCAGGTTTAATTATTTTTTCAATTAAATGACACTTTTATTTTTGTTGACTTTTGTGTCTCAGAAGTGACTTTCCTGTCTTTACTGTTGATTGAATATTGGTGACCTCTACAAAGAAATCTAAGAGAAAAAAAATATAGGTATTGAAAGTGACCTCCAAAATGCTCAATCTTAGACACGATATATCTTTTAGTTGCAGGCATCTTGCTCCTTTTCATCTGCCAGTTTTAAAGCAGAAACTTTTCACGTCAAGCTGATTTACTTTTAAACACGTGTAAAGAGTTTTTAAAGCGTGTGTTAACCTAAAAAAATAAAAATAAAAAGGATTAATTTCTGTTAAAGCAAATGTGTATATCACCTAAAATACCTGGCTTATCCTGCCTGGTTCTGCCTTCCCCCCCTGTAAACTGACCATGGTTTATCATGACTGCTGAGCCCTGACACCGTGGTCAGTTTACATGATTCCGTCATCCACAGCTCAACTGTCTGCTCTTCTCCTCCCTGCCTGTCAGCTGTGTGTGTGAGCCCCCCCCTCCCCTCTCCTTCTATCACCATTCTGAGCAGTGCAAAATTACTGCTAACAATCGCTGCTGGCCCCTCTGCTAGGATAACATATACAGTGGGGATCGAAAGTTTGGGCACCCCAGGTAAAAATTTGTATTAATGTGCATAAAGAAGCTAAGGAAAGATAGAAAAATCTCCAAAAGGCATCAAATTACAGATTAGACATTCTTATAATATGTCAACAAAAGTTAGATTTTATTTCCATCATTGACACTTTCAAAATTACAGAAAACAAAAAAATGGCGTCTACAAAAGTTTGGGCACCCTGCAGAATTTAGAGCATGCACTGCCCCCTTTGCAAGGCTGAGACCTGCCAGTGTCATGGATTGTTCTCAATCATCGTCTGGAAAGACCAGGTGATGTCAATCTCAAAGGTTTTAAATGCCCAGACTCATCTGACCTTGCCCCAACAATCAGCACCATGGGAACTTCTAAACAGTTGTCTAGAAAACTGAAACTGAAAATAGTTGACGCTCACAAAGCTGGAGAAGGCTATAAGAAGATGGCAAAGCGTTTTCAGATGTCAATATCCTCTGTTCGGAATGTAATTAAGAAATGGCAGTCATGAGGAACAGTGGAAGTTAAAGCAAGATCTGGAAGACCAAGAAAAATATCAGACAGAACAGCTCGCAGGATTGTGAGAAAAACAATTCAAAACCCACGTTTGACTGCACGATCCCTCCAGAAATATCTGGCAGACACTGGAGTTGTGGTACACTATTCTACTATAAAGAGATACTTGTACAAATATGGTCTTCATGGAAGAGTCATCAGAAGAAAACCTCTTCTATGTCCTAACCACAAAAATCAGCATTTGAACTTTGCAAATGAACATATAGACAAGCCTGATGCATTTTGGAAACAAGTTCTGTGGACCGATGAGGTTAAAATTGAACTTTTTGGCCGGAATGAGCAAAGGTACGTTTGGAGAAGAAGGGGCACGGAATTTAATGAAAAGAACCTCTGTTCAACTGTTAAGCATGGGGGTGGATCAATCATGCTTTGGGGTTGTATTGCAGCCAGTGGCACAGGGAACATCTTACGAGTAGAAGGAAAAATGGATTCAATAAAATTTAATCAAATTTTGGATGGTAACTTGATGCCATCTGTGAAAAAGCTGAAGTTAAAGAGAGGATATCTTCTACAAATTGATAATGATCCTAAACACATCTTGAAATCCACGGGGGATTACATCAAGAGGCATAAACTGAAGGTTTAGCCTTCACAATCTCCTGACCTCAACATAATTGAAAATCTATGGATAGACCTTAAAAGAGCAGTGACAGACAGCCCAGAAATCTCAAAGAACTGGAAGACTTTTGTAAGGAAGAATGGGCAAAGATACCTCAAACAAGAATTGAAAGACTCTTGGCTGGCTACAAAAAGCGTTTACAAGCTGTGATACTTGCCAAAGGGGGCAGTACAAGATATTAACTCTGCAGGGTGCCCTAACTTTTGCAGACGCCATTTTTTTGTTTTCTGTTATTTTGAAAGTGTAAATGATAGATATAAAATCTAACTTTTGTTGACATACAGGCATACCCCGTTTTAAGTACACTCACTTTAAGTACACTCGCGAGTACAGACACAGCCTGGTCAGCTTGGCATGGCACTACTCCAGGTTTTTAACATTGGCGTCTATAGGAAATCTTGGTCAGCTTGACATGGCACTGCTCCCAAACCATAAGTGACAGGGATACCAAACTTAGGGAGCATTAAGAGGGGACCCATGACTACAACATATCCTATTTGTGGCCAGCCAGCTTGCCTAGGTAATCTACCATGTCATAGTCCTGGATCCCTTTAACATGTTCCCCAAGCTTGGTGTCCTTGTCCCTTATGGTTTGGGAGCAGTGCCATGTCAAGCTGACCAAGATTTCCTATGGAGCTAGTGTATTTACATGCATTGAGAAATTAAAAAAGGTATTGCTTCACTTTAAGTACATTTTCGTTTTACATACATGCTCTGGTCCCATTGTGTACTTAAAAGTGGGGTATGCCTGTATTATAAGAATGTCTAATCTGTAATTTGATGCCTTTTGGAGATTTTTCCATCTTTCCTTAGCTTCTTTATGCACATTAATACAAATTTTTACCTGGGGTGCCCAAACTTTCTATCCCCACTGTAGTATATAGTGTATGTCGTTTTTTTTTCTAAAATTCATCTTCCTAAGGCCCCTTTCACACTTGTGCGACTTAAAAGTCGCGTAATTTTACCACGATTTTTCTGCAATTTTGTTGCCACGATTTTGACTGGACTTGAATCAATGCCTATGTCTTTGGACCTCAAAGCACATTAAAATTGGCCAAAAGTAGTGCAGGGACTACTTTGAAGTCGTACAGATATGAACGGTACTCATTGGAAATCATGGAGAATGACTTGTCAAAAAAAAATAGAAATTTCCACTGTAACAACAACTAAAAAAATGAATAGAATGCATTTACATGCTGAGTATATAACCATCCCTTTTACAAGCATTTTCTCCTAAGTTCATCTTTTTATTTCCTATAAATTTTTATTAGTACTAAAGTTTATTGGTAGTTCAGTAAGGGCAAACACAAAGATAGGTATATTAAAAAAAAAACTGTTTTTATACAGAAAATTGAAAAGACATTCTGGGCTTGTGGAAAGTAACTGGTAATTCCCATGTCTACCTATTAGACATTTAACTGCATTCAGTGCATGTCATGCAAAACAACTTTTTATAGGTAATTGCAGAAACTTGTATAAAAAGATTTGTGTCTGGATTGTTTTCAGTTCAAGATCGACTTTAGAATTGAATTTTAATAGCTTTACACAGAAGGAAATGTGCCGATCCAACAGATGTAAACCATCTCTGAAATCTCTGAAAGTATATTACAGAACTGTACAGAGGTTTGATTGTGGATGATTTCATATGAATTTAATACCTCCCAACTTTAGAACTTGAGAATAAAGGACACCTGAGGTAAAGAGGCAAAAAGTAGGCATGATTAAATTAATGAATATTGGGTGTCGCTTAGTAGAGTGATTAGCAACAACAAACAAACCTTACATTGGAATTAGTCTAAAATAACCACTTGAAGACTAACATGTTAAACTCTTTTGCTGTCCATGCCATTTTTATTTTGAAGTTGCAATTTTTTAGCACTTTTTGGGAAAAATAAGAAAGTAATTAAAATAGATTTTAATATTTTACAGTTTTCATTTTAACACGTTACAGTATTTCTCGCTCACTGCATAGACATATTTACAATTACTACCCAAAACATTTTCTTGTACTTCTCTTGAGTATCCAAAATCCAATGAGCACCTTCAAGGGGCATACATTTTGCATCTGATTTCCTGACTACCTATTACATTTTTTAAGGTCCTGAAGTGCCAGGAAAGCAGACACCCAATGTATTTTTAAATGCACAAAGATAATACAAAGTATTTTTTTTTACACAAAGTGTAATACTTAGAATTACACTCCAAACTGATTATGTACTGGACAGTGTATCTTGTGTATGACAAATGGAACAAATATTGTATCAAAATACTGTACTGTAATACTTGCCTCAGTAGGAGCGGTCATGGAATATATTTTAGTGTAGCATCACCTATCGCAGTCCATTTTCCTATAAACCAGGCAAGCCTAGCCTACTGATTGTGGTTGCCTCCAAGAATGGTATGTTTACTGGTTAGGAAATACAGGAGGCTGAATAAATGATATAGTTTAAATTAATTTATAATCTCTTTAGACTCTGGAGCGGATTGCCAAATTGGGACTCTTGCCTCATGCCAGGTTTCCACAATGGGATATGGGCTCAGCACATTTGTATCACATGTCCTGGTTGTGTCTGTCAGGGAAGAAGAAGTAAGCCCAGGCACATAGTTAAGTGCAGACGAAGAATGCCTGTTAGCTAACGGAGAAATCCTGTTAGCCAAACCCATGGACAGAGAATTCCTGTTCACATGACTCGCGAACGTATGCGAATGCGCACCAGCATTCACGCCCACCACTGAGTGGTGCCAATTGTGCTATATAAACACCTCTCCTGTACTAGAACCTTGCCTTATGGTCTACAGCATCCTGCTACCTGTTCCTGTTGTTTAAACTCTGTTGCCGTCCTGATCTGTCTGACCACGCTTGTACTTTGCCTGAACCGACCCCTGGCTTGCTCTTACACTATGTCTCTGCTTTATCCCTCTGTCTGCCTGTTTGCCGTTGCCAACTCCAGACTGGACCCGACTACTCTGCTGCCTTCTGCTCTGTTCCTGACATGCCTGCTAGTTACCGACCCAGCTTGCCTGACCCTGCTGTTTGATCGGACATCCTTATATCAG